>NC_092763.1:49974187-50625096 GCF_047496795.1 Chiloscyllium punctatum
GGAAGGAAACTGCTGTCCTTACCTGGTCTGGCCCAGACATGACTCCAGACTCGTAGCAATGTGATTAACACTTAACTGCTCATCAGGCAATTAGGGATGCAAATGAATAAAAAGAAATGAAGTCAAAAACCTTGTGTGCCTTTTTTAAACAACATTCCCAGTTTGTCCTACCAAGATTTTAAAACATTTTAATGTCTAAACCCTGATCTGTCTGTTTCTCCACCTTGAAAATTGTGTACTTTGTTTCTTTTGTCACCTCTCAAAGTTTTCTACAAAATCAACATGACCTCATGTTAAATTCTGCATGTTAAATTTCATGTTTCAGAGCATTTCTCCAGCCTGTCTATGCACTACTATCTGCTCGTTGTTACTATGTTTCCAAGTTCCAGTATAACTTGAGTACATGTCAAAAAAAGTGAACAGGTACTAACCCCGAAGAACTCCACTGCACACTTCATTAAAAAGCAACCATTCACCATTGTTATCTACACAGCTAGTGATTCTTCAATCCCACCAATTTTATTTGCAAATCTTCATCAAACCCGTTTTTAAAGTCTATGGAAATATTGCAAATCTGTTACTTGCCATTAATTGGAAATTATATTGTCACAAGGAATATATGTATATCATGTGGTAATGGAAACAGTTATAGTTTGAGCTTAACAATCAATTTAACAGCTTCAGCTAACACAGTAGGAAAAGCTGTAATGACACGAGGAATGCATCTCAAAGTTCAGTCCACAGGCAATGGTCTGACTTGTATGGCCACAATCACAATTTGACCTATTATTGTTGTTTTTCTTGTGGAAAAAGTAGCTTTATTTTTGCTGATTCATCCTCAAGCAGTAGAAGTCCAGATTTGGCCTGAAAGGTCGAAACCCGTGATTTCACAAGTCAGTTCCTGTACTAGGTTGCAGTTTGCAGTCAACCAGGAGGTGTGCCATTGAGAATTGTGGCTGTAACTAATTTGTATAATCCATGGGTTTTCAAATAAGTACATGGGCTTTTTCCTGTGTCAATGAGAATGCTTTGGTGGCCATCAGATGTTCTTTGAGAAGGTATTTCCCTGTCTTTTTTTCAGTTTTTTCCTGTTTCCATCAAGAGGGTCAGTACATGCAAGCACAGGAAGTCACTACAGCAATGTTGGTCTCACCATACATTCAATAATCCTCATAACCTCCTAGAGGTAGGCATCACCATGTTTGTGTGGGGGCTTCTTAGCCAGGTTCAGCAACTATTCTCTGCTGCTCCGTAACCAAGGCTTTTATTGTTTTGGTTTTCTACAACTGACAATTCTAGGTGCACCTCAGAAATTAACTCAGTCCCCCATGGATAACCAACAAAATGTTCGCACAGAGATCAGTCCTCACACCAACCCTTCTGCACCTCCTTGTGACAAAGTTACAGCTCTTCACATATTCTGACCACTTGGTCATGACTTTGTAGTGCAAAGAACTTCAGGATGCTGTGACAAAACTCACTGAAAATCTATGATCTCCAAGAGCCTGCTTCTGAAAATGAAGACTTTAAGCAAACATTGCATGTCTAACTTGCATGTCTAATTTTGTGGCTGACTACTCATCAATGATTTCATGGCAAACTGCTTTGGCATCATTCGTGACTGTACACTGACATACTGGCAAAAGCCCCAGAGCAGAGGGGACAAAGTGTACGTTGTCGTGCTATATGATTCTATGACTGCATGATCCTCCAATCAGAAATTGCCTGCTTCAACTCTGAAGCTCATTTTATACTATCACAAATAAAACTGTTCGGATCAGGAGCATTTTTAGGGTGGCAATTTGTAATTCATGGATTGTCAGGGGGATCATTGCTGGGCCCACAGTTATTTACAATTTATATCAATATTTTGGATGAGGGAAGTGAATGTACTATCACCAGGTTTACAGACGACACAAAAATAGTGGATGATACAAAGAGTGTATGGAGGGAAATGGACAGCATAATTGAGTTGGCACAAACATGGTTGGTGGAATATAACGAGAGAAAATGTGAGGTTAGACACTTTGACAGAAAGAAGAGCTGAACATTATTTTAAATGGAGAAAGATGGCAGAATACTACAGCTCAGAGGGATTTGGGGTCCTTGTACATAAATCATTAAAAGTTAGCATACAATTTCAGCAGGTAATAGGGAAGGCATATGGAATGTTGGCCATTATTTCAAAGGAAATGGAGTATAAGAGCAGACAGGTTATAATGCATCAGTTACATTATACCTAGAACACCATGAACAGGTTTGGTCCCATTATCTAAGGAAAGATATATAGCCATTGGAAGCAGTCCAGACAATGTTCACTAGGTTCCTATGAATGGAGGAATTTTCTTACAAGAAGGTATTGAGTAGGTTGGGCCTGTACACATTAAAAGTTTAGAAGAATAAGAAGCAACCTTATTTAAACGCAAATCATTCTTCGGGGTTTGACTGAGTAGATGCTGAGAGATGTACATCTCTATGACTCTATATGAGACAGTGTAGGACCAGAGGCCATTATCTCAAGGTAGGGGGTTACCCATTTGTACCATAGATAATGAGGAACTTCTTTTCTCAAGGAACAGTAAATGTGTGGACAGTAGATCTGCTATGATCTCATTGAATGGGCAGACTCAATAGGATGAAATATTTGATTCTGCTTCTACTGATTATGGCCTTGTATTGAAATGGTAAGATGACAGATTGTTGTCACACATGAAGAATGTTTTTGGTTCATAAACTATTTTCACACATGGAAAATGGCATTTAGCTGAAGAATTTACATAAAGTTCTCATGAATGGTGCAAAGGTGAGGAACACGGTGTGATAACTTTCATGAGGTTCAGTGTTTTGATTAGGAATACAGTCTTTCCCATGTCACATGTGAAGGATATGATGAGAGATACACATTTGAAGAATTGTGATTCAATGGTTATGGATTGCTCAGTGGTTAGCACTGCTGCCTCACAGCACCAGAGATCCAGGTTCGTTTCCAACCTTGGGCGACTGTCTGTGTGGAGTTTGCATATTCTTCTTGTGTCTGTGTAGGTTTCCTCCCACAATCCAAAGATGTGCAGGTCAGGTGAATTGGTCATGCTAAATTGTCTATCGTATTAGGTGCATTAGTCAAAGGGAAAATGGGTCTTGGTGGTTTACTCTTCAGAGGGTCAGTATGGACTGATTGGGCCGAAGGGCCTGTTTCCACACTGTAGGGTATCTAAAGAGAAATCTGCATTATAATGTCATGAAGATTGGTGTTTAGAACAGGGATGCATCTTCTGTCACACAAGAGCCAGACATGACAGGATTATCAAGAATGATGCACAGGAATATACACCAAATTTGAGTACACAAAAAGAATGATGCTAAGTGGAACTGAAATTTTAGTAATGCATAAGAAATCATGCTATGGCAAGAAGCAGATGTTAGATTCTTTTAATCTTGGCAGTCCAATGTTTTACATCTACTATTTCCATAGATTGGTCAAAGTTACAAAATCACACGACATGAGGTTATAGTCCAACAGGTTTATTTGGAAGCACTAGCTTTCATAGCACTGCTCCTTTAAGGTGTGGTTGGTCAGCAGAGATAGAGCAGCATTGTCCAGGCAATTCTGAAAAACAGTTTAAAACTATTACGAGGGGAATAAAAAAACAAAATTGTTTACCAACATTTATTCTTTTCATATGGTGATTCTGAAAATAAGTATTTTGCTTTCTGTGTAAATGTAATAATTTGCTGTTCAGCCACCCTCTCTGGCTGTAACTGAAACACAAACAATAATCCATTTGACGGCAATTGCTGAGATTTGTTATGTATTTGCGACCTGCCGTAAGGCGGTGTACTTCCTGCTGGGCCTCGTGGAGTTGGGAGTTACTGAGGCTGCAGAATGTTTAAGAAGTGAGTGTTTTATTTCAATCGTTAACTTTAACTTTCTTCACAGAAATAATCGTTTTGTAATGTTTAGATGCCTCCTGTCTGTTGGATTGGCCTCTAATTCGTTGCACTTCGCTTTAATGATTGTTTTCCCACCTGCGATAAATGTGTCATTCTCTTTCATGCGATAGACTCGAAATAACGTTCAGGATCTCAGCGCTGTCCTCTTCCTTTTGACTTTTGGTGTAGGATTTCACTGATTTAAATATCTCTCTTTCCCGAAGAAAAAACACGGAGGCACTTCTCTTCTGTGACAAGCTGTAACGGACAGCTTGTGTTTGACCAGATTACCTATTGAATAACTCGAGATCGTTATCAAACGAAGATTGGGTCCCCATTTCGAACAGATTTACAGAAGCAAAATACTGCACATGTTGCCTCCCAAGTAGAAGTAGAAAATGTGAAATACTCAGTTGGTCCGTCAGGATCTGTTTTGAGAGCAACTAACCTTCCAAGTCGTTTCCAGTTTATCAGAAGAGTGTTCTTGAATGGCTCTTAAACGCTCTAATTTTAAGTACAGTGGGCCCAGTGAGCTCCAGTTAGTTACTTGCTGTCAGGCTTGGTAACAACACTTATGTTAATATGGTACTGTGTAGACTTAGCCATGTGATTTTTTTTTAATCTAGTGACAGTATAAGGTTCAACTCTGATGTGTTCTTTGGTCAAAATGCCTGCTGATGCGTTTAACTCAGGCGTGGTAGTTGAGGAAATGAACCCCAGCAAAGTTGACATCTTTGGAAAAACAGCAAGAACAATTTTGAAACTGTGTGTATGTGGAGCCCAGGGTAGTTGTGTGGAGTGTGTCTATTCTGTTTTAGAAGATGTTGACAATGATATTGATTCATTTATTTTCTATCTTAACAGATTTGATGAAAAGGAAAATGTTACAAATTGCATCCAACTGAAGACATCTGTTATAAAAGGCATTAAGAATCAGCTGGTTGAACAGTTTCCTGTAATTGAGCCATGGTTGAACCAAATCATGCCAAAGAAGGACCCTGTAAAAATAGTGAAATGGTATAATTTAATATTTGATTGCAAAGAAAATTCAGTTATTAAATGATATTGCTCTTCTGTCTTCAAGTGCCATTTCTGCTCAAGAGTTTGATCTGAGCAATTCATATTTGCAGTCACAGTGTAGATAGATTGTTTACCTACCCATTCTATTCCATTTCCAGTCATAAACTATGACTTTAAATGCTTTATAATTTTACAGCATTTGACCCATTGCCTTGTATGTTTTGACATTGCAAATGTACATCTAAATACTTAGGAGGGTTTATCAAGTTGTGAAGGTTAATCACTCTTGGAGGTGGTGAGTTCCATATTCTCACCTCCTCCTGAGTGAAAATAAAAAGCCCTCTAAACTTTCTGTTCTTTACTATAGATCTATGCTCCTTGGACACTGATCCTTCCACCAAGGGGAACGTTCCTTCCTGTCTACCCCATCTCTGCACCTCAAATTTATACATCTCAATCATTCTCCCCCCCCCCCCCCCCCCTCAATTTTCTCTGCTCCAAGGAAAACAACTTCTGTCTATCTGATCTCTGCATAACGAAAACTCTCCAGCCCAGGCAACTAAATTTCCTTTGCACCCTCGCCAATGCAATTACATCCCTCCACAATGTAGATTCGGAACTGGACACAATACTCAAGCTGTGAACAAACAAACGTTTTATATAATTCCACCATAATATCCCTACTCATAAATTCAATGCCTTGGCTAATAAAGGCAAGTATCCAACATGCTTTCTTAACCACTTTCTCTCCCTGTCATACTATTTTAAGCAACTGGTGAATATGCACACCAAGATTTGTCTGATCCTTATTGCTTCCCAGGATCCTACCGATCATCATGTATTTGTTTGTCCTGCACAATTGTGTCACCTCACACTTAACCTGGATTGAATTCCATTTGCCAGTGATTAATCCAGGGGCCCAGCACAAAAGAATGATATCACAGGGTAAACTGTAAATTAATTTGTTGGTGGTAACTGCTAATGTGATATCTATTATAGGTTATTTTAAGATTGAAGGTAAATAGGAGAAATATTTACAGGCTACGAACTAAAAGACCAATACAAAACTATAAAAAATCAAATAATGAAGGAATTACAGTAGAGATGCTGGGCAGATGATATGTTCTAACGGCAAGACATGTGGGCTAGTGCACTCCATTGTGATTTATGGTGAGTACATCTACAGCAAGTGTTGGTTGCTGAAAGAACTGCAGCTCAGATCTGATAAGCTGGAGTCTGAGCTTTGAACATTGCGACTCTTCAGAGAGGGGGAGAGCTACCTGGATGCTATGTTTCAGGAGGCACCGATCAGATTAACTACTTTAAATTTGGTCAGGGACAGGAGGGTGTGACTATGAGCAAGGCACGTAGAGGGATCCACGAAGTATTGCTGAAGGACCCTCAGCCTTTAAGCTGGTCTAGCCTGGATTTTAGATTCTTGCGGCCTATGCAAATGAGGGCAGTAGAGAGAATGAGTAAACTTGACCATAGCACCATGGTATAGGCAGCTATTCAAGAATGGGGAGAAAAGAGAAATGTATTTTAATCAGGGATAGTACAGTCAAGGAAATAGACACTGTTCTCTTACCAGAATTGAAGATTCCTGAAGGCTGTGTGTTCATATAGAGAGTATGGAAAGGGTCAGGAAGCTACATTCTGACGCAGCAGATGTGAGGACGACTGAGAAGAAGGGCAGTCAACACAGCACTGAGGGTGTTCTACTTAAATGTACAAAGTATATGAAACAGGGTAAATGAGTTTGTAGCGCACATTGAAATTAGAAGGGCATGCAGACACATGACTGCAAGGAAATCAGGACTAAGAACTAAATATCCAAGGATACATGTCTTGAAAAAAGGACAGGCACATGGGCAGAGCGGGCTGAGTTGACTTATTAGAAAAAAATTACATTTAATCTATAACAAAGTGATATAGAGTAGGAAAGTGTAGAATCTGTGTGGGTAGAGTTGAGTAACGCAAAGGAAGAAAGGCCCTGATGGGTGTTGTGTACAGGACTCTTAGCAGTAGTCAGGATGTGTTTAGAAAATAAATCAGCAGATAGAAAAGTCATGTTAGAAAGGCACTATTGCAAAAATCCTGGGGGAATTCAGTATGCTGGTAGACTGGGAAAATGAGGTACATAGTGGATGTCAGGTCAAGGAATTCATACAGAGTAAATGAGATTTTTTTGGAGCTGCTTATGGTAGAGCCCACTAGGGAACAGGAAATCTCTTAGAAATCTGAAGCACAAAGGGACTTGTGAATCCTATTTCACAATTTTCTTAAAATTAACGTGTGTCTTAAATACATCCAATATTCTCCCCCATAATTCCCACTTAGTTGTCTGTTTATTAAATGTTATTACTCACTGTGTGAAAAGAAAATTCCTGATATTGAACTTAAGTTAATTCTCTGGTCATGCTACCATATCATCAGTATCCTCTATCTGTTATACTTTTAACAGATTTTCTTTGTGATGTCTCTTTAAGTTTCAAGATATATACTTTTTAAAACCATTTATCCTGGTCAATTTGACATTAGAAATTGCTATTGTTGCTGTCCTCTGCCTCAGTATTTTGGGATTGTCCTGTTAAACCTTGAATATGCATTGCATACTCCAGATTCAAATTCTGTATGTGAGCTAGAGTGCTCCAGTGTTATGTGATAGTCTTAATACATCACTTTAAGTTGTTTAGGCACAAAGTATATCTGTAACAGTCACAATTCTAATCTGATATTGTTTGAAGTGCTCTTCAGATACAATGTTTGAAAGGATAAAATGTATTATTGTACCACTTAGATTAAAGAGGCACGTTCATCACTCCACTGTTGCTCTTTACTGAAAGCTGACTGACAACATTATACAGATTATAGATTTGAATCTGCTCATTATTAAACACAATTTATGGCATCGGGAAGGAAAAGAAGGGGGTTCCCATATGTGATTCCTGATCAGTGTTGCACTTAGCCTATGCATCAATTGGGATGCTGCTGTTTACTACTTCTGGGCAGAGGAAAGGAAAAATACGCAAGAATTCCCAATCATGTTCCCTACTTAGTGGTCTTCTACTGGCAAATGTGTTTCCAAAACTTGGGCAAAAGCAAAATCATGATATCCAACAAATCAGTTGCAAAATCTATTGACCATGCATAGTGAGGTACATTTTATATAGTGGTACTAAAAGTAGACTTGTATTGCCAAGTATTAACATTCTTTTATAACGATGAGCACAAGGCTTGAGAAGGCAATTTTAAAAAAACTTTATCTTAAGTTGCAAGGACTGTCAGTGTCCTTGGAACTTTATCCCAGTATGAGATGGAAAATGGCAGAATCTTGTATTCACAATTCAGAATTAAGTGACAAATCCTCAGAAAAAAAACCTTAAAATGCTTTAAAAGCTTCTCAGTTGTGTTAACTTAGGTCAGTTGGTAGCACTGTCATCTTTGGGTCAAGAGATTGAGGTTTTGACTTAATGTGACATCAGTCTACATTATAGCATTGATAGAATGCTGAATTATTGAAGGTTTGATTATTTAGCTGAGATCCTTTTTCCAGTGGATCAGGTGCCATTGATGATCCCACAGCAGGACGGGGAAGAAAATAGAAGGTTGTCCTAAATGTTCTTTTCCTTCAGTCCTCTGTAAAAGAGAACAGGATCACTTTTCAATGGCAAAGACCACCTGCTAAAAGCAACAGTCAATATCTGCTTCTCCCTCAGAAGAGAAGACCATAAGTCCTTGTCATGGTTTGTGAAACCAAGTGCTCTAGAAGGCCATTTATTGAGGGAAAAAACTTTGAAGTGATCGTATAGTGACCACGCCAATGTTCTTCCTTTTCACCACCATAAATTATAGCGGTCAGAGTGGTCTCCTTCCCAGAATGTGGGCAGCACCAGGAGCGATTCCTTTTTGGCAGATTGGCAGTGCCAGGTTTCTTAGCTGAAATGGAGGTCCTCAGAGGAGGAAGGAGCAACAACATAAGCTAGAATAGGGCACTGTCTGCTTCAGCATGGTGGGCCCAGCATTGAATTTGAGCCCAGTTTGGGATCCGGCAGCTTCAGCAAACTAATGGCGGCGATGATGTTTATGGAGGCAAGATGGTGCCAAAGAATTGTGACATGTTCCCAGCATTGGCAGCGCAGCTCCAGGCCTTGGTTGGGCCTGGGTACCTGACAGAGGTGGTGGCATTCTGACTGTGGCGGGCGTGCGGGGACTCGGGGCACCTGAGTGTTCGCAGACTGAAGGATAGATTTTGTGGCTTTATTTTTCTGGCAGTGAGGACTTGTGGTGGTGGGGGAGTGATCTGGACATTTCCTTTTCTTTTGGTTGTTTCTTTTATTTCTGCTTCTGTTTTTAAACCTGTCTTTTGTCTACAAAATTGGCACCGGAAAATGGCGATTTTTGTACACTTTCCCTGTACTCCGGTATTCTTGTACTCGAGTACACGTGACAATAAAATTTAAATCTAAATCTTTCATTGCGGTGTTTTGTTGATTGTAGAATGGCTGCCTTCATGAGAAAAATCATTCCACTTCTAAAAATGACTTATTAGATTTGTGTTGTATTAAGGTAAAGATCAAAAATAGGGTGTGAAGTAATTCATTTATTTAAAAATCATAAGTGATTATGAAAAGCACTTTTTTCAGATTATCAACTTTTTTCCTGAAACAAAATGATGTACAAACTACAGAATCTTTTGAATAATCTGGTTGTCTTTTGTTTTTAATGAAATTATGATTTTTGTGAATTGAGCCTGATTTTTGTTCTTTCTATTCTGTTTTCAGCCATGAACATATAGAGATCCTGACTGTTAATGGAGAACTGCTATTTTTCAGACAAAGGGAGGGACCTTTCTACCCCACCTTACGATTACTTCATAAATGTAGGTTTACTGCCCTTGGTATATTTGCAGGACTTGTAAACCCCTGAATGTCTCCTTGGGGAAATGTGGCTATGTTCCTCAAGTTTTTGAAGTAGAAGCCAGAGATGTATGTTTATTGTGAAATAATAGGTACTACTTTTTTTTAAATGTTTTTATAAAATTGTTTTAAGAAGAGCAGTCCTTTCTGCAAAGAATTGTGAACAGTGATGTTTCTGTTTAATCAGGCAATAAAATAGCCTCTGATCATACATGTGCACAGAGTGTCATTACTGCTTGGCAGATGACAAGGTGTAGTCAACAATGTAGTGGATCTACCATCTGTGCATCACACCTGATATTTTGTTCTCAGATCAGTACTTCTCATTTAATTGCACTAGTGTATGCAGATCAAAACTAATATTTATAGTGAACACCATGCCTGACTAAGTATAAAATCAACCTGCAAAGATATTGTGAAGTCTTAGTTTTCTAGATTTAGAAAATGTGCAATTATCCATCTTGGCAGGAAGAATAAAAAAAGTATGTTATCTAAATTGTGAGAGATGCAGAGAAATCGGAGTGTCCCAGTGCATGAATCATTAAAGGTTAGTATGCAGATACTGCAAGCTTTTAGGAAAACTCATAGAATGTTACTGTTTTATGTGAGGGGCTTCACATACAAAAGTTAGGAAGGTTACAGGGCATTGGTGAAATTGCATCTAAAGTACCGCATACAGTTCTGGTCTTTTTTAAGGAAGGGTGTTAATGAAAGCAGTTCAGAGAGGTGAATGAATATCTGGAATGAGTAGGTTGTGTTAGGCAAGATTGGAGAGGGTAGGCTTGTACCATTGCATGCTAAAGGAATATAAGGTGTCTTAATTGACACTTTGAAGGAGAACCTAGGACAAGGGATCACTATTTCAAACACAGGATTACCCATTTAAGACTGAGATAAGAATTTCTTCCTTGCAGAAGGTCATGAGTCTTAGGAGTTTTGTGTAGGTTTAAAGCCCCAAAGAGTGGTGGAAGCAAAGCCCTTGAATATTTTTAAGGCAGAGATATAACCTTTCAACCTCTTGCAGATCAAGGATTTTAAGGGTAGCTGGGAATGCAGAGTAATCAAATTGATCATACCATTGAAAGGTAGACCATGCTTCAGGGCCAAGTGGTTATACTCCTGCTCCTGATATTTATGACTTTATGCCAAAAGTATGTAGCTGTCAATTTTATTATGTAAAGTTTGTGTGTTAATATGTTCTTCAAAGCAATGTGGTTGGATGGAGATAAATAATAATCTTAATGAATTAATACAGTTGAATCAATTTTTTTGGAAGTCTTGCATAGTTATTCGATCAGGAAATAGTAAACCTCAGTCAGACTATTGAACAAACAGCATATTGTGGTCACATGAGCATTAGAGTCAGCTAGATTGTCCATATTGGACGGATGTTCAGCATTTCATCGAACCAGTGAGCTTGTGACTTGTTTGAAATCTGGGACTGAATGACTGCACAAAAGGAACTTTAAAAGGAACTCAAGAGTGCAGTGAAAGAAGCTGCAAGATCTGAGCTCGCCATACATATTTACTACTTTTATTGAATATGACAAAAATATTCAGGCTCTGAATGATCAGTACGAAGGATAGATTTTGACTTTAGTATGCTTCTGGCTGATGAAAGGACATCAGTTATTCAGGGAAAGAGTTCCTAATTTCATGATATCTTTGGATTTGGGGCCAAAGGTCAAACCAGATATCTTGTTTGGAGAAATAACTGGAGAGGAGAGAAGTAATAAGAAATTTGCTCAAAAAGCATGTAAGAAAGGCACTATTACAATAATCGTGGAGGATTTCAATATGCAGTGCACTGGGAAAATCAGGTTGGTCGTGGAATTCAATAAAGAATACGTGGAATATCTACAAGAGTTTTTTTGGAGCAGCTTGTAGTAGAGTCAACTAGAGAACAGGTAATTCTGGATGTGGTGGTGTGTAATGAAGCAGACTTGAATAGGCAGCTAAGATGAAAGAATTCCTTGAAAGCAGAGTTGCAGGTAGACAGGACAAAGAAAAAAGCATTTGGTATGCTTGCCTTTCTTGGACAGTGCATTGAGTACAGAAGTTGGGAGGTCATGGTTTGGCCACTTTGGGAGTATTGCATGCAATTCTGGTCTCCCTACTACAAGAAGGATGTTGTGAAACTTGAAAGGGTTCAGAAAAGATTTACAAGGATGTTGCCAAGATTGGAGGGTTTGAGCTATAGGGAGAGGCTGAATAGGCTAGGACTATTTTCCCTGGAGTGTCAGAGGCGGAGGGGTGACCTTTTGTAGAGGTTTAGGAAATCACGAAGGACATGGATAGTGTGAATACACCAGGTCTTTTCCCGAGGGTGGGGGAATCTGAAACTAGAAGGCATATGTTTAAGCTGAAAGGGGGAAGATTTACGTGTGGGCTAAATGGCAACCTTTTCACATATAGGGTGGCGTGTGTATGGAAAGAGCTGGTACAATGGTGGAGGCTGGTACAATTACGCACGGTGGCACAGTGGTTAGCACTGCTGTCTCACAGTGTCAGAGACCTGGGTTCAATTCCCGTCTCAGGCAACTGACTATGTGGAGTCTCCCCGTGTCTGCATGGGTTTCCTCTGGGTGCTCCGGATTCCTCCCACAGTCCAAAAAAATATGTGCAGGTTAGGTGAATTGGCCATGCTAAATTGCCCGTTGTGTTAGGTGAAGGGGTAAATGTAGGGGAATGGGTAGGTTGCGCTTCGGCGGGTTGGTGTGGACTTGTTGGGCCGAAGGGCCTGTTTCCTCACTGTAAGTAATCTAATCTAATCTAAATAAAACCATTTAAAAAACATCTGGATAGGTATATGAATAGGAAGGGTTTAGAGGGATATGGGCCATGTGCTGGCAAATGGGACTAGATTAATTTAAGATATCTGGTCAGCATGGACGAGTTATACCGAAGAGTCTGTTCCATCCTGTTCATCTCTAAGACGCTATTAAAGTAAATTATAAGTATCATATTGGCTTCTCCATCTGGAAGTAATTTGATCATTATCAACATTTATTGAAGAGGAGAGAACACAAATGTTGTAGAATTAGTATTTATTCTGAATGGGAAATTAGAATTGTTTTCTCCAGAATACTAATAATCTGCTTCACATTTCAATATACTAGCAAACTAATGTCTGTTCACTGAAATCTATAAAAAACTTAAATTCAGTGTTGATGAAGTATTTTAAATTTCATTTATTAAATCACATTAAAAAAGGTAACTGCAGTCAGGTAACCCTTTGCATTTTTGAGTCTCGAATTATAAGACTGTAAGACTGTCCTACATTTTATGGCCTTATAATTCTAGACTTCAAAATGCACATAACAAAAAATAACGAAGAATTACACGGATGCTCGAAATCCAAAACAAAAACAGAAATTGTTGGGAAAAGTACTCAGCAGGTTTGGCAGCATCTGTGGAAAGAAATGAGAGTTAATGTTCCAGGTCCAGTGACTCTTCCTTAGAACTGATGGTAACAAGGAAAAAGTTGATATTTATGCAGATGAGGAGGTCATGAGAGAAAGATAGAGAGAGAGAGAGTGAGCTTGAATAGAGAGGAATGTAGACAGACAAAGGAGTGGGTAAAGGTCTGCCTGGGGGAACGAAGAGCTGCTAATTTGGGCTATTAGTCGTTGACAATAGGCTACGTATGGTCACAACCAGTGTAATGTCAAGGTCTGGTGTGTGGGGTTTGGGGCAAAAACATGTTGCCTTTGGATATCTGCATACCAAATTCCTTTCCATTGGATACTTCAAAGGTGAGGGAGTTGTTCAGAAATTTGAAGAAAAATTTAATTCCTTAAAGGGTTCAGGCTGCCCCTTGCCCTGAATTTCTGACTAGACCATGCTCTTTAGTTGGGTGTATCCACATGCATCATTGTAGACATCGCTGCACTTATCTCTCTAAACACACCAGCCTCCATAGGTATGGTAAGTCTCCATCTGGGTTAGGGTGGTGGGCAGTCCCATTATGCAGACTCCAGACCCTAAAAGCACACCAATGAATCAAGTTCGAAGGGCTTATGCTTGAAACGAGGATTCGTTTGCTGTTGCTCCATGGATGCTGCCTGACCTGCTGTGCTTTTCTAGCAGCACACTCTCAAATCCTAGTTCAAAGCCTTTTTCTCCAGCTATTCTGCTGTAGTTCTTGAGAGAGCCTTGGGAAGTGGCCCTGTCAACAGGAATAATACAATCTAATGAAAAGCTCATTTTATCTACTGACATTTTAGATAATTTGGATGGCTGTCACAAACCTCTTCTGCAGCTCATCAATACTTTAGTCGATGATCAATTGAGGTTAAGTACTCCTGCTTTGATTTATAGTTTAAATACATACCCTTCCTACACGGTTTAATATTTTATGAATTGGACAAAGCTAACGCAAATTAAAAGAAATGTTTGCTTTAATTGCCAGTTTGTTGCTTCTTCCGTGATCAAAGGCGTGACAGAGCTTTGTTGCATACTAAACAATGGCTCTATTCTTTTGGTCAGATCTCTCACATCACATCAGTTGGTTTTTCTCTGCACATCCTCTGTGGCTGTAATATCATATTTTGCATTTTGTTCTATTATCCTGATGTACTTCTGTCAGTATGATTTGCCCGGATAGCCTGCAAAACCGTTTCACTGTATTTCAGTACATGTGACAATAATTAATCAAATCAAACCAGGTGCAATCATCCAAGTTGATATGCCTCTCAAAAAGATGATTTCTCTGCCCCCCGAAAAAAACCTCAAACTGTAACACGATACACTAAACTTACATTTTCAAAGTGGTTCCTCCTGACTGCTCGCCTGAAACACCTAGAAAACAATACACATGTGAATGGTGGATGTGAGCAGGGTAAGCCTGAGCTGTAATGCTCCCACTATTCCACGGTAGCATAGACCAGGCACACTTGATGTCTAAAGGAATGAAAAATGTCCAGTTAGACAATTTCCTAAAATCATTTGGATAGGAGAAGACAAATGTAGAAGAACTATCCTTAATTTGACTATAGGATTTTACATTTGCTGTGTTTATTTGGAATGGGTTTGTAGCGGACCTTTACTATTATTTTAATTATAATTTATGTACAAACATGACTTGAGGTATGTATTTTGTAATGAAAATGTTTTATTTAAAATAATTTACATAACTTTAATGTTCACTATCTCACAATTCTTTGTCACAGATCCTTCCATCTTGCCACATCAACAGGTTGACAAAGGGGCTATCAAGTTTGTGCTTAGTGGCGCCAATATTATGTGTCCTGGACTAACTTCCCCCGGAGCAAAGCTTCATCCAGCTGACACTGACACTATAGTTGTATCCTCAGTGTGACCCCTTGCCTGCTTGAAACCAAATTCTATGAATAAGTATTTTTATTTACAGGAATTCTAATTCATAAGGGTGTGTTGTGCATTGAGTTGTTTTATAATCTCATCAGTGCAATTGGTCGTTTAATGCATTTATATAGTAGTCCTTGAAGATGTGATAAATATGGTCAGATTTCTTGTTGTTTGAAAATGATTGTTCGGCACGTTTTTAAGGGCTCCTAACTTGTTTGTTTTTTTTTCCCCTACCCTTACAAGGGCAGTCAGTCCTCCACTACTGTTACAGTTTCTCTGGGACAGAGAAAAAAAAATCAAGAAAGGACAAAATTTTGACCACCGAATTAGTTAGTCAACAAAAATTTTTATTTATATCTTAACCTTGAGAGTGAGTGTTGACTAACTGTTTGGTGGTCAGAACATAGCAGGCAATTCTTTCTTTCTTCACTTTTTTTTCTATCGCAGAGAAAATGTAGTTAACTTTACTAGCTACAACTACTGTCCTGACTGAAATAAAATAAGCTTAAATTTAAAACAAAATATTCTATGCGTGTGGATTAGGCCAGCATTTATTGCCTATCCCTAACCAAGTGGCCTGACAGGTTCAGTCAGCCACCGTGGATTTTATAGATTGGATATATCTGGGCAACTTTGTACAATATTGGGAAGATGCCAGAGTCACATGTATATTGGAACAGCTTAGCTAAGGTGCAGCTAAATCTGGAGTACAAGTCTTGAATATTTATAGCTAGCATGTTGTCAGGGCCTTTTCAGTATTCAGAGCCTTCAGCCATTTCCTCAAATCACAGAGTGAATCAAAATGGCTATAGACAGGCATTTATAATCCTGGCGATCTCAAGAAGCTGAGCTGAATCATCTATTTGGCACCTCTCCCTGAAGATCAATGCATATGTTTCAGCCTTTTACTTTGCACTGATGTGCTGGACTCCCACATCCTTGAGAGTGGAAATATATATGGTAACTCCTCCTCTTCTACTTGTTAATTGTTTAATTGTCCACCATCATTCAAGACTAATTAGTTACCATATATACTTGTTTAAAAAGATCAATCACATGTATAAGTCGACCTCTTATTTTTGGTCAAAAAGTTTGTATTTTCCATATACTTTGTGTATAAACCGACCCTAGTTCTTCACAGTTACTGAAGAACATTTATGAGTCAGTGTGCCTGCCCGTTGTGCTCCACTCTGGCTTTCCAGTCTGCTAACTGTACCTCTCCATTCCGGGTCTTCTATTTGGCCAGCCGTCAATGCTCCACTGTAGGTTTTAAGAATGACTGTAATCTGCGGAGTCAGTTTCTGTAGTTTCAGTTACCCGCGGTTTACCGCAGCACAAACATATTACATGGAACATTCCAGAACTAGGGACCAGGGGCTGCCTGGAAGGTAAATTTCCCGTTTTAAATTACCATATGGATGTTGACTTGTCTTTCTTTCGCTAGTACTTCAAATACATAAGTACACAAACGACTATCAAGACTGGAGTACAAATTTATTTTTTCACCATATGTCCGATACTCGACCACAGTAGTTAGTACCTGTATAGTATGAAAGTATGAGAATTGTTTTAGCACGTTGTACAGGCTGGGCCCATTTTACTTTGTTTAACTTTGCTAATATCCAAGAAACACAAACAATACATAAAGTACAAGAGATGTGAGAGCAGCATACCATCATATGACGGATTTAATTGCAAGTCTTTCTACTGAATAATATCTGCCTCAACTATCAAAACAATGCCTAGGATTACCTTACATCTCACATTAGTTCAAAAAATTCAGTATGGTTTACATTATACCACTTATACACAGAACAGCTTCAGGTATGCTTCTGTGATAGGTCTTGGAAAATATCCCCTGTGGGAATGGGGGTCTACTGTACCATTCTACCATACCAGGCAGAATGGAGACAATAATTTTATAGATAAATATTCAGTATTGGCCATAATACCTTTTTCGTTTTGTTGTTTGTTACTTTATATACAGAGCTGGCTTTTTGTTGTCCATTTTTTGACTCATGCCACGCATGAATTTCATCACCTCGAAAACAGTACCTCATATATAAGTTGACTCTCTAATTTCAGCTTAATAGTCTTCAAAACTTGACCTATACTCAAGTATATCCAGTAGTTGTGGAATCACTTGTCTCTAGCTGTCATTTGCTGCTCTCTCCCTTATGACGTGCAAGTAATCCATGTTGTTGCTCCACCATGCTGATAGCTCATTTCATGATTGAGGATTGATCCTCTGGTTTGATGGCAATGGTATGTGAGGGATATGCTGGGCTATGTGGTGACTGAATACAAGTTCTGCCATGCTGATGGCCCACAGTGTCTCAGAATACCCCACTTTTAGCTGTTAGAACTGACATGCCTGTGACAGGTGAGATGAAGTTGACTACGTTTTCCCCCTCATTATTTCTCTCACCATCTGCTCAGAATCAATTCTGCAGCTGTGTCTTTTAGGACTTAGCCAGTCCAGTCATTAGTGATGCTGCTGAGCCAGTTAGTAATAGATATTGAAGTCCTCTGCTCAGAGAACATTTTGTACCCTTTTGTGTCTCTATGCTTTTCCAAGTGTTGTTCAACAGGGGAGAGTGCTGATTCATCAGCTGAGAGAGGGGCAGTAGTGTTTATCAGCAAATGGTTTCCTTGCCCTTGTTCGACAGTCCGATGTCAGTGTTGGGAAGCCCTAGGACAACTCCCTTCAGACGGTGCACCGTTGTACTACAGCCACCTCTGATTATACATTTGTCCTACCACTTGGAGACCGGCTTGCCCAGTGAAGGGTTGGAGATGCTTGTGTTAGACGGGTGTGTACAAAATTAAAAATCACACAACACCAGGTTATAGTCCAACAGGTTATAGACACAGAATTCTGTGTCTTACAGTCTTATACTCCACAGCCAGCTGATGAAGGAGCAGCGCTCTGAAAGCTCGTGCTTCCAAATAGACCTGTTAGATTATAACCTGGTGTTGTGTGATTTTTAACTTTGTATTCCCAGTGAAGGTGATGGTGGAATCTGGGACATAATAATCTTCAGGAAATCCTATTTGATAAACACTGTCAGACTGTGCACCCAATGTTGGTAATGGCACAGAGGACTTTGCAAGATTGGACATGGCTGGCTTTTCCATTTTTGATCCCAGTCTTAAGGTTTATATTTTTAGCAGTTTGATACAACCAAATGGTTTGTAAGGCCATTTCAGGGGGCAGTTAGTAGTCAGCCACGTATTTCTGTGGGTCTGGAGTCAAATGTCAGCCTGACCAGATAAGGGCATTACTGAACTGGATAGTGATACTGATTCAGGCTTCTTTTAGTTTCATAGTTCAGAAGATGTATAAATAGTGCTTTGTAATCCTA
Organism: Chiloscyllium punctatum; assembly: GCF_047496795.1. NCBI lineage: Eukaryota > Metazoa > Chordata > Chondrichthyes > Orectolobiformes > Hemiscylliidae > Chiloscyllium > Chiloscyllium punctatum. The sequence continues at coordinate 49,992,750 of NC_092763.1, forward strand.
ATTATGCAAATTATTTTTATTAAAAAGAAAAAAATACTACTCAATCCTAAAACAAAGTCAACAATAGTCAAAACATCTTGCCTCTGAATGTACCTTTCAACTCTTCTATCCTACTGCTGATGCGATAGGTGTAATTCCACCTTACCTTTGATGTTTGCTAAAATATGGCTGCATTCAGCTTTATTTTGTCCTCCCTGGCCAGGCCACGTGTTCCTCACAGTTTGATAACTAATCCCTTGGGAAAGTTTACAGTCTTAATGTATTCCTTTATCTGAACTATAGAAATTAATATTAAACAACAGATTTCATGTAGTTATATTTGAAGATTTGATTTCTATATGAAAAGTATTTATTTTTTTGCTAGTTACTGTTCAAATGCAAGTACTTGGCTTTATTTTTTAATTGCTGCAAGTTTCCTTAACTGACTATTCTTAAGGCTATTACAGCAGAGGGCAAGCAACATGCCCTTTCTGTGGGAGTTATGAAGATGCCAGCAGATAAAATGTAAGTATATCTTAACTTTCTTTGCTGTATTACTTGTTTAAGGAAAACTGAATTGTGTAGTCATCTTGGAATCTCGCTGAAGCTGATGGTCATGAAAGCAAAACACATTTGAAAGTCTTGTTCCAGTTCCTGGTAGTAATGGGCCCATAAAATAAGTGTCTTTGATTTCAAGTATATTACAATCTCACTCAGACTGTAAGAAATCAGTGTGGTACACAATGAAGGGTTTTTCTGTTCTGTTTTGAGACATGGGGAGAATCTTTTTAAAAAATACAGATAGGTTAGGATCAGTTATGAAGTTATTGCTGTTTTACAATAGATTAAAGAAATACATTGTTTTGCATATCCAAGTCCTTATTGATTTTGTGTTATTTCCACAGAGAACAAGTCAATAAAGGTATTGGAATCGAAAACATGCATTACTTAAATGATGGTCTCTGGCACATGAAGACATACAAATAACACATACCAGCGATGTGAGAACTGTTGGAAGAAACATGGATAGACTAACTGCAACACAGACATTTGTAATGTTGGATTTTGAGTTTTTTTTATTTTGCTTCGAAAAAAAACCCAACACTTCAGAGAAAACGACACTTTGTTGTTCATCGGTTCTGGATAAATTCCTCCCTATTGAAACCTCTTCCAATTACAGAAGAACTTGTATTTACTTCTCTGCACAACAAAAACATGAACATTTATTGACAACCTGACTTTCATTAAATCATGAATCACTGCAGCTGTCTTTAGCTTGTACAGTGGTTTCTACAGCATTGTTGCATGGTTAATTTCTCTTTGTTCAATAAATATCCAAGATTGCACAATGTTTATCTTACTTATAGAAACTTACAGATCATCACTTTATGTAATTTCACAATTGGAAGGCCTTGTAAACATTTGTAGACTTCACTGGTTATTCCCCTATATTTGCTGTAAATACCTTACTCCAGGCACACTGATGTGCTATTCTATATTTCATATAGTGTTTTAATGTATTGGGGGGGAAAACCTATCAAGTTTACTGGATTAGATCAAAAAACAATAGAGTAAACATAAGTTGGCTATGCAATAGTTCATTAAAATACTGGGTAGAAAGTGGCAATTTTTTTTCTTTCAGGGGATTGTGAATCACTGCCCTAGAGAAGTACTTTGAATTGCAGCCGTACATTTGCTATCGATAGAGCCACAATAGTGTCAGACCTACAATGTTGTCCCTGCAATGATCCAGCAGCTCTCACTGTCACTTCCTGCTTTGGTTTTAAAATAATGTGATGAACTAATACTGAATCTAGAGTTTTCTTAATCAGAATCATCAAACAATCTCATATTTTTCCACTCTAATCTTGTTGGAGTTCCATTGAAGTCTGTTCTCTTAAGTAACTTGTGCTTACAGCATGTTTTATTTGTGGGATCTTTTGCATTCTTATAACAATGAAAATCACTTACTGTCTAACATTAAACAATAACTTGTCTTTACATAACATTTTGAACATAGTAAAGTGTCATCTGATAAAATGACAGTTGTATAGGGGATCTGACCAAAAGGCTTCGGCAAAGCAGCACATACAAAGTAGTGCCTTTTTGAGCAAAGGGTTGGTGTTGAGTTTCAGGGAAAAATAACGATGTGGACATCTTGAGTCATGGACACTAGCCTTGGAACAATTAAAATAGTCTGGAACATAAGCAGCACAGAAATGTGTGCAAGGGCACGAAGGAATCCAAGCCTATGTGAGTTTGCCACTACTGTCACAGACTCCATTAGCAAATGCCTGGAGGACTGCATACCAAAAAAAGTCAGTCCAAGTTTTCTTCAACCTTGGATGAATCTGGAAATCTACTCCCTACTGAAGGTCAAATGTGTTCAAGGAGGATGACCAAGAAAGCCAGCTATGACCTCCATAAAGCCATCAGGGATGCCAAGAGGCAGTACTGAACCAGATTAGAGGCCCATATCTACCAGACTTTCACTACCTATAGCGAGGCCGAAACAACATTATGTAATGCAAAATGAAGCAGATCAAAATAGCAGATAAAGACACATCCCTCCCTGACACATTCAATGCTTCCTACGGTCAGTTTGAGCAGATATCATTGGTGCGGTGATCCCTGCTCCAACAGACCAGATGCACCTGTTCCCTTGGTCACTGCTGCAGATGTCAGATCAGTCTTCCTGGGAGTCAACCCAAGGAAAACAACAGGCCCAGACGGTGTGTCTGGTTGAACACTCAGATCCTGTGCAACTCAGGAAATGTGGCATGTCCATAGCACCCTCACCAACTTCCACAGATTCACAGTCTAGATGCATAACAGCCTTGTGTGGAAACTGCTCTGCCCTGGATTGTAGGAAACTAGAGAGAGTGGTGTGCACAGCCCAGGCCATCATGGGAGCCAACCTTCCATCCATAGATTCCGTTTACATGGCTCGCTGCTGCAGAAAGGCTGTCAACATCTTCAAAGACCCTTTGCACCGCAGTAATGATCGCTTCCATCAGGCAGAAGATCCAGAAGCCTGAGTCATAGAGTCATAGCATGGAAACAGACCCTTCGGTCTAACCTGTCAATGCCGACCAGATATCCCAACCCAATCTCGTCCCACGTGCCAGCAACCGGCCCACTGGGGTGGCACGGTGGCACAGTGGTTAGCACTGCTGCCTCACAGCGCCAGAGACCCGGGTTCAATTCCCGCCTCGGGTGACTGACTGTGTGGAGTTTGCACATTCTCCCCGTGTCTGCGTGGGTTTCCTCCGGGTGCTCCGGTTTCCTCCCACAGTCCAAAGATGTGCAGATTAGGTGAATTGGCCATGCTAAATTGCCCGTAGTGTTAGGTGAGGGGTACATGTATGGGTGGGTTGCGCTTCGGCGGGGCGGTGTGGACTTGTTGGGTCGAAAGGCCTGTTTCCACACTGTAAGTAATCTAATCTAATCCCTCCAAACCCTTTCTATTCATATACCCATTCAAATGTCGGTTCAGAGGCAGTTTCTTTCCAGCTGTTAGAAGACTATTGAATAGACTCTCTAGCCTCAAATAATGCTGATATTGCTAACATTGATCTCTCTTGTACGTGCTGTGCAATGTTACCTGTATGCCTCCACCTAAATCATTGTTTTGTACATCCTTGCTCACTATGATCTGCCTGTACTGCTCATAAACAAAACTTTTCACGATGCTTTGGCACACTTGGCAGTCAATCAAACACATTTAAAATATATGTGTTGCCTAATCAGATTCAATGCACTTCAGTAAGTACAATTGTAATGGGCAATTAGGAGTTATGAGTGAGAAGACTTTTGGATTATCTGCATGATGTATCAGATTGAATTATGAAATTGCTAAAGTACCATGCTATTCCATAAGATTTAGAAGCTGAAGTTATCCATTTGGCCCATGTGGCCTGTTCACCATTCAATGATATAGCTCATCTGGTAATGCTCAACCATGCTTTTTGACTTTTCCTCCAAAATTCTTGATTCTCGAAGAGATCAGAAAATATTTGTGTCAGCGTTGAATTTTCTTAAAGAATTCCATAGATTACTGTCCTCAGAAGAAATTCCTCCGTATCGCTGTCTTGAATGGTTGACTCCAATAATGTCTTCTTCAAAAGTATTTTAATCAGTTCAGTCAGACATCATTACACACCTTTTGAACATGAGAGATTTGAAGGAAGGCCTCCTCACTTAGAATTAAGAATACTGCTACTGCACACAAGAGCCTTCTCCCCCCTACCCCCAACCATTGTCTAAAGTGATTATTTGAGGACTATATTTTCTGGAAGGGTCCAGTAAATGAAGGGATTTGAATATTGTGGGATGTGCAGGAAAAGCTACTGGTAAGCTCCTTAAACAACCAGAGAGACAAAAGGCAAATTAGGGAAAATAAAGTCAGGTGTTTATAACCTAAGCAATACCTCAGGGAAGTGTTTTTCAGTAAGGATTGTTTTGCTGGAGGTAACTTATGTTCAATGAAAAGAAGATCCTACAATGTAATTGACATCAAAAAGGGAAACATTAAAGCATTTTCTTTATGCACATTAATGATTTCTTATAAGGTGATAGTGGAATTTGAGAAATATTATTAATAAGGGCAACGTGGAATATCAGATTGGAAGTCAGGCCTCAAAAGTATTGGTTAAGACAAAGCAGACCAATCTGGAGGAGCAAAAACAGAAATTGGTGGAGAACCTCAACAGGTCTGGCAGCATATGTGGAGAGAAAACAGAATTAACGTTTTGAGTCCAGTGACACTGCTTCAGAACTGAGAATGTCAAGTTTGGAATAATTTTGAATCAACAGTTCTCTCACACAATGTTACTGCTATCCTGGTTAATTGTTCTAGGACATCACAAAGCTTTAATAGTCTTTTAGTAATTTGTTCATGGAATGCACGTATCACTGGCTAAACCACCATTTATTATCCATTCCTAATAGTGCTGGAGAAGGCATTAGTGATTTGCCGCCTTGAGCTGAGAAATGGTTTGCCCTTGAGCTGAACTTCTCGTTCTTCTAAGCGGAGGTCCAAAACCATCTGGAGGTGCTGCATTTTGGGAAAGTAAATCTTAGCAGGACTTATACACTTAATGGTAAGGTCCTAGGGAGTGTTGCTGAACAAAGAGACCTTGGAGTGCAGGTTCATAGCTCCTTGAAAATGGAGTCGCAGGTAGATAGGATAGTGAATGCAGTGTTTGTTATGCTTTATTGGTCAGAGTATTGAGTACAGGAATTGGGAGGTCATATTGCAGCTGTACAGGACATTGGTTAGACCACTTTTGGAATATTACATATAATTCTGGTCTCCTTCCTATCGGAAAGATGTTGTGAAACTTGAAAGGGTTCAAAAAAGATTTACAAGGATATTGCCAGGGTTGGAGAATTTGAGCTATGGGGAGAGGCTAAACAGGCTTGGGCTGATTTCCCTGGAGCATCGGAGGCTGAGGGGTGACCTTACAGAGGTTTACAAAATTATATGGGGCATGGATAAAATAAATAGACAAAGTCTTTTCCCTGAGGTGGGGGAATCCAGAACTAGGGGGCATAGGTTTAGGGTGAGAGGGGAAGGATATAAAAGAGAACTAAGGGGCAACTTTTTCATGCAGAGCGTGGTACATGTATGGAATGAGCTACCAGAGGAAGTGGTGAAGGCTGGTACAATTGCAACGTTTAAGAGGCATTTGGATGGGTAAATGAATAGGAAGGGTTTGGAGAGATATGGGCCGGGTACTGGCAGGTGGGACGAGATTAGGTTGGGATATCTGGTCAGCATGGAGGGATTGAACTAAAGGATCTGTTTCCGTGCTGTACATCTCTATGACTCTGTGACATACGGCTTGATATTTTTTGTGTAATAAACTTAATTTCTTAAAGAACATTTTCAAAGGTCATGTGAATATGTTTCATTGAATAAACACCATGTTAACCAATTTCAAAACTGAAGCACATGATCTATCAAGCCAAATTTCATTCTGGGTTTTGACTTGAAAGTATTACTAATCAGTTGGGATGATAATAGTTGTACTTAATTTTGCCCACAGAAATTAAAGCTCTCAAAGAAAAATTCAGCTGAAGAGGGAAATGTGATATAACAATTTGATTTTAAAAAAGGAAACATATTGCTAACTTCAAATAATGCTGATGGTGTAACAGTGATCCCTGTAACCCAAGGTTCTAACACCTGAAAACAAGCATAAAAGGTTGTGATGGCCTAGTGGTATTATTGCTTGGCTATTAATTGAGAGACCCAAGTTTCATTCACATCATGGTAGATGATGGAATTTGAATTTAATAAACCTGGAATTAGGAGTCTAATGACCATGAAACCATTGTTAGTCATCATAAAAACCCATCTGATTCATGAATACCCTTTAGGGAAAAAAAACTGTCAAACTTACTTGGTCTGGTTTACATCAACTCCAGGCCAACAGCAATATGGTTGATTCTTAACTGCCTCTGATAAATTAGGGATGGACAATAAATACTGGCCTAGCTAGTGACATCCATATCCTGTTCATGGATTTTTAAACATGCTAAGTTAAACACCAAATTTAATGAGAAGCTTTCACGACAGAATAAAAAGACTAGTTGGAATATTATCTTTTGTGGCATACACAAAATGGTGCAACCTCTTTATCAAAACATAACGACTGCTGGCTTATATAGTGTAAGATTTAAACTTACATTCTTGCCTCAACAGATAAATATGAATGGATGTGAAGTTGGCTGTGTCAGAAAACAGACATGGTTAATGTTTGTTGGACTGAGCATTAGGGTTCCCTGGGAGATAAATGAGATTAGACTAGATTAGATTCCCTACAGTGTGGAAACAGTCCCTTTGGCCCAACAAGTCCATACCGACCATCCGAAGAGTAACCCACCCAGACCCATTTCCCTCTGACTAACGTAGCTAACAATATGGGCAATTTAGCATGGCCAATTCACCTGAAATGCACATCTTTGGACTGTGGGAGGAAACGGAGTACCCAGAGGAAACCCATGCAGACACGGGGAGAATGTCTGTGTGGAGTTTGCACAGTCACCCAAGGCAGGAATCAAACCTGGGACCCTGGTGCTGTGAGGCAGCAGTGCTAACCAATGAGCACTATGCTGCCCCTCCACAGTAACTCTCTTGAAGAGCTTCCCACCTAGACCCAATCTTATCCCTGTAACCCTACATTTCCCATGGCTAATCCACCTAACCTACATATCTCTGGACTGTTCGCTAAAGACAAGATTTGACAGAGTTCAAAATTACAGCCTATTTGAGAACTAGAGAACACCAATTTAGAGTGCCTACTAAAAAAAATCCAGCAACAATGCAATAAAAAACCCAAAATATTTACATAATATGGGAAGTGGAAGTAACCAAGTGGTTCTTACAGAGATCCTGCATCAAAAAAAAGTGTGAGCAGCCTCTTTAGGTGCTATTGCTTGACATTTATGAAGAGTTTGTTGGTTAACTTGTCAGTCATCATTAACTGGCATAATTTCCCTGGCAACACCTTTACTGAAGCCCACTTACTAATTAATCAACATCCTGCTTTGAAACAATAGAAAGGTGTTTTACTTGTAAATGCTTGCAAATTATCCTGAAGCATGCAAGATGTAAGACTTCAACAAAATGTGCTTTTTCAGGATACTTTTCATACTATCAAATGACAAAAGATCAATTTTTAAAATCATAGGTCACTTGCAAATTTCAGATTCTAACAACACTTGGCATGTATAAAACAATGTATCATTGCTTCAATATGATCTTGTGATTCATTTCAAAATAATCTATACAATGTGGCAATGTATTGGTTTTAGACCTGTAAAAGCCTCCATAATAATTTAAAATTTCTATACATATAATATTAGCAACTCAGGCTGGTACTGGTGCACTTAATTGCTCAGGAAACAAATTATTTCAACAAAAGAGAAATAATTTTTGCTTTTTTTGGTCTTTTGTCTTCTCCCCAGGGTGGGGAATTTCAAAACTAGGGACCATATTTTTAAGGTGAGGGGGGAAAAAGGATTTAAAAAGACATGGGGTGATTTTTTTTGTTTTCTTACACAGTGTGGTTCATGTGTGAAATGAACTTCCAGAGGAAGTGGTAGATGCAGGTACATTTACAGTATTTTAAAAGATATTTAGTTAAAGTACATAAATATGAAATGTTTGGAGGGATACGGACCACGCAGGCAGGTGGGACTAGTTTCATTCGGGATTATGGTCAGCGTGGATTGGTTGGACCAAAGGGTCTATTTTCATGCTGTATGACTCTATCCAATTTTTGGGTATGGTGAGTGTACGGTTCAAAGTTTAGCATTCAGACATTAAACAATCATTAAAAAGATTTATTAGATTTATTATTTATTTATCTTTACACAATTAAATTATTTAATAGAAAACAAGGTTTTCTCAATACAAATATGTAAGAACATAAAAAACAGGGCAAGAAAGGACCATTAGACTCCCAAGTCTTATTTCAAATGTTGATAATAATTTACAGGAAAACACATCACATTATGTCAAAATCTGATACTCAAATCAAATGACTCCCACCAATACCAACACCACGAGTGTAAAGTTGCAGTCATAGTACTACACTCTTGCTGTACAGATCAAGATGCTCTCTCTAGACATACCCCATAGTCAGACAGGCAAATACAGTTTGAAAATTCCACATGCACTTTGCAGAAATCAGAGTAACAGATGAAAAATATTAAGAGACTACATTAATGGTATAATAATGTGGCCCACAAACACACTGCATTCAACAATTGCACACCAACTCATATGCAGATTGGCTATAATAACCTCCATGTCATACTTGGCAAATATCTGCTTATAACAAACCGTTCCTCAAATTCATGGAAAGAAAAGTAGCTGCTATACCACATTAGAATTATGTTTGAATCTCAGTTAATCCATAAATAAGGTAGATAAGAAATATTCAATTGATATATTCATAATATGCTAAAGTGCTTAAATCTCAATAACATTTGCTTCCCCTTTTATAGTCAGACTTAATATAAACATTTAAATTAAAATTCGGTATACACTTCCTTTCTATAAACCCTACTGCACAATCTCATCCAAAACGTTTCCATCATAAATTTCTCTGCCCACATATATAATGAAAACTGATATAAACTTGGCGTACTGTAATTACACCCTCCTCCTTGCCAGTAATGGTGAAGTGCCTCAGTTTTATATCTCCAGCTGCAGCATGCAATGCTGATAAACTGGTACGTTCCACTCAAACATTTGTTTCCAAATTTCCAAGTTTGCTTTTTAAGCAATGAATAAAGATAATAAGTTGGACAAATTGGATGACTTCAAACTGAGGTCACATTCATAACTTGAAAGGAAAAAGTACACTCTCTTATCCTGTTCCATTTGTGGACTGCATAACACTATGAGGGCCATGAATAAAGTATTAGACGTATCTTAGATGAGGATACTGCCAGTACCACAGTTTCTTTTTCTAACACTAGGCTGGATTTCCTGAACTATACAAATATATTATCTTCGATCATAGCCTGGGTTCTTCAAGATCATTGGTGCTATGCTGAATTAATGATCTCTACTTGACTTCTGGTAGTTCCTTCTAAACTATCCTTATCACCACTGGACCACTTTTTAGGAGAAGCAAAAAAGAAATACAGGGGAGGAAAGGGGGAGATACAAGATGTGGGAATAGATAAAATATGAGATAGGAAGGTAAGTGGAAAGAGGCAGCTGAGTGAACAACAGCAGAGAAAGATGATAAATAGGTAGTGCTTTAACTTGTTTTGTATGTGATTGTGCCTTGGGACTCTTTTAAATGTATAGTAAAACAATGAACTGTGGATGCTAGAGTAACAAAAACAGAAATTTGTGGAGAAGCTCAGCAGATCCAGCAGCATCTGTGGAGAGAAAGTAGAGTTGATTTTTCAAGTCTGGGGACTCTTCAACAGAATGCTGCCAGACCTGCTGAGTTTCTCCAGTGATTTTGGTTTAAATGTTTGTTTGTTTGTTTTGGGGACTTCAATATTCACACCTATCTGCTTCACCCTCTACTCTGACCCATCCCCCCCCCCAACAACTTCATCTACCTTCATCGCCTTCCAAGCTACATTTCCCCCAGCCCCACCCCACCCCCTCCCATTGATCTCTCAGCACCTTATTCCTTCACTCCCACAGTGTGATGAAGGGCTTATGCCCGAAAGGTTGACTCTCCTGCTCCTCAGATGCTACCTGACCTGCTGTGCTTTTCCAGCGCCACACTATTTGACTGCAGTATTTGTGTTTATTGACTGTGTGAAACGGAGTTTGTATTTCTATGTGGTAATTTGCCGTTTGCCTCAGACACATGCAGAGTCCTCAGCTCAATAAGGTTGAATATCCTGATTATCTAACCTGAGGGGAAACTACATAATCACATTTGTAGTTACAAACAAGAGTCATTACAGGCGCATGGTATGTTTAAATAGCTGACACTTCAATAAAATGTGCAGGTTAGAACATTGTAGGAGGCACAGAAATGATCTCAACCTTCATTCATTTGAACTTGAGCAATCAAGCAGAGGAAAATTATAATACAGAAAACTAGGAAAGTTGTGAACAGATACTATTTCATAAATACATTGTCAAGTATTCTTATCTTTGCTGGTGATACTTGTATTTTCAGTAAATTTCTGTATCCAATGGGATGAATATTGTACCTGGGCAATGAACTGGGGAATTTTCCCGTTTTATTTCCACTAACTTCACAGCAAATGCAGTGAAATTCCATCTTTGGTTATTAAAAAAATCCTTTACTCAGAAAAACACCAAATTATACAAATATAATAATGTTACCCTATGTCACCCCCACACTCCCCCTTCACCAAGAACAAGTGATCCTTTCAAAGCTACTGCTCAGTTGCTCCCCAAAGAGGATTGGTCCCAATAGGCACATCCTGAGATCAAAGAGGTACATCCCTAAGTGATTTTTCTACATTACATTCCTGAAGTGTCTTCAGATATTTTACTAGTAATACAGATGTTATATAAATGCTAAGTGTTTTAGTTTGTCAGATATTTGTAAATGTACAGTTATCTCTCTTAAATAATGAATGTTGTCAGGTCAGAAAAAACCTACAGAAAATTACTTTTTTCCATACTTTTACATACAAGAACATCATTCTACTTAATAATTGTTACTTCATAGAATTGTGGCAAGTGCAATGCATAGTGTGTGATGAAATGTGATAATGATGGCTTGATAGACATGTGACAGAACCACACCAGTTGCAAAATCTAAGCACAAAAATCAAATCCTGAGGCATTAATCAAATTATTGATAATCACAAGAAAATTACATTTGAAAATGGTAATTAATGTACACAGATCAATTGACAGTTTAAATTGATGAAGCAAGTTTGCAGGTTTGAGCTTTAAATTGCACTTTACATTATGCAAACACCAATCAAAACTAGTGATTAAACTCTATTTGCCCTCAACATTTTTTTTTACAAAACCATAATAGGTTGTAATTTCAAGGTACAGGCCAGATCAATCTTAAAAAAAATGAGTCACATTATACAAGACCCAGTATATATAAAATGGGTACAACATCCAAACATAAATAACAGAATGACAGATCGACATACATCAATGACTGAAATTTTTCTTGAACTTCCAGTTCAAATTCAGTCAGTATGGTTCTTGCATGGTACTCAGAATTCACCACCTAGCAGTGGCATGCCTGCAACCATCAGCACTAATCCTAACTCTTGTTAGGCACAATAAAAACTCAGGTCTGAGATGATCAATGATTGTACAACTGGGTGCTTTTTCAAAAGCTCTCAAGCACTTTATAAAAATGTTCAATGTTTGCCAAAATGTTTCACTGAATTCAAGCATCATCTATTCTGCCATTAAGTAACTGAAATTGGTTTATATTAACCCTGCTGTTTAAGCAAATCTTAAATGGTGTATAATCACAAACGTTTCTGCAAAGTTGCTAGTTAATTCATTTTAGGCTTGACATTGAAGGCACATTTTCAGTTGGAAACAGTAAAAGATTTTACAAAACTAGAAGAGCATTCTAAACAACAGATGTGTTTCCTTTTCAAATCCTGCAATGTCTCTATAGAAGAAAAAGTATTTAATCATTGTCTGAGTTTAAAGGTGGCATGAAAATCAGTGCATCATTAAATATATGCCCATAAGGTCGTAGTCTGTAAACACCATACATGAGAACATGCATATGGTTAGGTGAATGTCCATGGAAAGTAATAGCTACATCAGAACAACATCCTTCCACAACTTCACTCGGGTGATTGGACATTGCCTCCACAACAAGGGTGTTTATATTTTTTGAATTAAACAGTTCTTTTCCTTCATTATCTTCTGCATTATCAGCAACAATTCCTGTGTACTTCAGACATACTGCAAGTTCCTTTTCTTCAGACATCTTCCACAGCAAACTCCCCTTTTCTGGGCATTTCATAGGATCATCAAGAACCCGATAGAGTCTTTCTAATGCTTCTATACTTAGGACCACGCCTGAAGAAAATTCCACATATTCCAATTCACCAGACTTAACTGAATGACCAATATAGAAAGGCTGTTCTGGATCTTTATTTAGTAAAAAGAACTTAAGATTTTCAATAATTGCAAACGTAGATGATTTTGCCAAGAAAAACCAGTTATACTCATCTTTGAAGTTCTCATATGCGTGCTGAAAGGCTCTTCTGGTTTGGATCCATTGATCTTCCGTTGCAAGGCTGACTGATTCAAAGACTTTTATGGTTTCCGGACTGTAAAAGACAGCTTTATCACAATGTTTGCTCCACGTTTCTACCACAGAGGCCCAATAGCCAATTTCTTTGGGTGTAACCATGATCAAGCAAAGAACACGGATAGTGAGACTGAGCTCCATACGCTTCGTCTCGGGCAGCTTCAGGAGTTCTTCCTTGTCGGGAGCTTTGAGGTGGCGGTGTTCGTGGCTTCGCAGTCCCAATTCTCCGCTTATCTTCGTGTTATTAAAAAGGGTGAAGACCAAACAAACTATTCCACCCAATATCACACCCTTCATGAAAGAACTGCCTTCTTTTATCATCTTTGCCTTTAATTGTGAAGGAAAAGAAAAGAGAGTCAGTAGAAGAACCCTTGTCAACATGTATATTTTAAGTTATACCTAAACGTAAAGAAACCTTTGGTTTAAAGAGCCAGAGGGAGGTGAAAGCAGCCCCAGGATCCCGGGGAGAACGAGTCCCCGAAGAAAATGAAGTGATCGAGATAACGCTGGGTCCATCACCAGGACAGGACACTGTCTCCCCTCCCCACTCACTCACACACCCATTAATTACTGCAGCACCAGACCCTGACACTCACCTCCACCTCAAGCCCTGAAACCAACCGAAAACACCACAGCAACCTTACACGTGTCTACTTCCGGGCCAGCCCGGAATCGGATGCTTCCGCCAGCACCAAAGATGGCCGCTCCCACATTGGGGTCGGCCGGCCTTATTTGTTACAGGCAAAACCTCAGGACGGCTAGAGATCAAATTGTTTGATTGTTAATCTTGCTGGTAAAGCAGCGAGAAACGAAATGTCTTGTGAATTTCTAACCGGGGTTGCCCCATTCCCTCTCGCACTGCAGTCATATGCCGGGTAACAATATCTCAGTTGATCCCCGGTAACCAGATTTTCATGAGACAAAGCTGGGACAGATAAAAAGCCTCAGGAAGGCGGGGCCTGGTGATAATTGACATTTAGGGGAAATAATGACAGGATTCCAGGACAGGGCAGTGGAAAGTGGAGTTGATCTAAATTGACAGGAACACCAGGCAGGAACATAGCTGCGAAATGCTGCTTCCTGTTCTCCTGTCACTGTCACTGTCCAGACAGTGAGTATGGATGGATGGACCCCAGCAATAAGGGGAAAGGAGATTTCCCCCCTTTGTCCAGTCTCTTCCGACTTATATCCATGATTCCTCTGACACTTCATGCCAGTTTCAGAACTTCCTGTTTGCGGGCTCCAGCGAGTGTTATCCCTTTATATATTAGGATGGTTTCAGGCCTTTCTGCTTCTTCCTAGAACAAAGGCCTGAACCGTTCCCATTCACCACCAGCCTCGTCTGAATGGTCGAGCTCATCCTTATCCTGAACAACTTCTGTTTTAGCTCCTCTCACTTTCTTCAGGTCAGAGGGGTAGCCATGGGTACCCGCAGGGGCCCCAATGATCCCTGTCTCTTAGTGGGGCATGTGGAACATTCCTTGTTTCAGTCACATTCTGGCCCTCACATACACCTGTTTCTGTGGTACATCAACGATATCGGTGCTGCTTCCTGTTTTCAACCAGAATTGGAAACGTTTATCAATTTTTCCTCCAATTTCCATCCTGCTCTCAACTTCACCTGGTCCATCTGACTCCTCCCTTCATTTCCCTGATATCTATTTATATTTCTGGAGATAGACCAGCCACCAATATCCTACTACAGACCCACTAACTCCCACAGTTACCTTGACTAGATATCCTCACATCCCGTTTCCTGCAGAGACTATTCCAATTTCTCAGTTCCTTCAATTCTGTCGCATCTTGCCAATGATGCCAACTTCAACAAGGAGTCCTCTGAGATGTCCACCTTCTCCCTCAACCCAGAATTTCCAAGCACTGTAGGTGACAGAGCCCTCAGCTGAGTCCAACCCATCTCCTGCATTTAAGTCCTCACCCCCTCTTCCCCCCCACCCCCACAACAGCAATAAGGTTCCCTTTGCTCTTGCCTACCATGCCACCAGCATCCACGTCCAGAAGATCATTAGCTGCCATTTCCTGCGGGAAGCCAACACCAGACACATATTCCCTTCCCTTCCCTTGTCAGCCTTCCACAAAGACCATTCCCTCTGACACACCCTAGTCCACTTCACCTTCACTCCCAACACTTCTTTCTCCTGCCAACAGCTACATGGCACAGGTGTAACACCTGTCTGTTTACTTCCTCCTCCTCAGTATCCTCAGCACCAAATACACCTTACAGGTGAAGCAATGCTTTATCTGGACTTCACTCAATCTAGTCTACTGCATTTGCTTCTCGTATGTGGTCTCCTCCACATTTGGGAAAACAAAGTGTAGACTAAGTGATCCCTTTGCAGAACACATACAATCTGGATGCAAAAAGAGCTCTCAGATGCCTGCCACTTCAACACACCACTCTATTCCCTGACCAACATCTCTGTCTCTGGCTTGCTGCAGTGAACTGCTTTGCCTGGAAGGTGTGTTTGGGCTTTTCAATGCTGGGGAGAGAGGAGGTAAATGGGCAAGTGTTACAACATCTGTGGTTGCAGGGGAAGGTGTGCTGGGGCTGATGGGGATGATATGAGTGAAGGAAGAGTAGATTAGGGTGTCCCAGAGGGAATGGCCTCTGCAGAAGCAGACAAGGGAAAGGAGCGGAATATGCATCTGGTGGTGGCATCTTGCTGAAAGTGGCAGAAATAGTAGCTAATGATCTTCTGGATGTGGATGCTGTTGGAATGTAGGTAAGGACAAGGGGAACCCTATTGCTCTTGTGAGAGGGAAGAGAGAGGTGAGGCTGAAGTGCAGGAGATAGGTTGGACCCAGTTGACGGCCCTGTCAATAACTGTGCTGGGAATTCTTCAGTTGAGGAAGAAGGTGGACATTTCAGAAGCTCCCTTGTTCAAGTTATAGAGTCATAGAGATGTCCAGCATAGAAACAGACCCTTTGGTCCATTCTGTCCATGCCAGCTCTTGGCCCATATCTCTCTAAACCCTTCCTACTCATATACCCATCCAGATGCCTTCTAAGTGTTGTAATTGTACCAGTCTCCACCACTTCCTCTGGCAGCTCCTTCCATATATGCACCACCCTCTGAGTGGAAAGGTTGCCCCTTAGGTCACTTTTATATCTTTCCCCTCTCACCCTAAACCTAAGCCCTCTAGTTCTGGATTCCCCCAATCCAGAGAAAAGACCTTGTCTATTTACCCTATCCATACTCCTCATGATTTTATAAACCTCCATAAGGTCACTCCTCAGCCTCCGACACTCCAGGGAAAACAGCCCCAACCTATTCAGCCTCTCCCTATAGCTCAAATCCTCCAACCCTGGAAACACCCTTGTAATTTTTTTCTGAATCCTTTCAAGTTTCACAACATCCTTCTAATAGGAGGGAGACCAGAATTTCACACAATATTCCAAAAGTGGCCTAACCAAAATCCTGTATAGCCGCAACATGACCTCCCAACTCTTGTACTCAATGCTCTGGCCAATAAAGAAAAGCATATTAAATGCCTTCTTCACTATCCTATCTATTGGCATCATCAGAACAGATACACTGGAGATGGAGGAACTTGGAGAATGGTACAGAGTCTTTACAGGAAACAGGATGTGGGGGTGCATAGTCAAGGTAACTGTGAGAATTGATAGGATGAGAGTGGTTACTGGTGGCCAGCCTATCACCAGAAATGGAAACAGAGACATTGAGGAAGGGAGTAATCAGAGATGGACCAGGTTAAAGTGACTAATAGCAATCATGTGCTCGGAATTTCCAATATTTCAAATGCAATCAGACACTTAAACAAATACAGACTGTGTTGGAGAAACAAGCAGGTCTGGCAGCATCTGCAGAGAGAAACAGAATGAACGTTTCAAGTCCAGTAACCCTTCTCCAGAATGTTCTGATGAACAATCACAGGAGTTAAAATGTTAACTCTGGTTTATCTCTTCAAATGCTGCCAGATCTGCTGAAAATTTCTCTAGAACTCTCTGTTTGTGATTCAGATTTTCAGCATCTGTAGCTCTTTGTGTTTATTTTAACAGTCAAATGCTTGTTGCTTTTGTCAATTGAAACAAAAAGGACCAAACTATGTCACTGGGTTTAGTACTAACTGTTCAAAATTGTAGTCTATTTTAACTCTCTTTTACTCACAAACCCTCACACAACACACCCACAGACACATGGATATACCACTCATAAGGGTGAAAGAATATTGTGACCAAACTGACGTAATTGTTTCAGCTTGCATCATTTTTGTTGACTTTAGGAATAATTTTAGGGTGTAGTTGTATTTTGAGGGTATTGTATTATTATATTCTCCATATTCAAAATTACACTATACCCAATGATAACACATAAATCTCAAAAGTTGCAGTAGATTGTACTGCAGAATCAAAATGGTCACCAAAACAATAAAACCCAAGTTCCAGCCTCTAATGAATTAGGAGATCATTGATGTTTTGAGACGTTTGAGAAGTTGAACCAAAACGTACATGCATACATACATTCAATACACTATTGAAGAGATAGGAGTCAGTTACATCATTTTGTAGGCAGGAGAGAAAGGGTACAATTTGATTATTAGAAGGGAGCTAAGCAGAGATGATAATAGAAAACCAGTCAAAGTTTTTGAAAAATTTTGCATAATTCTACAGACAATGTAAAATTCTCAGATCTACTGATATGATTTGAAGACCTGAAGCTGGAATCAGGTTAATCTGTTCACAGTTTGCTAATGAGATTGAAAAGTGCAGCCCCAGAAAATGTAAATCCAAGGAAACATAATAAATGGAGCCCAATCAGCTCTTGTAGAGCTCTGTACAGCCTGAAGTACAAATTTAAAAATCACACAACACCAGGTTATAGTCCAACAGGTTTAATTGGAAACCCACTAGCTTTCGGAGCGACGCTCCTTCATCAGGATATTGTGGCGGCGCTCTGAAAGCTAGTGTGCTTCCAATTAAACCAGTTGGACTATAACCTGGTGTTGTGTGATTTTTAAATTTGTACACCCCAATCCAATACCGGCATCTCCAAATCATGAAGTACAAATGGATTTGATTGGAAGGGACAAGCTCACAATACTGTGGGCTGTAGGAACTGCCAGAGCAGATTCAGTTATGCATAGATAGATGAAGAGACCAAGTATCCAAATGGCCATCTTTTGGACAATGGCAGCAGGGTTTTTGCAATGAAACAGCAAAGAAAGAATGTACACCAGACAGACAGAAAGATGTGCTAGATTTGTGAATGGTCAAATGAGTTCACAAACAGAAAGAAATATCTCAAACATCAAACAGTTGAATTTGAGGAAAGCCAAATGATTTGCTTTAGTTGTATAGAACAAATAAAAATGATAAATGAGTTAACAAGGAGAGAACAATGTGACAAATGAGATGTAAAAAATGAGAACAACCAGCACGGTGGCTCAGTGGTCAGCACTGCTGATTCGCAGCACCAGGGTCCCAGGTTCGATTCCAGCCTTGGGTGACTGACTGTGTGGAGTTTGTATGTTCTTCTCGTGTCTGCAAGGATTTCCTCCGGGTGCTCCAGTTTCCTCCCACAGCCCAAAGATGTGCAGGTCAGGTGAATTGGCCATGCTAAATTGCCCATAGTGTTAGGTGCATTAGTCAGAGGGAAATGGGTCTGAATGAGTTACTCTTCGGAGGGTCAGTATGAACTGGTTGGGCCGAAAGGCCTGTTTCCACACTGTAGGGAATCTAATCATTCCTTGGAAGATGGCAAAGAGTTTGAGGACACAATAGTCACAGGAATCATCCAACTGCATGAATGTGATGAGGCAGTTCCCAGAGAAAAGAAATTCACATGATAATTCAGATCAGGAAGAAGGTGAGAAATAAGTCCACAATCTGTAACTGAAGCTTGTTATCGGAACACAGAATATCATCCATTCAGGGTACACTAGAATTTTTTTCTATCAATTCAAAGAAAATAGTTGCCCAAGGAAAGGTGCTGTAGAACTGTGTGACATCATGCTATAGGAGGAACCCAAGTCAAAAGAAAATACAAAGGGAAAGATATTAACTGAATGTTCTTTGTCACTGAAGCAAGTGCTTTTGATATCCTGGGGTTGAGCACTTGTGAAGAGCTGCAGCTGATCTGAGGAAATTATGAGATCAAAGACCTAGGTACAAAGAGCTAGTGCCTTGTAAATGTAACACTGTGGGGTCTCAGCAAAATTAGAGAAGAGACCAGCAAAGATAAAGAGTTAGCAAGCGATCTAGGGATAGCATGATAAACTACAGTAGCACAGCCAGCAATAAAGCACCAAGAGTGTATCAGAGATGACATTTCTTAGAAAATGATGCTCTGCCAGCCGATCCATATTATTCATACTCAATGATGTCAGAAGAGCTTCTTCAGAAAATAGGTGAAGGCCACATGGGAATGGAGAAGTGTGAGCTCAGAACAAAACATCAATAGAATTATGTCTGCATGCATTGTATGCCCGAAGTACAAAAATACAGAAGAGAAAGAGGAGATGATAGTTATGAAGTACCATTCAGACTATGGAATGCTGTAACAACTGACTTATTCATGCACAATCAAGATTGGTTACTCATTGTCACAGTCACCTTATTTGAAAGGTGAAATATTTGAGACAGAACATGGAACAGTACAACACAGTAGAGGCCTTTCAGCCCACAATGTTGTGCTGATCACTTACCTTAATCTAAGATCAATCTAGCCTACATGTCCCTCAATTTACTGCCATCTATGTGCTTGTCCAGCAGTTGCTTAAATGTCGCTAATGTATCTGACTCTACTACCACTGCTGGCAGTGCGTTCCACGTACCAACCACTCTCTGTGTAAAGAAGCTACCTCTGATATCTCCCCATACCTTCCTCCAATCATCTTAAAATTATAACTCCTCATGACAGCCATTTCTGCCTTGGGGAAAAGGTTTTGGCTATCTATTCATCTATGCTTCTCATGTTCATTGTACACTGAGCAGGAGAATCCTGAAAAATTAATATGTAACAATGAAACACAGTTTAACTCCAGAGAACTTAAGAAAATCAATGAATAGATTTGATTCACCATCATCACATCACCACATTACACAAGAGGACACAGGTTTACAGAAAGAGAAGTCATGATGGTGAAGAGAACACTCTCAAACTGCTGAAAGGCAAAGCAAGAATCAGAATTTGCCTTATTACCCCACCAACCTATAACTGCCTGCAGAACTGTTGAATGGAAGAAAGCATTAGATAACTCTGCCAAACAAGAGTCTAAGTAACCAGAAGGTAATAAGGGGATTTGGTCTAGTGGTATTATCATTAGATTATGAATCCAGAGACCTGGGTGATGTTCTGGGGACTCAGGTTTGAATCCAGCCATGGTGGGTGGTGGAATTTTAATTCTATAAAAATCTGGAATTAAGAGTCTAATGATGACCATGGATTTATGGTCAATTGTCAGGAAATCCCATCTGGCTCACTCATCTCCTTTAGGGAAAGAAACTGCCATCCTTACCTGGTCTGGCCTACATGTGACTCCAGACCCACAACAATGTAATTGACTCTAAACTACCCTCTGGGCAATTAGGGATGAGCAATAAATACTGGCCTAGTTGGTGACACCTTCATCTCGTGAATGAATTTAGAAAAGCACTCAGATGCACAGTTTGAAGGAGATCAACACTTCAACAAATATGACAAATCCCTGCCTGAGTTGTTTAAAAGATCAAACTGCACACACATAAGATGGCAATTTATCAACTTCTCACTGTACTCATTTGAGTACATGTGTCAATAAAGCTAATTCAATTGAAACTGCACACGCATCGGCTGAATTATGAAAACTTGAAACCCAGCAAAAGTTGGCAGTGAAGCAAGGTTTCATCATTAAGACCAAAACCACTAAGCAAACATGAGGGAACAGGGTCTGTAAAAAATCTTAGCTGGAAAAGCAGAAAGGATAATCGACAACATCAGGGACATTACTGACCAGTGAGACAACATCAATAGCACCATTAATAAGAGATGCACCATCAAAAATATCATCAGCATTTGCCACCAAACACTTGGCATAACAAGTGCATCATTTGTGAGTCTGCCATCTCATCATAAAAAATGAATACTAACTCCACAATTTGAAAGAACAGCATTCTACCACCTAAGCAAGATAAGGAATGCTTTTTCTAAAAAAACAATTATAGAAGATTCTTAAAGGTGTTAGTTTATTCATTAAAATCAAGAGAAAGTGAGCACTGCAGATGCTGCAATTACTGAGGCCATTTTAGAATGTTGCATTCAATTCTGGTCTCCCTGATACAGGAAAGATTTGAAAGGGTTCAGAAAAAGATTTACAAGAATGTTGCCAGGGTTGGAGGGTTTGAGCTATAGGGAGAGGTTGAATAGGCTAGGGTTATTTTGCTTGTTGCACTGGAGGCTGAGAGGTGACCTTATAGACATTTATAAAATCCTGAGGGCTATGTATAAGATGAATAGCCAAAGACTTTTTCCAAAAGGTGGAATCCAAAACTAGAGAATGTAGGTTTAAGGTGAGAGGAGAGAGATTTAAAAGGGGCCTAGTGGTAATTTTTTCACGCAGAGGGTAGTGTGCGTTTGAAACAAGCTGCCAGAGGAAGTGGTGAGGTAGGTTAAATTACATTTAAAAGGCTTCAGGATGGGTACATGAATAGGAAGGGTTTAGAGGGATATGGGCCAAATATTGGCAAATGGGACTTGATCAGTTTAGGATATCTGATTGGCATGGACGAATTGGACTGAAGGGTCTGTTTCCATGCTGTATATCTTTATGACTATGACTCTAAGAGTGCCACAGGGATCAGTGCTGGGGCCACAATTATCCACAATATGCATTAATGACTTGGCTAAAATAAATGATTGTACCTTAGTCAACATTGTAGATTACACAAAGTTAGTTGTAAAGGTAAGTAATCCAGATGACACAGTGTCTGCAGTGGATATAGACAGGTTAAGAGAATGGGCAAAATCTTGGCAGATGAAATATCATATGGGAAAATGTGAGCATATGCACTTTGACAAGAAGACTAGAGGAGTTGAATATTATTTAAAAGAAGACAGAATATAGAAGGCTGCAGAACAGAAGGATTTGGTAGTCCTCATGCATAAATTACAAAAGATAGCATAGAAGCTGAGCAGGTAATAAGAAAGGCAACTGGTATCTTGGCTTTTATTTCAAAGTGAAAGGAGGATAAAAAGAGGGTGATTTTGCTATAACTATACAAGGTAGCAGTCATACCCCAACTGGAATACTGTGAACACTGTCATTCTGAGAAGGTTTGCTAGGCTGATATCGAGAGTGTACAGTGACTATCTTATGAGGAGAGGTTGAGCCTGCACTCATTGGGATTTAGAAGAATGAAAGGTGACCTTGATAGGGTAGATGCTGAAAAGTTGGGAGAGTTAAGGATCAGAGGGTATAATCTCAAAATAAGGGGTCACTCATTTTGAGACAGAGATAAGGAGAAATTTCTCTCAGAAGTCGGGCATCTGTAGAATTCTTTACCACAGAGGGCCGTTGAAACTGGGTTGTTATATTTATTCAAGGTCGAGGCATTCATGAACAGATTATTAATCAGTAAGGCAATGAATTGTTATGGAGAAAACACAGGAAAGTGGAGTTGAAGATTATTAGTTGAGTTATCATCTCAGTGAATGGCAGACCTGATTCAATACATTGAACAGTCTACATCTTATGGTCTATTGATGTCAAGGCACAATATGTTTTGAGTAAGTGGGATGCTATATTATTATATGATTTGTCAAAAGTGAGGAACAAATTATTTTGTGAATATATATCCCAGGACATTAGATTCACTGCCATGCTACAATTACGTGCTGAACAATAATGTTCTTTTCAGTCAACCAGTCAAATGGAGAACATCAAGAAATATACTTGATAAAAAGAGGAAGACTTTGCTATAACTATAACTATACAAACTTATGGAAGACACAAAGACATATAAAAGATGAGATGCAATTTCATTGAAATTGATTTACAGATAACTTTGCTCTTCTCTAGTTTATCTTACCAGGAAATTTAAAAAGAGTTCTGTCTCTGTTTCTGTCTTATACTTCGTTCTGTCTTCTTCCTGATCTTTCAAATGTATTGCAAATCTAATAATCATATTTTTGAAATTTTTATCTTGCGTTCATCAGGAAAGACACAAGAATGCCAACATTCAAAGGGAGTAGCAATTTATATTACATGAGGAAAGACGATTGATTGGTGAGCAATATGACCCTGATTGGTTCTTTCTCAATTGCAACACCTTGACCAATGAAGTGGAGGTGCCAGTGTTGAACTGGGGTGGACAAAGTCAAAAATCACACAACACTGGATTATCGTCCAACAGGTTTATTTGAAACCACAACCTTTTGGAGCCTTTACTACTTCTTCAGACAGCGGGAGATCCACAAGCTTGCAGTTTCAAATAAACCTATTAGACTATAATCCAGTATTGTATGATTTTTGACTTTCATCAATGAATACTGTCTTCCAGGCTTTTGTTTTATTTTTAAAAAGGTGTAATTCCTGGACATGTTCCTTCTGCCAGCAGAGGGCAGGTCCCGGTGTGTGCTTATATCTAGGAATCATAAATGAGACACATTGTGAGCCTGATTGAATCTTAAATTGTCCCTGTAATTCTTAGCACATTCAATATTGTTTGGCATTACGCCTTTTCTGAATAAGTAACACCCGTTGGAAGTGATTATTGAATTCTGCTACCTTGGCTTCACAGTGACTGAATCTGTTTCTTGATATATATGTATGGAAAGATCATAAGACATAGGAGCAGAAACTAGGCCATTTGACCCATCGAGTCTTCTCTGTCATTCAATTATGACTAATAGATTTTTCAACCCCATTTTCCCACAGTCTCCTGTAACCTTTGATCTCCTTAGCAATCAAGAACTTCTCTATTTCTGCTTTAAATATACTCAATGACCTGGCCTCCACAGCCTTCTTTGGCAATGAATTCCATAGATTCACCACTCTCTGGCTTAAGAAGTTTCTCCTTATCTCCGTACTAAAGGAGCGCCCCTTTAGTCTTGGGTTATGCCCTCAGGCACTCATTTCTTCTGCCAATGCAAATATCTGCCCAATGTCCACTCTGTCCAGGGTGTTTAGTATTCCGCAAGTTTCAATCAGATTCCAACCACCACCCCCCCAGCCATGCTTCTAAACTCCATTGAGTATAAACCAGAGTTCTCAAATGTTCCTCATATATTAAGCCTTTCATTGCTGGGATCATTCTCGTGAACCTCCTCTGGACTCAATCCAGCACCACCACAGCTGTCCTGAGGTACGGGGTCCAAACGTGCTCACAATACTCTAAATGTAAACTAACCAGAGCTTTATAAAGTCCCTGAAGTACATCTCTGCTTTTATATTCTAGTCCTCTCCATATGAGTTACATTTGCATTTCCAACTATCGACTCAACCTGCAAGTTTATCTTAAGACAAACCTAGACTAGGACTCCCCAGTCCCTTTGCACTTCAGACTTCTGAATTTTCTCCCCATTTAGAAAATATTCTATGCCTCTATTCTTCCTACCAAAGTACATGACCTCACACATTCCCACATTGTATTTCATTTGTCACTTCTTTGCCCATTCTCCTAACCTGTTTAAATCTTTCTGCAGTATCTCTAGCTCCTCAATACTACCTGCTCCTCCACCTAGCTTTGTATCATCTGCAAACTTAGCCAGAATGTGCTCAGTTCCTTCATCTTCTATCCATGCTAGTACCTTACCTCTAACACCGTGAGTCCTTACCTTACTCAGCAGTGTCCTGTGTGGCACCTTAAAGGCCTTCTGGAAGTCCAGATAGATAACATCCATTGGCTCTCTTTGGTCTAAAATATTTGTTACCTCCTCAAAGGAGGCATACATTTGGACAAAACATTTGGGATTGGTCATGTATATGCATAATTCCAAGTAAGGCATGTACTTGGCACACAGACCTGTGTATAAAAGGCCTGAAGAAATCTCTTTGTTCAATAACACTTCAAAGAGTAACGTTGTAAGAAGGTATCCTTCATCAGGAGGCGTGATGAAGACATTGAGCAGTTTTAGCCTGGCCAGCTGCAAACTCTCCTGAGTAATAACATTTGGGTTTAGTTACAGAAATTTGAGTAGTGAAAGACAGTGTTTGAGATATCTCTAATTGTTAAATGTGTGTGTTATTTGTTTAAGTGCTTAATAAATGAAGCGTGGTTTTATAGAGCTCTAAGTGTCTCTGCTGTATCTTTGTTTGTGTATGAAGTGTTGTTTCTCAGAGATGGGCAACAGTGAAATTGTAAAAGGACCACATGTAATCTTGAGCAAGCCAGAGTTGCGTTCTTTGTATAGAAATCAATGAAAAAACACTAAGCCATTGACAGAGATGATAGAGATTGTAATCAATATTTTAAACCAAAGGATGTGCTTGAATTTTGATCTTTTCTTGGCTTTGTTCAGTATTATCTGTGATTCTGGCCGAAGGTTGCAAGCATTTTAGCTCCACTATCTGAGCCACTGGGGGAAATAAAAGAGAAATGTCTAAAGCATAAGAAAAAGCTTATGATGCATACAGGAGAAGCCTGACCAGTGATGCACTACACATTTATTGGGACACAAGTCATGACCTGAATCAAATTTCTGACAATTCAAACTGTGCAGTTAGTCACTGGGTTGGCAGAAAGTACGGACCAGCTTTCTGGACTTAGCAAAAAGCACTATTCATTATAAATGATTAAATACTAGCTACAGGTAAACAGTTATGAACTGTTGACATATAACTACTAATTAAAACTCTCATCCCTTATAAACTCCCTCTTGCACACATACACACGGATACAGAGACAAACACAAACAGATGGGTGTTAAGAAAAACTGGGAACATCAGTGAAGCAGACTCTGTTCACCACACCTGCTGAGATTCTTCTTGGTCTTCCTTTCCAGGATTGCTGGTTCACTGATGAAACATCTCTGACATTGATTGAAAGTCATGGCCGACAACAATTGCTGAATGAAAGATACACCTGTTTTCTTCAGGCTTAAAGTGCTTCTACTGTAGAGAACAGAGAGAGCTCTTGAGCTGGTGGTCTGAATACCTTCTGTACATCTTGTTTACAGTCTGCAGTTGTTGATCTACCTGACAACCAAACACATTGTTGCTCCCAGACAGAAGACCTTTGTCATTATCGCTCATCTACAAACCTATTTGCTACTTGTGTCAACCAAAGCTCCATATGTACACAACCTTTCAGCTCCAGTTCATCTGCAACCATTGCTAAACTATTGCTATGTCAATAGTGTTCACAATGAGTATTACGTTACTTAGAGTCATAGAAATGTACAGCATGGAAACAGACCCTTTGGTCCAACGTGTCCATGCCAACTAGACATCCCAACCCAATCTAGTTCCACCTGCCTATATCCCTCCAAACCTTTCCTATTCATATACCCATCCAAATGCCTTTTAAATGTTACAACTGTACTAGCCTCCACCACTTCCTCTGGCAGCTCATTCCATACACGTACCACCCTCTATGTGAAAAGGTTGCCGCTTAGATATCTTTTATATCTTTCCCCTCTCACTCTAAACCTATGCCCTCTAGTTCTGGACTCCCCGACCCCAGGGAAAAGGCTTTGTCTATTTATCCTATACATGCCCCTCATAATTTTATATACATCTATAAGATCACCCCTTAGCCTCCGACGCTCCAGGGAAAACAGACCCAGCCTGTTCAACCTCTCCCCATAGCTCAAATCCTCCAACCCTGGCAACATCTTTGGAAATCCTTTCTGAACTCTTTCAAGTTTCACAACATCTTTCCGATAGGAAGGAGACCAGAATTGCACGCAATATTCCAAAAGTGGCCTAACCAATGCCCTGTACAGATGCCACATGACCTCCCAACTCCTGTACTCAATACTCTGTCCGATAAAGGAAAGCATACCAAATGCCTTCTTCACTATCCTATCTACCTGTGACTCCACTTTCAAGGAGCTATGAACCTGCACTCCAAGATCTCTTTGTTCAGCAACACTCCCAAGGAACTTACCATTAAGTTATAAGTCCTGCTAAGATTTGATTTCCCAAAATGCAGCACCTTGCATTTGTCGGAATTAAACTCCATCTGCCATGTCTCAGCCCATTGGCCCATCTGATTAAGGTCCCGTTGTAATCTGAGGTAACCTTCATCACTGTCCACTACGCCTCCAATTTTGGTGTCATCTGCAAACTTACTTAACTGTACCTCTTATGTTCACATCCAAATCATTTATATAAATGATGAAAAGTAGTGGACCCAGTACCGATCCTTGTGGCACTCCACTGGTCACTGGCCTCCAGTCTGAAAAACAACCCTCCACCACCACCCCGTCTTCTATCTTTGAGCCAGTTCTGTATCCAAATGGCTAGTTCTCCCTGTATTCCATGAGATCTAACCTTGCTAATCAGTCTCCCATGGGGAACCTTGTCAAATGCTTTACTGAAGTCCATTTTGATCACATCCGCCGTCATCAATCCTCTTTGTTACTTCTTCAAAAAACTCAGTCAAGTCACAGAGATATACAGCACAGAAACAGATCCTTTGGTCCAACTTGTCCACGCTGACCAGATATGCCAACCCAATCTAGTCCCACCTGCCAGCACCCAGCCCATATCCCTCCAAACCCTTCCTATTAATATACCCATCCAAATGCCTTTTAAATGTTGCAATTGTATTAGCCTCCACCACTTCCCCTGGCAGCACATTCCATACACGTAGCACCCTCTGCGTAAAAAACTGCTTTCAAACTGCAGTAAGTTCTTTGTCATTTCAGTCCACATTTAAAAGAAACACAAAATCGAAATACATAGTCTTTCCAAGGGTATGCATCCAATGTGGAAAGGTCTACTCCTACTCTGGAAAATAGCACTAAGGGACTTGCTGCAACTCTTGGAGACTTAATTGACCTGTGTCTTAATGTGGCTAATTCACAAGAGATCTAGACCCTTGAAAGAATACCAGTACAGATGCGAGACTGAGAAAGTCCTCTTGACCACCCCAACTCTTTCAATCTGACCAGATTGATGGTGCAAGAAGACAATGTTACCATTACTGTAGACCTGAATGGCATAATTTAACCTAATATTGGAACTCCTTATTAATGTGGTATGTGTAATTTCCAGGATAGGAAGTTTCAAGTAGGAAAGGGTGTAACAGAACCTCCAGCAGCAACCAGTGATGGGGAAAGAGGATGTTGAGCAGTCAAATGTATCCTGTCTGGAAAAAAGGCTGATTTTGGAGGAAGCAGGGCTGATGGAATGAAGCAGACATACAAAAGAGTCCCGAAGCCAATGAAAACCACAGGCCTCATTCCATGTAAATATGGTAACTCCTTCCTTGTTTAATCTTAATCCTTCTTTGTGTCTGAAATGATCTGATGCCAGTGGAATCAGGAATCACTGCTTCATAATCTTTGGGCTATCCACATATTCAAATCTTTTGTTACATTAAAGTTCCCTTGGCTCAAAAGGTGGTTGCATCTTAGCCCAAATGACAAATTAACTGCTCATTTAATAGCCCATCCATTCAATCATATCAGTCTCTGCCTAATTCAGAGAAGAGCAATGGATCTTTTTTGAAGTTACAATTCCCAAATTCCTGGGGCTATCTATACATTTCAACTGCACCATAAAACTCAACTGGTCTGGTCTTTGATCTGTTGTTGTTTAAATTTGCAAGTTACATTGACCAGTTTGTAGTTCTTCCCTCACTGCTGCTGTTCTTTGCTGAGCTTATGAACATTATATAGTTGCTTCAGTTTCAGCAGTAATTGTTTCCTGCAATGTTTTAATCTTCTGGGCTGAAGCTTCAAGGATGAAATACCTTTCCATCACTTTGGATCTTCTGATGATCTCCAACTTTGCCACTCTTTTCACTAAGAACTGCAGTTGAACGTGTGTTGCTGGAAAAGCACAGCAGGCTATACAGCATCCGAGGAGCAGGAAATCCACGTTTCAGGCTGGAGCCCTTCATCAGGAATGAGATTGGGAGCCTCGGGGGTGGAGAGATAAATGGGAGGGGGGATGGGGCTGGGGAGAAGGCAGCTGAGAGTGCAATAGGTGGGGGTAACGCTGATCGGTCGGAAATAAGGGTGGAGCGGATAGGTGGGATGGACAATTGACAGGTGGGACAAGTCATGAGGATGGTGCTGAGCTGGAAGTTTGGAACTGGGGTAAGGTGGGGGAAGGGAAATGAGGAAACTGGTGAAGTCCACATTGATGCTCTAGGGTTGAAGGGTCCCGAGGCAGAAGATAAGGCATTCTTCCTCCAGGTGTCGGTGGTGAGGGAGTGGCAATGGCTCAGCACTGCCCTCATGACCTGTCCCACCTGCCAATCTCCTTCCCACCTATCTGTTCCACCCTCCTCTCCGACCTATCACCTTCATCTCCACCTCCATCCACTTATTGCACTCTCAGCTACCTTCTCCCCAGGCCCACCCCCTCCCATTTATCTCTTCACCCCGATGCTCCCAGCCTCATTCCTAATGAAGGGCTCTGGCCCAAGACGTTGATTTTCCTGCTCCTCGGATGCTGCCTGATCTGCTGTGCTTTTCCAGCAACACACTCTCAACTCTGATCTCCAGCATCTGCAGTCCTCACTGTCTCCTCAGTAAGAACTGCACCTGATTCTTCTTCATTCCCAGGGTAACACTTCCAGCAATGTATCTTTTGATTCTCTATCATTCAAATAGCTTCAGAATTTTACTTACCTGCCATGTCTTAAAACTTGAGCAACAGGTTGTCAATGCTCCATGTGAACTCTATACAGCACTGTGTCAAATCTGTCCCATCATGGTACCCCTGCATTTAACTCTGGACTCCCTACTATTGTATCCACTCTATTCTGTTTGTTAACAAGTATATATATATTCTAATTTTGTTTTCATAACTA
Organism: Chiloscyllium punctatum; assembly: GCF_047496795.1. Taxonomy (NCBI): domain Eukaryota; kingdom Metazoa; phylum Chordata; class Chondrichthyes; order Orectolobiformes; family Hemiscylliidae; genus Chiloscyllium; species Chiloscyllium punctatum. Next base: position 50,022,441 of record NC_092763.1, read on the forward strand.
GGCCTAACAGTGCAGATCAGCACAGTAGTGATACGCGATCTTCTGTTAGAAGACTAAGATGTGGAATCAATTTCTAATAATTGTTCATTTTTGACCTAGGTGGAGAAGGAGTGAGGGAACAGATGGTAGAGAGGCCCAGCATGAAAGACCAAGGGGTTCATAACTGTGGTGAAAGATGTAAAATGGATATAAGTTAAGGAATTAAAATGAGAAATTGGGTTATTTCCGCTGAGAGAAAAGTAAACAGGACATAACGATTGGGGATGGGGTGGATTGAGTCTTAAGCTCACATCCAAATATTAATTTATTAATTTGAGACTTTAACTAATTAAGCAACAGGAGGCAATGCAGTGCCACAACTCAGGAAACTTTATTTCGGTTATAAATAAAGTCTATTAAAGTAGGTCAGGGACTTTATAGGTGTAATTCGGTTCTTGCTTTTTGGTTCTGATTAGGAGATAGGTTACACTCAGTTTCTCGGCCTCCCTCCAATGCCTTGAGGTGTCCCTACTCTCAAATAGAAAGAGGATAACTTCAAACTCTCATACAAGCACTGGTGACTAAAAGCTGCTGATTATTAACTGTTTCCCAGCTATGACCCACAGCATGATCAATGATATAATTACATTTTGATAGGCCTAAGCTATGCAAGATATTAGTCATTGGCTTAAGGGACACATGAACAATCACTAATTTGACCTTAAAGGTGATGGACAGTGACTGATGTCACCTCCCACTATCTTGTGACTGGTTCCTTAATTTGTTAATTATCCAGGAGACCCTTCTCTTCATTAAGTTTTATATTATCACATTACTAAGATAAGTGTTCTTGAAAAAAAAAGGAGGCAAATGCAGCCATGACTTGAAGAGCTCATGTTTGAATTCTCACTTAATTGAAGTTTCCATCAAATTATACACTTACTAATCACCAACCATTTGTTTTTCCCTTGTTTTGCTTCTGCTGCATTAAATGCTTGGAAACAGTTTAACTTATCTCAATACAGAATATAGAACATATGAAAATTTCGACAAATTGATATACTGTGGAGGTGCATATCAATTGGACTGGGGTGGTTAGGTCAGAAGTCAGATTACACCATGTTTTAGTCCAACAGGCTTATTTGAAATCACAAGCTTTTGGAGCATTGCCCCTTCGTCAAATGTCACCTAACGAAGGGGCAACATTCCAAAAGCTTGTAATTTCAAATAAATCTGTTAGACCACAACTTGGTGTCATCTGACTTCCGTCCTTACAAATTGTTAGGACTATTAAAGTTGAATGGTAATAAAATTATGAAATTAAATACACAAATTTAACTCCAATGCAAAAGATACACTTAGTTAATTGTTAAGCTTTTAAAAATAACAATACAAGCGCACAGCTGTGGTTATGGTTCTTTGATAAGGACTAACCAGCTAGGGAATGTACCATTTCTGCTTTATTCAACCTTGGAAATCTGGATCTGATATTGATCAGATCTCTTGCAGCCTTGCAGCTCTGAGTCGAAACATTATACAATTGTCTCACCCTGTTCACATTCCCATGATGCACTTCTTTGCCAAATAAAGCTAAGTAGAGTCAGATGTTGTTAGAATGCTAAGCTCTAAATTGGCAATACTTAAGCAAAATCATATAATCTTAGATTGATTACTGAATATTACTTTTATTGTGTGAGTCGAGAGTGTCGTGCTGGAAAAGTACAGCAGGTCAGGCAGCATCCGAAGAGTAGGAGAATCAATGTTTCGGGCATAAGCCCTTCATCAGGATTCCATGAAAGGGTGCCAAGATGGAGGCCAGGTTACTTGTGAATTTTTCGTAACTCATGGAAATACCCAAGCTCCGGTACAGACCTGGGAGCTGGGGCTCCTTTGCTCTCTTTTTCTCTTCCAATGGGTGTAACCTGGTTTTGTCAACTCTGTAACCCAAGCAGGTCACTTGGGGTGCCTGGAACACTCACTTTTCCCTTCTAAGGGCACCTGGGAGAAACATTTAAGCACTTTATCCAAGTTCTCCAAGTGTTCTTTATTGGTCTTCCCAGTTATTAGCACATCATCCAGATAAATGGCATCTCGGGATAGTCCGTGTAAAATGTTCGCCATGGTCTGCAGGAAAAGGGTGCAGACTGGTGGTACCTCAAATCACAGTCTTGTATATTGGTATAAACCCTATGAGTGATAATTGTAGTGTAATTCTGCGACTCCTCGTCCAATCACAATTGCAGATAGGCATGGTTCATTTCCAGCTTCATAAAGGACAGCACACCTCCCCCTCGCCTCCTATTTATCCTATCCATGCTCCCCCCCCCCAGGATTTTATAAACCTCAGCCTCTGATACTCCAGGGAAAACAGCCCCACCCTGTTCAGCCTCTCCCTAAACCTCAAACCCTCCAATCTTGACAACATCCTTGTAAATCTTTTCTGAACCCTTTCAAGTTTCACAACATCCTTCCTATAGGGGGAAGACCAGAATTGCACACAATATTCCAAAAGTGGCTTAACCAATGTGTTGTACAGCCACAACATGACTTCTCAATTCCTTTACTCAATGCTCTAACCAATAAAAAAATTGCATACTAAATGCCTGCTTCACTATCCTATGTACCTGTGACTCCACTTTTAAGGAACTATGAACCTGCACTCCAAGGTTCAGAACATTCTGGACCTTACCATCAAGTGTATATGTCTTGCCCTGATTCACCTTTCCAAAATGTAGTACCTTACATTTATCTAAATTAAATGCCATCTGCCAGGTTGGGGGAATCCAAGATGGCGGTAATCTAGGAGGATCGCGTTGCTTGGCTTTGCGCTACAACACTGGCAGAACAGAGCTAAAGCCCAACCTCAGTCAAGTAATCTTGACCAACAAGACGGTAAAACAGCCATAGAACTTAAAAATTTTACTTACCTTCGTTTTTGCTATGGGGAAATGCTGAAGAAGGGAGGGAGCCCATCAGAGGCTGGGACTGCGGCTCAATCCACTGATGCAGCAGGCCTGCTTACTCACCAGGCCTTGGTCGTGGAGCTCACCAAATCTCATGAGGTGCTTGAGAGGCAGATCGAGAAGAAGAGAGCCCCGATCTTTACTATGCTACAAAAGCATGAACAGCAGCTAGGAGGCCTCCGGAAAAGGTCAGATGAGGTCAAACATTGAGTTACAGTGTTGGAAGTTGAGAATGATTCATCCAAGAACTGGACTGAAGTCCTGAAAATGCAGGTCCGTGGTTTAATTGATCTGGTTGATGATCTTGAGAACAGGGGCAGGAGGAAGAATCTTCATGTTGTCGGTCTGCTTGAGGGAAGGGAGGTGAGCAGCCAGTGGAATCTTTTGAGAAGTGGTTACTGGAATTCCTTACCTTGGAGGCTGAAAAGGGAAAAATAAAGATTGAAAGAGCTCACCAGGTTACGGCACAGAGGCCAGGAATGGACCAATGCCTTTGCCCTATTCTGGCGTGATTCCATCATTATAAAGACAAACAGAGATTCATGGAAGCTTCCGGGGCCCAGAGAAAGGATCCAAGGTCTTTGGTTTGCGAGGGCTCCAGTGTCATGTTTTTTCAAAACTTCTCGGCAGCGGTGATCCAGTGAAGGAAATCCTACGATGGCATCAAGAAAAGACAGAGAGCTCAGGATCCAGTACTCTCTAAGATACCTAGCAGTGCTTCGGCTTACCTTTAACGGATCCGTATACTTATTCGACTCACCAGAGAAAGCGAGGATCTTTATGGACACACTAACCTAAACCACATGATTGATTAGGTACAGATAATAGCGTTGTTTGGGTTTGTCCTTCTTAAGGGAGGTCTTGTTGGGGTCTCCTTTTTGTTGGTAATACATTGCGTTAAATTATGTTTGGGATGAACAGAGTATTTACCTTTAGTTTCTAAGATAAGCTATATCAGGGGATTGGTGGCACATTTACTTTTAACTCCTTTGTTTATTTTGCTGTACCTTTCTTTATTTTCCTTTTCTGCTGGTGTTCGTGGTCAAAAGGGTGGGTGGGATGGCCAGTAGGGATTTGGGGTGTGTAGGTGCCCCCTTTGTGCATGGCGTAAATTTCCCTAATCAGTGCCATTGGAGCTTTATATGTGTTTTTTGTTTTTTTGGTATTTGATGTACATAGTTTTTGAAAGTTTTATGGGTTTGTTAGTTGTAGCTGTTTTAGTTTATGTAGTTTCTCTGTTCTGTGGATTTTCTTTCATTGAAGCTCAGTGATTTGTAATTCAAGTTCTTCCTCTCTGGAGTCTAAATGTTGCTAAAGAATGTTACGGCTAAGGACATTTTTAAATGATTAACCTGGAACATTAAGGGAAGTCACTCGCTGGTCAAGAGGAAAAAGGTACTCTCCAGTCTTAAAAAGGAAAGGGTGGATGTTGCCTTATTACAGGAGACATGCCTAGATGATAGAGAACATTTGAAATTGCATCAAAATGGGTACAAACGGGTTTATTTTTCATCTTTCAATACTCGAAGCAGGGAAGTGGGCATACCTGTTAGGAAGAATCTCCCATTTAAGTTGTTAGAGTGTATTAAAGACACATACGGGAGATTCGTAATCCTTAAAGCCTTGATAAATGGGGAAAAGTATAGTATCTTAAATGTTTGCTGTCCCCAGGTCCACCCTCTCAAATTCCTGGTAGATGCATTCTCTAAACTGATTAGCCTTGCATCTCGGCATAATACCATGGGGGGAGTTTTAATTATCTAATACATCCTACGGTAGACGGATTGCCCAAAGGGCCCCCGACATTTTCTTTACGGTCTAAGCAACTAAGGAATTTGTGTGTTGAACTAGGGCTGGTGGACGTCTGAAGGCATTTCCACCCTACAGGCAGGGATTTTATGTTTTTCCAATCCACACAAATGTCATGCCAGGATTGATCTCTTTTTGACTTCTGCAGCACACTTGGGGCTCAGTGGTGTCCTGTACAATTGGCAATATCACTATTTCTGATCATGCTCCAGTGTACCTAATGGTTAAGAGTAAGAACACTATAGTATGTTTGGGGCACTGGTGACTGGATCCATTAATCCTTAAGGATAGCAAGTTTATCGAGTACTTTTGCAATGAATTCAGGGCTTTCTTAGTCATTAATTCAGGCTTGGCCTTTAATTCATCCATTCTCTGGGAAACTGCTAAAGCCAATGCCGGGGGTTAGTTATTTCCAATTCTGCCAGTAAGGAATGGCATAAGGGTGAGCAGCAATGTTTGCTTAAAGCACGGTTGAAGGCAGCCGAGAAGGCATACTTTGATAGGCCCTCGCTGGCTAAATTACAGAGGATCACAGTGCTTCAGTCCACACTGAACTCCATGCTCTCACAGACAGCTAAGAAGGAGCTTACTTTTGCAAACCAAAAATTGTTTGAGCAAGATGATAAACCGGACAAGTACTTAGTGTATCTTGCCAGGAAAATGAGTGCCCCTCAAGCCATCACCTCAATCAGGGAAGGTACTGGAAACCTAATCTACGATTTTAAATGCTGCATTAACACTTTTCAGAGATTTTACTCTGAATTATACCAGTCTGAAAGTTGTGAGGATGGGTGGGCTAGGATGGAGTCCTATTTCAAAAATTTCGATGTCCTTGGTGTAACTTCCGAACAAGAGTCTTTCCTTAATGCCCCATTATCAGTGCAAGAGGCGCAGGAGGCTGTGAGGCAGCTCCACAGCGGACAGGCGTCTGGTCCTGATGGACTTTCCAATGAATTTTATAAGGAATTTATAAACGTACTGTCAAGACCGATGCTCAGTATGTTAAATAATTCACACAGTCATGGCCTCCTCCCGCCATCTTTAAGAGAGGCTAATATCTTGCATATCCTTAAAAAAGGGAAGGTCCTGTAGGATTGTGCTTCCTAAAGGCCCATCTCATTTTGAATGTTGATTTCAAAGTCTTGACTAAGACTCTTGCATTAAGGCTAGAAACTGTACTGCCTTTCATTATTAAGGAGGACCAGGTGGACTTGATAAAGGGCTGCAGATCGTCTAATAATGTCAAGAGGTTACTCACTGTGATTCAAGCATGTCAACAATGATCACTACAGGGATTAGTGATCTCTCTAGACGCAGAGAAGGCATTTGAATGGGCTGAGCAGCCATACCTTTTTTATTTTTGAGAGCAGTTTGACTTGAGCGAAGTCTTTATCAGGTGGTAAAGATTCTTAATAGTGACTCTCTGACCACGGTTCTCACCAATGGTGTGTGGTCAAACAATTTTTATATCTTTAGGGACAGTCGACAGGGCTGACATCTATTGCTGTTGCTTTTCACATTGGTGATTGAACCGCTGGTCATATGTGGGGATCCCACTATATCTGCTTCAGAAGTGGGGACAAAGTCACATTGTATGTGGATGATGTTCTTGTCTTTTTGTCAAACCCAACAGTTTCGTTACCACATCTGATACAATGCATTAATTCGTTTGGCTTTTTTTCTGGTTACAAGATCAACTTCACGAAATCGGAGGCCATGCCGATGAGTGGTATCCCGAAAGTGCCTGGTTATGAGAATGAATCTCGATTTCCCTTTAAATTGCGAAGCTCCTTGGATGCTGCCTGAACTGCTGTGCTCTTCCAGCACCACTAATCCAGAACGGGGAGGGAGGGTCTTTTCTCAGGTATATTCATTACTCCCGTTTTTGAAGCCAATTTTGCCCATTTATTTGACAGAATCAAACAAGACATTTGAAGATTGGAGGCACTTCCGATTTCTTGGTTAGGTTAGATAGCCCTCATTAAAATGAACACTCTCTCCTGCCTGTTGTACCCTGTGTAAATGCTCCCTTTGATCTTTACTAGGCAAACATTCAGGAGAGTGAACCACTGGTTCAGTTCTTTCATCTGGCATTGCAAGTGACCCCTTATTAATTAAATTACAGCTACCCCACAGATTTGGAAGAGTGGACTTCCTGGATATTAAAAACTATCAATTAAGCTTGTTTTTAATCTTACGTGAGTGACTGGACCCGTGGGGACCCTCTCTCACTATGGTTAAACATTAAAGCTTCTCAGGCAGGGTACCCCCTTACGAGCTTACTGTTCTTGGACCAAATGAGGACAGTTAAGGAATATTGCTATAACCCAATACAGTGGAAACTCGATTATCTGAACATGATGGGCGGGCACTGTTTTGTTTGGATAATTGATTATTCAGAAAATCAATTGAATGCCTTTCCTCTGGAGTTCGGTCCAACACCGCTCCCCAACTCGGTCCAGCATCGCTCCTGTCCCCGCCCCCCCAGCACAAAGTGTGCGAGCTCTCACCCCCATCCCCCCCCACCCGCTCCCAACCCGGTCCAACCCCGACCTTCCCCTACCACCCCCCCCCCCCCCCCCCCCCCCAACCGGGTCCAACCCTGTGCCCCACCACAAAGAGCATGATCCCCCACCCCCAACACATCAAACCAACCCCACCCCCGGCCCCTCTCTGGGGTATCTGCACTGCACACCAACAAGACTGCTGCTGCTGCTGCTGCAGCTACCTTTGTGGTGTAAGTTTGCAAATAGCACACAGACACACATACAACTTTTTACTGTGTACACCCCTCTGTAGAACTCCAGGGAATGTGTGGGGAGAGAGAAAGGGCAGGAGGTCAGTCATTTGGAGACGGTGCCTGTTTAATCACTGTAAACAAAAGGCGCATCACTGCTGGAAACACGTCTTTGATGTAATGTTTCTATCGGGACCTCGAGATCTCCTTTGGATAATCTCATTTTCAGATAATTGAGTTTCCTCTGTAGTTATTAATACTGTTAAAGCATGGAGGGCAATTCGGCAGAGTAAAAGCAATATTGCCAAAACTTCTTACACCCATAGCTTGTTGGCCGTGTTTTCAACCAGGAATGATAGACTCAGGGTTTAAACTATGGGCAGCTACGGGTGTGTCTGACATGGGTGACCTATTTCAGGGGGACACATTGATGTCTTTTGACCAGATGGCTCAGAAATACGAGTTGCCCGGTAGGGACCTCTCCCGTATTTTTCAAATTAGGGATTCATTCAAAAAAAAGCTACACTTTTAACTGATTCCTATAGATCTGACACAGAGAAGAGGGTGCTTAATGCTAAGAATACATTTTCTGTCAGCAATCTCTATCACCTGTTGGGAGAGGGCCCCTCAGATGAGACCAAGCAACTTTGTAAGGTATGAGAGACGGAACTAGCATTGAGACCTCCTCTGTGACATGGGAGCATGTCTGGGGAAAGGCAAGAAGGATCTCAATTTGCAATAAAACCTATGCCTTGCAATTGAAGATTCTCCACAAGGTCCACTTGGCTCTGGACTGTCTCTCTAAATTTAAAGTGGGTGTACCTCCAACATGAGTATGGGTAGTCTCACGCATACTCTGGTCCTGCCACAGGCTCCGGACATACTGGAGTGCTGTGGTAGGCTGTGGGGACAGAGGTGGAGATGGACCCAGTATCTCTTCTTCTTGGCCTGACTAGTGTACTTCCTTTAGACACACACAAAAAAAAATAGCTTTTCAGTATCTTCATTTTTTTGTGCAAGAAAAAACATTCTGCGAGGGAGGGGTCAGAAAATCCCACAGGGTTGTCAGGCTGACGTTAGCTAATCATGGAGCACATCCCTTTGGATTTTCTCAGAAGTATGGTGCACTATAAAACTGAGAATTATTATATGACATGGATTACCTGGGCACAGATTGGTCTGCCACACTAATAAGGCCTTTTATATAGCCATAAAGATTGTGTTTACCAAATCTAATATTCAGAGAGAAAGAATTATAAATATATAAAGATGTATAAATTTATGCTCTCGGTGGTTGATGGTTTGTTTCACTGACCCGTATTATTATTATTGCTTTTTGTTAGTTGTAAGTTATTTCATTATTTATGTATTTAGTGGGTTCTTTTCCTTTTTAATTATATATTATATATGCATTTATACACAAGTGTAGATCTGTGCGCTTTCTTTGTACTATTTTGAATTATCTTGTTTTGTGTTTGCCTGTAATATTTTAAAAAACTTTTTCCATCTGGCACTCCTCGGTCTGTTGGCCCATTTGATCAAGATCCCGTTGTACTCTGAGGCAACCTTCTTCGTTGTCCACTACACCTCAATTTTGGTGTCCTCTGCAAATTTACTAACTGTAGTTCCTATGTTCATATCCAAATCATTTATATAAATGACAAAAAGCAGTGGACCCCCAGCAGCGATCCTTGTGGCACTCCACTGGTCACAGGCCTCCTGTCTTAAAAGCAACCCTCCACCACCACCCTGTCTTCCACCTTTGAGCCAGTTCTGTATCCAAATGGCTAGTTCTCCCTGTTTTCCATGAGATCTAACCTTGCTAACCAGTCTCCCATGAGGAACCTTATTGAACATCTTACTGAAGTCCATATAGATCACGACCACTGCTCTGCCCTCATCAATCCTCTTTACTACTTCTCCAAAACACTCAATCAAGTTAGTCAGACATGATTTCCCATACACAAAGCCACGTTGACTATCCCTAATTAGTCTTTGTCTATCCAAATATATGTAAATCCTGTCCCTCGAGGTTCTCTCCAACAACTGATGCCCACCACTGATGTCAGGCTCACTGGTCTGTAGTTCCCTGGCTTTTCCTTATGACCTTTCTTAAATAGTGGCACTATAATAACCAAGCTACCATCTTCTGGCACCTCACCTGTGGCTATTGATGATCCAAATATCTCAGCAAGGGGTCCAGCAATCACTTCCCTAACTTCTCACAGAGTTCTAGGATACCCCTGATCAGGTCCTGGGGATTTATCCACCTTTTATGCATTACTAGGACTTCACTGAGGCAGTCATTTTCTAGTTGAAAAATGTTGAGCCAATCTAGGTGAATCTTTCTCAACCAATTCCACTCCAATAGGCTTGGGCCCAAGCCTCTTCCTGCCATCAGTGGTAACTGCACCAACTGCTTCTCACAGGAGACCAGAACTGAAGACATACCCTTAATCTTTAACAGTTCCCAAATGTATGCTCTCAGTCTGGCTGAGGTCTTGTACAAAAGTAAAGTTGGAGTCGCAAGTAACCAACTTGTTATAGACAGATTCTGCAACCCCAGATACATCTGCGCTGGTATTGACCTCCATGGGAAAAGGGAGACTATTTAACCAAACATTAATTTTAATAGATTTGAATGTTGCAAAGCAATTTAATTGTTCCAACCCATATGTAGAGGGACTTTCCAGGGTGTGCACTCTCCTGGGTACTGGCCAATGTGTTTTCTTACTCAAGTCAGGCTTTGTAGGATTCCTTTGCTGTCTCAGTTCCGCATACTGGCAGCAACTACAATGGCTTGCCAGCCCAGATTCTGAAGAAGTTTTTAGTCACTTGGCTGAGACTCAGTTTTGTTGTGGGGTTCTGCTGTGGGCTAGCCTGGGGTTCCTCTGCTCAGGATATGCCCTGTGTAAGGCTCTGTGATTGCCTACCCTTAAGCGATGTTCCCCAAGCTCAATTGGACAGGTGAGGGTATCCACTTCCATTGGGATGCCTGTAGCTCCCATACTCCATTTGCTGCATTTCTAACGACGAAGCCAGTTGTAGTGCCTGTTTAAAGTCCAATTGAACTTCAGCTAGCAGGAACTTCTGCATGGTTATGCCATTAATCCCACATAACAAATGGTGTGTCAGCATATCATTCAGGGTTAACCCAAAATCACCTGATTATGCCAGTTGTCTTAACCTCAAAATATCCTGATATGGATTCCCCTAGTTCTCTAACAGCCAAATAAACCTGATAGCATCTCAGAATTAGGGTTGGTTAAGCCCTAAATAACGGAAAATACTGTGGGTCTGCAAGCATTCAGAAGGATTACTTATTGTTTTTCATCTGCCCCAATGTGATTTGCCTGGTTAAAATATTACATTCTTTCCACTTATTGGACAGAGTCTTTGACAGCAGGATCAAACAAGTCAAGCTTCTCAAATTAAGGCATGATGCTACAAATGGTTACCCTAACTCCAAGATGACTATGGTGAGCGAATGTTCTTAGGTACATATTGCTTTCTCCTGTCACCACTTAAATAACAGCAGAGATCAGTATGACATCACCAAGTCACCCTTTATTTAAATGTGCACAGTACATTAGCTCTGGTCAGCCAGATCAGAATCAGTCCCCTCCACTGAGGAGATACTAAATCCCCTGTTAATATATTTTTTCCTTTTTCAATTCAATTTCCACCACCAGGAAGAAAGGAAACACCCAAGTGGCCAGTGACAAACAGTGCCCTTCTCAGAGGGCATTGCTGTATGATCAAAGATCGAAGGGGAGGGCAGGGATTAAATCAAAATAGAGATGGAGAGGGAAATAATACACTCCATTCCCTGTGATGCCCACCTTTCCCTGAAAAGCTCAAGGGTGTTGGTGGATACAATGTTCTCCTTCTCCAGGAAAACCCAGGCTCTGACATACCCACAGAAGAGGGGCAAGCAATCAGCCATAATGACCCAACCCCCATATGACGGGGACGGGGACGGGGACGGGGACGGGGACGGGGACGGGGACGGGGACGGGGACGGGGACGGGGACGGGGACGGGGACGGGGACGTCCTCTGACCTATCCTCCTTCCTCTGCACAGGGTGCCTAAAGAGCAGGGCTGTAGATCCCCTGATAATATTGGTCAGCCAGAGCTGTCCTGATTGGCCAAGGTTAACAACTCCAATCAAGTATCCCATGGTTAATGAGATCCACCTGGTTTCAATCACTGCAGGCATCATGCAGTCAGACTCTGAAATTATGGAATTCAAAATGGAGTGCCTAAGTTGAAAATGTCCTTTGAGCTTGTGTTATGCTTTGTTGGAATGTTACAGCAGGCCCATGGTTGAAATGTTAGCATGAGAGCAAGGTGGTTATTGAAATGGTAAGCAACTGGAAGGTAGGGTCAATCTGAAAGACAAGAGTGGAGGTGTCTTGCAAAGTTTGGCCTTGCCAATGTAGAGGTAACTGCATTGTGAGTAGCAAATGCTGTGGACTAGACTAGACTAGATTAGATTAGATTACTTACAGTGTGGAAACAGGCCCTTCAGCCCAACAAGTCCACACTGCCCCGCCAAAGCGCAACCCACCCATACCCCTACATCTACATCTACCCCTTACCTAACACTACGGGCAATTTAGCATGGCCAATTCACCTGACCTGCACATCTTTGGACTGTGGGAGGAAACCGGAGCACCCGGAGGAAACCCACGCAGACTGAAAGAAGTCCAAGTAAAACACTGTTTCACCTCAAAGATTGTTTGAGGCCATGTATGTTGTGGAGAAAGGAAATGAGTGGGCAAATGTTACAGCATCTGCATTTGGAAAGCAAGGTGCCATGGGGGAAATAAGGAAGTGTCATGTGTGATTGAAGAATGGACCAGAGTATCACAGATGGAAGGGGTTTTGTGGAATGCTGACAGTGGCTGTAGAGGTAAGCTGTGCCTGGTGATGGCATCCTGCTGTAGTTGGTGGAAATGTTAGAGGATGATCCTCTGAATGCAGAGATTAGTGGGGTGGAAAGTGAGGACAAGGGAAACCCTATTGTTGTTCTGGGCAGGAGGGAAGGGTTGAGGACATAAGCGTGGGAGATGGGCTAGACTTGACTAAGAGTCCTCAACCACAATGGGGGTGGGAATCCTTGTGGAAGGAAAAAAAAGATCATGTTGGAGGCACATCAGGTCAGATATGAAAGAGACTGAGAAACTGGGGGAATGGAATGGAATCCTTGCAGAAGCAGGATGTGATGGTGCAGTTGATGTAACAGTGTTATTAGTTAGTTTGTAATAGATGGTTTATCCCTAGAAATGGGAACAGAAAGGTAAAGGAAGGGTCAGAAATTGACCAGGTGAAGATGAGAGGATGTAAATAAGAAGCAGAACTGATTAATTTTCTGAATGTTGGACAAAAGCAGGAAGCAGCAGTGATGACACCATCCATATAATGAAGAATTAGTGTGGGTGAGGGCCCAAGTACTAGTTTTAATACATTCCCCCTTAATCCCACCTCACCATGGCTAGATCATGTTTGTGTCTTGTTTATTTTGCTTTCAACAGATTTCCAGTATCTGCAATATTTTGTTTTTATAAAAGTAAGGACATTATATTTTGGAATATATCTTGAATACGATGTACAAATGATGTAAATGCATTGAAGACAGTTCCAGGGAGGTTTACTAGGTTGGTAACTGGAATATGTCAGTTGACTTTGAGTTCACGTTAGACAAGCTAATCTTGTTATGAGTTGCGAAAAGTGAAGGCTGACTTGAAGTGTATCAGATACCTTGTATAAGTGAAGGGTAACGTTCCCTTGACACATTTGTTACATCTAGAAAAAGGCGCGTTTATGCCTAATCTGTGCTTTCTGTTAGTCAACCATCTTCTCTCCACATCAATATAGTATTCCTTACATGGTAGCTTTTGTTTTTCATAATAACAATAATAATAATAACCTTTGTGGCACTTCAACTACCTTCTGGAAATCTATGTACAGTATATTCACCAGTTCTCTTTAACCACAGCACATTTTAATTCCTCAAACAATGCCAATAGATTGGTCAGAAATCAACAAACTAGAAGGATGGAGTGGAATAGTTTATTACAGCTACAATCACACAGGATGCCATTTATTCCTTCAATTAATGTATCTGCTATATGCCTCTCTCAATAACCTTTCCCTCTTTTGGCATAAAGTGCTTTCGTATCATGATTATTTTTTATTACGTAGCAAGGTGTGTTTTTCGCTCGTGCCTTCTCCAGAAAAATTCCCTCCCTTAAATGTTGACATAAATTAAAGTCTGAATGCTGCATATGCAGGTCGCCACAGTCACTGAGGAATAACAAGGATGCACAACCTTATTTTCAGGTTCATAGCACTTATACCAGTAACTGTCATGGACTTGAGGAACATGTTTTGAACTTCAGTATTCAAAATATAAAATGTTGATTATTACATTCTTAACTGTCATTGCTTCTGCAGCATTAACTGATACCTTCATTACTTTAGTCTTGCTATATTTACACTGCTCTCATTGCTGGCTTCTTAAATACACTCTGCAAGATCTCATATTCTAATCCATTGGGTGCAATCACATACGAGTCTAAACTACATTGACGATAGTGAAGTTTGTGGCAAAATCAGAAGAGAATTCCAACAATGCCGATCTTGATATCGGGAACATCTTGCTACATCTTTTATGCTTTTCATTGCTTGGGAGTGTGAGTTGCTAATTCAAGTTGCTTGTTAAATACCTTGTTGACAGACCAAGTCAACTCTTGCCTAACAAGCTGGTTGTTGAGATAACTTGAAATGGCAAAAAAGTGGGTAGTTGGTGAATTCACCTGCTCCAAAGGACCATGTTAGATACAAGGCGCTTACTTTTCAGGGCACATTGCATGGTCACCAGCCACATACAACCCCATCCATGGATATTGAGATCAGCTATGTAGCAACCTCTCAAAACTCACATAGCACATCTCCATTCCATGTTTAGGATGTTTCTGCACTTCAGTGCTGCATTGGCAACTATCATTGAAATGTTGCAGCAAGGCAACTGTCTAGTCAGAGGCATGCACCCAGGTTTTAGTGTCATAGAGATGCACAGCACGGAAGCAGACTCTTCAGTCCAACTCATCCATGTTGACCAGATATCCTAAACTGATTTACTCCCATTTGAAACATTTGGCCCATGTGCCCCTAATTCCTTCCTATTCATATACCTATCCAGATGTCTTTTAAATGTTGTCATTGTGCCAGCCTTCACCACTTCCTCTGGCAGCTCATTTTATACATGCACCAATCTGTGTGCAAAAACATCCCTTTTAAATCTTTCCCCTCACCTTTTGGACTACCTTATCCTGGGGAAAAGACTTGGCCATTCACCCTACCCAAGCTCATGATTTTTTAAGCCTCTGTAACGTCACCCCTCAACCTCCAACATTCCAGGGAAAATAGCTCCAGCCTATTCAGCCTCTCTCTATAGCTCAAGCTCTCCAACCCTGACAATGTTCTTCTAAGTCTTTTCTGAACTCTTTCAAGTTTCAAACATCCTTTCTGTGGCAGGGAGACCAGAGTTGCATGCAGTATTCCAAAAGTATCTAATTCATGTCCTGTACAGCCACAACATGATCTCCCATCTCCTGAGCTCAATGTACTGACCGATCAAGGCAAGCATACCAAACTGCCTTTTCACTATCCTGTCTTCCTGCTACTCCACTTTCAAAACTTTGCACCTGCACTCCAAGGTCTCTTTGTTCAGCAACACTCCCCAGGATCTTAACATTAAGTATAAGTTCTGCCCTGGTTTGCCTTTCCAAAGTGCAGCATCTCACACTTACCTAAATTGAATTCCTATGGACTGGATCAGGCTGCATTTCCAGGCTCTTTGCTAATGATTATCATGCTAACTTATTCTGAGCAAACCTGGACGCTCAGTGTCCTTGCCTTGCATTGTCTTGCCCCTTCAACAAGAGATACCAAGCTCATATTACTTTACTCTTGCCTTGCCATTTAGCATAGATCCAAAGCAAGGTTGTTCGCAGGCCTCAGTCAAGTCAGGAAGGATAGCCTTCATTTGGGCCTCTTGATGGTAACTCAAAGGCAGCTTCTAATATCATTCCAGGGTCAGTCAGCCACTCAGTGTTCAGTAAGGATGCTCTCCACGTAAGGGGTGAGGATCGAATGTTGGGCATAATTTGTTTTGTCTTTCTGCCTAATGGGCGTTGTTTTCCTCCCCATATGAAAGAAAGTTTAAAAATCACACAACACCAGGTTCTGGTCCAACAGGTTTAATTGGAAGCACTAACTTCCGGAATGCTGCTCCTTCATCAGGTGGTTGTGGAATACACAAATGTAAGACACGGAATTTATAGCAAAAGTTTACAATATGATGTAACTGAAATTATACATTGAAAAATACCTTGATTGTTTGTGAAGTATCTCATCTGTTAGAATGTCTGGGCTGACACCAATTGTTAAAGTTCACTTGAGAATGTAACTTTTAAAGAAAAAGTTTTGCGATTTACATATGAAAGAAGTGAAACTTACATGGTCATTCTAACAGACGAGAGACTTAACAAACAAACAAACTATCAAGCTCTTTTTCAATATATAATTTCAGTTGCATGATACTGTCAACTTTTGCTATAAATTCTGATTCTTACAATCTTATACTCCACAACCACTTGATAAAGGAGCTGCTCTCTTAAAGCTGGTGCTTCCAATTAGACTTGTTGGACTATAACCTGGTATGTGTGATTTTTAACTTTGTACACCTGTCCAACACTGGCATCTCCAAAATACGAAAGAAAGGCATGTATTAAAGGAGATTAATATGATTGCCATAGCTGTTACATTTGGTGCAAGCGGGGAAATGTCCCAAGCACATCAGTAAGCAGCACAGAGGTCATCTAAGTTTAGTGGTGTCAAGGGTTGAGGTGGGAAAGATTTTGAAGGAAATAGCAAGAATGGTAGTGGTGGAAGGTGGGTGGAGCAATAGAGATAGCATGAGTATAAGGTAGCAGAGAGAAGACTTATTGGCAGATCATTGACTTACTCACCAGAAAAACATGACTTAAAGGTACTGGTGCTATATGTCATGGGCTGCCAGCCCTGCATATTGTGCTGCCTTACTACTTCTAGGAGATAGTGAGGATTGCAGATGCTGGAGAGTCAGAGTAGATAGTGTGGTCCTGAGAAAAGCACATCAGGTCAGTCAGCGAAATGGTTTGGGGAACACTCTGGTTCGTATGCACCAACTAATCCCATCCAGTGGTAATCCATTGCAACACTCTCTCCCACTCCCCCCAATGACATATCCATTCGAAGTCTCCTCCATTGCCTAAACAAGGCCATCCACAAACTGGAAGAACAACTACTCATCTTCCACCTTGGGAGCCTCCAATCACATGACTTCAACATTGAATTCACCAGTTCTGAAATCTCCCTACCCCCCACCTCATCCCAGATCCAACCCTCCAACTCAGCATTGCCATCCTGACCTGACCTACCTTCCCATCTTTCTTCCTACCCATCCGACCGACCTATGATAATCACCTCTTACCTGCATCCACTATCGTCATACCACCTCCCTTTCCACCAGCCCCACCTCGCTTCCTCTATTTATTTCTCAGCTCCCTTCCCCCTCCACAGTCTTGAAGGGTCCTACCTGAAATGTTGTCTCTTCTGCTACTCAGGTGCTGCCTGATCTGCTGTGCTTTTTCCAGCGCCACACTTTATCTACTCTTCATACTGCTTCAACATTGTCAGCCTTCTAGCAAATGTGAAGATCCCTGCACCTGTGAACTGGAATTGATTACCACTCCACTAAATGTGAAGACCCCTGCACCACTCCACAGGAGACACAACCCAATTAGGAGCCTGCTTGCCACCATTGCAGAGGGAAGACACCGGGTAGCCCCACAGGTTAGCTATCCCTTTCTGTCCCTGCAGCTTCTCTTCTAGGAAAAAGCAATGCATTCTTTTAAGAAGTTGAAAGAACTTAGCTGAGAAGTTAAGTCATCCTTTGATTGTGGGTGCAGTGTTGCAAAAGAGTCAATAATCTCTTTGCACTGTTAAATTAAGTCCTGCATACCACACCTGCTTTGGGGTTTACAAACTGTAATGTGAGATGGTTCATGAAATGAGACAGTGGCAAGGCGATACGATAGAAGAACCAAGAGCATGGCTTCAACATGGTGAGTACTGCACATCTACCTTCATGTTGACTGTTGCAGGGGTGATGTTTTGCAGGATCAACCCGTGCTTGATTTGGAATAAAATCAAATGGATGTCAGAATGGAATAAAATGAAAGCCAAAAACATTAATGCTCTAACATTTTTCATTTTATAACATTATGAACTATATAAATTTCATTCAAAGAAACATACATATCAAAATTAGTGACAATTCTTCATGTTAAAATCCTTTGCAATTCCTCTGATCACCATCTGAAGCACTGAACAACTTGTTCCAATCATATCATCATTGTAAGAGATCTTTGTATGAATCTTCTTCTTCATGTTATTTCAGAGTCATCCTTCAACAAGTGTTATTAATGCCATTGATCACATTTGGTATTTTATACTTTAGAAATGATTTTTTAACAATATTGGGGTGAAGTACATTCCGTGCAGCTACAACCCATCAACACAATGTGGCCAGTGAGCATGTTCACATATTTCTGCCAAAAGAGAATACCTTCCTGTTTTTTGATATTCAAATGTTCAGTATCTTTTGGACATTATACTTGAAAGGTTTACTGAAACACACATGCACAGACTGAGTAACACTTGGAAGATCATTAGATCTACTTAAGAGGTTTGGTAGCAGAGTGGCAATATCAACAGATGCTCAGGCAAAGGGATGTAGGTTCAAACTCCAGTGTGGCAGCTCGTGGTATGTAAGTGTAGTCATGAAATTATGATTGCTTGACATTAAAAACTGGTTCACAGACGTCATAGTCATACAGTACAGAAACAAACCCTTCAGTTCAACTTGTCTGTGCCAACCAGGCATCCGAAACTGACTACATCTCATTTGCCAACATTTCGCCCATGTCCCTCTTCCTATTCACATATGCCTCCAAATGCCTTGTATTTGTATCCGCCTCCACCAGCTGTATGAAAATGTTACTCCTCAAGACCTTTTTAAAATCTTTCCCTGGTGCCTTAAACCTATGCCCTCTCTCACCCTTGGACTCTTCCCACCCTTGAAAAAAGACCTTGGCTATTCACGCTATTCATGTCTCTCATGATTTTATAAATGTCTATAACGTCACCCCTCAGCCTCTGAAAAAAGCCCCAGCCTATTCAGCCTCTCCCTTTAATTCAAACCCTCCAGTCCTGGAAACATCCTGGAAAATGTTTACTGCACCCTCTCAAGTTTAACCTTCCTTCCTATAGAGGGTGAACAGAACTGTACGCAGTATTCTAAAAGTAGTCTCACCAATGTCCTGTACAGGTACATCATGATGGCTCCTCTCTTATACTCAGTTTTAATCAATGAAAGCAAGTGTGCCAAATGCCCTCGTTACCACCCTGTCTACCCATGACTCCACTTTCAAGGAACAATGCACATGCGCCCTGGGTCTCTTTTTGGCAACACTCGACAGGGCCCTCCTATTAACTGTGCAGGTAATCCTGCACTGGTCTACCTTACCAAGGTACAACACCTCACATTTACCTAAATTAAACTCCACCTACCACTCTTCAGCCTATTGGCCCATTTAAATAAGATTCCATTGTACTCTGAAATGATCATCTTCATTGTCCACTACATCATTCGCTTGGTTTCATCTGCAAACTTATTAACCATGCCTCCTATGTTAATTTTGATGTGGAGATGCCAGGGTTGAGCTGTGGTGGACAAGGTCAGAAATCAGATGACACCAGGTTATAGTCCCAACAGATTCATTTGAAAATTACAAGCTGTCAGAACATTGCCCCTTTGTAAGCTGAAGACTTTGCCACTGGGCCCAATTTGCTAATGCTGCTGAACTCACACTCATCCCACAACCAGAAGTGCCTGGCTCCACTGCCAGGCCAGGTCAGCACTGAGCCACTAGCCCTGCTTCAGCTGCAAATGTCGTCTTGTCGGCGCCGCCATCTTGAAGAGTCTGCTGCCTCCAATGAGACCTTCCTATTCTCTGGAGGAGCTTTGCTGCCACTGGTCCTGAAAGGAAAGCTCGATCATCATTTAAAAGTACAAACTCTCGTTTGTGGTATCATAATTGTAGTTTTTGCATGTTCCCAAATACCTTTATATCTTTTATCAAACAAGTTAGCTACAATTGTATACAGAATCCCAAGTGTAGTCTAATTAAGAATTCATACAAGTATGGCATAATTTCTTGATTTTTTTTTAGTTCAATCCTAACAGAAAAAAAATTCGGTGTAGGGGTTGGGTCCCCTGTACATTCCACGTCAAGCATGTAGCCTGAGGGTTAAACACTAAACTGATTATGCTCAGGAGTACAGTACAATTCAACTTTTCTCCACACAGCAAGTTCCCCATTGATGTACCTCAGCACAGTTTCACAATTCTTGATATCTTGCATATAAATGCTATATCTGGTATACAGGGGAGGAGCTCTACTCCTCATTCATCTATGGTTACCTTTTGTTTTACAAAGGACTGTACAGGACAGGAACAGGCTCTGCAGCCCATCAAGACTACACCGGCAGATGATGCCTTTCTAAACTGTAAACTTTTGCCTCTATTCCTGCCTATTCATGAATCTGCCAAGATACCTCTTAAGCACTGCTCGTGTATTTACTTCTACCATCTACCTGGTAGCACATTCCAGGCACTTAACACTCTCTGTGGGGGAAGAGAAAACTTATCTCTCACATCTCCTTCTAAACTTTCCCTCTTTTACCTTAAACCCATGTCCCTTAGTAATGGGAATTAGATTAGATTACTTACAGTGTGGAAACAGGCCCTTCAGTCCAACAAGTCCACACCGACCCACCAAAGTGCAACCCACCCAGACCCATTCCCCTACATTTACCCCTTCACCTAACACTACGGGCAATTTAGCATAGCCAATTCACCTAACTTGCACATTTTTGGATTGTGGGAGGAAATCCACGCAGACACGGGGAGAATGTGCAAACTCCGGGTCTCTGGGGCTGTGAGGCAGCAGTGCTAACCACTGTGCCACCGTGCCGCCCACAAATTCCTACCCTGGGGAAAAAAAAGAGACCATCTATCCATTCTATTCAAGCCTCCACTAACTTTGTAAACTTCTATCAGATAGTCTCTCAGCCTCTGACATCCAACAGAAAACAAACCAGGTTTGGCCAATCCCTACTCGTAGCAGAGACAACATCCTGGTAAACCTTTTCTGTACCCTTTCCAAAGCTTTCACGTTATTCTGGTAGTATGATGACCAGAACTGAACACATTATTTGAAATGTGGCCTAACTAAAGTTCTACACAGTTGAAGCCGTACTTGGCAAATTTCATATGCTATGTCTTGACTAATAAGGGCATACCATATTCCTTCTTGACCAGCTTATCACTTGCATTATGACTTTCGGGGAACTATGAATGCCTAGATCCCTCTGAATGTTAATGCTTCTCAGCGTTCTGCCATTTACTGTATGTTCCTTCTTGCATTAGGCATTCCAAAATGCATCACCTCACATTTGTCTGGATTAAATTTCATCTGCCATTTATCTGTGCCATCCTCCAGCTTGTCAACATGCTGCTGTATCCTCTAGTAATCCCCCTCACGATCTGCAGCTCCACCAGTGTTTGCTGCATACTTCTTAATCAGATCACCTACAATCTCCTCCAAATCATATCTATTCATTGCAAAAAATTGGGGTTCCAGCACTGATCCCTGTGGAACACCATTGGTCACAGATCTCCAGTCAGGAACAGACCCTTCCAGCACTACTCTTTGTTGACTACGGCCAAGTCAATTCTGTATCCACCTTATCGTGGATCCCACATAACTTAAACTACTGTATTACCCTGCTACTAGAGTCCTTGTCAAAGGCCTTGCTAAAGTCCAACATCCACTGCCCTGCCCTCACAGAATAACTACTGAGACGGAGGCCATTCAGCCCATTGAGTCTGCACGACCTTCCAAAGAGAATTCCACCCAGACCCCTCCCTGGAGCCCCGCATTAACCCAGCCCGTGTATCCCTAGACACTATGGATAATTTAGCATAGCATAGCCAATCCACTGAACCTGCACAGCTTTGGACTGTGGGAGGAAACTGGAGCACCCAGTCGAAACCCATGCAGATATGAGGAGAATGTGTAGACTCCACACAGTCAGTCAGTCACCCAAGGCTGGAATCAAAGTTGAATCCTTGGCGATGTGAGGCAGTAGTGCTAACCACTGGAGCCACGATGCAGCCCTCAATCATCATTATCGCTTCCTCAAAATGCTCAATCAAGTTTGAGAGAGATAACCGTTCTGCAAAAAGTTATGTTATTTATTGCTAATAAAATCATACTTTTCCAAATATGAATAAATCCTGACCTTAAAAATCCTATCCAATAATTTCCCCTACGACTTTTGTAAAGCTGACCAGCCTTTACTTTCCTGGATTAGCCATCCTTAAACAAACAACATTGACAACTTTCCAACTTACTGTGATCTCTCCTGTGAAGAAAGAGGAGACAACGGCTCCAGCATTTTCTTCCCTAGCCTTCCACAGTATTCGTTGGGGAATTGTCTACCTTGATGAGGAGTTTCTTCTCTCACACGATAGTGGATCTGTTGAAATCTTTACCAGAGGACTCCAGAGGCTGGATTGATAAATATATTGAAGGCTGGGGGGATAGATTTTTAATCAGTAAGGAAATCAGGGGAAAAGGCAGGAAAGTGGAGTTGAGCATCGACGTAGGCCATCATCTCATTAAAATAGCGGAACAAGCTTATGAGCTGGATAGCTTATTCCTGCTCCTACATTTAATAAGAAAGAATGGGCAGAAATTAACTAAAAAAATCAGTACTCAGTCAGTCTTCTCGTTTCGATGCAGAGATTTTCGGGTCTCTACGTCAAGGCATAACTTGTATAATAAAAATGTTGCTCAGCAAAACCCTGAGCAAAGCACGAAGGGTACTATTTGAGAAAAAAAGTGCTTTAAGTATACCTTTAATTACTCTATACTGGACATATCCGTATTCTTCATTCGTAAAACAATAGGTGACCAACATTCTCCTTGGCCTACTCTTTGTTGAAAAATAGTAAACCCTCCCTCACGAGAAATAACAAAATATTAGCAATTGTAAAACTATGAATTATTTTGATTCGACTAAATCTCAATGTTGTAATCTACAAAATCCTCCAAACTCACAATCAATCCAGGGAGTACGGAACCAATATTTAACTATGTTTGATTGTGCTTTGTTTGTGCCTATACTTTCAACCTGAGTTTAAAAAGCGTCCTGTATAATAATTCTTGTCGTCTCCGCCCGCACCCGGAACAACACAGACGCTGAGCACATGCTGACCTTCGGCTCATACGAACATGATAGCGCTAGGCCCGGTGAATGATCGACGACTATGATGACCAATGGGCAGTAAGATATTGGCGCTTTCCATTGTGACGCCTCAAGCTATCGTCATGATTCCGACAGAATTCACCAATCAGCTATCGAGAACTCGGAGGTACCACCCTCAGTCACAGTTTCCATGCTTGGTTGAAGTGCATGGACTTTTTTTTTCCGGCGCCTTTCCCTCGCGGTTTTGGTTTGTTCTTCAGTCGCAGTGACCTGAGATTGTGAGGTAAAAAAAGAACAAATTTAACAACAAAAAAAACCTTCGATTTTAGTCAAAATTAGTCAACGCACATTTTATAACCGCGTGTAAAAGCCTTGTAAAATACGCATCAAAAGTAGGGTCCTTCAGGAAGGAAAAATCGAGCGGGCGGCGGCGGCAATTTATTTTTCCATTTTCTTTAACCTTTTTGAGTTTAGATTTCATTTTGTCGTTGAAGCCCAGAATCATGCAAGACCACATCCAGAAATCCGGCGGCAGGAACCGCAACGACAACAACAGCCCGCGTAAGAGGGATTACCGCCAGGACCCGGGCTCCGGGCCCGGCGGTGCTGCCGCCAACAACCACCATCACCAGGCGGCCTCCCGACATGGCGGCGACCGAGCCGAGTCCGCCGGCATCACCGTCGACATGACCAATTTCCGCAAACCCGGCGAGAAAACCTACACGCAGCGCTGCCGCCTGTTCGTCGGCAACCTGCCCAACGACGTGAGCGACGATGAGTTCAAGAAAATGTTCGAGAAGTACGGGGAGCCGTCCGAGATCTTCATCAACAAGGATAAAGGGTTCGGCTTCATCAGGCTGGTGAGTGGCCTCTCTCCGGGTCTTTGTTCTCTGCCCCTCCCCACCCAAGCGCGCACTCACTCACTCACACCATTTCTTGCATTTAACCAGCTATTCTTGTCGGATTCCTCCCGCAGATCTTATGCGAATCGCTGATCTTGCAATTCGTTTCATGTTATTTTAACCTTTTTTTTAAAATTTCCCTTTCAAAAGAACTGGTCGGCTCCTGAGAGTTTGATGTTGTCCAGTCCCAAAATGTATGGTACTGGTGACCGTTCTTTTTCTTACCGTTTTCTACGTTTGAAACTGGTTTAAGTCCTTCCCCCAGCCAAGGGAGAGTCAGTCGGTTTCTTTCTCCCCGCACAGGATGCTTATTTTAATCAGTGTAATTTAAGGGTGGAGGAATTATGAATTTGGTTAATTGCTGTTGCATATTTGCGTTTTTTTTCGATTTTCAAAATGGAGATTTCATGCAGTATATGTTTTCAATAACTGGAAAATTGGACACGTTGGCAATTGTTTTCAATTACGTTTCTCTTTACAAGTTTCCTTGGAATCTTTAAGCTGTTAATTGAGGGTTGAAGTTTGTCAAGTTGAAGAGTGTGGTGGTGGAAAAGTAGAACCGGTCAGGCAGCATCCAAGGAGCAGACGAGTCAATATTTCGAGCATAAGCTCTTCATCAGGAATGAGGGGTAGGCCAAAAGGGGCTGAGAGATAAATGGGAGGCGGGGGTGCAGCTGGGGGAAAGATAGCTGGGATTGCGATAGGTAGATGAAAGATGGGGATGAAGGTGATAGGTTGGAGAATAGGGTAGCGTGGATAGGTGGAAGAAAGATGAACAGGTAAGACAGCTCAAGAGGGTGGTGCCAAGTTGGAAGGTTGGATTTGGGATAAGGTGTGGGGGGGCGGGCAAGAGAAGGATTTGAGGAAATTGGTGAAATCCACATTGATCCTGTGTGGTTGGAGGGCCCCAAGGCGGAAGATGAAGTGTTCTTCCTCCAGGCATCTGGTGGCTAGAGTTTGGCGGTGGAGAAGGCCCAGGACTTGCGTGTCCTTGGCGCAATAGGAGTGTGGGTTAGTGTTCGCCCGTATTGTAACGGGGTTGCTTAGTGCATGTGTCCCAGAGGTGTTCTTTGAAATGTTTATCAAGTTGGCGTCCAGTTTCCACAGTGTAGTGGAGAGCCTATCGAGAGCAGCTGATGCAGCAGAAGAGGTGTGTGGAAGTACAGGTAAATATCTAGTGGATGTGAAAGATCTTTTGAGACCTTGGATGGAGGTGTGGGCACAGATTTTGCACTTGTGGTGGCAGGGGAATGTGCTGGGAGTGGAGGGTGGGTTGGTTGGTGGGTGGGGTGGACCTAACAAGGGACTTGCGGAGGGTATGGTCTCGCTGGAGCGCAGATAGGGGTGGGCAGGAAATATATCCCTGGTGGTGTGGTCTGTTTGTAGGTGGCAGAAATGGCAGAGGATGATGAGTTGTATCTGGAGCACAGTAGATGAAGTGTGTGCATTTGGTTGCTCTTGATGTGGTCTCCTGTATGTTGGGGAGTCTGGATGCCAACTTGTGGAATGTTTCAGAGAACATCTGGAACACATGCACTAAGGATCCACTGCTCTAATGTTATCTCCTCTACCTTGGGGAGACTGAATGCCAATTTGCTGAATGTTTCATTGAACATCTCTAGGCCACACACTAAGCAACCTCACCACCCTGTCGGCAAACACTTTTTAACCCCCCCCGCCAAGGACATGCAAGTTCAGGGCTGTCTCCACACCCAATTCTAGCCACCTGACGTCTGGAGGAATAATATCTCATCTTCTGCCTTAGGACCCTCTAATCATACGGGATCAACGTGGATTTCACCAATTTTCTTATCTCTCCCCCCCATCCCAGATCCAACCTTCCAACACAGCAGTGCTCTCTTGAACTGTCCTACCTGTCCATCTTCCTTCCCACCTATAGCTCCACCCTCCTCTTTGACTTATCACCATTACCCCTGATGCTTATGCTTGAATTGTCAACTCTTCTGCTCCTTGGATGTCGCCTGATCAGTTGTGCCTTTCCAGTACAACGCTCATTGGAACTTCAATCAAAGTCATTCTGATTCTTTGGAGGGTGTTGTTCATTTTCTTTGCAGTGCACTTATCTAAACAAATTCGCTTATATGTGAACTGTATTGGAACGCTAAATGCATATTTTGTTCTAAAAAGAGGGTTTTCATCTCCAAGAT
Organism: Chiloscyllium punctatum; assembly: GCF_047496795.1. NCBI lineage: Eukaryota > Metazoa > Chordata > Chondrichthyes > Orectolobiformes > Hemiscylliidae > Chiloscyllium > Chiloscyllium punctatum. Next base: position 50,048,447 of record NC_092763.1, read on the forward strand.
TGACTACCTCAGCATATTGGACCACTATTAACAAATGCACATTGCCAATGATAAACAAAAATCTGGACCACGTGTATTGGCACTTTAGCCCCTTAATTAAGTGCTTTGCTAGGTTTTTTAATGGATGAGCTCTTTATCGAATAACCTTTGACCTTGTATAATAACATTGTGGATCATAACCATCTGAATTCTAATCTATGGTTTTAACACTTCTTGAATCTTCACTTTTTAACCAATACAAGTTGTTCAAGGGTGTCATTTAAATTATAGTGTATTGTGAGTTGGCTAAATATAATTAGCTCTACTCTGTTCTCTCTCTCCCCCCCCTGGGCATTCCTGATGAAGGATTTATGTCCGATACGTAGACTTTCCTGCTCCTTGGATGCTGCCTGACCTGCTGTGCTTTTCCAGTGCCACGTTTATTTATCTGATCTCCAGCATCTGCAATCCTCTCTTTCTACTATTTTGTTTTGGCCAACCGTCTTGCTATATGCTTTCTATATTGTTGAAATGACATGTTTAATATATAATTTAAAGAACTTTACAAGTTGTCTTGGGTAAACTGTAATTAGGCATCTTCCAAAAGGAATACTGGAGAAGCATGGCAGATTTAGCAGCATCTGCAGAGAGAAAAATAGTTAGCATTTCGAGTCCAGTCACCCTTCGTCAGCATTAAAGATAGCTGGGGAGGAGCAGCAAATTAGGGTATGTGGAGAGGGTATCCAAAGAGATAGAATGAGAAAGGAAAAAAGGAGATTGCAAAAGAGAAGCTGAGAGAGCAATAATTAATTGCTAGGTGTGGTGCAAATGAGAAATCTAAACAGTTGAAAATATGTTGCCTGTGCTCTGTACAGTCCTGAAAAGTAAGACTTAGGATGGCAAGGTAATGAAGAACATGTTCATACTTTGAAATTGTTAAACTCAATTGAAGGTTGTAAACTACCTAGCAGAATTCTTTTGCTTTAAAGCCAATTTTTTACTCCCTTCTTTACCTAGAAATGTGCATGTTAAGGCTTGGCATTGGATATTTGTATTCCAGAAATCTGTGGTCTCAAATCAATATAACTCTGTGCTTGGGCTAGAAGTGATACTGTAGATGACAATGTTGGGGGTGGGGGCGAATGGTGATGAGCAAGTTCTTGGGTGCCATGAGGGTTGGTTGGGTGTTTGTTAGTGCAGAAGTCGTCTTTGGTTACAGGATTGGCCAGATTAGTGACTGATGGAATTCAACCCTGGTAAGTGTGAGGTGATGTACTTTTGAAGAATGACAGAAGGATCCAATAAGTGGCAGGACACTCTGACTCGGACTCTGACTCTTGGGGTGCTTGTCCACAAATTCTTGAAGGTGGGTAAATAGGGTAGTTTAGGCATTTGTGATGTTTGTCTTTATCAGTCTAGGGTAGGCCACCCTTTTAAAATGTGTTTTGCTTTTCATATTTAGGAGAACAAAAAAATCAGTTTAGTGAAATAGAACTGCATGTTCAGAGCTTTATTCTATAGATATTGCAGTATTACATTTGATTATCTGCTATAAAGTTCACTCTCAGTATTGTCCCCACTTATTCCTGAAAGCAGAGCAATTCATGAGATGAAGTTTGCTGCCTTTGATACTCGCTCGCAGTAAGTGTGCAACTGATATTCTTCACCTGAGGGTCTACTTCCTAACATGTAGAGGTAATGTGGTGTTATGAATTGAGTGCTGATTAAATGCAGGGATAAAACTCGTGTGTCTTGAAGGCTGGCAAACTCGAGATTTGCAGTGGACTCCACACAGTGTTCAATCAGTATGTGCTTGCAAAATTCTAAGCGTAGTGCCTCACACCAGAATTGATTCCATTGTTGGACAGTATTTCCTAAACAATCAGACTGTGTGCAAGGCATTACAATGGAAAAAAGATTCTTTTCAGGTTTGCAATGCTTTTCAATTGCTTAGGCAAGAGTGAACACAGCAGTACTGACTATCTGCAATGTATTTATTTTAATGCAGGGAGGTAAGGCAGATGAGCTTAGTTCCTGGTATTAACCCAGAGTCTATGCCATTCCAGAAACTTGGTTTAGAGAAACACAGGACTGAGCGCAAGGTTTCAGGTGTGATGGAGAGGGATGGAAAAAGGAATGGGGGGGTGGGGGAAGTGGGGTTGCATTACTGATTAAGAAGAATGTTATGAATGTGACAAAAAGAGGACATCTTGGAGGGCGCATCGAGCAAGGTAGTACGGATAGAACTAAGGAGGTGTAGTCACAATGATGGGTTTATATTTAGCCAGCAGGAAATAAAGGAACAGCTATGTAAACATAGCATGGAAAGATGTAAAAACACAGTTGTTGTAATGGGTGATTTTAATTTGCTCTGTGTTGACTGGAACTTCTTTATATCCTATCTAAGACCTTGACATAAAGAAGTTCCAGTCAATCACGAGTCCCAAATTTAAAGTGGCCAGATCCACCCCCCATAAAAGGTCTAATACACCCTGTAATGAAATGTCCTTGACTTGTAGGATTAAGAATATTAGGGGCAAGAGGGTAACTAGGCAAAGGAAAGTTTAATTGAGGCTAAAGGATGGAATTGAGGCATGGGACCAGAGGAAGTTGGTGAGTATTTCGCATCTGTCCTCATCAAGGAAAAGACTTGGATGATGGTAAGATTAGAGAGGGGTAGGTTGTCACCGGCATGTCAGTATTAAGGAGGAGGCAGTGTTGGGTGCCTTGAAAAACATTAAAGTCGATAACTCTCCAAAGCCAGATGGGATCTATACCAGGATCCTGAAGGAGTCAAGGGAGGGGATTGCTGAGGCCTTGATAGAGATCTTTGTCTCCTCTTTAGCCACATGTGAGGACCCAGAAGACTGGAGAATAGCCACAGTTGTTCCTTTGTTTTAAGAAAGGCAATGGAATAATCCAGGAAATGGTAAGCCACTGAACTTTACGCCAGTGCTAGGGAAGTTATTGGAGAAGATTCTTAGGGATTTTCTTGCATTTGGAGAAGAATGGGCTTTATGCAAGGGACGTGTTGCCTCACAAACTTAATTGAGTTTTTTTGAGAAAGTGACAAAGATTGATGTGGGGAGGGCAGTGGATGTTGTGTATATGGACTTTCGGAAAGCATTTGACGAGGTGCTTCAATAATGAACTGTCTGTCTTGGTAAATGTTGCAGTGTTGCAGGTGAGGTAGTTCCAGGATGTGCATAGCTGCAGGCACTGCCATTAGTGCTAGAGTATGAAAATTAGGCACTTCACACTTTAGGCCAAATTTTGAGTGTTATTGAGATGAGGGGTGAGATCATGGGGGGGATTTGCGACACAAAATTGAGATTTTGAAATGCAAGTTCTGCCGCACCCAGAGCTCGTGTAATTCTCTAAGCACTGGATGGGTCAGCGAAAATGAGGCAAGCCTTGGTTGACATTTGTCCAGTGCAACTTGAGGATGGAATGCCTGGAGACGAAAACTAACTAAAGCATTGATTAAGGACTTAGATGGTGGTTGTCAAATCACTGTTCCAAATGGTTTTGTCTGAAAGATTTGGATTTCAGCTTGGGGGCTTCACTGCAGCTCCACTGGGATGCAGTGGTTCTGAACTGTCTTGGTCAGCCTCTGACAATTGTTTGGTAATGGAATTTCCAATGTTGGGTCATGTTTTGGCAACTTTTTGTACATGACATAGAAGATAGGGAAGAATCAGTGGTGAATGTTGTTGACCTACATGAGGACTTTGGTAGCTTTGGATGAAATCTCCAGCGTGCTGATTATCTTGGTGTTGTTTGCAACTTTCTTACTTTCCAAGTTGAGGCAAATAATATAAAAAGTGGTTTTATTGAGCGCTGCTGCTGGAAGTATGACATAAAGAGCCAACACTCAACAAAATAATGTAAGGCAAAGACCATGGTTTGAAGAAGTGAGACCAGTAATGTGGGTTCAGGATGCAATTAATGATGTCAACCACGTGCCAGTGTTAATTTCTCTGGGTATAGAAGATTGGAGGTGAGGCTGCTATCGGGTCAAACACAATCTCATCCTGGGATGTGTGTGTTGGCCTTATGATGACAGGCTGAGTAAATTCAGTCTGCGTTTCCGGAGCTGGAAAAACAATGGAAAGTCATTTCGTTGAATCCTCAAATTCTAAACGGACTTTGGTAGTCACTGAGATTATTTTCCTCTAGCTTGGAAATCTGGGAAATTCATTAGCGGGTTTCTTAATTTAGAATTGAGACGAGGGTTGATCAAAAGGTTGTGAATCTTTGAAAATCTCTAATATGGAGAGTTGTGGATTCTCCCTTGTCGAATAAATTAGTTGGGCTGAATGTTTTAATCTCACAATCAAGGATGTGTGAAAAGGTAGGAAAATCCAGTTGGGGCAGAAGATCATCTGTGATTCTCCTGGATGGCTGTGCAGTTTCAGGGGTTTGTTTGATTTACTTCTGTGATTTCTTAAAAAGAAGAATGTGACTAGGGTAGGCAGGTGTTTGATGGGCATGGACAGCATGAGCCACAGAGTCTGTCTTTGTGCTGTGAAGCTGTGATGACTTTGACTTGAAAGGGGGTACTGTGGTTAGTTCAAAGTTTGACATGGGAGGAGAGGAAACCCACATGTGGTATGAATATTAACTCTGATTTAGTTGGAGCCATATGTCCTGATAATGTACTTTTTGTTCTGTATAGTTTCAATTTCCTTGTAACTTGCTCCCAAGTGTGAAACATTAGGAAACAGTTGTACGTTTGCACAGGTCCTCTCAGTGGGATGGCAGGGAAGGTGCCATTTTGCTCTCCAGCCAGTTTAAAACTGCGAAATGGCCAGTTTGACTACAAGTTTAATGGTTATGTGATGTGTTTATTTGTGAAAATATGTTTCAACAAGTTAAATTTAAAAGCTTTGCGCAGGAAGTTTTTGTAATAACTCAGCTAGCTAGCTCTGTTGGTGGATGATGGCGCAGTTTAACCTGAGGATCACTGGTTCAGTTTCAAATTGGGTGATTTGGTACTTTTGAGTCAATCATTAATTAATTATTTTCTCTCCAATGATAACTCTACAGATAAGAGCACTAATTATTTGCTGAAGAAAAAGAATAGTACCTTTCAGCACAAGGCATAACTAATTAAAATGCAACTTTTATGTCCTTGAAATAATTTTTAAAAAAGCCAGGTCATCTGCTTGCTTGTATAAAAAAAAGTTGTGCTGCACAGTATTTCTGACTGTAAACGCTCACGTCTCCTGGAAGTACCCGCCTCACCCTGTATTACATTACAAATGATCAGCATTTTTGTCCTGTGGGAATATTTATTGAAAAGAGACTTGTCACTTTTCAAATTCACATAAACCATTATTTAATAAGGACTTGATAATGAATACCTACTCATTCAAAGTTGAAGAATCTAATGAGTGAAGTATAATTTTGGATCATTTTGCAGGCATATCAGAATTAACTGCTCTGCCACTTGCTGGTACCCTTTTAATGCTGATTTTGCAGTCAATTACCAATCCTTTGCATTCTTGCAGCACCTTAGACTGCAGCCGAAATGCTCGATACTTGAGACAAGGATCTTCAGTGTGAAATGATGAATCTGGAAACTCAACATCAAATGACGGTGAAGAGGTGCTCCAAGATCTCTATCAGGAGATCTGTCATGCAAAAATAAAATCAGAAATCACTGGAAAAGCTCAGTAGATCTGGCAGCAACTGTGGAAAAATCTGAGTTAACTTTTCTTGTTGAGTGATCCTTCCTCAACTGTTCAGAGGGAATGTTACTTGGCCCAAAACATTAACTCTGATTTCTCACCACAAATGCTGCCAGACCTTTCAGCTTTTCTAGTGATTTCTGCTTTTGGTTCTGATTTACAGCATCCACAGTTCTTTTGGTTTTGATTTGTAACATATTTTGATTATTCTCACCTTGGCTGAACCAAGTGGCAAGCCAAGTAAAGTTAGTTTTATGTAAGCAACTGCACAATACAAAATGGATTGAAATGGAAAAATTCAGGTTTTGTGACGAGGTCTGTTTATTTTGCCACCCAATATCTTCCAAGTCATTTCTCTGCAAAATGAGCAATGATTTGACCCTCTTTCCAGATATTGAATTATTTGCTTTGTTTTGGGTTAAATGTTAACTTTGAGATGCGTCCAACAGTCAATCCACATTTTTAAGGCAACAAATATTTTCATGTTTTTGCTGTGGACAGTGTGGGGCTGCTCCTGGAACGGCCAGTTACAATAAAGTTGAGTGCTGTCTTTGGCACAGAATCTTGAAACAGTACTTTTGAAGCCCTGGACTGTGGTTGTGGGAGAGTGGATGCCTAAGCATGATTCCTCAGCTTTAGCTGTGAAGGCTTAGAGGCTTTGTTGTTTGATTTGTTCCATGAGAATTTAAAAATATGCAAGCTATTCAGTCCTTTGGTTTGGTCTAATGTGATTAGTTATGCCTGACCTGTAACTCCAATCAAACTTTTTAAGTTATTAAGCTTTAGTTGACTGATTATTCAGAGTATGAGGTTTACTTTATCCTTTGTGGGAATACATACTCTTAGCTTCTGAATGACTCAGCTGTTTTTGAAAAAAAAATCATACCCTGTTTTGGATTGCCCCACCATGGGAAATTATACTGTATTTAATCCTGTTATAATTTTTATAGATCATTCCTTGGACTTGTGCTTCTGTTAGCTTGAATATACATTTTGGGCCAACTGTTATCATTTAACTTTTTTTAAGACCAACTGTAATTTTGGTCAATTTGATGCTGCATTTCCAAAAGGTCAATGGAGAATTTCTGACGTACAGTTCCGAAATTGACACTTGGGTAGGCCGTTGACCATTGCTACATTTAACTGAATCATTTTCTCGCATTCCAAACTAGGTATAGAAAGTCCTTATTTCTAGTTGTGGTGTAGAACCTTTCAGGACCGATTTATAGTTAGATTTGTCTGCGGGTTGGTGTGCTCTGGTGCAAAAAGAGTTATTTAACTTAAACTGTAAGTAGGCAGTACCAGATACCATCAGGCTCTTGGTTTCCTATGATCATTTCAAAAGTTTTCCAATTCTGCTCTTAGTTTAATCAAGATACAGCTGTTTGATTGCGCAGTGGGAATGGGAAGAAATGTGACTAGGACATATAATAACTTCCAAGCTACTTTTGTGGGGTTAGAGGGAGACATGATTCATTGTTTTCCATTTTAAAACTGAGGCAAATCTTAAGGTTACTGTTAAAAGATATTTCTAGTGAGATTAGAGGGGTTGTGAGGTTTATTTTGTTGAGTAAAATTTAATTGTTGTATACCTCCATGTTAATGTACTTACTTTGATCATAGGAAACTAGAACCCTGGCTGAAATTGCAAAGGCAGAACTTGATGATACTACCCTAAGAGGAAGACAGATAAGAATTCGATTTGCAACACACGGTGCTGCTCTTACAGTCAAGAATCTTCCTCAGTTTGTATCAAATGAGCTGTTGGAGGAGGCATTCTCGATCTTTGGACCTGTGGAGAGAGCAGTGGTGATTGTAGATGACCGTGGAAAACCAACTGGCAAAGGCATTGTAGAGTTTGCAGCAAAACCTGCTGCTCGCAAGGCTCTGGACAGATGCACGGATGGTGCATTCTTATTGACAGCGTGAGTAATGAGTATAAAGATTGATTATTGTGGTGAAGTTGCAGGCAGAAATATTTATCTTAAACTTGAATTTTATCTATTTTAATTTTTTTTAATGATTCCATTTTGAAACATCTATGATGCAAATATGTTGATGTCTCAACTGCTATCCATAGGTGGTATGAGATCACTTTTGTGATCTGAGTATGATGAAAATCTGCAAATTTACGTTTTGAATGTGAACAAGTTTTGAAAATAGTAGATGCACCAGAAAGTTTTGGAAAGTGAAATGTTTGAAGTTTATTCCTGCAGAGCTGATAACACATTGTTACCCTTGGTTAATGTGTCTAAGTTTTGGTTGCTTTTCATCGAAATTTGGCTCACAGATGGTTTTACTGATTAATGTAATTGGGTCATTATTATTTAAGATTCTAGCTCTTCTTTACCTGAAAGTTTGAAGGAGGTCCATCCTGTTTCTGTAAAGCTACTGTTTTCATGGATAAAGTTGAGAGGATTTTGAACAACACTTCAGAAAAATGTTTTAAGACATCAGTGGAAATGAGAGAATTCCGAGCAGGTGTTCATATATTGTTTTTAGGTCAAAGCAATTCTGTAATTTTCTTTAATTCAAAGATTCTTAAACATTTGATGATCACCTTTTGAAAGTACATTGTTTCTGTCAAGGTGAGCTTTCCCATTTTCTTCAGTTATGTTGAAGATTTCTTTTCCATGGCTCTGATACATTGGTGGTGGCCAATCACATCCTCTCAAAGTTTTAAATTTGTAAAAGATTCCTTCTTGGCCTTCTGCTCGACCCCAAGCACCATAACTGTTCTTGTGATATTGTACCCTCAGTTATAAGTGTTACTGCACAAAACTGGTTTTAGCCTGCGGGGATGGAGCTGCTGTTCTCGTCCGTAAATTTTGATTTAATTTCCAACGCTAAAATACTGCGTGTCTCCTGGTGATGGCTTTTTAATAGATTTAAGACCATGTCTTCCCACAGGCTTGGCGCTACATAATTAATGCACAGTGAAGTGGAACATTTGGACTTCATAAAATTGGTGCGATGTATTACATTGTAAAATGTTCTGTTCAAAACTGGCTGTTACAACTGTTTAGTCATGGACTTTTTCCACTTTTTCTAGTTTTCCAAGGCCTGTGACTGTTGAACCTTTTGATCAGTATGATGATGAAGATGGACTTCAAGAAAAATTGGTCCAGAAAAATCAGCATTATCACAAGTATGCATTGACTGGTTTCTTTTTAAACATTCACATTCCTGTTCTCTCCCTGTTTTAAAAATTTCTCTGGTTAGATTGTTCTAAAGCCAATTAAAAGTGAACTTGCAGTGATAGAATACTTAGTAAAATGGAAACAGGTGAGTAAATTAGCAAACCTATGTAACGTTTGTCTGGTTGAGTGATTTAATGTGCTAAACAAACTTTTTACCACAGGTTAACTCCCTACAATGGACATTGCTATTTTTGAAATTTGCTCGTAGAATGTCGGCACTGTTGCCTGAACCAGCATTTATTGCCCATTTCTAGTTGCCCTTGAGAAGTTGGGGCGCTGAACTGCTGCAATCCATTTGGTGATGTTACATTCAGAATGCCATTTCTTTGTGGGGGTTGAATCATCGTCTCAGTCTTAAATTGGTACTCTTTCATTCTGAGGCACTACCATCTTGTCCTGCGTTCTCCTCGGATGAGAAGCGCCCTACGTGGTTACCCTGATAAATCACTTAAGAATCCTCTGTCTTTATTATACGAATAGTGCTTGCCTGTTGCTTACTATCAAAACAACTTGTCACTGAAAATGAGTTAATTGTGTTGGCAATTTTGGCAGTTAGACATGTTTGTATATGGCCTTTAAAGTCCTAACAGCCAACAGCTCGTCATCACTCGAGTTTTTCTTGTTGACTCTGAGTCTAAACACTTGGCCTTTGTAATTGTAACTTCTGTTTGACATTTGGTGACAAAGAAAAAGCCCAGTTGAACTACATTCACTATGGCCTGCGACAAAGAAATGCTCAGTAAGTTGTTGAAGAGGTAGTGCAGAAAGAGGTCTTTATTAAGCTTTAATGTTGTCAAAATAATCTTGTCAAAATCTTAATGCAATTAATTTCTGGAGGAATATGATAAAATGTCTGGTACATCTTGTTTTCCATAGTGTTAGTTCTTGGTTAACCACAGAAAGGTGGAGAGCTCATCAAGGGTTTGTTATTTTTTAGTTTTTGAGTTGGTGACCCAGTTATTCCCATGGTTGAGAATAACCTGTCAGGGTAAAAGGCATTTATAGACAATAGGTGCAGGAGTAGGCCATTCTGCCCTTCGAGCCAGCGCCACCATTCATTATGATCATGGCTGATCATCCTCAGTGTCCTGTTCCTGCCTTATCCCTGTAACCCTTGATTGCACTGTCCTTAAGAGCTCTATCCAACTCTTTCTTGAAAGTATCCAGAGACTTGGCCTCCACAGCCTTCCGGGGCAGAGCATTCCGTACACCCACCACTCTCTGGGTAAAGAAGTTTCTCCTCAACTCTGTTCTAAATGGCCTACCCCTTATTTTTAAACTGTGTCCTCTGGTTCGGGACACACCCATCAGCAGAAACATGCTTCCTGCCTCCAGAGTGTCCAATCGTTTAATAATCTTATACGTCTCAATCAGATCCCCCCTTAGCCTTCTGAACTTAAGCATATACAAGCTTGCAATTGCTGCAATCTTTTAGCGTAAGAGAGTCCCGCTATTCCGGGAATTGACCTTGTGAACCTACGCTGCACTCCCTCAATAGCCAGAATGTCTTTCCTCAAATAAAGAGACCAAAACTGTGCACGGTATTCCAGGTGCGATCTCGCCAGGGCCCTGTACAGCTGCAGAAGGACCTCTTTGCTTCTCTACTTAATTCCTCTTGTTATGCAGGCTAGCATGCTATTAGCTTTCTTCACTGCCGGCTGTACCTACATGTTTGTTTTCATTGACTGATGTACAAGAACACCTAGATCTCGTTGTACTGCCCCTTTACCTAACTTGACTCCATTTAGGTAGTAATCTGCCTTCCTGTTCTTGCCAGCAAAGTGGATATTCACACTAAACTGCATCTGTCATGTATCCGTCCACTCACCTAACCTGTCCAGGTCACCCTGTATTCTCCTATCATCCTCCTCACATTTCACCCTGCCACCTCTACCTTTTGTTTATGGTCATAATTGGTTTTTTGTATTGTATGCTATCTTGAACATTGGACTTAAATTGCTGAACAGTTGGCAACCTGAGTAGACCAAACCACTTTGGGAGCTATCTTTTAAGCTTGCCACATCAGTATTCTTTCACTGTTAACCATGAACCTTATCACCAGTTGGGTAGGACATTTTACTTGAATAATCTATTGACATTTATTCTGACTATTTTACATAGGAAGTGCACTGGAGGATGCATTAGCTTCTTGCCTTCAATCCTCCTACTTACTTGCTGTTGTATGATTTTTAAGGGAACGAGAACAGCCACCCAGATTTGCACAGCATGGGTCATTCGAATATGAATATGCCATGAGGTGGAAGGCTCTGCTTGAAATGGAGAAACAGCAGCAGGAGCAAGTCGATAGAAATGTGAAGGAAGCACGCGAGAAACTGGAAGTAGAACTGGAAGCTGCCCGTCATGAGCACCAAGTCATGCTAATGAGACAGGGTAGGTTGAGAAGAATATAGTTTTCTGCATGTCTGAAGGCATTTACTTTTCTGGGATAGAGATCATGCACGTCCTTTATGAAAGAATTATCCGAATTTCTTCTTTTTCTCTATGTACTTATAATCTGGTGGTGCACTTCCTGTGAAATCTACTCTTTCAGTAAGGCCTTGCCTAAAATGTCTTGTCAGAATTGACCACTGCATAACCACTGTTTCATAAAACTCCCAATAAAGTGGTGAAAGGATTTTGGTTTTGTACACCACTCCTCATAAAGCCAGTGATCTTTTCTGCTGGTTTATTGTTTTTCTTAAACATTAGATCAAATTTTGTGCAGCTAAAACTGTGGCCACATGTTCCAGCGATCCCTTGGAAATTGTATCATTTACTTGCTGTTTCTTTTGGATTAAAATTTTCATGGGAGATAGATAACAAGCCAAAATATTTTGCTGTAATTAAAAGAACTAGATGTTGGAGATCTGAAACACTCAAAATAGAAATTGATTGTTTTGGATGTAAATTTACTTGCTTAGCTGAAAGGTTCATTTCCAGACGTTTTATTACCTTAGTAGATAACTTTTTCAGTGGACCTCATGCGAAGCAATGCTGAAAATTCCTGCTTTCTATTTATATGTTTGGGTTGATGTCATTTCCTGTGGTGTTATTTCCTGCTCCTTTTCTCACGGGGTGGTAGATGGAGTCTAACTCGATGTGTTTGATAATAGAGTTCCGGTTGGAATGCCATGCTTCGAGGAATTCTCATGCGTGTCTTTGTTTTTTGGCTTGTCCTGGATGGATATGTTGTCCCAGTCGAAGTGGTGTCCTTCCTCATCCGTTTGTGAGGATACTAGTGAGAGCGGATCATGTCTTTTTGTGGCTAGTTGATGTTTGATTTCGCTCAAACTGTTGGAGAAACTCCTCTGGCAGTAGTCTGGAGAAAAAGCAATTAAACGTTTGAGCCTACTGATGCTTGTATAGAACACAGATGTTTGCTATGCCTGATATTTGCACAGCACTATTGCAAATGCACTGTTACATGTGTGTTCTGGGCATGAATCATTGTCCATTTACCCATTTTGGAAATTCTTAAAAGTGAAATTAGGTCGAGCTGCAACTTGTGCTCGTTAAAGATGTCACAATTTCTTATTTCAATTTTTGGAATATGTGGAATTGTGTGTAAAACTAAATTTTCTCTTAAAGACGTGTACTAAAACAAGTCCTTTTTGTCACCAGATTTAATGAGACGTCAAGAGGAATTGAGGCGCATGGAAGAATTGCACAATCAAGAACTGCAAAAGCGTAAACAAATAGAACTGAGGTAAAGAAGATGTACTGTCTTGCACTATGCTGTTAAGTTTCTGCACATTGCATATTCTGGCAGATAATCGGTATCATATTAGGGACATTGAGCATGTTAACAATCTTCCATTTCAGTACATTTGATTGAATTTTACAGCTATTTCTAAACTTGAAATTTATTTCAAGTATAATATTAGTTTTTCTTCCCCTTTAGGAGAGACATTTTGGTTCAAAAATCCTGTATTTCATCTAAGACCTTGATGTTCCAACCGGGCTCTGACGCACAGTTGCTCATAATACTTGAGGCCTGTGCTTCATATAAATGTGGAATGATTTCAGCCCATTTATGTTTTGGCCTTTTCTTTATTGATTATCTGTTTTTGTCCTTTATTTTTGAAACGTTGTATTTGAATTTAGCCATTTTAATGATCTATGGACTTGTATCAGTAATTCTCCCTTGGATTTCCCTTGTCTCTGGGTTTCCGTTATTTTGAAAGTTCTTTTGATCCTATTTTTGTATTCAAATTGGATAACATCATATTTACCTGCATTTAGCAAAACTGGCAAATTTGCTTGATGTCAGTTTTTTGCAATTCTGTACTTCTACCTCTTAGGGCATTTTTGATGGTGCAAAGAAAAAGAGCAAAATTGGGAACTGTCAGAAGAGAATTCCAGAGCTTGGGATCTGGGCAGCTGAACGTTTGGGCATCAAATGATTTGGGAATGCACAAGAGGCCAGTGTTGGAGGAGTTCACATTTTTTTTGGAGCCTTGTAGCGTTAGTTGAGTTTATGGAGGGGCAGGGCAAGGTCATGGACACATTTGAAAGCCAGTATTTGGATTTTGGTGTAGTTGGGGGTCACAGTGTTGTTTAATGGATCTTATTGCAAGTTAACACATGGGCAGCAGAGTTTTGAGTAGTGTCGGATTTTTTTTGGATAGTGAATGTGCAAACTTTGCAGGTGCCAATTGTAATACTCAAGCCGGGAGGTAACAAAAGCTACAGATGAGCGTAGCTGAGTTGGGATAGCCATGGTCAAGCAATGCACACAGACTGGTATCCCGACTGACTGTGCTTAGTTGTAGACACTGGCAGTATTTTTGATAAGAAATGCTTGGCTGACTTGTCTGTAATTCCCTAGTTTCCTTTTTGACTAGTATTTTGATGTGCAAATTCCTAACACATTTCATTTGTGAGATGGGGGTGGCACGAGCAGGTAGGTTCACTGAGCAATTTTCATGTTCTTGTGAAAACAAAAATTCTAGGTGTTCGTCTCCTTGGATGATTAGAGACCTAGCAGAGGTACAGATGTTAAAAGGTGGAAATGCAAGATTACAATTTTTCTCCAGGGGTTTGCCTTGGACAAATGATGAATTTGAACAATGTGTTCCCTGTACCTTGACATTCATTAGTGTTAGTCTACTATCAACGTCCTTGGAGTTACCATTGTTCAGAAGCTTAGCGGACTTGCTGCATTAACTTGCTTCTCCAAGAAACTAGGAACACTGGTTGACTCGCCCATTGATTCTCCAAGGCCTGTCCATCATCTGCAAGGCACAAGTCAGGAATGTCGTGGGAAATCCATATTTGCTTGGATGGATGCAGCCCAGCAACACTCAAACTTAACACCATCCAGGACAAAGCTTGCTTCATTGGTACTGTATCCTCAAGCTTTCGCTACCTCCATCACTGAAATAGTAGCAGTGTACACTACCTACAAGATAAAAACAATGACTGCAGATGCTGAAAATCAAATACTGGATTAGTGGTGCTGGAAGAGCACAGCAGTTCAGGCAGCATCCAACGAGCAGCGAAATCAACGTTTCGGGCAAAAGCCCTTCATCAGGCTTTTGCCCGAAACGTTGATTTCGCTGCTCGTTGGATGCTGCCTGAACTGCTGTGCTCTTCCAGCACCACTAATCCACTACCTACAAGATGCACTGCAGAAGTTTACTGATGTCCTTCCAGCTCCTTCCAAGCCTGTGACCACTTACACCTTGAAAGACAAGGTCAGCAGATACATAGGAAGCATCAGCAACTGCAAGTTCACGTTGCAAGTCATTCACCACCCTGACTTGGAAATATATCGCCATCCCTTCACTGTCGCTGGGTCAGAATCATGGAAATCACACTACAACTGCAGCAGTTTAGGAAGGCAGCTCACTACCACCTTCTCAAGGGCATCTCGGAATACCAGTAAAATGTTGGCCAGCCAGTGATGTCCATGTCCCATGACTGAATTAAAACAAAAACTGTCTGTTTGCACACAGTTGGAAGATAGGAATGTTTGCCTCATGGGTATGATGGAGGAATTATCTTCTGTGTTGTCATTTTCTCTGTTCCTAAAAATGCGTAAATGCGAGTCAAACAAATCTTGACTATAATTCTCACATTTAAAATTGGCACACTAAAGTGGCGGACTAACTGGAAGAATGTAGGTTGTGTTAAATGGACTTGATTCACAGTGAAATGTAATTGACAAAATTCTTGTCAATGAGGAAACACTGAACGGCGATTGGGTGCTGAGTGATGGCAGTAAAGTGACCGCATTGTTGTTTGCGCAAGTTCTGGATGTAGGTTTGCTTGCTGAGCTGCAAGGTTCATTTCCAGATGTTTCATCATTCTACTAGGTAACATCTTCAGTGGGCCTCCAGGCGAAGCACTGTTCTTGATACATGCTTTCTGTTTGTGTTTCGGTTTCTTAGGGTTGGTGATGTCATTTTGTGTTCTTTTTCTCAAGGGGTGGTAGATGAGGTCTAACCCGAATTTAGATAGATCACCATCTACCACCTCTTGTGAAAAAGAACAGGAAATGACATCACCAACCCAAAGAAGCCCAAACATAAATAGAAAGCAGGAATCATGAACAGTGCTTTGCCCGGAGGCCCACTGAAGATGTTACAGAGTAGGATGACGA
The DNA here is from genome assembly GCF_047496795.1 of Chiloscyllium punctatum. Classification (NCBI taxonomy): domain Eukaryota; kingdom Metazoa; phylum Chordata; class Chondrichthyes; order Orectolobiformes; family Hemiscylliidae; genus Chiloscyllium; species Chiloscyllium punctatum. The sequence continues at coordinate 50,063,923 of NC_092763.1, forward strand.
AACATCTGGAAATGAACCTTCCAGTTCAGCGAGCAAACCTACATCCAGAACCTTAACCTGAGCTACAAATCTTCTCAAAACTCATAATGAGGTCAGTGGCACTGTCTGACTGTTCTATTGTTGATTACATGCAAAATTAAAATCTTAAGTGCTCTTTGCCATCCAGCACTTCCATATTGAGCATTATTTCATGGAATTCCAGTAGGGAATCACTCATTCATTTATTTGTAATGGCGTTCTTTTTTATTTGTCAACTGGCTTTTTGTGTCATAGGCTGCATTTGTTATTATTTTTAATCACCCTTGAAGCTGGTTCCACATTGCTTTCTTAAACTGTGCTATGCAAAAAAAAGTTTTAGAATAACTGAAGCAAAGGAACTGAATCTTTTTAATAAGAATTGGATGACTTTCATAAAACCTGGGGGAAATATAGAGCAAGACAAGATTTCAATATTAAGGGCAATCTCAGGCTTCGGTTAGATGTCTTGATTTGCTGTAGTTCTCTAAATGTATTAGAGAATTGTGGAAAAAACACAAGTACCATCCACCAAAGTCCCCAAATACAAAATTGCTTGAGCTCCTATTTGGCAAAATGAAGTTTCCATGGACTGGGGATGTCGTGGTGCAATTTTATTCCAGTGTTGGCTTTATCTAATGTTGCATATAGATGAAGTATTTAAGTTGAACTATTTAAGTATTGGTTGGTAAAAAAAATTGCAACAGAAGCTTCAAAAATCCTAAATTTTAAACAATTCTCAGGCAAGAAGAGGAACGCAGAAGACGTGAGGAAGAAATGCTTTTGCGTCAACGTGAGAAAGAAGAAATGATGAGAAGACAGCAGGAGGGATTCCGAGGAAACTTCACTGAAAATGTAGGTGTTCTGAAATATTAATATCATTGAGCAAAGGTGCAATGGGTAGCTTAGAAGAATATTAAAGGCAATCAATACATTTGTGGAAATTATTAGGATTTGTAACTAATGTCAAATAGTCAAGGAAAGTTTCCCAATTTGTTAATGTTCTAGATAACCCAAATTGTTCTCCTAGGTGAGTAAGGATAGTTCGGCATCCCTTTATTCAGCAATCCTTTTCATTGGCTGAAACAGGATCAAGTTCTGAAAGGTCCCTTCCCTTTATGGATAATCTTATCTTGCTTTAAAATGAATCAATTTACCCAGGCTTTTCAGAGTTAACAAAGGCTAAGTTGATGTTATTAAACAAGAGAAAAAAGTAATAATGTACCATGCCCCCACACTGCTCATCCAAGCAACATGTTTTAAAAACTGATAAGTCACTCGTGTATGAGAAGTACATAAAATAATGTGGCCATCATGTGATGTTACCAATAACTTTTGACTTTGGTACTTTGGTTGAGATTCCTACCTTTGCTGGTTGATTTGCTAAAATTGAATTTTGGTAACTGCGTGGCAGAATTCAATGTCTTTTCCTTCCTTTATCTTCTGTGCACACTGGTCCAGAGCCTACAAAGTCAGGCGCAAATATGCACAGACCAAGGTTGAAGCTCACGTTTTGTATACCTCGGAAGGATAAGCAGAAACATGTCTGCACTAGATGGCCTCCTGAGAAGTGATAGGGTTGTGTCACCTTGCAGTGCCAACCTCTCTTCAAAGGCAGCAAGGGTGTTTGTGTCGAGCCCACTGTGCCACAAATTGTCACAAATGTATACATTAAAACCAAATTAAGTACTGAAGGCAGTTAACTTGCTTGACTGACCACTCTAATGGAAAAAAAATACCAGATTTCATCAATTAACAAAACAATAAACTGCTCCTTTCACAGCAGCAAAACACAGGTGCAAACAAAATATTGTCCCTTCAAATTGAAATAAGTATACATTAATAAATAGAATGGACAATTCTGTAGGTGGAATACATGGGTAAAAATGTTTTCTGGATCAATAATCTAAACCACAAGAATGGAATTAAATGAGTTTCTTGCATTTGTTTCTTTTAATTTTTGGTGATGACTATCCTCCATTTAGTAAGTGATCTGTTGCACCTAACTTATTTTGGCTTGAGTTAGAAATGTCAGTGTGCTTGTTTTCTTTGAGGCATTGTGAGAAAGACACCTGTTTTGGCTTGAAGGCTTTTACAGAGATCTTGAAATGAAAAACCTGATAAATTTGTAAGCCATCGTGGTCACTACACTAACACGATAGAACTAACCAGGAATGTTGCATTTGTGTATCAGTTGTGTAAACACCACAACGTCTGCAGATGCAATGTATGCTGACCAATATGTTAGATAAAGGTAATTAGGTCACCCCTTTTGTGTTTCTTTAAATATTTCAACTTTTTAGGGTGATTCACTGACTGGAAATAGCTGAGTCATGGCATATAACTGAGGCATATCATAACATTTTCTGAAGTGGGCGAGAACATCAGCTGTAATTTTAATTGTGCATGTGAATTTAATTTATGTTTAGAGGGAAAATATGAGGATGGAAGAAATTGCCCAACGGAGTGGAATGACCATGCCAGGTAAGATGCGCACATAACATTTTGAATTTAAATGATAAATAATTTTTCTTGCATCTCAGATTTTTTTTCTAGTTTTAAGGGATGTGGACATTGCTGGCTAGGTCAGCTATTCTGGGTGGGAAAGCTTAGCTTAATCGGTGTTGCTTAAACAATACTCAAGAAATCAGACCATCAGGATAAAACAGCTCCCTTGAATGGCACTGCGTTAATTGTCTTCAACATTCACTCCCTTCACTGTTGATGCACAGTAACTAGAGTATATACCATCTAAAGATACACTGCAGCAAGGCAACTTTGACAGCAACTACTAAACTTGTAACCTCTGCGATCTGGAAGGTTAAGGTCAGCAGATAAATGGGAATGCCACAACTTGCAGGTTCACTTCTTAAGCCGCACATCATTCTACCTTTGAAGTTACGTTGCTGTTCGTTGGCTGTCACTGGGTCAACATTCTGAAACTCTTTTCCTAAAGAACTATAGGGTTTGCATAGCCCAATTACTGCAGCAGTTTAAGAAAGCAACTCACTGCCGCCTTTCGGGATAAGCAGTGATTGCTGGCTAGGCCATCAGTGCCCACCTTCCATGAGTGAATTGCCATTGACTGGTGGTAGGCTATTACTGCTGTCCTGTTGCAAAAGGACTTCCAAGATTTGATTCTGTCATACTGAAAGAATGCAAATATAGTTGCAAATCTCAATGGCATTGTGCTAGGTGTGGAACTTGTAGCTCATGGTGTTGCTGTGTATGTGCCGCATAAGATGAGTCACCGTTGAAAGAGAAAGCAAATCCAAGCCACAAATGTTGGTTGTTACAATCAGTGCAGTGACCCCACGACGTATAGCTTATATTAGTGACTTGGATGAAGGGATCAACTTTAGTTTTGCCAAAATTGTTTTTAATGCAGAAATGTGTAGCGAAGCTACTTGTGAGGAAAACACCAATGAAGCTGCAAATGGATTAGTTACCTTTCTGGACCAAAATGTGGCACAAGTGTTATGTTGGCAATTGAAGTTGTCAAATTTTGCAATAAAACTATGAAGTGTTTAAATAGAGAGAGTTGAGAATTTGGTGTTATGGGCGGGACCTGGTTGACTTTGCTTTTGAAACAAGAAGTTAGAATTTAGGTATAGCAATTAATTAGAGGGCTAAGGATGATAACCTTTTTGCAAAATTCAGGAGTCTTTCCTCAGCTCTTTGCAACAATTTAGTAACGTTGGACTTAAAGGTGCTACCAACTGTTTTGATTTTATGGAGGGTATGCTTGCATTGGAAGCAGTTCAGAGATAGTTTCTGTCATGATTAACTGTGGTGGCGATTCTTTGACAAAGGAAGCAGAGAAAATTCTAAGGGTTAGAGTGCATATCATGAATGCTGCATGTTAACAAATGTAGGAACCAGGCTGAATTTAGAAAGTTGAGACCAGCTGAAGGAAATGGGAATGAAAATATCTTCCAAAGGCATTCCAACAGTGAAAGCATGGCTGGAGGAAGGATGGTTCAATCAGGGACCAAAATAGAAATCGATGCATGTAGCATCATACATATTGGAAAAACTAAATTAGTATATCTGTCTTTACCAAGGAAGAAACTGCGAAGGCCACAATATGTAGGTGAGATAGAGGTTAGTCTAAAGTATTTGGAAGGAGTAGTAGTAAGGCTGATTAAACTTGAAAGGAGAGATCACCAGGCATGGGGTGTGTGGTACATTATGGAAGTAGAGTGGAAATTTAGAGGTATTTTTTCATTCCCTCTCAGGTATTTGGGGTAGTGCCAAATGACAGAAGAATCGACAGTGCTCAATTCTTATTCAAAAGAGGGCAAGAATAAAAGCCCAAAAATTATGCTAGCTGTTCAATGTCAGTGGGAAGGTTTTTGAACAACAATTTGAGACCAAATTCAGTTTCTTGGATAAAATTTGGATTGATTGAAGAAAGCCAGCTTGTATTTCTTTAACAAATCTGATTGTATTATCAAAAGATTCAAAACTGTAGGCATACATGGATTTCCAGAAGATCTTTTGCTCTGTGCTATGTCATTGGCTTGCCAGCATGATTCAAGGCCAAGGAATGAAAGGGGCTGTGGCACTGAAAACAAAGTTAATTGTGTGACATTAACAGTCGTAGTGAATTTTACTGCACTTGCAGAAGGTGCATGGTGAGTGCTTCAGGTTTGTTTCTTGGACCAGTGCTCTTCATACATAGTGGTGACTTTGACTTGTAGGAAATAATTGAAGACCTTAAAGGGTCAGTGCTTGTTGCTATAAGTTAATGTCGACAGGGGTCGAGGGCTAACTGAATTGCTTTTGCAAGAGAGCCAATACAATGCGGTGGCTGAAATGGCCTCATGATGGAATCATTGAGTTGAATTCTTAATTTTTGGTGCAGACAAAGGTTTTACCACGCAACATTTGTACGTATTTCCAGATCAGGCTGGGTTAAATGATTTTAGAACTTAGTGCATGCTGCATTCTCGATGTTAATGATTTGCAGTTGTATAACTTAATGTAATTAGTGTGAATGGGACACAAAAGTCTTTTTTGGAAATTGGAACAGACTACTTACACTTCCTGATTGAACGCTGTTGCATTTTTGCTTGTATATCAAATTGCAAGTCAATATTTGTCGCAGTGGGATTCTTCTTTCCAGCTCGTGGTGCTCTAGTGCCAGTGAATTTTAAGACTCCCGGTTTAACCCTTACTGCAGAGAGACTTTTTTTTATATACCAACCATTTCTGCTGTACCAATTTCTGCATGCTTTAATATTATCAATATATTTCATGGAATGGCTAAAAGTAAGGTAGAAAGTGTGCTACAAGGAGTATAAAGTTAGTGGTCCAATTATCTCGTTCACAGACTTGACTCGCTCAGTCTGAAACGTGTTCCAAAGATCAGTCATTTTATAAAAATGAGGTCATGTCTGTGTTTCTGTAAAAGCCATGATTTTTGTTTTGTGATAGAGTTATAGTAAGAATTGTTGTGGGGTTGAAATTTACTCCTTTTGCAGCCAGGGTGAACAGTACTGAGTCATTTTTTTTCTCTTCTAATGCCAGCACTCTAAGAGCTTGGTGTTTACTTTAATGACTTATTATTCTAAATGTTGTACCCCTGAAGTTTAGTTTTTTTATGCTTGCAGGAAGGCCTTGCGAACTTGGCTATATTGCAAGCCTTGTTTTAGATGAGGATACCCTATCTGCTATTTACATGTGTAGTGCATTGGAATGATAGCTGTTCAGCTGTTGTGTGCTGAATTAGTTGGTGTTAAAGCCTATTTTTATGCAACGTGTCTCGGCTGTGATTTATAAGAGTGATTATATTTCAAGTTGTGTTTTTTTTTAGGTAATTTCATCAAACGTTGATGCTATAATTTCAGTAAAAGAGACATGTTGACGTTGAAAATTTTTCTATTTGAAGTAGTCATAGAATCATGGAGTCACACAGTACGGAAACCGACTCTTTGGTCTAACCAGTCCATGCTGAACATGATCCTAAACTAAACGAATCCCACCTGCCTGCTCCTGTCCCATATCCCTCCAAAAGTTACATATTCAACTGTATTTTAAATGTTGTAACTGTGCCCACATCCACCCCTGCCTCTTTGCAGCATTCTAGTATTGAAATCGAAGTGAGGCTAAAATTGGAACTAATTATATACATTATGCATTGTTGATCCTGTCTCCATTTTGATTCTATTTTAGTGTTCCCTCCTTTGGCTAATTTGCTGGTAATGAAAACTGATATATTTTCCTCATAGGAAAGTGCATTTCGGAACAGTTAATGTGAAAGTGCTGTCACAACAGCATTTTTATTGAATGACAAAGTGAAATGCCTTTTTATTTTAAAAATATAAAAATGTAAATGTGATTAGGGGATCCCTTCCTCAATGTAAAGTCATAGAGTTGTACAGCATGCAAAGACCTTTTGGACCAACTCTACCACACTGACCAGATATCCTAAATAAATCTAGTCCCATTTGCCAGCATTGGCCCATGTTCCTCCAAACCATTCCTCTTTATGCGCCCATCCAGATAGCTTTTAAATGCCTTCTGCATCATCACCACCTCTGGCAGTTTGATACACATACCATCCTCTCCATGAAAATGTTGCCCCTTCGGTCCCTTTTAAATTTTGCTCTACTTAGCTTAAATCTATTTTATGAACCCTTTCATGTTTAACAACATTTGTTATAGTAGGAACCCCAGAATTACACGCAATATTTCAAGCCTAACCAATGTCCAGTACAATCGCAATATCACCTCCCAACTTCTATATTGACCAGTAAAGGCAAGTGTACCAAATGCAGTGTTCACTACTGTGTGACTGACTCAATTTTCTAGGAACTATGAACCTGAACCCCAACTTTTCTGTTTGGCAGCGCTCCCTTGGATCCTACCATTAAGTGTATAAGTACTGCATTGATTTACTTTAGCAAAATGCAACATGTTACATTTGTCTAAATTCACCCATCTAGCACTCCGCACATCTGATCAAGATCCAGTTGTACTCTGCGATAATCTTTACTGTCGACTCTGCCACCAATTTTGATGTAATCTGCAAATTTATTAATGAATCCTCATATTTACATCCAAATCATTTATATTAATGACAAAAAGTAGGGGACCCAACACTGATCCTTGTGGCATACTGCTGGTCACATGCCTCTGGTCCAAATCCCAACACTGCAACGTCACTGTGTTTCCTACCTTCGAGCCAATTTTGTATCCAAATAGCTCGCTTTCCCTGGACTCCATGTAAACTGACCTTGCTAACTAGTCTACGAAGTGGAGCGTTGTCAAATGCCATGCTGAAGTCCATGTAGACAACATCCACAGCTCTGCTCTCATCAATCATCTTTGTCATTTCTTCACATAACTCAATTAAGTTAAGGAGACACAATTTTCCACACACACTGAGCCATGTTGACTACTCCTAATCAGTCCTTTCCTTTGCAAATACATTATAGATCCTGTCCCTCGGAATTCCCTCCAATAACTTGCCTGCCACTGACATCAGGCTCACCGGTCTGCTTGCTGTTTTTTTTCTAAGCACCTTCTTTAATAATGGCACCATGTTAGCAAACCTCCGGTCTTCTGGAATCTCACCCGTAGCTATTGATGATACAGATATCTCAGCAATGGTGCTGGCAACCACTTCCCTAGGTTCCCACACTAGTTCTGGGAGACATCTTATCCATCTTTAAGCATTTTAAGATGTCCAGCACCCCTTCTCTCTAATATTAGACACTTTTCAAGTTTTCACTATTTATTTCCCAAGTTCTCTAGCTTCCATATCCTTCTCTATAGCAAATACTGATGCAAAATACTTATTTAGAATCTCCTTCATCTCCTACAGTTCCACACATAGCTTTGTTGATCTTTAAGGGGTCCGATCCTTTCCCTAGTTAGTCTTTTGCCCTTAATGCATTTGTAGAATCACTTTGGATTCTCCTTCGTCCTATTTGCCAAAGCTATCTCGAGTTCCCTTATTACCCTTTTTGCCCATCTGCTAATAATTCTCATGCTTTTATACCTTTGAGGAGGTTCACTCGATCCTACTTCTTTATACCTACCATATGTCGTCTCTTTTTGGCCAGAGCTTCAATTTCTTTAATCATCCTGCATTCTTTACACCTATTAGCCTTGCCAATCTCACTAATAGGAACAGACTGCCTCTGGACTCATCTCTCATTTTTAAAGGCCTCTCATTTTTCGACTGCCCCTTTACTTGCAAATAGCCTCTCCTAATTAACTTTGAAAATTCTTGCCTCATACAGTAAAAATTTGCTTGACTCCAGTTTAGCTTTTGTTTAGGCATGCTAATTTGAATTTTCAAGAAATCTAGATACTCCATATCTGAAGGTTCATTACTGAAGGGACTTTTGACAGTTTGTTGGACAAGGCGTTGTTTAGAATTTTTGCGAAACTTATAATTTCCTGTTTCTATTCATTTCAGTGGGTCTAACTGCAGCTGATTTTACAAATCTTAAAGCAGGTATGAAATTTCAGATTGTAACAATTTCATTAGTGTTACTATTGGCATAATATTTGATATTTACTTTGTATGCAACATCCAGAGTATATAACTGTGATTGTATTGTGTAGTAGAAAACCTCTCCCTGAAAAGAAAAATGCAATTTCTAGGAGTAAGCTGAGACACTTGTGTTTCATTTGAAATTGCAAGTTGTGTATAATTTCAAATAGGAAGGGGGACCAGTTATCACTTTTTGTTGAGTTGATGGACAGTTATTTGTTTTGGGGAACTGGGGTAAGTATTTAAGTGAATGAATGGCAAGTGTAAGATAACTATCAGCCAATATTTGACTGAAATGTTATACTTGTCAGCCTCTGCAAATCAAGTCCCGCAGCCACTTATGGGCATGAACAGGCCGACTGTGAATACTAGCGCACCACCTCCACAAGGACCACCTGGGAACCTGGGAAGCCAAATGCCAGAAAACAATATGGGAATGGTAATGTATTAAAATATATTTACAAATATAATACTAGCCTAGAGTCAGATGAGGGAACTGTGAATTTGAAGTTGTAAGCATATTTTCTTCTAATCTTTGGCATGCTGGTGTGGGGAGAGACTGTAAATGTGTGTTGAATTTGGGTACACCTTTTGGTTTTGTTTCATTGCAGTGAGAATCTTACTCATTCACGTGCAGAGTTGCTTTTGTGGATGCCCCCTTTTAACTGTAATATATAAATTGTGCTGATCAATTTTAGATATTTTCCCATTTTATGATTTGGCTTATGTGGTAGTTTCTTTTCCTCCACTCCGACTTGTCAGTTAAGACCTTGACATAACAATGCATATTATAACAGTAATTTTTGAAAGCGTGCAATGGCAGAATACCGTTGTATTTTCCATTTTCTGGTCAAGTTAAGTATTCTAAAATCTATGATGTTTATAATGCTGAATGCCATATTAACTAATAACTTGGATTTTTACACTCTCCACTTAATTTCTGCTTTGCACAGTAACATTTTTGGGGGCTTAGTCCAGTTTTTTTAAGCTGACAAATGCAGCATACAGCAGTATTGGGTATTCAGTAAAATTAGTAAGTGTACTGGAATGATTTTCTGTGAAATCTTCCTATTTCAAACAAATCATTATGTACTACGGAAGTTTTTGAACTTAGCAAATCACTGTCAAAATGGTGCACTTTCTTTCAGAAAGTACAAGTATTTGTGATTTGAATGCTTTTTCTTGCCAGCAGCTTCCTTGCTGATGGTTTTTTTTTGGTAAAGGTCTATTTTAATATTTATTGACAGCTGATCAGATTTCAGGCTCCTAATTGATTTCTCAATTTACCTCTTTACCTCCACTTGCTTTCTGGAGTAGATCAGGATCAATTATGACAAGTTCCCTACTGGACCAACTTCTGCGTAACTGGTTAACACGGGAGGTTCAGTAAAAGAATGAACTGGGTTTACATTCAGTGGTCAAAATGAGATGCAGGAATGGATAGCAAAGTGCAAGAAAACCTAAAAGGGAAGGTATGAATACAGACTTCTGGAAAATGCTGAGGAAGAAACATAACAGTTTAAATGAGTGAAAGACTACATCTCAAAACAAACTTCTGGGGAATTATTCTTAAATTGAGTTTTGTACTCCATTTATTTGGTTGTGTGTAGACTTGTCTGTTTTAAGTCTCCACAGTTATATTGGAAACAAGTTATTTCTTCTGTAATCTTTAATACAGTGTGTTTCAGTTATTGTACATACTGTTGCTTCAAGTCTGTAATTGTGACTTACTGAATATATCTTAATACAGCAAAAATATTGTGTGCAATTTCTGTCGATTCTTTCCATTATATCTGTGTCCAGATTTGTCATGCTAATTTTATATGACTCATCAGGTTGAAATTACATGCTGTCTACCAGTGAAGGTGTTAGAGCCCTGCCACTGGAAAGAAGTTATAATTACGTTGTGCCAAGTTCATTCTAGGCATTTCCATTTTGAATATGAAAATGGGAATTTATAGTAGAAAGAGATAAAAGCAGAGTATGTCAAATGGGACCTGCAATACAACTGTGCTCCCAAGTCCAAATATTCCTCTTCACTTGAAGACTACATTTGATGTTAACTTGTATGCATTGCCGCAGGAAGCTGATTTAGAATAGCAGATTCATAATTGGCAAGCAGATGCTCATATTTGATTTTCTCACATTCCAAAAGCAATACCACTTAAGTTCTTAAACAAAGGATGTGCCAAACTATTTACTCATGTGTATACAGTGGATAAAACCTAAGATTCTGTACTGGAATGAAGGATACAGTTGGAACATGGATATCTGTATCAGTTTTTATGGTGCTATTGTAATAGTGTTTGTGCCAATGCACCGTGTAAACATGTGAAAATAAAATATATTTTAGAAGCTTGAAAAGCTTGTTTGGCCAAACAGTCAATTTTTAAAGAAGATCCCACTTATCGAACTTCTCACCAGATCACTCGATCTATGTTTATAAAAACTTTCATCTGTCCTTGTGAGCCCACTTCATTAAATTGTGTGATCGTTTTCATAATTGACTTGTATTTCCAATTGAGATTAAGTTACATTTTGCGAATTTCTGTAAAGACTACGGGGGGTGGGGGGGAAGCCAAAGTAACATTATTGTGCTTTGTACAGTTTTTGCCAGCTGTATGTGCTTTCTCATTCTGGAAATTATTTCTGAATAGAAGCATTTATGAATCAGCACTCGATTAATTCCCCATCTATCATAAGTGTTGAAAATGAACTTAAATTATTGAAATTATTGCTATAAAATCAGTTTCTTTTAAATTAGGTTAGCTCCAGGAAATGTTATTTTTAGATGGAATTTGCTTGCATATGATCTCTTAATTGTGACATGGTCTTTGTTATGTTGGGGTGAGCAGACTGAAGGTTACCTAAAGAATATCAGGTAGTGTATTCCTGGAGTGAAAAAGAAATTCTGTGCAGTCACTGTGACGTGGGCATTAGTGACTTGAAGTAGACTGGTGTGGCAAGGTCCTTTTGTTGACTGGGTTATTGAAATGGTCTGGCCTGAATATTTACCAAGTATTGCATTATGATCTTTTGATTTGTTTTCCTTGGTTTTACATAACACAATTATACCATTAATAGTTGCACACTTGTAACAGTTTTTTTGTTGTATTGGACTACATGATCTAGAACTGTTTTTATTTGTTTCAGATTATACTTCCCTAATATTGATGGAACTTATCTTAATCCGTCAGTGTAATATGATAACATTGAAATCTCCGGGAGAAGTGGGTCCAACCAGAAATCTGGGTCAACTCGTGCATTTAAATTTTCATACTTTTGTTTTATATTAGCCTTACTTATTTTTGTAAGCTAGGAAGTGCTTGCATTTCTGCAGCAATGACATTATTCTCACACTGATGATTTGTAGTTTTGTGGAGAAAAATAACAGTAAGTGTTGTTCATGATGTGCAGATAGCATTGCAGGTGCTTGTGCTGCCAAATATTTTGATCCGTATTATTAATGACTTTGTACGGAATAAAAGATATTGTTGATTGCCTTCTGGCTGTCAACAGGCTGGGTGGTATCATGTCTGGGCCGATAGTGTAGGTGTACAGACAAAGCACATTGCTTAAAATATTACTGTACATTCCTTGTCTTGCATGCAGCATTTCAAAAACATTAATGAATGTTAGTTGGTGCTCTAGGTATCTGATTTTTTCCTAGTTTGCTCAGACATTGCAATAAATTTTGTGCTTGCTGCTTTCGTCGCTTAACTGGTGCTGTTTCAAAAGGAAGTGGTGTGGATAGAGAGAAGTGAAATTAGCGTCCAACTGTACGTGGATGGTTTAATCATCTGTAAATGGAAATTGTGTGTCAGCAATTTCATGGTGTTACAAAAGGATCCCAGACGCACATTAACACATTTGAATAACATGTCTGAGTGTTGTTGCAATTATTTCTCAAATCATTCTCCTCAATGTCAAACTTATTACTTACAGGATATCTCAATTGTTGTGTCTGCAATTACAGCATTTGCTTTTAAGACATGGATGAATTATTTCAACTTTCTATCTTGCTTTTTAATTTTCACTATTATTTCTAATCCTGAAAATAGAAACATAGGAAATAGGTGCAGCATTAAGCCATTCAGCCCTTTTAATTTGATACTGTAATATGGTTCTTCGGGTGTCATTTATCTGTTTTTTTTAGATGAATGACCATTCCATGAGTGAACCTAGTTGATTTAGTAAATAAAATATGGGAAAGGGTATCACAACAGTTTGATTTTACTCTTTATTCCCATCATCTATACACACTTCTGTCAGGATTTGAAAAGTTGATAATAGTTAGAATTACTTTACCTCTTTAAGTTTACCCTGCTTCTTAAATATAATTATACAATTTACCATTGTTTACAAAGTGTTCCACGTATACTTGTTTCCATTTTCAGTCCAAAATGATCAAATAAGGATGAATAACACATTTACCAACTCTAGATTTATATTTATCTTTGTTCGTCAAAGAAAACATATCAGTGCGTTCACTGTTGAAGTAAGCTACGGATTTGATGGAATTACATTTTATAGCATTGATGGTAGTTGGTGGGATTATTCTCGTTTTCTTACTTTAAAATATTGGAGCACAGTAGTGTTCAAAAGGAATTACGCACATTCGAGTTACTTTCAAAATTTAAGGGATGTTCTTGTCTTAAGATGATTCGAGCTTCAGAAACAGTGATCTTGACTGCAGCATATACTTCAGTTGTTTGAAAATGTTGAAAGTTGAGCTTTTGCTTAAGTTAATTTTGTGCATTTGGCTTAATGTGCTGAAGCAAAGTTGAGAGCAAACGAATATATTTGTGTCGGTGTAGGTGCAGCCACACCTCCACACCACCCCGCCCCCCCCCCCCCCCCCCCCCAAAAAAACTCCAATTGAGTTGTGATTTCAGGTTATTTTTCTTCAGTGGTTGAATGTTTCCACACTTAACATTCTTTCTCCTCTCAGCCAAGTGTTGCTGAGTCTGTTGGCATTCAAATTTCCTCCACAGGTGGCACTGGCTAATGCATTCTTTCTTAGCCCTCCTTGAAGTTCTTTGTTCATGTCATTACTGTGTCCTGAAAATTTAATATTAATAAATTATGCAGGACATCACAACTGACACAGTACCAAAATACTGCATATGCTGGTAATTTGAAAGGAAAATATGAAGGAAAAAAATCAGATCTGATGGCATTTGTAGACAGAAGCAGAGTTGGCGTTCGGATCATCACGTATAATGAATATCTTTGAACTTCTCCTAAGTGGAAGTGTCAGCTGGAACTATCCATGCAGCTTGTAATGAAATCAATTTTTTTTTATTTGAAGAGTGAAATCTTATTAGTGATAAAATTTCAGTCAGAGCTTTATGATTCGATCTCTTTAAAATATACTGGAATGCAGCTATACTGTTGTAGTGATTATTCATTCTGTGTATTTATCATGTTGCATTGAAAGTGAATTATGCAAGCAATCCTTGGAATAATTTCACAGTTTGATTCAATTTTCTCACCTGGTCACTTTTTGATATTGACTGCTGTTGTATAGTTTATCAAGAATTTACTCTGACTCTTGCACTTCCTTGAGAACTGAGGTGTTGAAGTCTATCATGTGCACTTCCAGAAAGAGTTGTAGAAACAATTGAGTGATCTATACATACAGAAAACATATGATGTATAGCTGTGTTATCTGCAATTATAAAGTCATCAAAACTTGTATGTTACTCTGATAGCTCAGTGATCTGAACTTGTAAAATTGTAGCACATCATTCTGTAAAAGTGATACATTTGAAGAGAGCGTATGCATGTCTGGGGGTGTGTGTGTGTACACATAATTGAGTGACTTGTTTGTCTGACTTGAGTTTGAAAGGATGGTTGGTTTTTCTCTTCTGATTTTCTCTTAAAATTTTGTTTTCATTTCACATAAATTAATTTTGACAGTTCTAGTAAATACTTTGTGCACATGGCAAAAGGAAGGTATTAATTTGTTTCCCAAACTTTGCTATTAACTTGTAAGTCTAATATGATTACCCCTTTCCCTTTTTTTATCGGTACTTCTGGATTCTGCTGACTTTCATCGTTCCAATGGGGGATTCTCAACCTGCCTATTGCTAAATCTACGTGGGACTTTCAATGAACGCTAATATCCAATCATATATATTTTAACTAAATTAATAGCCCAATGATCGATTTGTTCCTGGAAATATGGATGGTCAAGCAAATAACTTGGGCACACCGATGGTTGGCAGCCCTGCTGGGTTTCCGCGTGGAAATCAAGGAGAGTATGGTTCAGCCAAACGTCGTAGATACTAATTGCAGACCTGAAAATACAGTAGCCTTTAGCCATTCCACTTAAAATTGCCTCGAGTATTTTTGCAGATTGTATCATTGTAATGAGCTTTAGTACTTAGGTCTTTAGTAATTTACTGTTTCAAATATTATTTTAATTTCCTGTTGGATGTATTTGGTAAATGTGCATGATATGTTTCAGTAATCCACAATGTACATAATGTAATGCACAAGTTGCAAAGAATTTGGACACACTCTCATTGAGATGTTACTATTTTGATATTTGTTTAGCTACTCTAGCAGACTTTCCAATGAAACAGACTTCTGGAACAATTTCGTATTTTGTGATTATTTTGTTTTTTTTTAAAGTGATTACAGACAGTAAAATTGGAATCTCAAATGGCTCATGTGTTTTTATTTTCTATTGCTGAAGGCTTTATGCTGATGTATTTGGTATTTTTAAATATAGTAGGTAGGAGCAATGTAGGAAATAGGTGGGTTTGCATTTGAGTTTATGTTGGAATGTGGAATGGACTTACTTTTTGGACATGTAATAGGTGGATTCCAGGTTCTTAACAATACCATGCTGTGTTCGCTTTTAAGGATATGGCGTATTGTGCTTTTGGTAGATTGATATATTTGAAACTATTGACCACGTCAAACTGGAGTGATTTGTATTTTTAGAATGGGACATTTGATCGTCCCAGGAAAACATACCTAACTTGCAGGAAAAGTAAATCAAATATAAACCCACCTTTTGAGCTTGATGCCCTCTAGTTTGTTTTGACTTGCTACATATACGTTCCAATACGCACTAAAGAATGCAAATAAAGTTCTCAGCACTCTTTCTATTGTAATGTATTCATTTACTACCCTAATTGTATCTTTGTACTGTTGCTCATTTCTGAGTGGCATTTTTTGAATTTTTTAAGATTATAATGCTTGATTTTAGTTGCTTTACCATTTTTTAGCTAGATAGGTAACAAAATTTGGAAGGGTTGTTGAGGTAACAAGATCGGTACATTTGTTGAGTTTCTAATTAAGGTTTTGGTAGAAAGAGCTTTTGAAGCTCTTGGGCTTAAAAACATAGCTATTCAAACTTCTGAGCAACTTGTTGATTTTAATTTCTTCTTTATGGTTTAATATTAGGTTGTTCAATGAGTCGTTAGACTCTCCAATCAAACAAGTAAACTGTTTTGGTAGTTTAAATCTTTCCTTTAAGATTTGTAGCTTAATGGCACTTGTACATTGTTCTCCCACTTCTTTCTACCTTCTCTCCCTCCCTCTTTCATGCTCGCTCTTTCATTCTTTATTCCTTGTGTGTCACTATTAGAACACTCAAATGATTTAAGGGCTTTTCTGTTGCATATGTTCGTTATTGTTGGGCCTCTGTTTTGATAACAACGATTATTAGGAGGAAGAGCATATATGCATTTTAACATCATGTAAACTTGTGGAAATTTTAGGGGAATATTTATGGGAAGTTATATCAGGGTGGGCATTTGAAGGAACTTGTAGGGCTACATTGGCTAAAGGAGGAGAGTGGGACTGATTAGTTTTTTTTCACAAGGAGCAGGTGTGGACTCTTTGAATGGCCTATTTCTGTGGTTAAATAACTAATTAGAACTATAAAAGTTAAGTGCATTTTGCAGTATTCTACTTAGTTCCCAGCAAGTGGCTGGTCTGCTGCTTGGAGGATAGCCTGGAGTTTTGTTTGTTTCATCAAGTACCTTTTCATCCAGAGTCAAGTATCTTGACCCTTTTTAATTTTGCTGTAATTTTTAACATTATGCATTTATTTCACTCCAGCTGTCTATTGGATTTTTCTTGCTGAGAGTATGATTCAGCAAAAATTGTCAGTTTACTCATCAGAATTGCTCAAACAATGTGTCCACAGCCTTAAATCAGTTATGGATATTGAACGTGGGGCGTTGCCCAATATCTGCAAGTTAATCTTGCTTATCTGTATTCTTGACTTATTTTGAAGATCTGAGTTCCATCTTCTATCACTTCAGTCTTTTTTTCATAAGTTTCTCTAAACAAGGCTTGAAAATTTACTTTTTTTTCCTCTAGTGCATTTTTATACTTGATAGAACTGGGCTGACTAAAACTGTCTGCTACCCTCCAAAGTTGGCTTCTTGCTTGTGACTTGTTCTGCCTTGGTCAATGGACCTTTTATGGATGACTACATCATATTGTCGCTTTAATTGTCATTTCATTATCATCCATGTGCCAAACTTGTGCCTGTTTTACAAACATGGCTGTTGTTTCTTTAAGGACATTAAGCATAACCTGCCCAAACTACCAAACTTGCTGAAAGTGTAAGCTGATGTTACAGACATTTTATGCCTTCACAAATTGTGACTACTCTGAAGCAATACCAGGTTTTTTTTCTCGTTGGTTATACTTTCTATTCATTGCCGTAGCTTTTGTTAATGAATTGAAGTTTGTCAGCCAACTTAATTTGTCAACAAAGCTATGAACCTAAATCTGGTATAATAATTTCACTATTTTTGAAATTCCGAGAGATCTACCAGATATTTCCCCCTCTTATTTTTCCAGTAGCTTGTTAGATGTGACCTGTTATTTCTAAACTTGTGCTTTCTAATACCTATACTGCTTATGTTTGGTAATCGCAACCTGACGCGCTTGTCAGTGATCAATGTAAAAAGAGATGTCATCAAATTTGTTGTTCCAAACAAAATTTTTATTTTTAAAATATCAGAATGAGATTAACTCAGCAAAACTGCCACTTGTTTCCACCAGCTGTCGAGCAAAATGCCTCCCAGCCTAGCGTATGTTCTGACCTTATTTTTGCATTTTGTTGTGAAAATGAATTAACACATGTATTAGTACAGGGGCTTGTCTGCAGTTTTTTTTTGTATGAGACAGCTGATGTGAAGAATTATTTCAATATCACACATCTGTGATTGTGAATTTTGGCTACCCTGAAGTCTCCTGGGATCCAGGTAGTGTATATCTTCTGACGTGGGGAGGGAGGTGAGGAGGCCTGGAGAGCTAAGAGTTAAGTTATTTAGTATGGTTTTTAAAAATTAAGAAGTCTATCTTTTCACTGAAATTTTAAGAGGAAGAACAGATCTTAAAATTAGGCCATATCCGCTTTTCAAAAATAAAGATATAGGCGGGCTTCACAAGTTATGGCAGTTAGTTGGAGCTGTAGGAAATCATACTGCTTCAGAATTGGGAAACGTTCACATGAGACAAAATACTTGCACAAAATCATCGAAATCACGATAGGGGTAAGTAGAAATATTTGGCTTTTTACACTGAAAAATAAATATAATGGCTGAGCTGAGAGGGGTTGTGACAGATGAAAGGGCTGATATCTTTATTTTGGCTGGGTTTTTTCCAAATAGTAGTGAAGGTGAAAGCATAATGGCTGGAAATAGGTGTAGGAAAGGAATTAGTCTGAATTGGCAGTCAAGGTAGAAAAGTCTCTTGGTGCTGATTGCATACGTTCTTGTCTGTTCCTATGGATTGCAAGCAATAATATATTTTTGGGATATTTTAATAAAATGTGCAAATCAGACCATGAAATGGAGCTAGTCAATGTCTCTTTAAGAAGTAAGAGATGGATAAGATTTCTGATGGTAGATAAAGCCAAAAAATGTGAGATTAAATTGACCATTTGTCAAATGACATCATAGAGGCTAACCATTGCAGATTTGATATTGTTGAATTGAGTTTAGCACATTAGTAGCCACTTGTTGAAAAGGAGACCTATCAAGAGGATTAATCTAATCTACTTGAATTTTGTGGCCATATTTGTTTCAAGGACTTTGGTGTGTGGTTCATGTGGATATGAAATTGATTTGGACAGGGTGTTTGAGGGTTAAAAGGTGTTTCAACTGTAAATAGTTTGAATGTATTGAATGCAAGAGCTATAGTTGGGTATACATTTTGTAAAAACAAAACTCTCCATATAATTAGATCTTTGCGCTTGGATGATATGACAATTGCTAATGACCTATGAAAGTTCAGCAAATGAGGATCACTTGAGCTTTTTAGAATGTCTGCTGAATAGCTTGTGTATTCTGAGGATTGAGAAAATGAATTGAAATTACATGCTGAAGCTTTTGGAGGAGTGAACACCCAAGACCCAAAAGAAGGGCACCAAAAGTGATAGTTTGATAAAACTAAACACTCCAATATGATTCATAGTCTTTGTACCTGCTGAGGTTTTCATATGCAATGATTCGGCTGGAGTTAGAAATCTGCATGTAGTATTGGGAACTCCCAATATGGAAGAATTGCATGTAAAGATGATTGTAAAATGGCAAGCTGCATATGAGCATAACCTGACTGTGTTTGAAGAAAAAATCTGTGGAATGTGGTGGGATTCAGAACAACACATCTATTCAAAATGTGAAAAATATTGGTGGACCAGCTGAAAAGGCGCTGACACCGCACAATGACTGGTACATACTGTATTGTTACGATGACTGGTCACCAGGGAGGAGATTCCAGTATCCACAGAGCTGAGGCCACAAGTCATTCTCCATTTAGTCAGGGTGCTCCCACCCTGTTCCACCAGGTTGAACTTAAAATATTTAACCTGGAGAGCGAATCAACATTGACCAATGTGTATACATGAGGGATGGGAAATTGTATTTTGGGGAGACTTGAAATCTAATCTTCAATGGATGATGGCTGGAAGTGCCATCCTAAATGGAACACATTATTGTTCTGATTGATGAGCTGGCATTGGGGTCAGATTTAGATTTCCTTGTTAGAAAAGTTATGCAAAATCTTTTTTTTTAAAGTTCTACCCATGTCGTGATTTGCTGCAAGTGGCATTTTAAAGGTGATGTTTTAATTATTTGAAATGAATAGTAATGGATGGCGAAAAAGAGAATTGGGACTAGATTTTGACTATCTCTAGGGCATACAACAATAGGTTGAATTACCACCTTCAATTCTGAAAAACCTCATTCTGTGTTATAACGTGATGCTATTTCAAACTTTAATAAACCTGTTGATTTTTCAAACTTCAGATTGTCTCATTCAACAAGTTATTTACTTTTGGATAACCTGGATAGCTTTGTTTTCCATAATCGTTGACTTCAGTCAAGAAAAGAATCCCAACTCTTGTTTCGTTTGCATTTATCAAATTAAGGTATGTTTAGATTTGTTTTAAATAAGGAAAGCAATAATTTCTTACTTTTAAACTATTTTTGTTCTGTTACTAGGTTCTGTGGTACTGTGATTCTTGCAGACAGTTCTCCTTATTAGAAAATATGTTCAGTATTGTGTAACTGCTTCATTGTAACAATAACTTTGAGAAAATGTGAACTTGAGGGAAATAACTTAATTGCTAGATCTGAAGTAGTCATCAGTGGAGCTTGAGGGATGAATGAGTGCAGTAAAAATGAGGGCATTGGATAGGGTAAATAGACAAGTCTTTTCCCTTGGGTGGGGAGTCCAGAACTAGAGGGCATAGGTTTAGGATGATGGGAAAAGTTTTTGTAAGGGATCTAAGAGGCAGCTTCTTATGTGGAGGGTGGTACATGTATGAATTGAGCTGCTAGAGTAAATGGTGCAGGTTGGTACAATTACAACATTTAAAAGGTATCTGGATGGCTATATAAATAGGGAAAGGCTTAGAGGGATATGGGCCAAGTGCTGGCAAACGGGACTAGATTAGGTTAGGACATCTGTTTGGGCATGGACGAGTTGGACCGAAGGGTCTCTTTCCATGCTGTACATCTCTGACACTATGATTCTAGTTAGCCACTTCTGAGCTATTTTGTTATGTTAGTTACTAGATCAGAAGCTGTTCAAGGATTTCCTGCATTGTTCCATTGGAGCTTGTCAGCAAAATAGCATATTTTTCCATCTTTCTGTTCTGTTCCAATCCTGACTCAATATTGAGTGACCATTTTTCTGCCCATTATGTTTCAACTTTAATTGACCTTTTGTCAAACCGTATTCATCTCTCATGAATAATGTAAGCAGAATTTTTTTTACCTTTTTATCTTCAAATTGCTTTATACCTGCTGATAACTAGCTATTCACTGCTGTTAACAAAGTTAGTCCTTCACTGTGTTGTGTTTGTATAAAGTAATTCAAAACCTTTCTTCAGAACATTTTTGTTTTTATGAGGTGATTGTACTGTTAACTTTTCCTTCCTCATTTATCTGTCACACCTTATTTATTTTTGCTGGATGATGTGAGTGCGACGTGTTTGGTTCAACTTTGCCCTAGAACTTGACCAACTATTCTGGAAATGTGAAATTATTTTAACTTGGGTTGTGATTCTTAGTAAGTGAATAAGTTCCAAGGGACTCTATTGAAGCATGAATGGAAAAGTGGGATGTGGATAATTCATGTTTTAAGGTGAGATTTCAATATGTAGTTCCTGCAAGGACTGCTGTGATTCAATGAGGGGTGGAATGGGGAAGAAGATTCTCAAGAACCCATAATTGGAGGTAAGGTAAGAGATCAAGTTGAGTAACAAGGTTGCAGGGAAGCAAGAAAGATGTTTTGAAGGGATTGAAAAACCTTTTAAATTGAGTGCTGTACAACCAGGATTGTAGTGAAGCATGAGTGGAATTTGATGCAGTATGGGACATTGTTAACAGAATCCACACATGCAAGGATGAGAGTTTTACATTTTGACCAAGATCTTTGCCTTGCACTCAATGGGACGATTTGCCAGATCAATTAGAGATGAAAACTGACTCTTGAACTGAAGGAAAGTACTAACTCCTGAGTGTAATTTAATGCAAGGCACCCTTTCTGTTACAGATAGAAATAATTTACACAGATACACACACCTTGCCCGTTTCAGTTTAACGAACTGGGTGGCATTTTCTCAATGCAATATTTTGACCATGAATAATAATTTACTTGATCAATCAACCTGCCTGATTTAAAATTAAAAGCTTAGTACTTAACTGTCAGTCAGCATTAATGGGGGCATTCACTATCAGTACTCACACCTTCGACCAGTATGAATGTTGGTGTTTCCCATGACCATTTGCAAAATACCAGTTCCTGATGGCAGCAAGACACAAAGCTTTGAAAAAAATCTTTCAGCCATACTCAAAATTCTGTGAGAGTGAATGACCAATTGCAATGAGTTCGGTCTTAGGTGGTCTCCCTATCATCACAAATATGTTTTGTTTTCCTAACTAGTCTCGTGCTTAATTTCTTCCTGTGAGTTTTTGCACTTTAGAACTAGAATTCATTGTTTCCACAAGGTCTCCATCGCAGTCAGACATATTGCTTCCTATTCCAGACAGACTTAATTTGCTTCTAAGTTCTTTGACTTGTTTGGAACTATTTGTGTGGTGACAAGCTGGTGCCCACACTTATGAATTGTTCATTGCACGTATGCTTGTTCTTCATGCCATTTATTAAGTAGAACCAATGAAATATTCACCTCACTGCATTGAAGAGGTGAATTTAGATTTTCACAGTTCTTTATAGTGGTTGGCTTTCCACGTTTCTGTTCTAGTCATAACCCTGAAGTTTAATTCCTTAGTTCACCTTTTCACATTTCCTGTAAAGTTGACTACCAGATTCCTTCTCCTGTTGTTTCCAACTTGGGTGATAACCTACCGGATGTTCTCCACTTAAGTTGTGAGTACAGCCAGATGTTCCTCTGGTTTGGTGCTATTGAGTTGGAATGGAACAAGTGATGTGAAACGTACGTAGCATATATTTCTTTCAGCATCTAAATTTCTGCAATTACCTGAATGTTACACATAAGAGAATGTGAGGACTGCACATGTTGGAGATGGTGACCTCACGTGCTTTTCCAGCACCCCACACTCTACCCTTGTCTGTTACACGTATCTTGGTGATGTCAAATATTTATGCTCCCTGCACTTTAACAAATTTTACTTGTCTACCATTGTCTAGGCAGATTAACTCATTTTGTCACATTGCTTAACTTGTGCTCAGACTGCATTCATTTGTGTTTACTGAGTATAAACTGACTTGGCATTTTATTTGTCAATTTAAGTACTTGCCTATAGATTATTTTATATTTGCTGAATTAATTGGCTAATGATATGCTTTTTTTTTGAAAGAGTAATTTCTTTGCTAAGCTTCCTGTTTTTATGAACCAAAGTGATGTGCTGTCTAATGCCCATGAAGTGTATTTTGGCTTTGGAAGATTTTATCATTAAAACTTGGGTTTGCATTAGGAAGCACAGTTAACTTCTACAAGGTTTTAATTATGTGTAATGCAAAATCGAAAATGTGTTTTTACCAGAATGCTGTAGTTGCTTGAAGAAAACTGATGGATACAAAATATTTTTGACTGCATATATGCTGAAATATAAGGAGGAAATAAAACTAAGAACCGTAGATGCTGGAAACAAATTTGTAATTGGTGGAGAAACTGAACAGGTTTATCAGCATTTGTAGGGAAAAAAGTAATGTAAAGATTTCTGGTCTAGTGACCCTTCAGGGTGCCATCAGTGTTCTGATGAAGGGTTGTTAGACCAGAAATATTGACTCTGCTTCATCTCCACAGATGCTGCCAGAGATTTGAAGGAAAGCATGAATTCAATATACAGTGGAACTTCTGTTATCACCAGTTAAGTTGCAAACCTGATCTCTTTGTCTAGAGGAAGAGACAGAACGAAATAGAACCCTTTCAGGGTAATGTCATTTGCAAACAAAACTTTTAATTTAGTTATGTGCTTTTATATTTGAAATGTACTCATATTTGGTTTTTTAGAGACCGAAAAAAAACAATAAAATTGGAGAATGTGGGTGAATTGACTAATTGTCACTTGTGTTGGATATTAAATATCCAGCTGTTGGGTGGGAGCTTTAAGTCATTATGGTCATTTCAAAGTTTCTGTCTGTGGAATTACTCAGTTTTGAAACCTTGGAGACTGCGTGCTTAAGCTTGAAAAGAAATGCTGCTTTGGAATGCAATGTACAACATGTGCTGAAATATGGTCAAATATATGTATGTGCAGATATGATTAAATATTAGGTTTGAGTATTCAGGAACATCAAAGAAAAATATTTGCATATGTAAGCAAATTTAACAACAATCTAAAGTAGACTGTTGTACACCTCATCCGTTGCTTATTTTAAGTGTTTCCTTTTTTTTCCCCCTTCCCTGCTTTTTTTCTTGTGTCCCCACATAGTCTAAAAGGGCTCCTGAGGTCAGACTTCTGGAATTCAGTTCATCTTTTAAAGCATACTACTTATTTTTGCAGTTAACTTAACCATTTAAATTAAGTTTTAAAAGTTTTAGCTAATGTGATATTCCTGAATTTCTTAAGGAAAATTACGTACAAACATAGAACTTGGAACAAGAATATTTGGCCCCTCAAGCGCATTTGTTGCTCATCCAGTTGGAATTGATCAATTTTGACCATGTTCAAGAATTTTATCTTGCTCCATCTTTTAATATATTCAGTGATCACCTCCTCCATTACCCTCTGGTTGAAGAGAATACCAAAAGCACATTGTTCTTCTGAGGGAAACTTTATTTTCCTCCATTTTAAAAGGGCAATGCTTATTTTTAAACTCTGTTGCCCAGTTCTAGTTGCTTCCACAAGAGTAACCTTTCAGTGACCATCCTGCAAAGAAGCTACAGGATCTTATGCTTCATTAAGAGTGCCTGTTGTTCTAAACACCAGCGTACAGAGGCCCAATCTGTCCAGCCTTTTCTCCTAGTATAACCCCCTCAAATCCCAGGAATCAGTTGATAAAATCAACCTCCTTTGAAGTGTTTTTAAGATTTATATCCTTTCTTAAATGAAGAGAGCAAATTGTACGTAATACACTCACTCACTCCTTGTAAATGGTGGATCTGCATACTCAT
Source organism: Chiloscyllium punctatum (assembly GCF_047496795.1). NCBI lineage: Eukaryota > Metazoa > Chordata > Chondrichthyes > Orectolobiformes > Hemiscylliidae > Chiloscyllium > Chiloscyllium punctatum. The sequence continues at coordinate 50,088,534 of NC_092763.1, forward strand.
GAGGTTGTCTCCAGACCTAATTTTTTTCCCCCTCTCTGATTGATCATGTGGTACTTCAGTATTTTGGGATTTTAATTGTTTAGTCCTCTTTCTTTTGGTAAATGGTTGGTGGTCTGTGCTGCTGTTCCATGGGGATAACAAGAATTTGGAATTCTCTCAGCATGATCTGTCCAACTGAAGCAAAATATGCAAACTTCTGTTTCAATAAATTTCAATATTAGAGTAAATGACAATATTCTACTTGCATTCTAACCATTTGCTGCATATTAACCTTTTGTGATTCTTCTATTACGATAACCAGATCACTACACACTATTGTATTCTACTTGTGTTTTTTTTGTCAATGTGAGCAAATTCACGTTTTCCACATTATACTGCAAGTTTTAATTCTGGATATGCAGGCTTTTATGTCTTCACAACTTACTTTCTTACCTTTTTGTATCAGCAAATTTAGCAATCATTCAGTCCTTTCATCCAAAATATCAAGATCAGTTATAAATAGTTGAGATTCCAGCAGTGATCTCTGTGGTATTTCACTTGCTAAATCTTGCAAACCTACAAACAACTAATCTTATACATATTTTTCGTTTTCTGTTAACTAACCAATTCTGCATCTGTCTTGATAAGTTTACTCTGTCTTTTATCAGCTTTTACTTAAGAACCTTTCATAGCACCTTGTCAAATGCCTTTTGGAAATACAAATCTGGATCAAGACATCACCAGTAAACTAGCAGTTAACACTCATTTGCAGTTACCCTAGAAGTGTCGGTGACCATGTGGTCACTTTAGTGCAGTTAAGAGTTAACTGTACTTCTGTAGGATTGGAGATACTTATTGACTAGACCAAGTGAAAGTGACTGGTTTCTTGCTGTGAGCAACATTAGTGAATCAGGTGACCTTTTACTACAATTTGGCAGTTTTGATTGTAATTTTGATGGTAAATTCAAAATCCAGAGTTAACTAACTTGAACTTTGCCAACTCCAGTTGGTTTTTGAAAAATGTATCAAACCAAGGCCTCAACTGCGACTGGATGTGCGCATATTGTTTTTTTAAAAAAAAGGCTAGTATTGTAATATTTACCTCAAACAACACTACTTTTAAATCTTGTTTGGGGTGCATTATGTTGACTAAGTTGGCTACTACTACCCATGTTTGAAGTGTATTTCATTGGCTAAAGTGGTTGGAAAACTGAATTCACAAGTGAATTCACATGCTTTGCTTCCCACCTCCCCCCCCCCCCCCCCCCCCATCTGCCCCCAGAAGAGATTTATTGTATACGCTGCTTTATTTATCTGCTAGCTGTATTCCTAATTCCATGTCTTCTGCTTGCTCCTTCATTGGACTTCCATATGCTAGTCTTAGTAAAACTGTCCTGTTGAGGACTTTTCCCACCCAGCACTGTCAAAATAAATATGGTTTTTTCAAGCTTGTTACACTCTTGTCAGCAGAAATCATCAACCTTCTTCAGATTTCCCTCCAGAATATCAATTTTGAATGTGTTTTCTCTGCTAGCTTCTTAAGATAAATCTGAATGTTTGTCTTATTTGGCCCTGGCCTCAGTGTCCAGTGAATGACCTTACTGTCACAAAGTAACTGAACCACGCTGCTTATGAATTCCCTTGTTTGTTCACTTTTTCATTTGTGATCCTGTCCTGGAGTAATTTCCTTGGTCCCTTCAAAATTTTGCATCTGAGGTTTGATGATAAATCAAATTTTAAAAGCTACTGCAGATTATGGTGATTGAAGTTGGTTGCAGGTGTCAGTTAGTCCCTGAAGGCAAGTTGTTTGAAGGGACATTTCACTTTGCTACATGGCTTTTGATAGGAGTGTAGTACACTGCTTCAGTGGATTATTATCAAATTTGGAGCTGTACAATACAAATGTTATCCACAGTTCTCCTCCAACCTCTTCCTCTTTCCCTCCCTGCTGAGTTTTGAAAATGTTTCTTTTGCTCGAATTGTATTTGTTCGTTAATGCTGTTTGCTTTAGCTATTACTAAAATATTGTATTTGAAAGGGTTAATCTCCAATAACAAGATCTGAGTTCTTTATACTATTAATGAATGGAACATAATTTCAAGGTGCAGAAGAGCCCATTTGTTGTCCATACTAGCTGAAAGTTCTCTGTCGAATGCCTTCTTCTACTTCATTACCTTGGAGATTACATCGCTGAGTCCAAATCTGCATTGGGGGTTTTCCCAACTAGTTTTTCAAATGGTGAAAGCTTTCTCTTGGGCAAAGAAGTACTGCTGGAAATAAACTGACCAACAGACTCCAATGGTAATTCTAACTTTTGGCGTCTATCAATGACCTGCAAGGAAACATGTCCTGCAATTTATTCTGTGCTGATATTTGTTGTATCATTTGCATGTTATCCATTTCAAGATTCTCAAATATGTTACCAAGTTGCAGGAACTTTGTAGTAATCGCCTCTTGGGTTCCATTTTTCCAAATTATAGACAGTGTGTTACACCTCCACACTGTCAGTATGAACAGTATTACATATCTAAATGGATGACCAGAGTCTAGAGAATGATTGATTTCTACCTGATATACTTGTGGTACTGGATAGGACTTTGTATTTCCGGGAAAATCTGAAGAAAACAGCAACAAGGTTAAAAGTAGAAACTGTCGACTTGCCAAACTTGCTGGATCTTCATGGGGCACAGCTATCATAGCCACTTGGACCTCAGCACTTATCCTGTCATCCCATTCTCTCTCACGCGCACGCACATGTTTTGATATTAAATCCGTTGATGCAGATTGTAACTAGAATCCTCTTTTCAACTTCCCTCCCTAGCTGTTGTCCATCAGACCTCCCTACATCTGCTAATTTGATTAAAAATACACACAGTAATTGAAATAATCTGTGCCGCTAATGTCTCACCACTTAATGGTGGTCTTGTTCAACACACACTGCCTGTCTCCCATTGCAACAACCTGTATGATGCAGCCTTGAGGAAGATATACTAGCGGCCATTCTTTGAATCAAAGAACGGGAAGCAAGAAATTACTTCTGACAAACTGCATCTGTTCATTGGCAGGCTTTGAACTACCATGTAAGACTGATTTTTGCTTTACAGGCTTAAGACAGGCTTAGGCCCCCAGGCAGTCACGCTTGTTGACACATTTTGTAGCAAGCCCCTTAGCCATTTTTGGAGAGATACAAACATTTCTGCACCTTACGAAGGCATGTCTCCTCTATAGCTTAAAATGTGTTGCTGGAAAAGCCCAACAAGTCAGGCAACATCAAAGGAACAGGAGAATTGAAGTTTCGGGCATAAGCCCATGTCTCCTCTATAGACTAAATGGCAGACTGATCACCTGAAGCCTGTCAAATGAAGTTGTTAGCTTTGAGTTTTGTATTGACCAAATAAAATAAAGCTAGTATTTTGGGTCTCAACCAGTAAAGGAAAGCACCGTACTGCCTTGAGTCCCTTACTGTCTTACACACTTCTGATAGGTGTTCACCCAATGCTTAGTACTTCTCGAGATTGAATTCCATTTGCAAGTTTTCTGTCCACTTGATCAGTCTGTTGAACACTTCCCTCGATGTACAGCTTTTGTTCTTGCCATCTAAAAGTAGCCAAGTTTTATATAACCTTCAAAGTTGAGTCATTCCACCTAAATTAAGCCTAAATTTTTGATCTAAACTATGAACAACAAGGGGTCCAGTGTTGAGTCTGATGGGAGTCCACTTTGTGGAACAAGCCTTTAAGTCACAAAAGCGTTGTGGATTTTAAATCCTGCTAATGAACCTGTTTTGGATCTTCGGAGCTTTTTGTTTTAATTTGTGTGCCTGACATGAATTGTATATTTTTATAAAAGCTGAAGTCTGGTTACTAGACAAAATATGATCTGCTCCTCCACCTTTCTTATTACTTAAACTCAGTTACTAGTCAGACAGTATGTTTAATAAATCTATTTTGATTGTCCTTGATTAATTCATGCATCTTTAAATTGAGATTTATGCCATGTCTCAATTCATTTAATAATTTGCCTGCTACTGAGGCTAGGCTGACTTGTCTTTGGTCAAGTTATCCTTTACTCTTTCAACAATGCAGATATTAATATTTTATGGGCATTTTTGCTGTTTTTCCTTTGCTTTCTCTAGAAACCTGGGATATATTTCACCGAATCCTGGTGATTTTATCCAGTTTAAAGAATGCTAAATACCCTTTTCTAAGTTTTTCCAGTCTTTATAAGTTTTATATTTCACATTCCTTTATCTACAATGTTTGCGTCATATACATTGAAAGCAGATGTGGAGTGGTCATTAAGAACCATTGTCCATTTAGTGTTTCTCCCTGTGCAAGTTAATGTTTTGGTTAAAATTGGCATTGTTTGACCTCTTTCTGTCTTTATAAAGCCTGTTTGGACTTCCCTTGATTGTGTTTATCTGTCTTTATCCTCCATGCTGCTTGTTATGGGATTTAGTATTTCTCACTGCTCAGCCTCCCTGGTTGAGTTTTGTAATTAATTGGGCCAGGTTTATGGGTGGACAATGCAACTGAATTTTTTGAGCGCTTTCATAAGTTAATAGCAAAGTCTAATCTATGAAACATTTTTTGCAATTAAAATTTAAGGCCTCAATGGGAAAGCAGATGGCAGTGCAAGAACCAACAGCTTACGCTACTGTATACACCATTGACATTCAAACAGCCACTTCAGAGCTGAAAAGATGTGATACTGTTCTACATCAACTAATCTTTTCTGGCATTTGTTTTGAATTTACTTTCAACCATTTAAGCATGAAAATCAAATAATCTGTTCATTGCAACTGAGGAATAGGCCATTAGATGTCCTATACTATGAGAATGTAAACTCAGTGAAATGCTAAGAAACTACAGTCTCCCTAAATGTACACATTTTTCAAAATGCTCTAATTCGAAGTTGTGACTGAGCAGGCTTCATGCTTGCCTCTGAAAGGATGCCTGTTTCTGAAGTTAAATTTTAGTCAAATGTTTTGTTTTCTGTGTCATGGGAAGAAAAATTCAGCACTGAAGTGGCAGTTCTCTGGATCACTGGTGTTGCTCGAAGAAATCAATTGTTGGGCTTTAGTTTGTTCAATTCACAATCTTCTCACCAAGACCAAGGAGACAATATGCAAATGCCTGGTGATATTTGCAATATGATGGAATATCAAAATTAAGGATGCTATTTTATTTTCATACATTATATAAAATTTAATGCATACATCACGTTCATTTTCTTTAACGTGCGAATTAGATATGGATTTTAATAAACTTCGATCTTTGCAAAACAAATATCGTGAACAAGAAATCATGCTACCATTCCCCAGCATTGTATCAATACTGCTGTATAATCAATAACTGAGTAAAAGGTAGCTGTATGTTGTTTTTGATGCAATATCATAAATATTTACTGTAAATTGCTGGACTTGTACAGGTGAATATCATTATTTTTGGGTTTTTTCCATTTTGGGCATCCATATCAACATTTTATCTACCACGTCAGTTTGTAGTGAAGCTCCTACTGCTTCCGCTACAGAAACGTACACATGCAATTAACATATTTGCATTGCTGACATGAGTACTAAATTGCAATATTTATATGTTGAGTCCAATTTCATAAGGAAATGGATGAAATTACTTTAGATGATCTGTATTTAATAACAGTAAGAGGTGTTTCATCCCATCAGCTGGGCTAAACTTGAACTCCTTCGAGAAAGGGGATTATACTACAGTACCATCCACTTAATTCTCTTCCTCCTTGGTCTCTAAGGAAGCAGCTGTTTACTTTTTTTAAAAAGACCTTAATTTATGCAAATGTATCGATAATTCTTGTTGGGGAAACCAAAATTTTGTTTCTTTATCTTTACTGGTTCATAAAAGCATGTAGATTGGCACGGGTCTCTGTTTTAGAGAGGCAGAGTCTGTTGACTTTTCTCGCCTAATTCTTGTAGCATAAGAAATACAAACTTGTTACTAGTCAGTGTTTTTAACCCACTGTCAACACGTTATGGCTCTGAAAATAGGAGCGCATCTAGCTTTGGCAGTTTCCCTGCAAGTTGGCAGTCACTTATGTGCATTGATCACCAAACACAACTATACCAACGCACAAAATAGATTTGCTTCCTGTTACTGTATCCCCACCTCGTGACTGCTGGGTGCAATTTCCTGACTGCTGCTCCATGCTGCATGCCATGTAAAGATCAGGCCCAAATCCCTACTGCCCTGGATTTATGGGTTTATGGTTAACTGCTGTGGGGTTTCCCAATTGCTGCACAGATGCTTTCTCTCTGCAGATAACGCAAACCCTTCTGTTCATGTTGTAATTTTATGAAGTTGGCCTTTCAATCTTGTCCTATGGTTTTCCTTTAGCCCTTTGGGTGAGGTAATTTTCTTTGCATTCTGCTGACAAGATTTGAAGATGCATCATATCCATGTAGAAAAGAGGCAATTATTTTACAATGAAGCAAATAACTGTGGATGCTGGAGATCTGAAACACATGAAAAATGCTAGAGAAACTCAGCAGGTCTGGCAACTTCAGTGGAAATAGAACAGCATCTCTGGTCTGGTGATTCTTCATCAGAGCTGTCAGTGGCTTGGAGAGATTGTTGCTTCTGCTGAAGCCAGAGTGGGTGAGACCTGGGCTTACAGATAAAGAAGTTGCTGAGACAGAGATGTGGTAGGCAGGGAGATCGTGGATGGAGAGCCAGGACAGAGGAGATGTTGAAACAGATGGGAAGAGCTTCGAGTGACAAAATGGTTGAGCTGTGCTGAATGCTGGTCTGTCCCTCCAGAACATTCTGGCACATTTCTCCTCGACTGCCCATGTCTCCTCACATCCACATGGCACCTTCCCAAGCAATCTCTAGTCTACTGTGTTCAATGTTCACAATACGGTCTTTTCCACATGGGGAAGTGAACGCAGATTGGGTGACTGATCTGCAGAACAACTATGCTGTATCCTCAAAAATAACCTTATGCTTCCAGATGCCTGCCACTTCAAACCACAGCAGCGTAGTTTCACAGGCCTGCTACTGTGTTCTAGTGTGCCTGAGTGCAAGTTTGAAGAACATCTCGTTTGTCTGCCTGTGAGTGTCCCTACAGCCTTTAGGAGTCAGCAGTAGTTTTGGTAAATTTAGTGCCTGATTTTGAGCCTTCCATGTTCTTTACCCACTTTCCATTTGGTCATGTTATGACCTTGGTTACTTTTTACTCAGTTACTCATTCTCACATACTTATGCCCATTGTCACATTATATTTGCTGCACTAGCCCATTTTCTTGCACTTAGCTTTTGTCTCTTGTAAGGCTTTTCTTCTGGCCTGTTTTCCATTATCTCCTTGTCTACCCACCCCTTCCATATCTTGTCTCCTGGGCTAGATCTGCACCAAACCTGGCCGCTGAACAAAACTTTCTCCATCCCACTGCCTCATCTCCCACGTTGGCTTCAGAATAGACACCAGTTTTTCCTGCTTACTAGAGGCTCTGATGAAGAGTCAACTGACTCGAGGCTTTAACTCTACTTTCTTCCCATAGTTGCTGTACAACCTGGTGAGTTTCTCCACCAATTTTGGGGTTTGTTCCATTATTTCCACACTCTTGGTTGTTATGGGTGATACCTAAGGGTATTGCATATTTTGCTCCTTCCAAAAACACACAGAATTTGGAAAGGCAAGATTTATTCTTGCTGCTGTCCTAATTTTATTGACTTTTTAAAAAATCTTTAGAGACTTCATTTGTAAACATGTCAATTTCTTTATGAATGCTAACAAAAGTGAGGTCAACCTCATAATCTTTCTGAACTTTGTTACAGTATCCAAATTGTCATAGATTACCTGCCCAACAAATTCACATTTGGGTGAGTTAGATGTTTTTCTTTAAGTAAATATCAGGATGATGAAAGCTGTTGTCTTTTGCCAGTTGTCCACATTCCCCTCTCGGCAGCTTTACTGAGGGGAGAATAAAAACATTCAGAACCTTGGTTTATTTGACTTAAGTTGAGCTTCTGATAACCTACCGCAATCCTCACCTAAGCTGCCTGTGACCTCAGCTCCCTTAGCATTATTGACTTCTTAATCTCCCATCCATTCTTTTGTAACCTCAGGATTTACCAATTTAGTCCAGGGTGAGCTGTACCCCACAACCTGTGTCCTAATACATAATTCTGTTCATTGTTTACTCCTGTCATATTAACTACAGTTAAGCAGTGCTTGATCTTTTTTAAAAAAAAGCTAACCTTATTTCTGATCTTTCGATGCATTTGCCCTTCAATCTCTGTCTCCAACAGCCTTCAAATGTCAAGTTTCTGTAATTCTGGCCCCTCAAGTAATCCCAAATTATAATTCCTGGTCCTTCAGCAACCTTGTCTTCAACTGTCCATGCCATAAGCTTATGAATCCTCTCCTTAAATCTCTTTGTTACTGGACCTCCCCTTCATCCTTATAAGATGCACCTCAAAGCCTCATTTCTAGCATGTTCAATTCATAATCCTTCTGTGAAGTGTCTTGAATGTTTTTTAGTTCTATTTAAAGATGCTGTGAAAATACAACTTGTTAATATTGTCATTCAATGATTTTTATTTTCCAAAAAATTCTTGAATTAGATCATGTTTTTATCTTTATGGGCCAGCTCCTCCTCTAAATTTAAAACAGCCATGAAGGCAAAACAGTGACTCTTGTAATTTTAAGGTTTTAAAATTTTGCCAGTTTGTTATTTTAATGTGTGTATCCTTTCTTAAATTCAGAAGTTGTTTATTTTGTTGTGTAATCTTTCCACAGCATTGGTGCATGTTCTCAGGATTTGCAGTTGCTGTGTTTATCACAAATTGCAACTTGCATAGCTGTGCTCTTGTCCTATGTACCTCATATACTTTGGAATTGTGGATAATAAAAGTGGACCATGTTTCACAGACAGCAGCAAAATATTAGCATCAATACTCAGCAGTTAAAATAGTTATATGTACTGTGCATACTGATCAGAAAGTGGTATTTCCCCTATTTCTTTGGGGAAAGAGGTGTGTTGACTGTTTTGGGTCGCCAATTGCCAAAATGAAACTACCCTATAAATAGCAGTGACTTTCTCATTTCCCTTTTCCTTCATGAACGTTAGCAAAATTTTGCTCTTTTGAGGTTCTATGACCAAATTCATTATGTACAATGCTGTACACAATGGGCTGATTTGAACAAGTGTAGGTAAGATTCAGGAATAAGAGAATGCATTTGTCTGAAGATCAGTTTTCTTGATCATAAATACAGTTTATGATTTGTAGAAATTTCAGATTGGAACAAAACTTAAACCATTTTATTGTTCTCTACCTGCATTCATCCTGTTGACCAGCTCTTCTCCATATCCTTTGTTTCCACAAGGTAATTTGATTATTTTGTTTTCTGCTTGGATGGAATTAACTTTGAAGAAATGTCTTTGGTGCCCAAAACTCTTTCAGAGAATATCCACTGTTAGTATGTGTACACATTTGATCAATGAGTAAAAACTGGAAAAAAAGCTTTGAATGCTGTAAAACAGAAATTGCTGGCAAAGCTGACCAGGTCTGGCAGCAGCTGTGGAGAGAAGTCGGAGTTAACACTTCAGGTTTAGAAACCCTTCCTCATTCCTGAGTTCGTTTTGCGTTGCCAAAATGTGAATGAACTCTTGGTACAAGTTAATCCATGGAAATGTCATTGAACTAATATCATTTGTTCCATTCCAAAATAATTTATTTTTAACTCTGGAGTTATTGGAGCATCGCTAGCTTATGACCATATCTTGAAATGTAGAATTCTAGCTCTTATTTTAATCATTTGACAATTAATGTTTCATGAAAGTTTTGTCTTCAGTAATTCATTGTTGCCATCTGTATCATTTTAAATTCAGTCATTGCATGTTTTAGGTTGGTTTATAGTCTTTCCTGCTATATAATGTGCTAAGGCCACCTAGTGATTCTAGCATAACGTTTTGAACTACATTGATTAGTTCATGCTAATTTTCTTTGCCCTTCTGAACTATATCTCTTCCTCTTGGTGGTCCAAATTGATCATTCACTCTAGTTCTTTGTCTGCAATCCTCAATCCATCTCACCTTCATAATTTCCTCAGAGCTTTATAACCCGAATAGTATATGTGTAGTATGAATAGCAGTGGAACCAATTGAGGATCGACAAGAAGACCTATATGTGGAGGAAAAAGGTATGGTTGAGGCATTAGCTGAATAAGACAGTGCCCTTGACTGTATCCACTCTATTTCATGCACTTTGTTTAAACCTCTGCAAGTCCATCCCTTTCACCCTATCTTGCCTTAGCATTCAAAGGAACTTCACAACCTGAGTCATCTCCAGTGTGATGTTATCACCAAATACATTCCCTTCACCTCAACACTCCTTTCTGCAGTTAAAAAGATCTTTTTTGGGGGAATGTAAAACATTAAATGCTGTTCTTCCGTGAAAAAGTGTACTTTTAATTTGGTCTACTTTATTGGCTGTTCACAACATGGAGACTGAAAATAGAATGGTTGGTTGCTCTGCAGAACGTGTATGTTCAAGCAGAAGGTGTAATCTCTCAATTTCAGCTGCCTTTCCTTATAATTTTCCACTACATTGGTTCTGTCCTTGGCCTTCTACAGTTTTCGTTGAAGCTTGAGGAACGAGTCTCTGTATTTTGATTAGATAGGTTACAGCCTTGAATTAAACTATGATAGGTTGTATCTTCTCCCATTTTCCTTTGATTCTCTTTGCTGCATTTGAACTTCAGCTATTCCATATCGTGTTGTTTACATCAAACAGATCTTTTCCTTTCTTAAGCTTACTTCATTGCCATTCCCTTTCACTTCATGAAACCATTTATCATTTGATTTCTCTTGCCTTCCATCTTATCGTAGACCTTCCATTTCTCATTCAATCTATTACATTTATAACTTTAAAAGTTCTTATTTAAGGTTGCTAAGACCAAATGATGATTTTTGTCTTTCCACAGATGCTGTTAAATTTGCTATTTTCTACATAATGTTTTCATACTAAATGATGATGTGACATTTGTTTTTACCAAGGAAGAAGATGCTGCCAGTCAGTGAAAGTGGATATAATTGAGACTAAATTGACTAGGTACTAGGAAGGGTGGCTGCAGTTCTGTGACTCATAAGTCACCAGGACTATATGGGATCCATCTCATGATTGATGTAAGTATGGGTGGACGCCGTGCCAAAGGGCCTGGGAATTTCACTTCTCTATTTGATAAAGGATTCATGATCAAGTCCAAAAATGACGGCTTAGTCAGTTGAACCTCGGTGGCAAAGGTTTCAAACATTCATCTAGGGCAATCTAGAGTAATGCTGCTAAGTGGAAATTAATTGAGGAAATCCAGTACACTTTCCAACAGTAAATTATTTTCAAGTGAATAGATTTATGATGGGTATAGAGAAAAGAGATGACAGTGTGGTTGGTATGGGATGTGTGGATATTCAGAATGCGTTTTTGATATATATTCTTAATAGGCTTGCTAATCTGTAGCTATGTTACTTCGGGTGAGAAAAGACAGTGATAGTATGTATACAAGGTTGACTGAGATAGGAAACTTAGTGGTGAATGTTTGTGTTTTGGAGTGGCGAAACATTGTTCTCCAGGAATTAGTACTTGGATCAATGTTTCTCTTGATGTGTTTATGAGTTGGACAAAGTTTGGGAGAAGATTTGTAGCTCGGGTGCTCGTTGTGGTTCTGTTCGCCGAGCTGGGAATTTGTCTTGCAAACGTTTCGTCCCCTGTCTAGGTGATATCCTCAGTGCTTGGGAGCCTCCTGTGAAGTGCTTCTGTGCTGTTTCCTCCAGCATTTATCGTGGCCTGTCTCTGCCGCTTCCGGTTGTCAGTTCGAGCTGTCTGCTGTAGTGGCAGGTATATTGGGTCCAGGTCGATGTGTTTGTGGATGAGTGCCATGCCCCTAGGAATTCTCTGGCTGTTCTCTGTTTGGCTTGCCCTATAATGGTAGTGTTGTCCCAGTCAAATTCATGTTGCTTGTCGTCTGTGTGTGTGGCTACTAACGATAGCTGGTCGTGCAGAGAAAGTGCAAGTCTTTCCAACTTGAGGAAGCGAGAATGTTTTGAGTTAGGAATTACCGCTAATTGTTTTTTTTGTATGTTACTTTACTGTTACTTTTGAGAAAAAACAGTTTGTTGTCCCATCTCTGTCAGTTTCAAGGAATTCCTGAATTTGTATCTTAATTACGAGTTGACACTGACATGACCTCACACTTGGACAATATTGGAAAGGATGCACAAAAGATTTATGTGAATTGTTCCAGGAATGTGGGATTCAGCAACACTGTCATGGGATGTTGCATTTTCCATAACTGAGTCCATAAGGGAGAAATTGACCTTAAAAAGTACCTTGAAAAAGAAGGATGTGCGGGATTAAGGGGACGGTACTAGTTCTGAGTCTCAATTGAAGAACCAATGCAGACATACTGGGTTGAATGGCTGTAAAACATCTGTGGTTCTGAACTACAGCAACGCTGCTCATCAAGGAGGCATAGTAGAAAGGAGCGAAATATACAAAGAAGACGTGCCCAGATTGTCCAGAGTTGTGGTTGGGGCCAGTGCAGGTTTCAGTGCTCTCAATGGATGGTGTTAACAACTGGAGGCTTTTAATCCAGGCCTGTTTTGCTTGGGCATTTCTAACACAGTAAGACTACATGTTCTATTTTGAGTTGCTTGTGAGAATGTTTTAATTGAAGGTGCAACTTCGAATAGATCCATAATTATCTGCAACGGCACGATGCACATCTCTGACTTTTTGAAAGAGGTCACCAAGACCATTCCTTTTCTTCAGTTCATCCCTTTTTTTGAGCTTTGCTAATAAACCATGAAAGTGCACACAGAAACGTGTCACAATTAACAGGACTGCAAAAAGTGCACATTAATGTACAATAAATTCCAGTCAACAAAGCATTTTTAAAATGTATATCATTTCCTTCTAACAAATAAATTCCATAGCCATGTAAGTATGAAGGTTCCTTTTATTCCTTTCTGGCCTGGTAAATAAAACACACAGCAGTTTTAATAAACGAAATATTGTAATGAACAAAATTCAACTACTTTATGCACCATGTGGAAAGATTAAGAGGGGTCTGAATTTCGATTTGTATTCTTGTTAATTTATTCTTGTTAATAATAACTTATTGAACTTTGTTACAGTCTCCAGAAACACTGCCTCAGATTTTTCTGCTAAAATATCTCAAGGCAGAGAAAATGCAAATCATCCAACTTCAGGAGTGAGAGCCTGAGTTACAAATCACCACTAATTGTTGGATTATGCATGCCACTTCACTGTTAACCTTGTGAAAATGGCAGTTTGCTATCCAGTTTCAATGAATTCCTGGATTTGTACATCAATAATCAGTTGGAATATAACCACTGTTGGAATACTGTGTGCAATTCTGGTCTTCCTATCGGAAAGATGTTGTGAAACTTGAAAGGGTAGAGAAAAGATTTACAAGGATGTTGCCAGGGTTGGAGGATTTGAGCTATAGGGAGAGGTTGTTTTTTCCTGGAGCTGGGACTGTTTTTTTCCTGGAGCATCAGAGGCTGAGGGGCGACCTTAGAGGTTTACAAAACTATGAGGGGCATGGATATGACTGGAGGATTGCAAATGTTGTGCCCTTGTTCAAGAACAGCAATAGAGATCACCCAGGTAATTATAGACCAGCGAGCCTTACATCTGTTGTCGGAGAAGATAAGAGAGAGGATTCATAATCATCTAGCAAGCAACAGTTTGATTTCAGATAGTCAACGTGGTTTCGTCAAAGGCAGGTTATGTCTCTCAAACCTTGTTGAGTGAGAAGGTGACCAAGCCTGTGGATGAGGGTAGAGCAGTTGACATGGTGTACATGGACTTCAGTAAAGTCTTTGATAAAGTTCCACTTGGTTTTTGGAGAAAATGCAGAGACATGGGATTGAGGGTGAGTTTGCAGATGACATTAAAGTCGATGGAGTGGTGGGCAGAGTGGAAAAATGTTGCAGGGGAATTTGGATAAACTGCAGAATTGAGCTGAATTGCAAAAGTGGGCTGAGAGGTGGCAACTGGAGTTCAATGCTGATAATTGTGAGGTGATTCACTTTGGGAAGAATAACAGGAAGGCAGAATACTGGATCAATGAAAAGATTCTTGATGGTGTGGATGTGCAGAGGGATCTTGGTGTCCGTGTACGTAGAACCCTGAAAGTTGCCACCCAGATTGATAGTGCTGTTTAGAAGGCATACGGTGTGTTCGGTTTTATTGGTAGAGGGATTGAGTTCCAAAACCGCGATGTCATGCTGCAAATGTTCAAAACACTAGTGCGGCCTCACTTGGAATACTGTGTACAGTTCTGGTCACTCCATTACAGGAAGGATGTGGAAGGATTGGAAAAGGTATAGAGGAGATTTATTAGGATGTTGCCTGGTCTGGAGAGAACGTCTTATGAGGAAAGGCTGAGAGACTTGGCTCTGCTCTCATTGGAGAGGAAAAGGCTCAGAGGGGATTTAATAGAGGGGATTTAATAGAGACATACAAGATGATCAGAGGATTAGAAAGTGGACAGCAAGAGCCCTTTTCCTAGGATGATGACATCAATTTGTATATAAGGATGTAGCTACAAATTGAGGTGTGATAGGTTTAAGACAAATGTCAGCGGCAAGTTCTTTGCCCTGCCTGCTAATGTAGTTAACTCAGCCACATTAGAGGCTTTTAAACAATCCTTGTTTCAGCACATGGATGATGATGGGATAGTGTAGGGGGATGGGCTTAGATTAGTTCACAGGTCGGCGCAACATCGAGGGTCAAAGGGCCTGTTCTGCGCTGTATTGTTCTATGTTCTATGTGTCCTTTTTAACTGAGGTTTCAGTTTTTCTGCTGAATGATGTGTAACCTGTCCAGCCTAGCATGCAATGATTGCCTTTTGAGGAGATTTGTAGCTCAGGTTAAAATAGAAAGCGGGCTACACCACCAGTACTTCATCCGGAGTCTCACTGAAGATGTTACCTAGTATGGTGACAAAACATCTGAAAATGAACCTTCCAGCTCAGCGAGCAAACCTACATCTAGCAATGATTGATGTTATAAAGTCTTGTTTATAGAGCTAATAAGTTTGACCTAGAGATCTTCAAAATGTTTTGAAAAAGTATGAATTTACCTTGTTTCAATTTTTTTCTTTCCCCCTCTCAATTTGAAACTTTCTGTCTTTCTTCCTCTTCCTCATTTGACTCAAATTTACCGTCTTCCATCATTGTTGTGTTCCGCTTTCCATACTTGAGTCTCTGCAGACTGACCTAGTATTGTTTTTGATTTCTACTGTTACTGCTGTTTATCTTGTTTCACGTGAGTCCCCTTAGATTCTTGTTTTTCTCCCTTTCTCACAGATGCCTTTTTTAAAACATGAATAGAGTTAATGAGTTATTAATAACTATCTGAATAAACCTTGCAAGATTGGTTCTTAAGTATTTCTTAAACAACTTTTCTAAAATACAGGATCATTAGAGATTGAAGACAGACATTCCATTTATTGTGCATGATAAAATTTTGTTAATGCTGTAATGACCTCCCGTAATGGTAGCACTGATAAATTCCACTTCCAGAGTTTAGGCTAGCTTGATAGATTATGGATCTTCAATTTGATTAGTATGGTGGTCAGACACTCACCATATTTATGCTAGGCTCTCGATATACTTTTAACAAAGGACGTTTGCATGTTTTTGTGCATAGTAAACAGACAATTCTAAAAGATCTTACTATAAATAGCACAAGGAAAGATTCCACATTTTCCAATAGAGTTCTTATAGTATTTTTTACAGGTTTATAGATACATTTTATAACTACAGCGAAATGTCACTTCCATTTATGTGATATCCTACACTTGTCGGTCCCTTAACTCCTCTCCCGTCCCCCAACCATGCCTCCTTTTCTGAAACTCTCTACTAGAGCTGTTAAAACTGCTTATGACCAGTTTTTGGCCTGCAGACTGGCACAAATAAACTGCCCTCTACTGAACTGATGGCAGGTTTTGCATACTGTAGGATAAGTTACCTGTTGTGTCAATGCTCCTGTGTGTCCTGAAATATGAGAAACTGGACATAAATATTGTAGTGTTGAAGAAACCAATAAACAAAAATTCCCCCAGTCCTTGAATGATGTGGGCAATGGTGAAACAGTGGGAATGTATGGTGAAATCGGCAAAATAAGATGCTCAACATTGGGGATCAAAATCTGATTTGTCATTCAAGTTTTGAGTAGAGATGAAGTGCCAGTTACCATGTATTTACATTTTAAAAGTCTGCTATTCTCGCATGCATGGACAAAGCTAGGCAGCATCAGGTCTAAACATCAAAATCAGTGAAGTACTTTACAGTTCCAGCTCACCATGTGCTGTTGCATGTGTGCAATGTTGCTGAGTCCCCAGAATTTCAATTCACCTCATAGATGGTGACGCCCTGCTCCTTTGTTCGCAGAATTAATATCAGAGACACACTAGCCTCACCACATCATGGTACATCTCTGATCTACTTGTAATGCAGTTATACCTCACTGCTGACTTCTAAGCACATTGATACCCTGCATTGAAATGCTGCTGTTAGGCCTCTTTGCATGTAGGATCGATATCTATATCACTGATTAGAGCAGGGTACATTTTGGGGCTTTTAGCTTGTTCACTTCACATTCACATCAATTGGACTCATGTGATGCTCATATCATCTCTGCCTGGCTTTGATTATTTTCACTTTGTTGCATCATTCAGAACTCATAGTACTTCTGCCTTGCATTTTAATGCAGACACAAAGCTCGACTGCTTGTCATGGTTATTAGCAGTAGTCAGTCATGGGGATTGATGTGTTGCTATCTGATTATGTTCATGTATCTTATGTGGTATGTGTGCTGCTTGTGATCCCACCAGATGGCCAAGTCTCAAGGTTTTAGGGTGTGGTCCTTAGTTAAGTCAGGGCTAATGACTCAGTAAGTGAAGGGTTTCATCCAGTATCAGTTCAGGGTCTTTGGGGTGCTTGGGTCAGAGGGTCTTTGTCACTACAGTGTGGAGTATGGGCCACAGACCTGCACAGCCCAGTGCAACAAGTCTGGTGATTAGATGCAAATCGTTGGAGTGACCAGACTGATCTCTGTGCAGCCCTCAATCAGTTGTGGCTAGCTTTTCAAGTCCATTTGCGGTAGGAAAGGGTGGACCTAGGTCAATCCATGAGGTTTGTTCAAGGGAGTTATCAGGGCCAGTGCTGTGGTAGGATTCTCAGGAATTTGATGTTGGGGATTAGAAACAGCATGCTGCAATGCAAAGCGAAAGTAAATTGAAGGGGGAAATTCAACGTGTAAAAGTGGCAATCACTTCAGCTCTGGAGAGAAAGGAGTACTCTGGGAATGGGGATCATTAGTTACCATCAGCTTGGTTTAATGAGGGAACTATGCACAACTATGGCATGATGGGCTATATGCATAGGACTCTGGAGTAAACTGAGGAAATGATGATGGATAAGTTGACTGGAATCATGTGGAAAACTGAAGGTGATAAGGTTGATAAGAAAGTTGTGGGAAAAAGCAGCATGAAGGTTTGGCGTGTTGCCGAGTTTGAGAGTCCTGTGTGAAGTGTTATTGCCTTCCATCTTTATTCAGATCACCAGTGTGCATTTGAAATAGAGATGGTTGCCCTGACACCCAGAGTGGGCAGAGTAATTTTTTTTCCCCGAGGGAGGGCACTCCACTTTATATAGAGATTTATAAAATCATGAGGGTCATAGATAGGATGAATAGGCAAGTTCTTTTCCCTGGGGTGGGGAAGTCCAGAATGAGAGGGTGTAGGTTTAGGGTGAGGGGAGAAATTTTAGAGACCTAAGGAGCAACCTTTTCACACTGAGGGTGGTGTGTTTATGGAATGAGCTGCCAGAGAAAGTGGTGGAGGCTAGTACAAAACAACATTTAAAAGGCACCTGGATGAGTATATGAATAGGAAGGGTTTAGAGGGATATGGGCCAAGTGTTGGCAAATGGGACTAGATTGGGTTAGGATATCTAGTTGGCATGGACAGGTACATCTCTATGACTCTAATTCTATATGTGAACCTCATGCATTGACCTACTGCATCAACTCAAGATCCCGACCACATACATTCTTGATGATATTATTCAACATTGCAAATCATTCCTATTAATGACTGTGAAGTGCAAATGGTTTCAGGTGAGTTATAAAATTTCACCTTATTTGTAAAAGTCAGAATCACTTTCCAAGGTTTGATTGTCTGCACATGGTCCACGAGCTGTCCACACCAATAACCCATGGACAATGCTGCTTTCCTTGGATATTGTTAAAAATCACATGACACCAGGTTATAGTCCAACAGGTTTATTTGGAAGCAATAGCTTTCAGAGAGCTGCTCCTTCATCAGGTGGTTGTGGAGTATAAGATCATAAGACACAGAATTTATAGCAAAAGATAGTGTCATGCAACTGAAATGATACATTGAACAACCCTTTCATCTTTCAAAATAGGTTGCAGGATTTGGTTCATTAATATGTAAATCCCAGAAGTACTTTGAATTCACTTTCTTGAGAACTTAAGGTTTTATAACAAAACGTGACATCTCAGCTCAGACAATGCAGACTGTGTGAGGTCAGACTGTTTCTATTTCCAAGGTAGAATTGACAAAATATTACATGGATTGACTGCTTGCAGATTGTGCATTTTTTTGAGCAAAATCAAATGCATCTCAAATATAATTTGCTGCTCCACATCATTTCTTGGATACTGTGATGGTTCAGTGTTTTTTGTGGGGGTGGGGGGAGTGCAGGTTGAGGGGAAGTTCTAATTATTATTGGCACATGTACAGTCTTGTGTGTTTATGCCAAAAGAGTTGCCTAGCATATCTGAATAGAGTCAATGATATGCACGGCCCATGTAGGTGCTTCCCATTGCCCTCTTGTCAAAGGCTGCTGTGTTCTGATGTTTTGATAACCCTGTTTAAATGTGTCCTGTGAGTGCTCAGTTATCACATTCAGTTGCTTTGTTTTTAATGTTGCCCACTTAGACTCATTAGGACTCTCCTTAGATTTGACGCGATCATAAAATCATCATAGAATCTCCATGAAGCTGCTTTCATCTACTGTTGGCAGTTCCTCCATATTGTAGATATCAACTGACCCAAGATGCAACTTCAGACCAGGCTGCAGAGTCTGGTGACATGGTGTTCTGTAGCAAAACTGAGGATAAAGGACAGATCTCTTTATCTCGCTGTCCACCCGGATCTCCATGTCCGTTAACATAAATTGAATTGCTAACTTGTCCCTGACTGCCGAATCTGGGTATTTCTTCCAACAGTAAATGTCAATAGCAATGTCTGGCAAATAGCAGTGCACCAGGTGCACAAGTGAAGTTCAAATATGACACCGGTGGTGGGAATCTTTGAAAATCCGGCAGCGGTGAGTCCTTCCATCACTAACACAAGCAGTGGTAGAGAGATGTGGTATATGTGGAATGAGGAACAGCAGAGCTATGAGAATTTGCTTGGGCTCGTGGAGAAAAACACTCAATGAAACTTTTAGATATTGATACTCAACATATTTTTGATTAAGTTCAGTCCTACACTTCTCAGACATCAAATGTCTTTACTAATATTGGGTTAATAGGTTATACAGAGCAACTCCCTTCTTGTAGTACATCATGTTTCAAGTAACTGAGTAAAGATGGGAGTCTGATATTTCTACCCTGAAGAGACATGCAGTGATACTGTGGGCATACTGACCGTGAAGCAGTACAATATTTCCCTTCAAAAAGATGAAATTTTATTTCATGTAAACTTACATAATTGATCATAGATTGGTGTTCGAACAGTGTGGTGCTGGAAAAGCACAGCCGGTCGGGCGGCATCTGAGGAGCAGGAGAGTCGACATTTCTCGCAAAAGCTCTTCATCAGGAACGCTTATGCTCGAAATGTTGACTCTCCTGCTCCTCGGATGCTGCCTGACCAGATGTACTTGTCCAGCACCACACTCTTCAACTCTGATCTCCCAGCTTCTACAGTCCTCACTTTTTCCATGGGTACTTGTTGTCAATCTGTTAATTATATAAACTGGCAACACAGAATTTTCAAGTTTAACATTTTGACATTAAATAACATTTAAACAATTGACAATTCATCCTGATTTGGTGAATGTATGCTTCTCTGGAAAAGTATGTGTTGTTTCATCTTGCACTTGTTCAACAACTGTGTTTGGATTCTAGCTATTGTCGCTCAACATCACACAATCATTTTTGTTCAAGGATTCTTCATACCTCTGTGCATGATGTGTGTGCCATGCATTCTTCCACTCTGACTTCACAATGTAGTACCGTGATCAATAAACACGATCTTGGATTTTTGCACATTTTGGAAACCCTTGCTGATACTGACAAGTATTTGTTATTGGATTGTAATTCACTCTCTGACCAGTTTTGATAATTCAATACTTCCTCATTGTGTATGTCTTTCATTTTCCTCTGGAAGAATACACTGTGTAATCTTAATGGTTAAATACTTCATTTCTGGTGTCAGTTATGTTGAGGATGGTAATCCCTTTTTAGTTTTTGCATGAAAATGCAATAAGCAATGTGAGTATCTATCTTTATTGTTTGACACTTAATGATTATAGGCTTAATAGTACTTTGCCTACATGCTGCTGGTCACCTGAATATGGATAGTGTGGTGACAATGTGATATGGGTCATTTCCCACTTAGTGCACATCTCGAAATGGTTTACCAGTGAACTGTGGTCCATTGTCAAGACAAAATCTGTTCTGAGAAACAAATGAAAAGAAAAACCACTCCGCATTGGTGACCGTTGTGGCCTTTGTGTAACTAAGTTGCCTAACAGTTGGAAATTTAAAGAAATAATTTGTCGCAAAAATGTAATCTTCCCAATGCACCGTGAATAGGTATGTTGCTACTTTCATCTAAAGAATGGATGCAATATTATGTGAATATCGAGGATCCCTTTGCTTCTGGTATTGATACTTTTGGCATTTTTCATGTATTTACAAATTTTGAAAATGTGAATTGTTCATAGCCACTACGCAGGTTCATATTTTGGTTGTCCTCAATATCCATGCATATTCAATACTCATCCCTGGTGTAACATGGACATGATACCTTGCATAATGATTTTGAAATTGAGATTCGTTTCCCTTGATGTCTTTTCACGATATACCACGTTTGACTCTGTGGTCGAAATTAATTAATTCTTTTCGCTAATTTTTTTTTGCTGTTGACCTGTGGTCCGCAGCATCAGTTGTGAAGGTCCTCTCACTGCTCACCTGCATTTCCTCGTTCATGCACATATCACTGCATGACTACTGCTTCTGGAAGCCACATGTGTATTGGCTTGATTGGTACCACATCCACAAACGTTCAGTCACTTCACCAGTGCTCAGTAACAGCAGTATGTACTATCTACAAAATGCACTGCAGAAACTTGCCAAGGATCCTTAGATAGCATCTTCTAAACCCACAATCAGTTCCATCTGGAAAGACAAGGGCAGCAGGTAAATGGGAAAATCACTTACAATTTATCTTTCAAGCCACTTGCCATCTTGTCTTGAAAATATATCATTGTTCTTTCGTGTTACTGGCTTTATCACCTTATTGGCTCATGTTTGTTTGATTTGGATGGACTGTCACTGCAGGATAATGTAAGTTTTATGGTGACAATGTAAACAATTTAATAAGAAACAAACTTTGAACTGATATATATAAACCAGCATATTACAGTAATGAGGGAGATATAGGATGCTATTCAGCCTGTCATGTCCACGTGGAATTATTGCAAGAGCAGCTGAACTAGTTCCACCTCTCTGCCCGTTCTCTGTAGACCTGCGGCTTTGTTCTTGATTTACATAACGAATAGTTTTGTACAGAGCAAAGAAAAATCACAGGGCGTGAGGCTCTGCTCACTCTTAATGTCTGAGCAGTGCAAGCTTATCAGGGGCCCAGGAAACCAATCACAACCACAGAAATATATACAGCTGCTATGGAGCATTGATGGAAAGACTGAATATTTGTGATGTGCCAATCTGGCCATGTGGGTTCCGAAAGCAGAAGTCATGCAACGATATGAGCACTGCAAGGAAATATGACTCTATGCTTGAAAGCAGCCTGCAGCATTTTGGGTGTTCCAGAGGAGCCAACTGCAGTATGTCTGACAACAAAGTGATGTCACGTATGTGAAGCAATAATGATGAGTGATGAACCTGAACCACCTAAACTGAACCAAAAATGTACAACTTCCATGTAGAACACAACAATAAATCTGTTCACATGTAAAATATGTGAGTGATTAGTATTCTGTACAAGTTGCAAATGTGCTATATATTATGACATGAGGTGAATGGTCTGAGCATTGGGATTCCTGTTCATTCGCTGGTTCCCTGACACACCCGGCTGCTTCCATAACAGTTGCCCTAGGTTCTTACTCGCTTTTATTTCAGCTGTGGTTAAATCCTATATCTAGGTTTCATCCTCAATGTTCATTCATCTTCAACTGGCATGTTCCCACATGGAGAAAGTGAGGACTGCAGATGCTGGAGATCAGAGTCAAGAGTGTGGTGCTAGAAAAGCACAGCAGGTCAGGCAGCATCTGAGGAGTAGGTGAATCAATGTTTCGGGCATAAGCCCTTCACCAGGAATGAAGTTCCCACGTGCTGCTTTTGCCATAACCTCCATGTGTTTCCAAGATCAGTTTCAACTTTCATTGTTCTGTGATTTTCTCATGTTGCAGTTTCTGCAATTTCAGTACACTTCATTCCTGAAGCCCAGATCCAGTTTGACGCAGGCTTAGCAGAGTTCATATAAATTGGCCAAATTATTCATGGTTGTTATGGACTTGATCAGCTTGACCAAATAGAAGTTCGTCACTCCCCACTTTTGATCCAAGAGGGTGGTTCATGTGTGGAATGGACTTCCTAAGGAAGTGGTGGATGTGAGTACGGTTGTGATATTTAAAAAATGTTGGGATAGATACATGAAAAGCAAAGGTTTGGCGAAATATGGACCAGGAGCAGGTAGGTGTGACTATTTCAATTTGGGATTATGCTCAGCATGGACTGGTTGAACTGAAACGTCTGTTTCCATGCTGTATGACTCAAAGAATATGAATCAGTTTGGACTTGCTATCCTTTTCCGAAGGATATTCTTCAGGTGTGTTGCAAACATTTTTTACTTTTTGGTCCACATTAGCAATACCCAATGTATTTACTATCTTGATTGATCCCTATTATGTCATATCATTTAGTAAACTCCTTTTACGTTTTTTTTGACTTCCCTTTTCTGTCTCCTGTTTTATTTTTCTGCACTAGGATCTTAACACGTTATTGTTGCACCTTTGCTCAATCACATATTTGAAGTTTCTGTACAATCTGATTCAATCAGTACACCATATGGGTAACCCTATTATTAAGTCTAATGTTACAGACATCAATTCCTGGCGAATGTTGTCATTCAGAATTCTATTGTCCTCAATCAGCACACGCCTGTTTTCTGGGACTGGCTGTCAGTTCTGGAAATGGTACTTTGTGGTTGGGGGCCATGTGGTTGTTTGTAGAGTTTCTGCAACTATCTCAACCTTTGTTTTGTTTGTATCTCCTCACATCATTTTATACCAAGTCAAGTACTTGCTGTTCATTATACCCAAACTCCGTTAGTGAACTTTTTGGACATTTTGTCCATTTTATTTTATTGTTTCTTCTCTGCTTAAACATTTAATTAGATTTACAAGTTTCTATTATTGCTTCCATTCCATTTATGGTGTTACAAGTAGTAGATTAGAGTTTGGCTGGGTATGTTGCCTGTCCAGACAGTGAATCCTCATTCTAAGGAAGGGTCACTGGACCCAAAATGTTAACTTTGATTTCCCTTCACAGATGCTGCAAGATCTGCTAAGAATTTACAGCAACTTCATGTCCTTAACTCCTGCTAAGGCCGAGGTTGTCTCGTTGCCCAAGAGGGTGAGACCGCAAATAAGATAGTTTCAGTTTTGATGGCTAACAATTCCTGCAGATCCTCCGAAGGAAAAAGTACTAAGAAATGCGTAGCCCACAGACTGCGCTTTACTGTTGCCCAAGGCCTTAGCACTCCTCCAATGCACGTAGAGTTCAGGTGAAACTGAACATTTGGTCAGAAAACCCCAACCCCATTCCTTGGTAATCAGATAGGGAACAGTAATCAGGAAAAGTGTCCCTGCAGCTACAGCATGGGGAGTACCTAGTTCATGAAGAACCAGGAAGTTGGTGGCTCTGCCTTTGCTGAAAAAATAACAACCGGGTTTAGTATAGATAAAGGAGGGTGCTTCCCAGTAAGAAGCAGACCTGTCTTTGTGACTACCCTGAATTTATAAAGTATGATCGCCCTGGACGGGTAAGGTGAAAGCTGCTCAATAAAAAAGAGGTGGGGCTTTCGGTAAGAGATGCAGTTATTGTCCCAGACTAGTTCCTTCCATCCCACAATTGGGAAGATGGAGGTGCCATTAGGGATGTCATAGTGAAGGTGGGTGCCATTGTCTTAATCACATTCACGTAAGTGCATCCTGTGCCATTGTAACAATTGGGATATGCTACCCTGGACTTACTAGAGGAAGTCCACAAGCGTCCTTTCCATCAAGGTTGGAGGCCGCGGCCTGTCCAATTCTTGATGAGAACGAAGGAACCTGGTTCAACAGTCAGAACATTGTTGAGGGAGGGCAGCTTCTCATGAGCAGTACAGACTTAGGAGTGAAGACCTCGCAAAAATTTAGTCAAGGAAAGAACATACGACTTCCTCAGTCATGTGGTGGAAGTGAATAAGGGAGGAGGTGTCATTCCAAGGCGTGTGGAAAGCTTGACCATAGACAATTTTGGCTGGAGAGAAGTGAGTTTTACCTGCAGGAGTGCAGCATAGGTGGAACAATACCAGAAGCCATAACCTAACCCAGTAAAGACCTGTCTCAGAAGTCAATTTGGCGAGTTTAGTTTTCAGAGTCTGGTTACAACACTTCATGACCCCTGTAGCCTGTGGGTGATAAGCACAATGTAGTTGGTGGTGGATCCCAAAATGAGAGCATAATTCTTCATTAGTATCACCATGAGGGCCATTGTCAGAAGATAGGCAAAAAGGGAATACCAAAGTGGGGAATAATCTGCTTGAGTAAAATATTTGCAACGGTCTTGACAGAAGAGTTGGAAGTGGGGTAAGTTTCAACCCATCTGGAAAAACCATCAACAATGACCAAAACCTACTTGGTGCTTACACATTTGCAACTCACTGAAGTCAAGCTGAAGGGTTTAAAGGACCCTTCAGGGAGGGGTGTCTGCTCCGCTGGGCAAGGTACACCCTTGCCCGGGTTGTGCTCTTGGAAGGTGAGGCATCAAACACTTTGGGCCATCTGCTGGAGTCGAGTGTGCCACCAGGTGGTCAAGAGGTGGTCAGATGGTGAGCGAGCACCACAATGAATAGCATTATGGAGACATTCAATGACCCATAAGGCAAGAGCATCAGGCATACAAATTTGAGAAATGGGAGTACCTGAAGATGTCAAAAACCCTCTTTTTCCAGAGCTGACCAAAATTATGCACAACTCCAAAAGCATAGCAAGAGTCAGTGTAAATGTTAACATGAAGGCCCGCCCTGAGGACAACAGCACGAATCAGAGCAAAACGTTCAGCTTGCTGGTCAGAAAAGGGAGTCTCAAATGTGATTCCAGGGCGGAGCCATGGTCATCAACTATCGCATAGCCTGAGCGGCACGTATCTGTATGGTCAGAAGAACAACTATCAGTGAACAGATTGATGTCACGGTCTGGGATAGGGGCATCAAAGATCTGGACGAATTTGGATATCCTCCTTGTCAACAGTCATGATCTGGAGAGGATAAGGGTGATGGGGGCTGTGCAAGGAAATCAGCATGATTAATGGTGGTACAGTACTTAAAGGTCAGTGGGGGGTTGTTGAGGAGGTAAACCTCACAATGGTTTTGGCAAGCAGCAGTCAAGTATTGAGTTTGCAATTGTCCTAACAGGCGATCATTGCACGAGAACTGTAGATGACGATATCTTGCTGAATTGTGAGGTTCTCTGCAGACTGTAAACTAAGATAAACAGCAGTAAGGATCTGAGTACAACTGGGATGTCCTAAAGGAACAGAATCAAGTTTAGTGGAGAAATAGGCTACTGGGTGGTGTTGATCTCCATGCAGTTGTGAGAACTGAGGAAGCACAGTCATCCAGAATAGTGCAGTAAAGTTGGAAAGGTCTGTCATGGGGGTGGGGGGGGTCTTCCCAAAGCTGGAGTTTGTGACAAGGCATGTTTAAGTTTGTTGAAGACTTGCTTTGCCTCTGAGGAGAGCGCGAAAGTACCTTCGTAAGAAGTAAAAGGGATCAACCTCTTAATGAGGAAGGCAGCGTGAGGGATCCATTGTCAGCAGAAGTTGACCCTGCCTAGCGACTAGTGAACCTATTTTGAAGTTGTTGGGACCAGAAAGTTGACAATAGGAGTGATGCGGCTCTGTTCAAGAGAGTGTGAGTCAGCTGCCAGGATGAAACCTAGAAACTTTACCTGCGTTGTGCAATTGAGACTTTTTTTTGGAGAGAAAACATAACCCAGGCATTTCAATAGTAGAGGAGGAGGACTACATCAGAGCGGTTAGATTCTCCATCTAGACTGGCAACAAGGAGGTAGTCTACGTATTGGATTAGTGCAGACCCACCTGTGAGGGTGAGAGACTGCAAGTGTTTCAGTAAGGCCTGAGAGAAAAGTGTCAGAGAATATATGAAACCTTGAGATAGTTGAGTCCACATCAACTGATGGCCATTAAAAGTAAAGGCAAATAGGTACTGACTGTCTTCATAAAGAGGCAGAGAGAAAAAAGCATGTTGCAGGTCAACAACAGTGAAACATTTCGTGTATGATGCTACCGAGGCTAGAATATGAGCTGGATTTGGGACCAGGGCATAAAGAGGCTGTACGATAGTGTTGATAGCTGTTAAGTCCTGAACTAGTCTATACTGGTCTGGCTTGCCAGATTTTGGGACAGCCATAATTGGAGTGTTATGGGGTGATTGGCAAGGGAGCAGCATGCCTTGGCAGAGAAAGTCATCAATTAGAGCACTGATGCTCGGTATCACCTATTATTTCAGCGGGTATTGGCAGATGGATGGTAGAGTAACATTTGGTTTTGGAGCGATCTGAATGGGTTCACATTCTGTAAGTCCAACATGGGAGGATGTTTCAGTCCATACATCAGGGTGGACTAAATTCTAGGACATCCAGGCTTTTATGGTGCAGGAGTGTGGCACTGAGAGGTAGGATTTGAATAATAGAGGATAGTCATCCCACCTTGGAGTGCTTGCAGATTATAGTAATGTGGGTCAGCCCTGGTGATTGCATGGTAGACCAAAGAGCCCAAGTCTTTCGCATGATAAGGTGGATTGACCTTCTGGGTAATGTGGGGGCTGAGGTATCTGCCCGTTTCCATAGGTGAGCGGGTATTTGAACATAATCTGCTTCACACTTCAGCCCGGTGGCCTGAGCCAGGATCTGTATAGTCCATTCAGTACCAATTAAATCCCTGAAAGAAATCTTGCAAGGGATTGATCTTGGCCTGTCCGATCGGAAGCAAGGGTGACATGACTTCTAGAACTTCGGAGCTCAAGGTCAAGTGACCATCATTGGCATTTAGTGGACATGTATAGTTGGCGTTCAACTGAGTCAGAATCAAGTTGGACACCGGGGAACAGGCAAATTTGACTTGAAAGACGCACAGCAGATCTTGTCCCATTAGATTGCAGGATAATGTGGTAGTAATCACAAAGCAGTGATCCAGGGAATAGCCTTGGAAACAGACAGGAACCGGATCAGAAACTGGATAACAATGGGTTTCTCCTTGAAAGCCAGATAATTTTTGGGTCTTCTTTGAGATTGGAAGGTTCATGTCAGAATTCACCGAGGGCATAGAGCCTCCCATGTCAATCAGAAAGGAATACCATCTGTTTTCAACTTTAAGTAAGATGATAGGTTTCTGCTTCTAAGATGCAGACTTCAAAGGAAAGTTTTATGTTGTTCGGAAAAGGGGCAATTTTGTGAAAAATTAGTAAGTCGTCCTCTGCCTCTCGCGTCAGAGGGTGATTATTATCATGGAGTTTCCCCTAGTTGTCAAAAGGGTCCTGAGGGTAACTTTCATATCCTCCTCCTTGGTAGTGTCTCTCTTCACCCCCCACCCCCCACCCCCCTCCTCCCCCAAAAGATGGTGGTC
Organism: Chiloscyllium punctatum; assembly: GCF_047496795.1. Taxonomy (NCBI): domain Eukaryota; kingdom Metazoa; phylum Chordata; class Chondrichthyes; order Orectolobiformes; family Hemiscylliidae; genus Chiloscyllium; species Chiloscyllium punctatum. Next base: position 50,116,763 of record NC_092763.1, read on the forward strand.
TGGAGCATTACTGAGAATGGACATATTTTCTTAGGGCTTCCAGGGCCAGTAAACACAGATAGTGGCATTTTGACTGGCAGCGCCAGCTTCTGGATTCAGCAGTTCTCTCATGGGGAATATTCCTGGAGTGGGTATTTCATCTTCCAACTCCTCAGAAGAGGAACTCAGCAAAGTTTCTGATCATTGAATGAGTTGTGACAAGGCATGGTGAGACTTTTTAGAAGATTGGTGAGATCTCTAATTTAGTTGACTGCGAGTATTCCAAGAACAGGATCAGTAAACTGAGGAGGGGGGTGGAGGAAGAGGCTTGGCCATGGCAGCAGCATATGTCTGAGGATGAGCTGTAGCTGCTGAACGAATGGGAATCTGAGGAGTATGAGAAGAAGCTGTAATAGCGGGGGCGAATCCAGGTGGGAGAATGACGGGAACAACGGGAATTTGAGAATTAGATGCAATAGTTTGATAGGCAGGAGGTTGAATAACCTGTGGAAAGGTGTTAGGGCAGGGGGGTGCTGGGGGCATTTGACTTGATGTGGCAAGTACTGGAGTAACCAGGGCGCATTAAGATGCACTTGGGGTTAGGTGGGGGTGAGGGAGGTGATGGCGGTGCAAGGTGCAGATAGGAACATTGATGTTTGACTCGAGCACATTCATTTTTGAGGACCTCAATAGATTTCATGGCACCACCATTAGTTAATTCAATTCCCAATTTGTTGGCAATATCCTGCCATGAACGCAAAACTGATTCATTGTGGCTTTCACGACAATTGCTACCACAGTCCAATCAATTCTTTCGTTTTTGAGCCCTGGTTTCGTCGCCAAATCAATTGCTGGGCTGATTTAACCAATTGAGTATTTTTATGGACACCCAGTGGCCACTGTTCATCTCCCAATGTCTTATTTAAGGCGCCAGAATGTTTTTGCATGCTTTCAGACTTTTCCAGATACTTCTCACAGTTTCACCAGTGAACAAGACTGATCTTCTGTCTTGTCTATATTCTTACACATCTTAAAACAACCTTCCTTTTATAATCCCAATTTAAGACCTTCACTATTTAACAACCCGACAACAAAACTAATGATTTTCGCAAACCCTTCTCAACTTTCCAAAACCATCGATAGTCTTGTTATAATGTATAGCAATACAGAGCAATTTGGAAATCAATTTAGATAACACCAATTTGACCGAATTTGAGTCCCTGATTCACTGGAAGTACTTCCTCATTCGGGTCCCTGACCTGTTAGTGGGAGTCCCTGACTCCTTTTTCTTAATGAAATCTTACCAGGACCAATCCTTTTTGTGTTGGACTTAGACGATAGACAGTGAAGGGTCGAGTCAACCACTACTTTGATGTGAGGAAAACCAAACCAGTTCCTCTACACTCAGTAGTGGAGGACTCTAGGCTCTTGCACCGCTGTCCACAATCCATCCATACCGAGTCTGAGTCACGGCATCAGAAGAAGATCTGAACCCCCAGTGGGGTGTCTCAGTTCTGCAATCGGTCTGACTTTTAAGATTTTGCTCTTTTTCATACGGCCGGGCACAGTGTGTCCAGAAGCATAGAGGTTATACCATCCTGTGTTCCTCAGAGGAGCTGCACACATGGCTTAAAACAAACTTTTCTTAAAGAAGGGTACATGTCAAGATCACATGGTACATTCAGAGAATTACTGATCAATACACTGAGCTGCTTTATTTGACAGATACTTGGTCCAATGATATTTCCTGGGAACCAACTTTGTTTTCCAACACTCAGGCCACCCTTATCTCACTAATGGAGCCATTGCACCTGCATCTGAAGGTCCATTCGGATGACCAGTAATGTCTAGTTATTTCTATGCTGTAAAGGGAGTATTGTCTGCTAATCTCTATTGAAGCAGACTGTGGTTAGTCAATCATGCAGCGATAACAGAATTAGCAGTTAGTAACTTAAAAGCCATTTTATGCAGAATTGTTCATTTGCAGCCTAGAAGCCATTTTGTCATGTTACTTGCATTGAGAAGCCATTTTATTGCCACCTAAGTTATTAAGAACATCTGTGAAGTGGTTGTTCCTGACATCAACGAATTACCTCAGCCTGTGTTCAAGTTTCGGATCCTCACTGAGACTATTTGGAAAGGTTTTGTTTCCATTCTGACACAAGTGATTGGTAAAGCCAATCAACATAATTTTATTTTGGGTATGCCATGAGGGATGTTTACTTATCGATTGTTTTAGGGTCTTTGGGAGGCTTAGTATTCTATAAAAAGTTTGTGAGGAGATCTACTTTCTACCTTTTGGGCTCCCAACTGATGCATTTTCCCTCGCATACTATTTGATTGAGGTAACACCAACAATCAGTCATCTTGAAGGGCGCCTGGGTACATTTCCAGGTGAATGAATTGGGAGGCACTCCTCTCTATTGGAGTGTTTATGTTCCTACATAACTTCCATTCTCCTGGAGGGGAGTCCTGGGGTTCTGGGTAAACCCCCCTCCCCCCCAACTTTTTTTTTTCAAGGGGAAAAGGGAAGGGGTTCAAAGGTTACTTCTGGGCCTTTCCTCCCAGAGTTACCTAAGTAGGGCAGCGCATTTGTGAGCAAAATGTCCTGGCTGTCCACAATTATAACCGTGATTCTTTTCTGACTGCAGACACAGCTGTGATTCAAAGGTTTTTCCTGTCCTGGCTGCAAAGAAGGGTGGTTGCCTTCTGACTGTGCTACATCCTCTCCCAGACCCCTTATTGCTCCACACCAGAGCTGAGTGTCCTGTTGACTGCATTAATTTCCCTTTCAGTTTTTCTTTGTTTTTCCAGTTTGCTATATTTCTTCCCAAGCCCTAGCCATGCATCACCGATCTCATTGCTCAGTCTGAGTATTATCATCTGGATCATGAGCATCACATTTAATTTTGGCTAGGGTGCTGCCTGGACTGGAGGGCTTGCCGTATGAAGAAAGGTTGAATAAGCTCAGACTTTGAGGGATCAATGTACTTGCACACTCCCTTTGTTCCTCCAAACAGCCAAGAATCCTGTCTTTAATCATATTCAGCATTCGCGTTCGAACTTCCAAAATGCATCACTTTGCACTTATCCAGGTTGAACTCCATCTGCCATTTCTCAGCCCAGCTCTGCATCCTGTCTGTCGTGCTGCAGCCTGCAGTAATCCTCTATACTATCGACAACACCTCCAACCTTTGTGTCATCTGCAAATCTACTAACCCACCCCTCCACCTCCTCATCCAAGTCATTTATCAAAAACTACGAAGAGCAGAGGCCCAAGAACAGAGCCCTGCGGGACCCTACTCAACACTGACCTCCAGGCAGAATACTTTCCATCTACAACCACTTTCTGCCTTCTGTAAGCCAGCAAATTCTGAATCCGGATGCCCAAATCTCCCTGTATCCCATACTTCCTGACTTTAAGAATGAGCCTACCATGCCTTGTTGAAGTCCACATACACCACGTCCACTGCTTGACCGTCATCGACCTGTCTTGACACCTCAAAGAACTCGATAAGATTTGTGAGGCATGACCTGCCCCTCACAAAGCCATGCTGACTGCCTTGAATCACACTATGCTTTGCCAAATAGTCACAAATCCTATCCCTCAGATTTCTTTCCACAACTTTGCTGACCACAGACGTAAGACTGACTGGTCTGTAATTGCCAGGGATTTCCCTATTACCCTTCTTGAAAAGTGGAACAACATTCGCCTCCTTGCAATCCTCCGGTCTGACTCCCGTGGAGAGCCTGGAGGCAAATATTCTCGCCAGTGGCTTAGCAACCTCCTTTCTCACATCCCGGAGTAGCCTAGAATAAATCTGGTCTGGCCCTGGGGACTTATGAATTTTAATATTTTCCAAAATTTCTAGCACATCAACTTCAATCTTGATTTGGTCAAGATTGTATCCCAGTTCCTCAAAGTTTTAATTTATGACAAGTTCCCTTTCCTTGGTAAAAACTGAAGCAAAAAACTCACTTAGGGCTTCCCCAATCTGCTCAGACTCCACACAGAAGTTCCCTCCGCTATCCCTGATCGGCCCTACCTTCTCCCTGATAGTCTTATTCCTCACGTATGAGTAAAATGCCTTTGGGATCTCCCTAATCCTTCTTGCCAAGCTTTTTTCGTGCCCCCTCCTGGCTCTCCTCAGTCCATTTCTGAGCTCCTTTCTAGCAAGCCTGTAATCCTGTAAAGCTGTGCTAGATCCTTGGTTCCTCCACCTTACGTAAGCTGCCTTCTTCCTTTTGACGAGAAGTTCCTTTGTTCTCATCATCCAAGGTTCCTTAATCTTACCCCTCCTTACTTGTCTCAGAGGAACAAATTCATGCATCACACGCAAAAACCTATCCTTAAATAGTCTCCACATGTCTTGCTGTGCCCTTTCTGTGGAACAATTGCTCCCAGTTTGTACTTCCCAACTCCTGTCTGATAACGTCATAATTTCCTTTTCCCCAATTAAATATCTTCACTTGGTAATTGCTCCTTTCCCACTCTAAGCCTATGCTTAATGTGAGGCAGTTGTAATCACTTTCACCAAAATACTCTCCCACCATGAGATCTGACACCTCTCCTGTCTCGTTGCCGAATACCAAATCCAAAATGGCCTCTCCCCTCATCGATATGTCTACATATGGAGTAAGGAACCCTCCTGAACACACCTGACAAAAACTGCTCCATCCAAACCACCTGCACTTAAGAGATTCCAGTCAATATTGGGAAAGTTGAAATCACCCATAACAACAACCCTGTTACGTCTGCATTTTTCCAGAATTTGCCTGCCTATGAGATCTTCAATCTCTCTACCACTATTAGGTGGTCTGTAGAAAACCCCCACCTCAGGCCAGTTGTGGGATTGCCCTTATTTTATCATGAGGCAACCAATATCACCTGTTGCATGTTCTGTGGGTTATTTAAACCTCTTTGTTGGGAGCGTGTTTGTTGGACTAATAGAGTCATAGAGATGTACAGCATGGAAACATACCCTTCTGTCCAACCTGTCCATGCCGACCAGATGTCCCAACCCAATCTAGTCCCACCTGCCAGCACCTAGCCCATATCCCTCCCAAACCCTTCCTATTCATATACCCACCCAAATGCCTTTTAAATGTTGCAATTGTACCAGCCTCCACCATTTCCTCTGGCAGCTCATTCCATACACGTACCACCCTCTGCGTGAAAAAGTTGCCCCTTAGGTCTCTTTTATATCTTTTTCACTCCTCACCATAAACCTAAGCCCTCTAGTTCTGGATTCCCCCACGCCAGGGAAAAGACTTTGCCTATTTACCCTTTCCATGCCCCTCATAATTTTGTAAACCACTATAAGGTCACCCCGCATCCTTTGACGCTCCAGGGAAAACAGCCCCAGCCTGTTCAGCCTCTCCCTATAGCTCAAATTCTCCAACCCTTGTAAATCTTTTCTGAATTTTCAAGTTTCACAGCATCTTTCCAATAGGAAGGAGATCAGAATTGCACGCAATATTACAACAGTGGCCTATCCAATGTCCTGTACATCTGCAACATGACCTCCCAACTCTTGTACTCAATACTCTGACCAATAAAGGAAAGCATACCAAATGCCGCCTTCACTATCCTATCTACATGCGACTCCACTTTCAAGGAGCTATGAACCTGCACTCCAAGGTCCCTTTGTTCAGCAACACTTCCTAGGACCTTACCATTAAGTGCATAAGTCCTGCTAAGATTTGCTTTCCCAAAATGCAGCACCTCACATTTATCTGAATTAAACTCCATCTGCCACTTCTCAACCCATTGGCCCATCTGGTCCAGATCCTGGTGTAATCTGAAGTAACCCTCTTTGCTGTCCACTACACCTCCAATTTTGGTGTCATCTGCAAACTTGCTAACTGAACCTCTTATGCTCGCATCCAAATCATTTATGTAAATGACAAAAAGTAGAGGACCCAGCACCGATCCTTGTGGCACTCCATTGGTCACAGGCCTCCAGTCTGAAAAACAACCCTCCACCACCACCACCCTCTTGTCTTCTACCTTTGAGTCAGTTCTATATCCAAATGGCTAGTTCTCCCAGTATTCCATGACATCTAACCTTGCTAATCAGTCTCCCATGGGGAACCTTGTCGAACGCCTTACTGCAGTCCATATAGATCACGTCTACCGCTCTGCTCTCATCAATCTTCTTTGCTACTTCTTCAAAAAACTCAGTCAAGTTTGTGAGACATGATTTCCCACGCACAAAGCCATGTTGACTATCCCCAATCAGTCCTTGCCTTTCCAAATACGTATACATCCTGTCCCTCAGAATTCCCTCCAACAACTTGCCCACCACTGAGGTCAAGCTCACCGGTCTGTAGTTCCCTGGCTTGTCTTTACCGCCCTTCTTAATCAGTGGCACCAGGTTTGCCAATCTCCAGTCTTCCAGCACTTCACCTGTGACTATCGATGATACAAATATCTCAGCAATATGCCTAACAGTTTAACCAGTTCTAAATCAACTGTCCTATGTAGGATCATCTGATCTACTGCCACAAAGGTGGCAAAAGAATCTCTCATTCCGTCAAACTTTTGGGATTTCTTTCCTGAAATCAACCACCTGGGCTCGCTTACAGCGGGCATAGCCAAAGAGGTCTACATTATGTGAAAAGTTGGTTTATTCCATCAAAGTCTACTCTGTTCAAAAATGCCTATTTATTCTAATCCCAGTTTCCCAGCATTTCCTATATCTTGTCATCGCAAGTGCACATCTAAATATTTTTAAAATGTTCTGAAAGTTTCTGCTTCTATCACCCTTGCAGTTGAGTTCCAGATTTCCATCACTCTGGTTGAAAAACATTTCCTCGCATCCTCATTAAACCACGTGTTACTTGTCTTAAATATATGCCCCATATCATTGATTCCTCCACCAAGGGGAAAAGTTCCTTCCTGTCTACTCTATTTATACCCCTCATAATTTTATACATTCCCCAATCCTATCCCTCCCATCAGTTTCCTCTACTCCATGGAAAACAAACCCTGTCTGTCCAATCTCTCTTCGTTACTACAATGCTCCAGCCGAGGCAACATCCTGGTAAACCTCCTCTGTGCATTCTCCTGTGCAATAACATCCCTTCCATAATGTGGATTCCAGAGCTGCACACAATGCTCTAGCTGTGCTTAACCAATGTTCTACTCTGTTCTTGCATGACCTCCCTGGGGTGTGAAACTTTATGTTTTGGCTAATAGAGGCAGGTATCTCATTTGCTGTCTTCACTAATTTTGTATGTGTGCCTTGCTATCTTAAGGGACTCGTGGACTTCCAAGCCAAGGTCCCTCTAATTCTTGGTGCTTCCCAATGTCGTCATGTATATCCTGGCTTTGTTTGTCCTGCCCAAGAGCATGACCTCACAACTTTCTGGGTTGAATTCCATTTGCCATTGATCAGCCCATCTGACCAGCCCGTCTGTATCCTCCTGTAATCTAAGGCTGTCATCTTCTCTATTTACTACCCCACTGATTTTAATTTCATCCGTCAACTTAGTGATCAGCTCTCCTACATTCAAGTCTAGGTCACATGTATATCAGAAATGTAAAAGGCCCCGACATGATCCCTACAGAGCTCCACTTTATACAAGGTTCCAGTCTCCAAAACACTTCATAACCTTCACGGTTTGACATGGTGCTCATTGTTGCTAAGTTTGGGTTCTGTCAGGCTGTTCAGCTCTGCCTTGGTCCAGACATGGTCAAAAGATCTGAATTCCAAGGTTGAGGCAAGAGGAAAGTGACCTGTCCTGGGTGTTCTGTGGTGAGTAACTCACCTGACTTTCCAAAGGCTGTCCACAAATACAGGCATGTAGTAGAGTGCTCTACTTGTCTGGATGAGGGCAGGTCCAGTAACACTTGAAGATCAATACCAACCAAGACAAAGTAGACCACTTGATATGCACCATCTTAAACATTTCTCCACCACCAATGCATAAAGGTAACAATCTGTACTGTGCACAAGATGGGCTGCAATACCTTGCCAAGGCTCTGTTGATAGTACCTTCAACATGCATGATCTCTACCACCTGGAAAGACACAAACAGTAAGTGAATGGGAGCACCAATACCTGCAAGTTTCCCTTCTAAGCACACACCATATTTACTTTGAACTATCTGTTAGCATTACTTCATTGCTGGGTCAAAATCCTGGATCTTTCTCAGTAATAGCACTCTGAATGTGTCTACTTGACTTGGGCTAGAGTTTTCACTAAGTAGCTTACCACCACCTTGTCCAGGGCAATAAGTACAGGTCCAGTCAGTGAACCTAACGGCCAGGATGAATTTGAAATTAAAAAATGAATAACAGAACAAGATGAGGTAATGTAATAGTTTAGACATAGTTCTGATATGAAATATTGAAGAGTTTGGGGAAATGGTGATTTCATATGTGATTTCAGATTTCATTTTGAAAAAAAATCTCATTTTAAAAGAAATCCAATTTTATATTCATGGGTTTATGTTTATAGTCATGAGTTGAATTAATTTGAAATAAATATGAAACAGCATATTAGAATGTTATGAAAGAAGAACGTAATCTATGAAGAGTAGCTTTTTTATACTTATTTTATTTAATTGTTTCATGTATTATCATAGAAGTATAAAATTTGATGTTTATTGTGTTGGTCACTTACTATACTGGTGAAAGATAATGTAATTTGTGTTGTGTGTGGGTAATGATATATAATAAGGAAGAAAAAGCACAAACATTGGAAATGAGGTTACATTGAATTTGGATTAGAAAATAGAATCAGGATTTGCAGCTGCAGATAAGGCTACTATTGTAGAAAATGACTAGAAGTACAGCAGGTCACTTGAGGGAAACAGACAGAGTCGAAAATGAAGTTGAATGCTGGGAAGTAATACCTGAAGAAAGGTTACTCTGGGAAGACCAATGACCCAGGGTTCTCAATTCTTTTAAACTGTAGAGAAAATGTTGGAATTTGTGAGGACCAGACAGAGTGTCCTTCCAATTCATGGATCGTTGTTTCAGAAAAGACTATTTGTTCCTGTCTCCTCGACTTTCTGCTTAATATGCATTTTGAAATTTAAAAAAATACTTCAGGGATGAGTTGTCATTTATAGCTAATACCAAAGTAGTGTTTTGCGAGTGCTGGAATTATTTTAATGCTCTCCCTATACTGGCCAAGATAAAATTGGACCAGCAACTTTTCACAGCTGGATGGAGAAACAGAAGTTGGCCATTTTAGACCCTTGAGGCTGTTCCTGACATTCAATTAAATCATGTTGGATATGTGATTTATCTTGACTTTGGCATTTGCCTGGTATTGCTGAACACCATTTTAATTCTGATATTGCAAAACTAACAATTGACCTAGCATCAATTGCTTGTTTTAAAAATTCTTTAATAGGTTGGGCACATTAATGGCTAGGTTAGCATTAAATGTTCATTCCTACTTGTCCTTGAAAAGGTGATTTTTGAGGTTTTTCCTGAGTTACTGCAGAATATGTAAACCCACAGTGCAGTCTGGAATTTGAGTTCTAGGACTTTGAGCCAAAGACAGTGAAGGAAGAACAGTTTTAGTTACAATTCAGGATGGTGTGTGACTTGGATGGGAATTTGCAGATAGTGGTATTTCCAATTTGTTGTCCTTGTGGGTTTGGAAGGTTGATAAAAGTATAGATTTGAGACAGCCCAGGGAATTCCTTATGAACTCCTAGCTGTAAGCCTCTCTTGGTTCTTCCCAGAGATCATACCTTTGGTAGTCTGGAATTAAAAAAAAAACTCTTACAGTTTAGTTTGATTTTAATCATCCCCTTCATTTACTAATAGCGTCACTGTTACAACATAACACTGATACCTATAAGCCAAGCAAACTGGATTTTAATAACCCCGGAGAGGAGGACATTGCTCTTCCTTCAAGCACCCTGGCAGGCTACTCTGTTGTACTATCACAAACAGACTACCTTTTATACACAAGTTTACAAAGGCTGTACTGTCACAATCAAAAAGTTAAGAAAAGCACTGCATGTTCTGAAGCAAGGCAAGTGGGTATGTGATTGTTTCCATGGGCAGAGAGAGATCCACATACTGGTTTTCATAAAGGTATTGTTTGAAACCATTAGCTTGACTTCAGTTATAGGCAATTCTTGAGCAGTAGATGTTATGTATGGACATCCGCTGTAAGAACCTACTGACGTATAGGGATTATAATTCAGTCTTACCATGGCTTCAGGTGAAGAAGCTACACAAATAATAGTGAAGGACAGTACTTGGGGAGAGAAGTTAATTGATACCAAGTTTTGTATTGAGGTCAGAATCAAACATTGTTATTAATTTCACAAAGGAACAGCTTGAATGTTATCACTTGGTGTCCTGTTTATACAGATTCACTGATGTTAAGGCAAATGTTCTTAATTGTCTTACCCGCCCTGCCTGTCTATTTTCTAGTGTTCAGCAAATCTGTTCTATAATTCAGAATTCCATTTTAGCCTAAATGTTTAAGGACAAGTTTTAAGGCAATAAACTTTCTCACTCCCTCCTTTTGTCATTTCATGACAAATACGTAGCTTATACAAATATAATTAGTCCATTTAGTCAGTTTGTATTCTTAATAAGTCAAGTACCTCCTTTGGCGAGTCATCACCTGGATTCAGCATGGAAGTTTGGGCATGGAGATAGAGGTGTAGACAAAGGTTGATTAACCAGATTCCTTTTTGGCTTAGGTGAAAAGCAATGTATGGTCCATTTCATGCATAAACAGATGATATTGTACATTCCTAGGATGAGTTCAAGGACTATCAGTATGTCACACATGATCCATCTGCATAGCGACCATAGCCAGCAAGTAACACTCCATCCACATGAACTGGACGATGGTTGTGCAGATATCTTCCCTGTGTCTTGACCAATTTAGTTGATAACATCTGTGTCATCTGAAATGTAGGCGCAACACTGCGACTGAACAAGCACCTCCTTTAGCAAGGAGGAAATCTAGTGCTGGCCGATTCTGAAGCGTCATCCGGGTCTCCTGTGACTCTTTGTTCACCAGCTTCAAAGTGTGGGCAGTTGAGTTGGCAAGTTTTTCAATGTCATCCACAAGGTCACTTATCTGATCTAGGGCCAGCTCAACACGCTAGCCAGGAATAAGACCTTCCAGCAATCTGGACCACCAGGTTTGTTGATGGAAAAAGTTGTGTGAGTCCTGTTTTGTTTTTCCTCTACTTTTTGTTCCATACTGATTCACATGTTGGTGAGCGTTTCATTCATCATCTACTTCAGGTGCTTCATGGTGGAGGGTAAAAAAGTGGTAAGGTGTATACTAGGGCACAACGTCCATACCAGTCATTGGGTAAATATGGGTAGGCTTTATTTTTGCATAGCCAATGAAAGCTAAAAGGAGTTCCAAGAGTGCACTTCTGTGAGTGAATGATGAGTACACTCAAAGCGAAAGCTGAATCTTGTAAACAGTGGGTGCTATCAAATGTATGTTGTCCAAATGTATTAATGGATGGAGAGTTGGAGTGCGACCAATGTCGTTGATAATATTTTTGCATAGTTTTTGTTCCACTTGCCCCATGTCATGGGTAATGGAAGGTCTTTCAATGCACCATTCTAACAGCGGAACAATGTTAACGTTGAATCCTTTAGGTTTGTTAGTGCACTTCACACAGCGACACACTGCTTCTACCAAATGGGTTTTTCCATCACAAATGAGGGATTGCATAAGTGGGTGAGTCCTGTTTATACACTACAGCAGAATGATGGAAGAGTGAGCAGATAACACATGGATCAGAGGGTTTAGCTTGAATAAAGAAACCATTTGTAACAGAAGGAGGATTGGGAATGCATATTATTTTTGGTCTTTCTTCTTCTTTCCAGCTTGTCTTGTTAACTACAGTAGCTACTTAACACAGGAAACGTAAAAGTATTCTGTCAGTGGTGGTAGGTCGGATAGGAAAGGATTCTGTCAAGAAGGTATAGGTGGGCAGTCTCGTAGCAATAGGTGCCTTAGGCAATGGGTACTAGTGATTTTGGTACTATGTGCTCAATACAGCAATCTGTACGGTTCATTTTGAGAGGGGAACAAATAAATATTTCAAAGTAACAGTTTCTGGTTAGCTTAATCAGGTACCTTTGCCATGACATGCACATCAACAGGGTGTTGGGCCATTAATGGTGTAGACCAGGGAGCCTCCATATCTCAGTTCATCCGCTGAGAATCCCGTCTTTTTCTGAGTCATGGTTCTCATATTAAAAAGAGCAGTTGGGAGTACTTGCAGTCAATTCAGGCCCATTTCTTCTATCAACTTGCTTAGCTGACCTTTTAAAGTACAATTCCCACTGCTTGGGGATGGTTGGCACAATGGAATTTTTGATTCATATTCCAACTCTTACGTAGTGCCTTGTTTAGCTCCGCACAGAAGTGGGGGCCATTATTAGAGGAGACCATTACTGATATTCCAATAATTTCCCTTTAGTAGAATTTTGCAAGTAGTTTTTGCTGTGCAGTCAGTACAGGGATAAGCTTCAATCCATTTACTAAATACATCGATTATCACTAAGCAATATTTTTTATAACAATGACATCTAGGTAACTCTATAAAATCTAACTGGATAGTATCAAAAGGTGCATTTGGCAAGGGGTTTCACCTGGTGGACACTTTACTTCTTTCCTGGGATTATTCTTTTGACAAATTAGGCAATTTGTAGCTGCTTGTTTTGCTTTTCCTTGCAATTTAGTCTAAATGTTTAAGGACAAGTTTTAAGGCTATAGACTTTCTCAAGGTGTTGTTGAAGGGACCTTGATAAGTTTTTTTTAAGATTAGATTCCCTACAGTGTGGAAACAGGCTGTTCAGCCTCACCAGTCCACACCGACCCTCCGAAGAATAACCCACCCAGACCTATTTTCCCTCTAATGCACCTAACACTATGGGCAATTTACCATGGCCAATTCACCTGACCTGCACATCTGTGTGACTGTGGGAGGAAACCGGAGCACCCGGGGGAAACCCACTCAGACACGGGGAGAATGTGCAAATTGCACGCAAACAGTCGCCCAAGGCTGGAATTGAACCTGGGATCCTGGTGCTGTAATGCATCTTGTGGGATAGTACATGGCTGCCTTGTTTTTGGGTTTGGAGGAATGAATCTTTAAAGTTGGGTGACAAGCAATTGAGTGCTTTGGAGTGTTTTTGTACCTGCACTCATCTATGAAAGTATTCCACACTCTTCACTTGTGCTTGTTTATGGAGGGGGATTTCAAACTAATAGCAGTTTTTATGTGGATTGTTTCCTGACTTCATTCCTGAATGGTTCAACTTTCACTTTTTAGATAGAGTTCCCAAGTCATAGTCTTCACGAGCAGTTACCAGTTTCTGCCTATCCACCCTATTTACTTTTGTTGCTTAACAGCCCAGAAAGCAGATTTGATCAATGGTAATCCTCTTTCAAATTGCCCTCTTACTTGTCCATGATTTTTCCAGCCAAGATATGGCTTCTCCCAGATGTGTCCATCGGAGGAAACCAAGGGAGAAAATCACTCAATGCTGGATTAACATTGCATCCCTTTTTCACAACATTTGCTGCCATATTTCAGGAGGTAAAAGTCCCAAAGGCGATGGTGGTTGAGCAAGCTATGGTAAGTGAAGGCGTCAGGTGTCAGGTAAGTGTCTGAGTGCTTAGGACACATTGAGGGACAGGGGCCTTGAAAAGGAAGAAGTGGTGATGGCAGGTTGGTGTTTAGAGGCGATGGGTGTTGATGGTGTTGGACCATGAAGTCTCAAGTCTGGTAGGGCCAGATTTGGATAATTGGAGGTTTGGTGCTGTGTTGGGTTGGACTGGTGATTTTGGACATGTGTCCAGGGATTGCTGGGTCAGGTTATGTTGCTGGAATGTTAGGGAAGCAGAGGTCACTATTCAGTAGTGCATCTGAGTTTTAAAAATTTCTTTATTTGCCTGAGTAACCTTGAAACAACAATGAGTAGTTTGATCAGCAGTGTTGAGGGAATTCTGTAGATAGGTTTTGAAGGAAACTCTCCGTTATTTTGGTTCTTCATCTCTGTGGACCCAGGAGGGGCAGTAATGTTTCTCCTTGCTCAGCAAAACTGTTGTGGCTTGCTGCAAATGTGCTTGGTTTTCCTGATGTTGCCATCCCACTGTCATGGTGGCTGGTGGCTGGCTTGGCATAGAGGTCCAACAATTTTAAGCTCTCCACAACTGTCAAACGTCATTGACTCTGGATTAGTGGTCCTGGAAGAGCACAGCAGTTCAGGCAGCATCCAAGTAGCTTCGAAATCGACGTTTTTTGAAGCTACTTGGATGCTGCCTGAACTGCTGTGCTCTTCCAGCACCACTAATCCAGAATCTGGTTTCCAGCATCTGCAGTCATTGTTTTTACCAAACTTCATTGACTTGCTAGTTTAGTATGTGTAGCTCTCCAGATGTACATAAATGAGATTTAGCCTCAGAATAACTTGGGCCATGCAGTCGACAGTGAATGTTGAGCAGGCGTGAATGTTAAATTCTTGCCAAGGTTTCATTGGACCTGTTTTTGGCCTCACTCTTTGCATTGCAAAATGTTACGAACCAAGGCTATAGCAGTAGTCCTGGCCCCTCATTAGTTAAACTGCTGTAGTACTTTGCTGTTGCTGAGCAATGCTGATATCTTGGATTGACTGAGAATAAATGAAAAGTATTATACAGCTCAACAGATCTTTCTTTCCAATGGGCAGTTGATCCACTAGCATTACTATTACAGCCGTGATGTGGAAGTGCCAGCATTGGACTGGGGTGGACAAAATTATAGTCCAAAAGGTTTATTTGAAAGTACAAGCTTTTGGAGTGCGACTCCTTCGTCAGGTAGCTAGTGGGGCAGATAATAAGGGCAGATAATTAAAGTAAAAGACAAAAGTGTCACACAACTGATGCGATGTATTGAACAAACCTAGTTTGCTGTTAAGTCTTTAATCACTTAGAATGGGGATGCAGGTTTCGATCGATTAATATGTAAATCTCAGAATTTCCTTCAAGTCACAGGTAACTTAAGGTTTTATTTTAAAAAAAAGTTGAAATCTCAGCTCAGACTGTGCATTACAGGTTTGAGGTTAGAGTCTGACTGTATCCTAACCTTGAGTCAGATTGATTCTACTCGAGGTTGGGATACAGACAGACTCTGGCCTCTTCCTTTAATGCATTGACTGAGCTGAGATGTCCTTTTTTTATATATACCAATAAGACCTTAGGTTATCTCAGGGCTGTCACTTGAAAGACATTCTGGGATTTACATATTAATCAATTGAAACCTGCATCCTAATGCTATATGATTAAAGACTAAACAGCAATCTAGGTTTGTTCAGGACATTGCATCAGTTGTATGATACTTTGCTCTTTTAATTGTTCTATGATCCTGCCCCACTAGCTACCTGATGAAGGAGCAGTGCTCCGAAAGCTTGTACTTTCAAATAAACCTGTTAGGTTATAACCTGACGTTGTGATGTTTAACTTTTACAATTGAAAGCCAATATCTACCCCATTTATTTAAAAGCTTTACTAATTTAGTTTCATAGTTTTAAACAGACTCTTTTATGATATCTTTGTCTTTTTTGTTATTTGTTAATTTTTCAAAGTTAATGACTAGGGTCATTTCACTTTCTGTTTTTTGAATGAGGGGGTCATGTACTTTGTCTACATTGTTAATCTCAGAGCAAACTGTCCCCACATACTATTGTCATCTGATCCCTAGCAGCTGGGACATTGCACAATTAGATTTCTTAGTACAAGGGTGGAGGGAATAAAAGACGCCAGCAAGTCTAAAATAGCGTGGGCAATGAGCCAGCAGGCTGTATGATGTTAACTTCATTACAGCTGAGTTCAATTGCAATCCTAGATTCACCTAATGTTCACAATAAATATTTTCAAGTAGAGGGTTGGTGGATGGCTTTCAGGGTTAGGAATCCTAAATCTGTTTCACGTTTTCTTGCCCAAACTATCTTAATCACCTTAATGAAATCAGCATAAATAGAGACTAAACCAGAGACTAATGTGACTCACCATTGTATGATGTGATGCATTAGAAGACAGATTGAACAAAGTGGAATTTATTTGTTTTTTAATCGGAAGTATTTTTGCTGACTTGAAACTAATGATGACACAAACCTTGTGCAACAACGCATCTTTCCTGAAATATTTGATTTGCATGCGTTCTTAAATAAATGTCTTTCATTTGTCTATCACTTACATTTTAAGCCTTTCTTACT
Source organism: Chiloscyllium punctatum (assembly GCF_047496795.1). Taxonomy (NCBI): domain Eukaryota; kingdom Metazoa; phylum Chordata; class Chondrichthyes; order Orectolobiformes; family Hemiscylliidae; genus Chiloscyllium; species Chiloscyllium punctatum. Next base: position 50,132,958 of record NC_092763.1, read on the forward strand.
GGTAGACATGGCATTTGTTTGTAACAATTGTGGCACTTGTGTTCGAGAACTAGATTTTTATTATGATGAGCTGATAGTTTTGTGTTCATCATTATTAATGCTACCTAACATTGTATAACAGATGTAATACCTGGTGAATTTAATTTATATCATTGTGGTGATGAGATTTGAATTCATAGCAGAAGGTCTCCATCATAAATAAGTCATCAACTTGAATAAATGCTAAGTTAGAGAATAGTGAATCAAAATTTAAAATATTGGAATGGCTGCAGTTTGATTTCACGTTAATTGAAATGGTTAACAATGATATGCCTGGAGATCATATCCATAAAACCTGTAGACTGGGTCTTGGATGACTTATAAGAAGAATTTATTTTTATAGAGTGTATTCCAATAGAAGAAATATAAAATCCAAGTTGATTCATTAGCTGGAGACAGACGTTGGAATTCTTAAAAGGATGGTTTTTAACCAAAAGAAGCGCACTGACTGAATCTTAAGAAGATGCAATTTGCATCATTGTGAAATTTGAGTTTTACTCCATTTGGAATAGAGATTAAACGTCAATATTAAGTTACCACCAAAGACAATAACCCCTTGGATATCTTGATTCTTGATTTTGCAAAATTGAGAAATAAACAATTCAGAAATTAATTGCCAGAACAAAAAAAACACATGATTTTGTTAAAATGAATATGGAGATGAGAAGTATTGCATGCTGTCTTTTGGAATATCTAGTGGACTTTTGAACTATCATGAAACTAACCAAGCTTTGTATATGCATGTGTATCATGGAATCTCTACAGTGTGGAGGCACGCCATTTGCGCCATCCAGTTCACACCATCCCTCTGAAGGACATTCCACCCAGACCCACCTCCCATCCTACTCCTGTAACCCTGCACTTCCCATGGCTAATCCACCTAGCTTGCACATCCCTGGATACCGAGGGCAACTTACCATAGCCAATCCACCGAACCTGCACATCCTTGAATTGTGGGAGGAAAGCTCAGTGCAACATCAAGGGTTGAAGGGCCTATGTGTGCTGTTATGTTCTATGAAACAGGAGCACCTTGAGGAAACCCACGCAGACACAGAGAATGTACAAACTTGACACCAACATTTGCCCAAGTCTCAAATTGAACCCAGGTCCCTAGCACTGAGAGGCAACTGTGATAACCACTGAATGACTGTGCCCCCATTCATCCCCTCTTCCAATGGAATTGCAGAATACTAGTAGCAGCTGTGAAAAGAAACTGCTGTTCTAGATTGAAGACAGCAGTATATCTGCTATGTTTTAATGTGTCTACATTCCTGAAGAAGGCAACTTTTTAAAGAGGACCTTTTCCACAAGATTGATTCCTGAAGATCAGCTGTATCTCCAAACAGCTAGCTGAGAACCAAAGCATTTGGATAGCTGTAGCCAGACCAATGACCAGGTAGAACCCAGTACCCCTTAGTTATTTTCAACTGAACTTTAGCCAAAATTAACCTCCTGTACTCTCTAACCCATTTCAGTGCCTTTGTTTTGAGTCTATGTACACGTGAGTTGTAAAAAATCAGGAATGTGTTTTACATTTTTAATAGTTTTAATATTTTAAATATTTTTACCCGGATGGTAACCCAAGAAATCCTTTATTGCTACTTTACATTGTGTAACAGATGTAATACCTGGTGCCTGCAAACAGAAGTGCACCCAGATTTGGCAAGTACAACCTTTTATTTACAGTCAAACCCTTGTTACTATAAAATTTGAAGTGTGAAAAGAAACAAGATATTCCATCTCCATCTGATTGTAACATCAGTCACAAGTAAGAATTCATAACAAACTTGTTCTTGAATCCCTTGAACTCATTTGTTTACAAAAGCATTCGCTTAGAATACCTTTCTCATTGACAAGTCTATTCCTTCAAGATACAAGAAAGTTCAATTTAATCCTCAACTTTTAGGTGTCCATCATATTCTTTGAAGTGTTTAAAAAATCTATTTGGACAATTTCATGTGGATTTGTTCACATCTTGTGGTTTGCTTGAAAGAGAGGATCAAATGAATGAGGTACCCTGAAACTGCCTTTCTTTTTGACAAAAATGTTCTCAGATGTCTTTCTGTGCTTCAAGACTGTCATGAAATACTCAATTATCCATCTTTACTGCTAATAGAATGACAAATATTGTGGTAATGGGATTGTGAAATAGTGTAGCAATTCAAAGCAGCAAATACCAGCATGCACAGAGAGCATTACAGATATCGGAACATTTCAAAATAACAGCTTTACCTACGGTAATAAGTGCATTTTATTAACTTAGAAATTTCCAAAGAACTGTGTTGCAATTCCAGAAGGTCCATTTTTATATATGGGTGAGCAGGTGGCAAATTAGTATCTTTGGCTTGCATCATGTTGAAGTAAATTAAATTGAGCCTCTTAATTGACTTTTTTCACTGCTTGCAGTAACTTGAAACATGTTGATAAGCATTGAATTTAGCATTTCAAATCCTGAGTTCAGGCTACTGATTGGATTAAGTGTGATTTACTTTCCAAATGGTAATTGCACTTACAATGCAGAAACAACTTCATTTTCACGACTGTCTAAGTCATAGCGTAACATATCTTTGTTTATGCTTGCGTCCACCAGTAAGCTGCAGAAGATATACTGTCATTGTTTTATTATCACAGAATATACGTGACAGAGAAAAGCTGAAATTTGCTGTCTGAGAGGATGTGGAAAGGTGTTGATCCATGATTTTAAAAGAAGATTGGATGAGCCTTGGAAGGACAAACCCATGCGGCCTGCAGGGATAGAGGGGGAATACAGCAAATGCTCTCTTCAGACAAATGGTATGGATTGATGCACTAAATGGCCACCTCCTTTAGTGTAGTAATGACGCTGATTCTGATTCATAGCAAAACTAAAAGGAAGTGTTTCTTAACTGACTTTAATAAAATTAGATTCGACATGGAGAAGCAAGTGTGTTGGTGGTTGGCATTGTTTTTGTTCCAGGATTTCAGTAAGTGCTAACTTTATCTTACTCCTTTGTTAAGAAAAGTATGTTTGATCATAAAATATTTGTGAAGTTTTGTTTACACCTTTGAACTTTCAATGCCAAGTTTCAAATCAGCCCACAAACGAGCTAATTATGTGTTTGGAGATTGTTATTTCTTCTTTTTTCTGAAAAGGATAAATATACAGAATATACAAGAATAGCAATTTTATGTCATAGCTCCTGCAATGAAATTATTATGTGGAATTATTCTTGAAGGTGCCCAATCTCAACAATATATAAACTAAGCTGATCTTAGCTAAATGTATAGGGACACAATGATTAACCTTGGCCAGTAGTTGACCTCGCAGCTAGATGTGAGTATATCTGTTTGCGTTCGACCTCTTAAGTGAGTGTTGTGAGAGAATTGAATTGGGCTTGGTTATGCTGACCCTAATGCTTATTTGAGCTCATGTTTGAATAGTCACATTGGTGATATCCGTTAGGTGGAAGATCTTGTGATAGTGTATCATCAATGTTGTTGCAGTGTGTTTCTTTCACTGACCGTAATAATTATGCAGAATCTCCAGGTTGTTGGCGAAATTACCTCTTATTGAATAAGATCTTGATGTTTGTGTTCAGTGCACTTTGAGCTGCAGACTAGTGAGACAAGCACAACTGTTGCCGGAAATAAGTGGGACACTTAGAGTGCTTTATGCAATAGCATCGAGTGCAAATGGGTAACATATATACTTTTATTGCCAATGTAAATAATTGCACATTTTAAATATGGATTTCTAGGTGTAGGGAACTGTATTTGAATAGTAGCTGTTTGTTTGCCTGGAAGTAGAACTGTGGCCATGAATAGAAGGACTGATGTGAAAACATGTGACTTGCTTATTGGAGTCCACATGAGGGTCAGCTACATTGCAGTATATCGAAGCAAAAATTCAAACATTATAATTCTGAAGATTACCACCAAATGGAATATTTAACAATATTGCCAAATGCAATATTTAACAATGTACAATAATATGTTTAATAGATTCTTGAGTTTGGTTAGGAGCAGTTTCCCCAAGGTAGAGAGTGCAAATTGATGGCCGTGAAACATATTTTTAAAAATTCTTATTTCCACAAATAACTAGCTTCAAGTGAAAAAGGACTGCTTTAAGAAGGGCAGCTTGCACTGTAACACCAATGGAACTTTCAAGACAACTTTGAAAATTGTAATCTTAGCTCAGACAAACCTAAAATTCCCATTATCCTTCACTGCATTTAGCATCTTTTAAATGGCACCAAAGTTTTTTGCTTTCTGGAAGTTCATTTGTAGAAGAAAGGAGTGTTAAAAAGAAACTGGAAAGAGTGAAAGTGCACATTCAGCACGTGATAGATTTAAGCAAAGGAACTCTTCAGGATGTTTGATCTCACTATCAGTAGTTTGCAGCCTTGCAGCCATGGAAAGGAAATTTTATTTGAGTGGATATGTACAAAGGTAGAGTGAGCTGCAATATATTTTAGGTTTGTGCAGTGGTGAAAACTACAATTTAATTGGATATGAGAAACAAGCTTCATTGCTAAAACTGGAAGACTTTATGGTGTTTGAGAAAAAGTGCAGAGAAAGGGAGTGTGGCAGCCCAATGTCATAAAGATGCAGGAGAAGTTAGGAATTCATGCACTCCCAACAGTGTCTGCATTAAATAACATGCTTCATATTTCCAAATGTTGATTGACACTATATAAATGAGAATTCTAGGAGAGTACTATACATATTTTAAATGCAAGAAGTGCGTGAGTAATCTTCTATGACATATCAACTGTTGGGTAAGTGCAAGGAAGAAGGTTGTATTAATGAGAGATTTATGTTTGATTATGCTGACCCTTATGCCAATTAACCGGTTAACATTGTACTTTAGCTCATGTTTGAATAATTACATTGGCAATATCCATTAGGTGGATCTCTTATAAATGTTTATGAATCTCTTATAAATGTTTAATACTAGAATGGTTTAAAAGCAGAGGATGGAATTTCATAGCAATCTGAGCAATGTGGGCTCTGGTGAAATATATGGCAATTCCAATTTTCAACATTAGGAGCAATTCATGCCATCTTTAATGCTTTCTACAAGTAGCATGGTAATATTCTCGCTAAACAATAGTGAAGTACTAGTTGATGGTGATAATTGCTTATGAAACTTTTTAAAAATCCTAACTCACCTCATTAATATTCATCTTACCACGCTCCCTAATGAAGTGCAATGTTGGGAAATCTCAGCAAACCAACAGAAGCAGGGCGCCTGGCAGTTTCAGCTAGTCATTTATTTTGAGCCATCTCCATATTGGAAACAAAATGCCAACATCCCTGAGCATGCTTCTCTGGCACCAGCCACGAGCACCCCATATCCAAGGAGATTGGTACTTGGGTATGTGCCAGCCTATAAGAACCATTAAAGCATGTTTTCAATCCACTTATAGGACGCTTCTGCCCTTCGGTGCTGCACTGACAGGTATCATTCTAATGTTGCAGCAAGCACACTGGGCACTCATAGTCATGAACACAACTCATGGATTGGACCATTTACATCTCTGGGATCTTCATTCGCTCTTAAAGTGATTGCACCTTTGGGATTACCTGAATGCTTACAGCATCTGTGCTTTGCCTTTTTGTACTTTGCCCCACAGCCAGAGCTACCCAGGCTCATATTACTGCTGTCTTGCCATGCAATAGCAAAGCCAGGGAGTTTGCCATAATTGTCAGCAGGCCTTAGTCAAGCCAAGAGGCATACCTTTCGTTCATTAGTTCTTGGCTCGGTAAGTCAAGGGCAACTCCCAAAATGAGTCCAAGGACAGTTTGGACAGTCAGAGTCAAGCTCCTCTGCTTATGTGGGCAGAGGAGCAGAAAAACAGGCAGAAACTTGCCTCTCTTGACTTTTTCTGGCCTATTGTGATCTGATTTCTTCATGGAATGAGAGAGGTATTACAGGAGTGGCATAGCTATTACTGTAGGTGAAAATGGGGAGGTGTCCCAAGGGAGTAACTAGGCAGCACAGGGGGCATGCAGGGTTAGTGATGTCAGGGTATTACGTTGATTAGACCAAGTGGGGAAGATGTTGTAGGCAATAGTGAGAATGGCAGAGAATGAGCCTTTTTTGAGGGTAGATACGTTGTCAGAAAGAGTGTGAGATATCAGAGAGAAAACATTGGGACTTAGCTTATGGAGAATGATATTTACTTAATTCCTACAGAGTTGGGCTTTCTTCCAGATGGTGAAGACTACACTGAGCTGGGTGGCAAACTCTTGACTGGATTGGCATGATCTGGCATCATGAGAGAGGAAGTCCCGTAATGCCGCCCTGTTCATCAGGATCTCTAGGAACGTGCCTACAATGTGGGGTGCTATTTCCACCCGTCTGCTGTGTCTGGGGCAAATGTCAGCTGCTATACTGGGCAGCTCCAGACAGGTGCACAACAGGCTTTAAAAGGCAGTGGGGGCACAAGGGCTGATGGTGAATTCTAGAATATCTAGTGAATACCAAGTTGTTCTACAAACAGCACGTCGTAAAATAGTGTGGAAATTGGACACGAGAGACACTGTAGGGGAGTGCTACATAATTAAAGAATTTAGTTGGCCAAAATATGACTAGACAACTTGCGATACCTTATAGAAGCACCCTTGAAACAAAAACTTTACAACTTTTAGCCGATAAAATATAACATTCGGCCTAGAGTTATGAAATATAATACAGTATTGTTTCATCATCAAGTGCAGTTGGGAAAGTGCAGCACTTTTTCTTGACATGTTTATGGAGAAGACACCAAGTTGCAGAGCTTCCATTGTCTAAGCTGAATCCAGATAGATTTGGTGACTTTGACATTTGTGAACTGGAGGTTCAGGTCCAGAGTTGAATGGACCTGTAGAGTATTGAATTTCCTGAATTAATCACCATTTACCAGCATCGTGCAAAGTTACCTTTTCTGAATTAGATTTTTAAATTTTTGTTGGCAGTATAGGATAAATTATCTCTGTGTTTCTACAGTTAAGTCAATGATGGTCAAAAGGGATTTGATTTCTAAAGTAATGTTGAATCACATTTCCTTCTAGCCCCAGTACTTCACGTGATACTGCATGAGGCAAACAAAGTGCAAGTTAGGGCCAAGTTGATTTTGTTCTCTGTGCTAAACTGTGTGACAATATGCTGTTTAAATTAGCAGCAACAGAATGCCGTTATTGTTTCAGTTCCTATTTGCTGTCCAGCGCATCTGTTAAATTGCAATGGACATTAGGTGAAGACAATTGGGTTTGTCCCTTATACCCCTGATTACTTTAATTTGAATGGACAGATAATTCACCTGCAGTTTTTGGCGGTGGGATGGTTGGAAAGTGGCCAGGAGGAAGATGAGGTTTTTTTTCTTTGTTAAGGATGAACATCACTGCTCCTGGTTTATCAGTAACTTACTTGATGCATTTGTCCATGTCTGGTTCAACATTTCGAATGACTTACTGGCAGCTTGGGATATAGCCTCAGCATAAGGATTCAGGGCATTAGTGATCTCTACAGGAGCCTATTTGTGTAGTGTCAGTGACAGAAGTGACGGGGCCAGATTGCACACATGGGATAACTCATTGAGTCGTCTTGTGAACTGCAACCTTAGTAAATGCTATTGCTGGATCAGATGTAGGTTGAAACACTGCTGTTTAGGCAGGTGTTGGGATGAGTGCCAGATGGCACCTATATTGGCTAACCATCTGATTTCCACCCTTCTCCTGATCTTTGTTTAACTCCCAAAGGAAATACTCTGAAAGAAAATCCCATCATTTCACTAATAAAAACTGAGACAAAAATTGAAGCCACTGAGGAGGACAGACAGTTCCTTATATTTTTAGGAGGAGGGAGGTGCAGGAAAATCTCAAATATGCATTAGAACTTCAAGTAAGACATTGTTTTCAGTACCAGTTCCATAACCCTTAAAATTATTTTAATATTTCTTTTTAGGCTGTCCCACAGGTTGGAGGATTTTAGATTAGATTAGAATAGATTACTTACAGTGTGGAAACAGGCCCTTTGGCCCAAAAGATCTGTACAGACCCTCTGGAGAGCAACCCACCCAGACCCATTCCCCTACATTTACCCCTTCACCTAACACTACGGGTAATTTAGCATGGCCAATTCACCTAACCTGCACATTTTTGGACTGTGGGAGGAAACCGGAGCACCCGGAGGAAACCCACGCAGACATGGGGAGAATGTGCAAACTCCACACAGACAGTCACCTGAGATGACTCTCTTCCACTCCAGTCTTTGTAGGTTCTGAGCAATGTCCCCTTTTATTTTTCTTGCTGCTGGGTGGACCTTGAGGTCCATGCTCAGCATTTGCTTCTGGAAGTTTACACTGGCATGCTGATCAACATGTGCAGAGTATCTCAGTGACTACTGCGTAGCTTTGAGGCAGTGTTGGTCGTGAGGTGACTAACTAGCTCAATAATGGATTTGCACAGCTTGCTGAAGGTATGGCAGATGATGTTTGAAGAATTGGCTGGGTAGGATGCTTGAGCTTTTGCATTTCCTTCTGCTGTTTGTGCTTAACCTCCCATCGGGACCTGTTGGAAATGTTTAGAATATGCACATGCACTTTCACAGACGTGTCTCCAGTTTGGGTCATTTTGACTTCAAGATTCCCATGAATTGATGGGGTTGTTGCGTTTCTTTTTCAAGGAGACTTTAAAAATGTTCTTGATGTGTTTCCTCTGTCCTGTTGGTAACAGCTAACCATGGCAAAGCTTGAAGTAAAGAGCTTGTTGTCTTGTGTCATGTATGCGGACGTTGTGGCTCACCCTGTGCAGCAGATTAATTATAGACAGCACTTGAATGCTGGGAATGTTAACCTGAGAGATGTCACTGATACTGGAGTGAATTTCCTGCCAGTGGATTTGCAGCGTTTTGCAGAGGCTTCGCGAGTAATATTTCTGTGATTTGCAATGCCAGCTGTTCATTGTCCACATCTCCAATGCGTTGCAGGAGACCTGGCATGAGCAGGCTGATAGAGGACCTTTTAATGTTCTTGATGTTTAGCCTAAGGTCAGTTCTTTGATTAGCTTCTGTGAAATCAATGATGATAGTTTGGCACTGAACCTCTGTGCACATGCACAAGAGTCCTTTGCCTTCAGTTCAGAACAGTCCAACCTCTGTCATCCAGCTGCAGAATGCAATGTAGGTCAGCAGTTTCCTGTTTGCCCTGTAGATTTTGTATTTATGTTGCTATTGAGTAGCAGCGAATGAAAGTTTCATATCGCTGTTCTTAATGCTGAGTAGAAATAAAATTTAAGTGTGATGATGATGCGATGTGCAGTTTATCACCTTTTCTTACTTGTCCAACTTTGGGTGTATCCATGTCACCATCATTCTAGTTGGAAATCATTATGACTTGTATTATTTGCAGGGTTTTAAAGAAGTGACTGTAGAGATAGTAAATGATTTGTGTGCAATCTTCTGAAATGTCTTTGATTCTGAAAGGGTCCTAGTAGGTAGGAGATTTGCAAAATAACACCTGTTCAAAAAATGAAAGGAGACAGAAGGCTGGAAACCAAAGGTCAGTTAAGCTGACATCTGTCATTGGAAAATTGCTGGAAGCCATTATTAAGGAAATTTTGGCTGGGTACTTAGAAACTCATAATATAATCAGGTGATTTTGTGAAAAGTAATAATCTTTTTAGAACTAGAAAAATGAAACAGGAGTAGGCCATTCAGTCCCTTAAGCCCATTGTGCCATTCTAGATTATGGCTGATCATCCATTTTAATCTTGTTTACTCGAGCTATCCCAATATCCCTTGATTCCATTAGTGTTTAGAAATCTATTGATTGTCTTGAAGATCCTCAATGGCTGAGCTTTCACAGCCCTCTGGGTTAGAAGGCTCCAAAAATCTGCTTTGAAGAAATTCATCTTCATCTCTGTCCTAAATGGCTTTCCCCTTCTTATGAAGCTGTCCCTCCTTGTTCTAGATCCACCAGCCAGAGGAAACGTCCTTGCTGTATCTATCTTTAAACCATTTAAGAATTTTAGAAGTTTCAACATTCACCTCTCATTCTTTTAAACTCCAGAAAAATCATGCCCTGTCTCCTTAATCTCACCTCAAAGAACAGTCCAGCCATACCAGCGCTCCTTTCCCTTTATCAGACTCCCTTAATATACTTCCTGAGGAAGAGGGACCAAAACTGTGGGTGATCCTGGATTCTGTCTCATTAAGGTTCTGGACAAATGAATTGAGGTATCTTTACACCTCGAATTAAATCATCTTCTGTTCACAACCACCTGATAAAGGAGTGGCGCCCCGAAAGCTGGTGTGCTTACAATAAGACCTGTTGGACTATAACCTGGTCACAGAGTCATTGAGATGTACAGCATGGAAACAGACCCTTTGGTCCAACCCGTCCATGCTGACCAGATATCCCTACCCAATCTAGACCCACCTGCCAGTACCCGGCCATATCCCTCCAAACCCTTCCTATTCATATACTCATCCAAATGGATCTTAAATGTTGCATTTGTACCAGCCTCCACCACATCCTCTGGCAGCTCATTTCATACACGTACCCCCTCTGCGTGAAAACGTTGCCCCTTAGGTCTCTTTATATCTTTCCCCTCTCACCCTAAACCTATGCCCTCAGGCAAAAGACTTTGTCTATTTATCTTATCCATGCCCCTCATAATTTTGTAAACCTCCATAAGATCATCCCTCAGCCTCCGACGCTCCAGGGAAAACAGCCCCAGCCTGTTCAGCCTCTCCCTATAGCTCAAATCCTCCAACCCTGGCAACATCCTTGTAAATCTTTTCTGAATCCTTTCAAGTTTCACAACATCTTTCCGATAGGAAGGGGACCAGAATTGCACGCAATATTTCAACATTGGCCTAATCAATGTCCTGTACAGCCACAACATGAACTCCCAACTCCTGTACACAATACTCTGACCAATAAAGGAAAGCATACCAAACGCCTTCTTCACTATCCTATCTACCTGCAACTCCACTTTCAAGGAACTATGAACCTGCACTCCAAGGTCTCTTTGTTCAGCAACACTCCCTAGGACCTTACCATTAAGTGTATAAGTCCTGCTAAGATTTGCTTTTCCAAAATGTAGCAACTCGCATTTAACTGAATTAAATTCCATCTGCCACTTCTCAGCCCATTTGCCCATTTGGTTCAGACTCTGTTGTAATCTGAGGTAACCCTCTTCGCTGTCCACTACACCTCCAATTTTGGTGTCATCTGCAAACTTACTAACTGTACCTCTTATGTTCGCATCCAAATCATTTATGTAAATGACAAAAAGTAGAGGACCCAGCACCGATCCTTGTGACACTCCACTGGTCATAGGCCTCCAGTCTGAAAAACAACCCTCCACCAACACCCTCTGTCTTCTACCTTTGAGCCAGTTCTGTATCCAAATGGCTAGTTCTCCCTTTATTCCATGAGATCTAACCTTGCTACTCAGTCTCCCATGGGGAACCTTGTTGAACGCCTTACGGAAGTCCAGATAGATCACATCTACTGCTCTGCCATCATCAATCTTGTTGGTTACTTCTTCAAAAATCTAAAATCAAGTTTGTGAGACATGATTTCCCATGCCCATGTTGACTATCCCTAATCAGTCCTTGCCTTTCCAAATACATGTACATCCTGTCCCTCAGGATTCCCTCCAACAACTTGCCCACCACTGAGGTCAGATAGTTCACCGGTCTATAGTTCCCTGGCTTGTCTTTACCGCCCTTCTTAATCAATGGCACCAAGTTTGCCAACTTTCTGGCACCTCACCTGTGACTATCGATGATACAAATAACTCAGCAATCACTTCTCTAGCTTCCCACAGAGTTCTCGGGTACACCTGATCAGGTCCTGGGGATTTATCCACCTTTAACCATTTCAAGACATCCAGCACTTCCTCCTCTGTAATCTGGACATTTTGCAAGATGTCACCATCTATTTCCCTACAATCTATATCTTCCATACCCTTTTCCACAGTAAATACTGATGCAAAATACTCGTTTAGTATCTCCCCCATTTTCTGTGGCTCCACACAAAGGCTGCCTTGCTGATCTTTGAGGGGCCCTATTCTCTCCCTAGTTATCCTTTTGTCCTTAATGTATTTATAAAAACCCTTTGGATTCTTCTTAATTCTATTTGCCAAAGCTATCTCTTGTCCCCGTTTTGCCCTCCTGATTTCCCTCTTAAGTATACTCCTACTTACTTTATACTCTTCTAAGGATTCACTCAATCTATCGTGTCTATACCTGACATATGCTTCCTTCTTTTTCTTAACCAAGCCCTCAATTTCTTTAGTCATCCAGCATTCCCTACACCTACCAGCCTTCCCTTTCACCCTGACAGGAATATACTTTCTCTGGATTCTTGTTATCTCATTTCTGAAGACTTCCCTTGTTCCAGCCGTCCCTTTACCTGTGAACATCTGCCTCCAATCAGCTTTGGAAAATTCTTGCCTAATACCATCAAAATTGGCCTTTCTCCAATTTATAACTTCAACTTTTAGATCTGGTCTAACCTTTTCCATTGTTGTTTTAAAACGAATAGAATTAAGGTCACTGGCCCCAAAGTGTTCCCCCACTGACACCTCAGTCACCTGCCCTGCCTTCTTTCCCAAGAGTAGGTCAAATTTTGCACATTCTCTAGTAGGTACATCCACGTACTGAATCAGAAAATTGTCTTGTACGCACTTAAGAAATTCCTCTTTATCTAAACCTTTAACACTATGGCAGTGTCAGTCTATGTTTGGAAAGTTAAAATCCCTACCATAACCACCCTATTATTCTTACAGATAGCTGAGATCACCTTACAAGTTTGTTTCTCAATTTCCCTCTGACTATTAGGGGGTCTATAATACAATCCCAATAAGGTGATCATCCCTTTCTTATTTCTCAGTTCCACCCAAATAACTTCCCTCAGCACAGCTGTAATGCTATCCCTTATCAAAAATGCCACTCCCCCAATATCTTGCCTTCCTTTCTATCCTTCCTGTAGCATCTGTATCCTGGAACATTAAGCTGCAAGTCCTGCCCATCCCTGAGCCATGTTTCTGTAATTGCTATGATATCCCAGTCCCATGTTCCTAACCATGCACTGAGTTCATCTGCCTTCCCTGTTAGGCCTCTTGCATTGAAAGAAATGCAGTTCAATTTATTAATCCTACCTTGTCCCTGCCTGCCCTGACTGTTTGACTCACTTCTGTTCTCAGCTGTACCCGTCTCAGATCGATCTCTTTCCTCACTATCTCCCTGGGTCCCACTGCCCCCCACCCCACCTTACTAGTTTAAATCCTTCCAAACAGTTCTTGCAAATTTCCCTGCCAGTATATTAGTCCTCTTCCAATTTAGGTGCAATCTGTCCTCCTTGTACAGGTCACTTCTACCCCAAAAGAGATTCCAATGATCCAAAAATGTGAATCCTTCTCCCATATGCCAGCTCCTCAGCCATGCATTTAAAACACTGGAGAATGTGGTGTTGTGTGATTTTTAACTTTGTACACCCCAGTCCAACACCGGCATCTCCAAATCATGTCTTCTGTTCGTGGCCACCAAACCATTTACCACCTGAATTGCTAGCTGTACTTGCTGTTAGCTGTCATGAACTTATGAACAAGGACCCCAGATGTTATGACATGGAGCCAGACAGCCAAATGGAATAAATCTTTCGACCTCTATATTGACAATGCAGTAAAATTAAACCCTTCAAAGACCCTCAATTGACCACAGTGGTTCCTCTTCAGACTTTTTGAAAAACCATTCCAGACTCTGAATAATCAATTCAAGACACTGGGTCTGTAGTCTAAACAAAAGACGTAACAATTTATTAATAGTACTTTAGCAGAGCAAAATTAAACACAGAAGTAATCTAATTAGGTCTGTGATTTAAATCTTTGTTTTCAGTCCCACTCACGTAAAATGCAGACAGGCAAAAAAAAGAGTTGAGGGATAATTAAAAGAAAATAACAAAGTTGGGCAGATTACTGGTGGTTTTTCTGACTTGATATTCTACAGACATATATGATTGTTCCTTGGCTGACTTCAGCTCACTCAGGAAGTCAGTAATACTTAGTCTTTATTCTCTGAACTTCCAATAACTGATAATGGAGGTTAGGGAGGGATTTTTCAAATCTACATGCTGTAGCATTGACAGTTCACATAGCCTTCTCACAAAAAGCACATTCTGAATCCCAGTCCAAAACTCTTGTCCTAACCCTGTCAGTCAGACTGTGTCTACCCATGAGGTCCCAATTACCATTCAATATCTGCCACCTGCTTGAGAATATGTTCTCTCCCAGACTTGCTTTAACCAGTTCCCAGGTGCTGACCTTGTTAATGCCAAATGTTTACTATCTGAGTATGCATACTGCTTTCTCATGTGTCAAAGCGTCTATAGAATCCTTTTGTTCAAGTTTCAATCTACAATTAATTTCAAGGCCTGATTTTACAAACCAAAAAAAACATCTTTTTTGTCCTCTCTCCCTTTTTTAACACAAGTTGCTGCCCATAGTCCAAAGACCATTCTCCGCTCACAATTCTCAGTTCACAGGTCCAAACCAAAATTGATAAAGAATAAAATAGAGATAATGAAAAATCAGTGAGTGTTCTAATAAAGGTCCCTTTAGATGTCAACCGTTCCAAATCTGTTGAAGTACTCTGCACCTCTGTCCCTCCTACCAATAACCTCCCACTAATCCATAGTATATCCCATCTGCCATCGTTGCTGAAAGGAAGCAGAGTATAGGGATAAATGGGTCATTTTTGGGTTGGTAAGCACAATGAGTGGAGGACCTAAGTTAATTATGCTAGGTCCTCAGTTATTTATCAAATATATCTGTGGCTTGGATGAATGGATCAAATGAATAGGAGCTAAATTTACTGATCAAACCAAGCTGGATAAAACAATAAAGTGTGAAGAAGCGGTAAGAGTGTCTACAAATGGATATATGTTGGTAGTCAACAGTTTTATTTTCTTTGAGAGAATTTACTGCCAGTATAGTTGTTTATGCATAACCAACGAGAAGGAAATAAAGAATTGCAGTAGCAATTTTACAGCCGATGTTGCTAATGTGAAACACCAACATGGTAGCCAAAGAGAATGAAGTGAAAGAGAAATACAGAAGAGTTTTGATTCTTCATACTTTTCATCCAGCACAGGTACATATGATGGTATGTTTGTCTAAATCAGTGATATGACTGTATCCTTCAAGCTGTCTTCTGTACTCAGTTGTTGGTGTATTGAGGGAAATAGAGGTGAGGCAGATGTGGACTTTTGGGAAAGTTTTCACTCCTATGTAGTCACAATCTGTCAGCAGGCACTTGGTTATCCTTAATATTCTGCTGTTTCTCAGCTTCAAGTAAGCTCCAGGTTGTGGAGACTGCCACTTTTGCATGCCCACCCACATTGGGTAGAGTTATTCCAATCGGAAGACACCTGCTGAGTAATAATGCCTCCAGTAGACTGACCCTCAACTCGTAGGCCCTGCAATATAGAGTCCAATGCCAACCAAAGAGTAACTCTTGGAGGAAGGGGATTTAGGGAGATAGCCAATGCATCTTGGATATTGTGTATTTGATGCAGCCAAGCCCAACTGGATTGCTCCTGGTTGACCATGTACTGAGGGCTCCATCTCCCTATCGACTTGGAGCCTTCTTCAAAATCTTCTTTCATGCCACCTCTGTCTTACCATAGAAATCAGTACCAAGAATAAATGCTTCATCCATTCTGTGCCTTTTGAATGAGCAAGAAATTTGCTCGATGGAATATAATGTGGGTAGATGTGAATTTCTCCATTTTGGCAGGAAGAATAGAAAAGCGCTCTACTATTTAAATGAAATAAAACTACAACTCTGTGCTACAGAGAATGCTAGGTGTTCTGAATCACAAAAGATTAAAATACAGGTTCACCAAGTAATTAGGAAGATAAATGGAATGTTTGTGTTTATTGCAAGGATAATATCAGCTCAGCACCAACAGAAAATTGGAGTGGTGGGAAGGGAAACCTCTCATTCCAAGCTTTCATTTCCCTCAAGACCATTGCAAGAATGATTTTAAGCTGGAGGAGGAACCATATGCAAACCTCCAGAAGCCCTTCTCAGGATGGCGAGGCCTTCCACCTCCATTCTGCCCACCATCCCTAACTGGTTGAAGAGTATCCTCATGTTCTTACTCATGCTCTCACAGATCTTCCTCATTCATCCCATAGCATCGATGAATACTCTGGATTTCTGGGTTAGAGATTTGTACTCAATCAGCATGCTCTGTATCAACAACACTGGTATGAAACTCCAGACATGACCGGCATGGAAACTAATATAGAGAATATGTCTTGCCAACCTGAAAATGACCCATTGATCCTGATGTTCTGTTTTCTTCATGTTGACCAATTCTCAATCCATGTTGATATGTTACCACCAATGCTCTAAGTTTCTATCTTCTGTACTAACCGTTTATGTGACTCCATGCTGAATGTCGTCTTGAAATCCAAATACACTACATTTACTGCTTCCCCTTAATCAACTCTGCTTGTTATATGAATTTATGAAATGGAAATCCTTCTTGACAAATACACTGGAATTCTTTGAAGATGTAGTTGGTAGAGTTAATGAGGAGGACCTCACTTATATGAGGTTTATTTGGATGTTCAGAATGCTTTTGACAAATTCCCATTTAAGAGATTAGCATGTACAATTGGAGAATATGGGATTGGGGATAGTGCATTAAAATGGATAGAAAATTGATTGGCAGACAAAAAAACAAAAAGTAGGAATAATTTTTTTTCCTAGGTGGCAGTCAGTCATTTGTAGGGTACTGCAGAGATCGGGTATTGACAATATACTCATGATTTAGATGAGGAAACAAAGAATAGAGCTGTGAAGATGATATAGAGATGCTTGTGTGATTTGAACAAGCTGGGTGAGTGGGCAAATGCCTAGCAGATGTGGTATAATATGGATAAATGTGAGGTTATCCACTTTGCGAGCAAAAGGCAGGAAGATGGTTTATTAGCTGAATGGCCATAAATTCAGAGGGGAATGTACAATGAGACCTGGGTGTCTTCACACCAATCCTTTGGAAGTTAAGTGTGCAGTTGCAACAGGGGGTAAAGAAAGCAAATGGTATGCTGGCCTCCTTGGTTTGAATGCAGAAACAGGGATGTCTTGCTGCAATTATACAGAGCCTTGGTGAGACCACACGTGGATTATTATATGCGTTTTTCTGTCTCCTTATCTGTGGAAGGATGTTGTTGCTAGAAAGGGGATATCCCGAAGATTTACCAGACTGATTCCTGGGCTGACAGTACTGATGTAAAAGGTGGGCTTGAATTGGTCAGGATTATGTTTGCTGGAGTTCAGAAGAATGAGGAGGGATCACTTAAAAACATATAAAATTCTAACAGGATGTTCAGCCAGAGTAGACGCAGGAAGGAAGACCTATGTGATGAGGGACTCTAGAACCAAGGGATCAGAGTTTAAGGATATAGGCAATGTGATCTAGGACTGAGATGAGGAAAAACTTCTTCATCCCGAGAGAGGTGAATTTCCTACCACAGAAAGCAGTCGAGGCAAAAACATTATGATTTCAAGAAGGATTTAAATGTAGCACTTGAGGCTAATGGGTTCAAAGGATGTGGGGAAGACTGGGAACAGGCTATTGAGTTGGACATAATAGTCATAATGAATAGAGCAGGCTTGAAGAGCCTTATTTCATAGGACCATAGGATCCCTACAGTGAGCAGAGGCCATTTTGACCATCAGGTCTCCACCATACTGCCGAAGATCATCCCACCCAGACTCTCTCCCCCTCTTTGTGAAGCAACATTTGGAGTACTGTGTACAGTTTGGTCTCCTTATCTGAAAGGAAAGAAGATGTCAAGGTTGAAGAGGTCGTACCGATGCCCATTAAATTTTAGAAGGAGAGGTTAGTGGGACTTGATCAGGTGAACACTCACAAGATGATCTGCCTTTGTGGGGGAGACTGGAACTTGGGAACAAAGTTTAATGTCAAATGATTTTTTTTTAAACAACAAAATGAGAGATTTTCATCTGAGGGTTTTTAGTCTGTGGATTTCTCTGCCCCAAAAAGCAATGGACATAGAATCCTTAAATTTATTGAAAGCTGCATTGGACATATTCCTGATAGATAGATAGATAAACGAATTAAAGGTGGGGGTAGTGGTGGTGGGCAGGGTGTAAAGTGGGAGTTCTGGCCACATTCAGAACAGCCATGATCTTATCAAATGGCAGAACAGATTGGAACGATCTACTCATGCTCCCATATACAACCAATCTCAGGACCTACTGAAAGCCCAGGCAAAGCAGCTTGGAGAATCTAAGGTTATTACCACTCAGTGAGAAACTTAGAAAAGTTGATTGTGTTAAGTATCTATATAATGGTTAAACCTATACGTATAATTTATTTTTGCTTCTGCTTAACTTGGCAGTAATCAGTTTCATTGGATATACTTTACGCAAGTTACAGTTCTTGTTTCAATATAGTAAACATTTCTAGTTTCTTGATCACAAAGAGAAAATGCTGGAAAATCTCAGCAGGTCTGGCAGCATCTGTAAGGAGAGAAAAGAGCTGACGTTTTGAGTCTAACTGAGCCTTTGTCGTAGCTTTGTTTTAGCATTGACAAAGGGTCAGTTAGACTTGAAACGTCAGCTCTTTTCTCTCCTTACAGATGCTGCCAGAGCTGCTGAGATTTTCCAGCATTTTCTCTTTTGGTTTCAGATTCCAGCATCCACAGTAATTTGCTTTGATCTAGTTTCTTGATGATCTTGGAAGGAATTCTATTCGTTTGATTTGAGGCATTCATGATTGGAACATTGAACTTCTGTCGAGTTTGGGTGGGGAAGAAAAGGAGATGTTATTTAAGGCACTTGGCCTGAAAGGGTTGACTGAAGGTTTGAAATAGCTCTACCCACCAAGAAATAAATAATTTGTTTTGAGAGGAGTCTGTCAGTTCTGCATTCTACAATCTATAATCATTTAAAATGATAACTAGATTTATTTCTTAGGAAAGAGCAATGTTTTCTCACCTATTGTTAACTTGTCTTAAGTGAATGGAACCTGTCACTTCACTTTTGAGTAACAAGAAATAGTTGATTGCATAAGTAGGTACCTCTTCTGCCAAACGCTTATTAATAGTCCATTATTCACCACCTAAGACTAGTAAGCACCCATAGACTAGTATTACAGAAAATGTTGATGACTGCTAATCTACCAAAGATGATCCCACCAGCAAACTGTGTCAACTTTATGCATCTCTTACAACAATTTTGACCTCTGTATCACCACCAGACTCCATCCCTGTCACACCTCGTTTGCTGTTGGAACCCTTCATACGTTTATGACTTCTAAACTAGGTTTTACAGCCCATTTCTTGCCAGTCTCCTGCCTTCCACCTTTACCAAACTTTAAACATAGAAAAAACTTTAAAAATGGGCCCATATCCTCACTAAGCCCAAAGCCTGTTCACACCTCATCCTGTGGTCTGTGACCTACATTGACTCCTAGTTAAGTGTCACCTGGGTTTTAAATTTCTCATCTTTATTTTCAAATCACACCACAACATTACATCTGCTTGACCCTAATCTCCACCAGCTCTACAATTCTCAGATAGCTGCATTCCTTCAAAACTCGCATATTCTTTATTCAGTCTTTGGTAGTGATGTCACAAATGAGGGACTTATTGTTTTTTTTTGAGGCAATGTGTCACTTAAATTATAAATGCTGCAACTAGAGTGTACTGACCCAACCTGGATCATGTTGAGTTTCTTGAGTGAGTATTTGATGGTAAATATCCCTTCATAATTCTTTCTTGCGCTTCATGTGTGGGAAGCTATTTCATATAGTCTTTTAAAAGTGAGAGGTCATTTTAAGTATTAGCACATAAAATTGTAATTGCGCCTTCTGAATAGGATGAGATATCCACATTGATACATGTAATGTTCTACTGTAGCTAACATTTGGGGCTGTGGTTTTGTGCACTACCCATCTAAGTTGTTAAGGAAAAAAAGAGGTTAGCAATTTCCTAGATTCTAAGTTAGTCCTTAGAGGTGAAAGACAGTGTTCCATCACTGTACCAGCACGTTTTAAAACAAATTAGTTCAAAAACGATCTGAGACCCAAGATTCAAGTAAATAATATGACAAAGGAAGGCCATGCAGAGAAAGCATGAAGTAAGCGATTTTATCAACACAAAAAAAATTGCATCAATGAGTTTTTTTTTAGCACTTTTGTGTGCTTCATCGCTATATACTGCATAAGAATTTATGTACATTAAAATTTGTCTCACTCATTTTACAATTTTTTTTATCATTAACCTAACCCGAGTCAAACATCTCAACTTCTACTAGTAAGAAACATTTCTGGCTTTTATACTGCAGTTCGAACCCAAAGCAAGATTGTACACTAATGCCCTGGTCTCTCCAATAACATTTTATCAGCAAACCTTAATGTCAAAAATGATGATCTTGCATCAATTTTGCTTTACATCAGCCTGCACAAAACTACTTTCAACAAAAAGTTAGATAGTTTTTATCTCTACAGCTCTGTTTACATTAGGCGCAAGTTTACTTGTGAGTGCATTCTCCCCAGTCGTACATGCTTGTGCACAAACACAAAGCTGGTTGTAACCAGCCCATCCCTCTGCATAGCAGTAATCTATTTGAACCTTCTCTCAACCACTATATGCAATTTAGCATGACTGCGTTAGAAACAAGAAGTAAGTAGATGACCACGACAGTCATCTTGTGCAGAATGGAATAGGTGACTACGTGACTATATTGGTTGAAAGAGGAAAGATGCCCAGGACACCAAAAAACAAATTCCTTACTCATCGAATATCTGTAGTGTTGTGAGCACATTAGTTCTTCTCTAACAGGTTTTTAAACTGGGATTCACAGACATAAAGGGGTTCATATTTGAGTACTTCATTTGATTTATCTGTATGTAACAAATTAACATTGTGGATGCTACCAATTTGCTCAAGTTTGAAAATCACTAATTTTAGCCAACTGGAAGCATGTTCTCCCTGTGTCTTGTGGATTTTGTCAGTGTGTTCTGGTTTCTCCCACAGTCCAAAGATGTGCAGGTTAGGTGGTTTGGCCGTAGTAAATTGCCGATAGTATCTAGGGATGTGCAGGCTAGTTGGATTAGCCATGGGTGACAGGGATTTTATGGTGTGGGTGGGAGGGGGGGAGGAAGGGGGAGGCAGGGGAGTGGTTTGGGTGGGATGCTGTTCGGAGGGTCGGTGTGTACTCAATGGGCTGAATGGCCGTCTTCCACACTGTAGAGAGTGTATGAATTCTAATTTCTCATGTTACAGAGCAAATAATATGGCAATCCAGACAACTGTAATTTTAAAATAACTTCACTCCTATATTGTGTATCGACTCTGTTCGCTTACTCCAATTTCACTAACTGAGAATATCTTATTCTTTGTTGATCTCAAAATGGCAGCTGCAAAATCTGCACTATTGACTGAGTATTCCTGCAGACTTTATTTTGCTCCTTAGTGGATCATGGAATCTATTATTTAATGTCCTGTTTATCTATTTTACAGCTGACTCACTTACTCTGACTGCTCCTGAGCTGGTGACTGGGCGGTTGAGGAATTCAGTCAACATACCTTGTACCTACCATCCATCGCCTTTGTATGTTGAGTTAGAAGTCACTTGGTATTTTAATACATACAGCATTATTATTCGAAGAGATATAAATGGTTATTATATTCCTCGTTTCAACAATCGGGACAGAATCAGTATTAAGCGTAGTCCTGGATCTGGTGATGTTTCACTTATTCTGAAAAATCTGGCATACAGTGATCGAGGAACCTATACTTGTGAAGTAAAATGGCAGACTAAACATGGATTAAATCAAACTGAAACAAGAGCAGATGTCGATTTAATTGTACGAAGAGGTAAGTTTTCTTTTGGATGTTGATTGTGATTAACTACAACAAGGATCAGAATAATTGCTGAAAGATTGTGATCTAGCATGCCAGAATTTGAGTTTATGGAACTATCTTCTTTCTCCATAGATACACAGCAGTTCCCATGACATTTTCACAATGAATAATTTTACCTTTTGTAAAGCTGCATATTATTTAGGTTAAGACAAGTTTTGCAGTTTCCTTGTCTTATTTGGAATTGCTATAGTACAAGTTTCCCTCAATGAGTGAGTTGAAGTCAAGTCCTATGTCCATTCAAATAAAAATAATCATATCTGCAGCTTTTTTGGACTTTATACACTTGTCTACTCTTCACAAATAATTTAACAACATTCAGAAATGCAAAAGTCACAAATAACATCATTTGCAAATTGACCTCTGACACAAGCAAAAGAGGGCAGTCTCTATTGAGGTGCTGTCACTGATAAGTGGAATTCATTTTGTGAGCGAGAGGCAAGCAGGCCTTGGCACTTAGAGGGGTGAACCCTTTGGTGCTTTTATTATTGCCATTGTTGCCAGGGCACCCCTTTCGGAGTTTAAACACTCAGGAAACCTAAGCCCTCTTTCCCCTTGCTCCTTCCTCAAAAAGGTGCTGGGAGGTTGGTTTAATGCAGTTTGGGGACACTCCAAATGGCAAGGGAATGTTTAAATGCTGGCAGTCTGATCAAATATCCAATAATAGACAAATTAATTGGCTATCTACCATAGGTGACCATGCTTCTGTTGACACCATCGCAGGTGGCAGTGGGAACTCATGGGGGTTCCCTCTCACAGATTTTCACCACCATTTTATCACTGCTGCCAGTCAGTCTCAAGCTCTGAGGAAATCTTAGCCAATAACTTGTCAAAACTAGAAAATGCTAGAGACTAACAGCATTTAAGCAGAAATAGGGAACAGAAGTAGGCACAGGAAAAGAGCAAAACTAGAGTGTGGAAGCAGGCTGTTTGAGTCCACACTGACCCTCCAAAGAGCAACCCACCCAGACACACCCCATTCTTGTAACCCTGCATTTCCCATGGCCAATCTAATTAACCTGCACATCTTTGGACTGTGGGAGGAAAGCAGACAACCCAGAGGAAACCCACGCAGACATGGGGAGAATATACAAACTCTATGTAGACAGTTGCCTGAGGATGGAACCCAGGTCCCCTGGTGCTGTGAGGCAGCAGTGCTAAACACTGAGCTAACAGAATGGGGGCAGAGGAACTAATATACCAAAAATGACTTGATTGTGGCCAACTTTAACCAGTTTGTTTAACATGATTGTATTCTCTCAAAAGACTGAATAGCTACAAGTGACTAGGATCAACCAGTTCTGTTCAGAACTGATTTTGCAGATACACCCCCATCAGCATTCATTGTAAACCTTGGTGCTGATATTTATTTTGAGACAATAATTAACCTTGTAACTTGAGTATGCTGCACACAGTCATAAAGTTTCTTCTAGTATATTGGTTCCAGTTACACTGCAAGTAATAATGGCAGAACACAACAGCTGATTGTTTAATGAATGAATGCAAAATACTTGTGACTTTTCTCCATGATTCATTTTCTCAGAGAGAGGGAATTATTACACAGTTGTTTTTTCGCTAAGATAGTAACAGAGTTCAGTGCCAGCACATAAGTATATTAATTCACTGATAATCGCCACACTAAATTTCTACTCTCATGTGTTGGAATTACTGGTAACTTCAAATATGCCATTACAGAGTTGTGTTTTAATGCCTTGGTATTTCTGAATTAGTCTTTACATATCTTCACACTTTGGATGTCTTATTTCATGTGAAGATAAAACTTTTCTGTAACATTTTAATTACTTTCCCCAGCTTTACCTTCAACTAGACCTCCGGCTAGTTTGTCCCCTGTGGTTACTTCTGCATGTGGTAAGATTGTTACTCTTATATTTCTGTAGGCCTCTGTATTGTGATTCTGTTTTTCAAAATTCATTATTACAATTTTGTTCCTTTTAGAAAGGACAGATTAATATTATTAACTTGAAGCACAGATTTGGATGAAAAATGAAGGCAAGAGAGAGTTCGACAACACAAGAGTTCTTGTTTGGTTTTGCAGTTCATGCATCTTGATATAAAATTAAGGATGTTAGTATTGTATAGTATTATTTTAATTCAGTAACATTTACATAAGTAAATTGACAGACAAATCAGTTAAAAGTTCATCTCTGTTGGGATGGAATGTCTAAATATATCACTTGACACCTAGAGTACACTTGCAGGATCAAACAGCTTATTGAAATTACACCAGTGGGAAGAAACCACCTGGGGGTTAGAAGTTTCTTCAATGAACAAAGGAAAGGCATAAACTTTTATACATTTATTTTGAATCCATTCTTTGCAATTACAGATCAATCATGTTATTAATTAATTACATACGCATTCAATCAAATTTATTATGTGCCTATGGTCAATGATGGGCAGCCTTATAGACAACCCTTGGTCGTATTCCATGATCTTCTAATATTCATCAAACCCCCTTATCTCTATCCTTGGGACTTTCACAATGCATGCTGTATGTAACTATATTCTGACTTCTGCACCTATAGTTCAGTCCTCCCTGCTAGTAATATGGGGCCCACCCTTATTCTGTAGTGCTGTATTGTCCATTGGGTTTATAATGGAATCCCTTTAATGCTTATTGTATTCTTTTTAGGAGGTTATATGTATAATCTTTCAATAATTCAAAATATATACTTATGATTATCTGGAAATATTAACCAAAGTAGATCTATTTGTGATGGATCTCAGATTTTATATCAGTTCAGTATGGAATTCTTTTATCAGCATACTCTAAGTTGTTCTTATCCACCTGTCTCTGTATAAACACCTGTATCTGTGTGCTTGCAACAGGACCCTTTGTGTGCTAACTTTAACTCGTTACCTCGAATATATTCTGTCTACAAAGCTACAATTGTCCTAACTTATGGCTTACTTTAATGCTACACTGAATAAGCTATTCTAGGTCAACTCAAAACCACTTTCGGGATTTTGTGCTGTTTTCAGCCATGGCCACTCCCAACACTGACTTATCCAAAATCCTGGGTGGTGAATCTGAAACTCATTGTGTCAAGTAGACAAAAATCTTACTGTCTCAATACAATAAATGCAGCAATTGGTACCTCAATGTCTCAGGCCCTATGACATAGGGGCAGAAGTAGGCTCTGAGTTTGTTTTGCCATTCATATGATATGATAATCCTCAACTCCAGTTTTCTGCTTTTTCTCTGGAACACAATAGACAATAGACAATAGATGCAGGAGTAGGCCATTCAGCCCTTCGAGCCTGCAACACTTTACTCCCTTGCTGCTTAAAAATCTATTTTAGCCTTGACTATGTTTTGTGACCTAGCCTTGACAGCCCTCTGTGATATAGAAATCCAAGATTCACAACGTCTGCTAGTTTCACTGGCTGTCCCAGTATTTGTCCATAAATCAGTCATAAATGTTAAATTTGAGATCGGATAATGTCTATCAAAGTTATTAAGGGCTAAAGGATATAGGTTGTTCTATTAATTTAGGTCATATAGTCGTCACACTTTCAGGTGTGGAGCTGATTAAGAGGAATTTTTATTTATTCACGGATGTAGGCCTAGCTGGCTGCCACGGCATTTCTCATCCATCTGAGTTGCCCTTTTGAGCTGCTTAATTCTATTTTGTGTAGATACACTTACAGTTTGAGAAGTTATTCCAGGATTTTGTCCACGTGACATTGAAGGAAAGTCCAAGTCAGGATGGACAGTGGTTTGGAGGGGAACTTTCAGGTGGATGATGTTCCTGTGTATTTACTACTTTTGTCTTTCTAAATATGTTGTCTTCAAGACGTAGATCATGATTGATTAGTTGATCACAGAAACTGAGTTGTTTTCACTGCTTACCCATGTTCCTTTGCTGCACACATGTCAAGCGTCTTGATGTTGCATGAGTTCCATTTACTGAAGCCAAACAACTAGGGAAAAGCTTATGCTCTTAATAGTACTTGCCAACTTGTTGCATTGTTTTAATTTAGCCCAAATAGAGAAGAATTTCCTTCTTATATCTGCCTTAAATATACAACATTTTATTCTGAGATTAAGCCCTTTGGCCCTAGACTTCCTCCCCGGGGTTGGGGGGTGGGGGTGGGGGGGGTAACAACCTTTCTGCATCTGCCCGGCCAAGTCTCCTCAGAATCTTGTGTGTTTCAATAAGGTCGCCTTGTATTATTCTAAGTTCCAAAGATACAGCCCCAAATCTATTGACAGACCCTCCATTCTTGGTATCAGCCCAGTGAACCTTCATTAAGCTACTTCCAATGTCATTATTTCTTTACTTAGGTAGGGGTCACAGTATTCCAACTGTGGTCTGACTTATTTCAGCGAAACAACCCTATCTTTGTACTCTATTCCCCTTGAAGTAAAGGCCAACAGTCCATGAAGGGATTAACATTCCATTAAAGTTGATCATTTATGAAGATGAAATGACTGGTCAGTTTTGTTACAGTTCACTTTCTTTTTGTTCCACAGCTGCTTTCTCTTGTGGTAGGACCTTGAAAGGCTGGCGATTAAACTAAATAAAAATAAGTTATACAAGTAGACAGCTCCAAATGATTTAAGACTCAGGCAGCAGTAAAATAACAATGTGTCTTCATTAAGTCATACAGCACGGAAGAAGACCCTTCAGTTCAATTCATCCATGCCGACCAAGTTTCCCAATCTAAACCAGTTCTATTTGTCTACATTTGGCCCATATCTTTCTAAACCATTCCTATGCAATGGAGATTACAAGTGGGTATTTTATAGCTTCACTAAGAGCTTCAAAATGGCAAAATTAAATTAAAGAATGTTCTGAATAAATTCCTTGTATAGCTGTTTCAGATCTATATTGCTAATTGGTTTCATCTTAGAGGTAACACCAGGCAGAGATAAGGCAGAGGTAAATAGATACTTCACCATCAAGGAAATCAAAGTGTATCAGATGTAGAATTGAAGTCAAAGACAGATCAGCCACAACCTTCCTGAATGACTGAGCAAACTTGGGCAGCTGAACTGCCAACTTCTCTTAATTCACCCATGTTTGTGTCCACAATAGTTTTGCTGCTTTCAGGCTTTTGTTAGATGCCATTTCAGTATCTTATGAAATTTTTTGTCACATTAATATTACTAAATCAAATGTGATACAATCTTTGCATTGTTTTGGCTTGCCTTTGAGTGTTTATAATTGTCTTTGACTGGAACACTAAGGAGAGTGCACCCTGATTCTTTCAGAAAATAAAGATGGAGAAATGAGGAATGCCATTTGGTGTATTGTACCTTGAAAAATAATGGAGTGCACTCAGTGTCTGCAGTTGAAGCGCTTGCACCTTCTTTGCATTCTGTCAGAAACTTCGCCAGTAAGATCTTGAAAACCATAACAGTTCACTCTTGAAAACAGCACTTTCTAGAAAAAAGAAAAGGAAATTAAGACAATCAATTCACCCATATTTCCTGTTCTTTAAAGTGTGTGGATGTGTATGTAATGTTTAAAGTGTGGGAATTACAATACAGGACTTGTGATGTATCTTTTAAGCACAAAAGTAACAAACAGAACATCGAAGGGAGTGGAGAATAGGTCGATGAACAGGGTGGTGATGAGGGAGGAGATTGGACAATTACAGTAGAAACAACAACAGGAGCATTGCTTGTGGTTCCAGTTCAAGTTTCTAGTTATGGTGTGGGTGCACAATTACAACACTAATGGCACCAGTTTCCTGTGTTATTGCATTAACAGGAAATACTAATAAGGTTAATAACACTCCAGTCGTTTGTCCATCAGAGTATCCAATTAGTTTCCTTGAAGACTGTGGGGGTTTTGACTTCACTATCCTACCCAGAAATTCACTGTCAAACCTTAACTTCTCTTTATTTGCAGAAGAGATTTCCAAGTGTTCCAGACTGATTTCTTTTTACCACTTATTATCTTACAAACGATGTGATCCATTCTTTTTACATCATTGTCTTACTTGAAGAATTGATATGATATTTGAGTGGCAATCACTTGGGTGACTGATGTGCAGCAGAGGGCAGTAATAACCCACTAACTGAGAGTCCAAATTGAAATTATCTCCTTTCACTGGGAGAAAAATGCATGGCAGAAACTTTTATAGTTCACATTTTTGTCAAGCCCAAAAATTAATGCGTGTGATCACAATTTTATTCCTGATGCTTTTGCTTTTGTCTCTGAAAATCAAAACCATTAACACTGTATATACATTTTTTGTTCCTTTTCATAACTCAAAATGTTAAGGGAGCAAGAATAGCTAGAGACAAATCTGAGGAGTCTAGGACTAGGGGAAAAAACTGGCAATTAGAGTCTGACCTTTCAGGAATAAAACTAGAAAATATCTCTTCATACGGAGGGTGGGAGACATTTTGGAATTGTAAGGCAAATTATGATAAATCGGTCATAAATTTTCAACAAATCAGTAAGAAATATTTTAGGAACTGATGTGTGAAGCTACTATATTTCAGTACTAGAAACAGGCTTTTCAGCCCACCATGTCAATGTGGATTCTCTGCAAGTACAGTTCAGTTAGTCTTGCTCATCTGCCTGTTCTCTGGAGTGTTATTTTTCCTCACAGTTGCTTGTCTTGACTTTTTGTCTTGCATGAACTTTTATGGGGCATGCTGCCGTGACCTATTTACAATAATTAAGTAATTCAATCTGATTGGGTCCCTGGAAACAAGTTGTGACCTCAGGAATGCCTTCCCATGGCTTTGCAGTTGAAAGCAATTGGCAACATTCTGGATGTTCCAGTGGCACGGATCGCGAGGTCTATGCGCAGAATACTGCAGCAGAATGATGTCACAAATTACAAGGTGAAACAATAATGATGAATGATGAACCTAGTCCATCTAAAAATAAACCAAAAATATACAACTTCCATTGGGAAGGGGAAAATGAATTTCAGTTCACAAATGTTTTTAAAAAAAGAGGGTGTGCCTTGTGTGTCACCAACTTATATTGATAAGTTAAAGGGAGAGTTTTAGGATGACAACACCGAATGCTATCCAGTAAAATCCAGAATAGCTTTTATTGGACAAAGATAGTTGACCAGTTGAAAGCCAGTTTTGAAAGATCAACAGTCATTTTTACTCTTGACCAGCAACAAAAGCTAAGCCTGAATGATGCATTGTTTTGCATTTGTGTTTTTCTGGCAAAAGGCAAGAAACCAGATGGTGAAATAATATAAAAAAGACAAAATCCCTCCATGAAACAGGCAGGAAGTGCTGTTCTCTTTCACAACGATAAGGACCCTCCATACAGTAGACAGGGTGTGCTGCTTTCTATAACAAAGGCAGGGACTCTCCGTAACACAGACAGGGAGTGATGTACTCGAAAAACAAAGCTAGGGACACTCCAAACCAATGATTGTACTGTGGTACTGTCTCTCCATTTTTAAAATCTTCGAATAAAGAAATAAAAATGACAGTTCAGAGCATGTTGCTTGGTGCTTCAAGTGGCATCGTGAGTGGAAAATGTGTTCAAGGATGTATTGCAGCAATTATAGTAGGACTGAATACTTCTCACTGCTGTTTAATGAATCAATTGGCTTGACTGACACAGCCCAGCTGATTTGTTTTTGTTTCAAGGATGTAAGCGATAAGAAGATCTTCACTCCCTTTTGCCCCTTAAAGAGAAATTCAAAAAATACATGTTTTGAGGAAATATTCCAATCGAGAAGATGGTTCCCATTCCCAATTGATGCTGCATTAGCCATACTGGACACAAATGCAGACTTGTTGCATTTTGTGGAAATGATCCCAATTTTCCCCTCTTTTTTTTCCCAAAGAATCACTGTAACGTCCACAAGTAAGCATTGTCAAATAGTTATAAACTTTTGTCTTATGATAAATGTTATTCTTATGAAGCCTTCAGTGAATTGATCATATGCTGATATGAGGGGATGGCCAGGAGGATCTTTAGATCTGATGCCTGAAATCATCACTCCCTGAGGGAGTCAGGGAGCCGAGGAGGGAGTCAGGGGACTGAGTTGAGTATGGTTGCCATTACAAAAGAGAAAGTACTAGAAAAGCTAAAAGGTCTTCAAATTGAAAAATCTCCTGGCCCCAATGGGCTACATCCTAGAGTTCCGAGGGAGGTGGCTGAGGAAATAGCGGAGGCGTTGGTTGAGATCTTTTCAAAAGTCACTCGACGCAGGGAAAGTCCCGGATGATTGGAAGATCGCTGTTGTAACCCCCTTGTTCAAGAAAGGATCAACACAAAAGATGGAAAATTATAGGCCAATTAGCCTAACCTCGGTTGTTGGTAAAATTTCTAGAATCCATCATTAAGGATGAGGTTTCTAAATTCTTGGAAGAGCAGGGTCGGATTAGAACAAGTCAAAATGGATTTAGTAAGGGGAGGTCGTGCCTGACAAACATGTTGGAATTCTTTGAAGAGGTGAAAAGTAGGTTAGACTAGGGAAACCCAGTGGATGTGGTCTATCTAGACTTCCAAAAGGCCTTTGATAAGGTGCCACACGGGAGGCTATTGAGCAAGGTGAGGGCCCATAGTGTTTGAGGTGAGCTACTGGTATGGATTGAGGATTGGCTGTCTGACAGAAGGCAGAGAGTTGGGATAAAAGGTTCTTTTTCGAAATGGCAGCCGGTGACAAGCGCTGGTATTGGGGACAAAGTACTAACTTGGATTGAAAATTAGTTGGCTGATAGGAAACAAAGAGTAGTGATAAATGGCTCCATTTCAGAATGGCAGGCAGTGACCAGTGGGGTACCGCAGGGATCAGTACTGGGACTGCAACATTTTACAATATATGTTAATGATATAGAAGATGGTATTAGTAATAGCATTAGCAAATTTGCCGATGATACTAAGCTGGGTGGCAGGGTGAAATGTGATGAGGATGTTAGGAGATTACAGGGTGACCTGGACAAGTTAGGTGAGTGGTCAGATGCATGGCAGATGCAGTTTAATGTGGATAAATGTATGGTTATCCACTTTGGTGGCAAGAACAGGAAGGCAGATTACTACTTAACTGGAATCACTTTAGGTAAAGGGGCAGTACAGAGAGATCTGGGTGTTCTTGTACACCAGTCAATGAAGGTAAGCATGCAGTACAGCAGGTAGTGAAGAAGGCTAATAGCATGCTGGCCTTCATAACAACAAGAGGGATTGAGTATAGAAGTAAAGAGGTTCTTCTGCAGCTGTACAGGGCCCTGGTGAGACCACACCTGGAGTACTGTGTGCAGTTCTGGTCTCCAAATTTGAGGAAAGACATTCTGGCTATTGAGGGAGTATAGCATAGGTTCATGAGGTCAATTCCTGGAATGGCGGGATTACCTTACACTGAAAGACTGGAGCGACTGGGCTTGCATACCCTTGAGTTTAGAAGACTGAGAGGGGATCTGATTGAGACATATAAGATTATTAAAGGATTGGACACTCTGGAGGCAGGAAACATGTTTCCGCTGATGGCTGAGTGCCGAACCAGAGGACACAGCTTAAAAATATGGGGTAGACCATTTAAGACAGAGATGAGGAGAAACATCTTCACCCAGGGAGTGGTGGCTGTGTGGAATGCTCTGCCCCAGAGGGCAGTGGAGGCCCAGTCTCTGGATTCATTTAAGAAAGAGTTGGATAGAGCTCTCAAGGATTGTGGAATCAAGGGTTAGAACATAGATCGTAGAACAATACAGCGCAGAACAGGCCCTTTGGCCCTCGATGTTGCGCCGACCTGTGAACTAATCTAAGCCCATCCCCCTACACTATCCCATCATCATCCATGTGCTTAAGCAAGGATTGTTTAAAAGCCTCTAATGTGGCTGAGTTAACTACATTGCCCTGCCTGCTAAAGAACTTGCGGCTGACATTTGTCTTAAACCTATCACCCCTCAATTTGTAGCTACATCCTTATATACAAATTGGTGTCATCATCCTAGGAAAAGGACTCTCGCTGTCCACTCTTTCTAATCCTCTGATCATCTTGTATGTCTCTATTAAATCCCCTCTGAGCCTTTTTCTCTCCAATGAGAGCAGAGCCAAGTCTCTCAGCCTTTCCTCATAAGACGTTCTCTCCAGACCAGGCAACATCCTAATAAATCTCCTCTATACCTTTTCCAATCCTTCCACATCCTTCCTGTAATGGGGTGACCAGAACTGTACACAGTATTCCAAGTGAGGCCGCACTAGTGTTTTGAACATTTGCAGCATGACATCGCGGCTTTGGAACTCAATCCCTCTACCAATAAAACCGAACACACCGTATGCCTTCTAAACAGCACTATCAATCTGGGTGGCAACTTTCAGGGTTCTATGTACATGGACACCAAGATCCCTCTGCACATCCACACCATCAAGAATCTTTCCATTGACCCAGTATTCTGCCTTCCTGTTATTCTTCCCAAAGTGAATCACCTCACATTTATCAGCATTGAACTCCAGTTGCCACCTCTCAGCCCAATTTTGCAATTCAGCCCAATTCTGCAGTTTATCCAAATTCCCCTGCGACATTTTTCCACTCTGCCCACCACTCCATCGACTTTAATGTCATCTGCAAACTCACCCTCAATCCCATGTCTCTGCATTTTCTCCAAAAACCAAGTGGAACTTTATCAAAGACTTTACTGAAGTCCATGTACACCATGTCAACTGCTCTACCCTCATCCACAGCTTGGTCATCTTCTCACTCAACAGGGTTTGAGAGACATAACCTGCCCTTGATGAAACCACGTTGACTATCTGAAATCAAACTGTTGCTTGCTAGATGATTATGAATCCTCTCTCTTATCTTCTCCAACAACAGATGTAAGTTATGGAGATAAGTCAGGAACAGGATACTGATTAAGGATGATCAGCCATGATCATATTGAATGGTGGTGCAGGCTCGAAGGGCGGAATGGCCAACTCTTGCACCTGTCGTCTACTGTGTCCCACAGGGTTCAGTGTTGGGGCCGAAGCTGTTCGCGTTATATATTAATGATCTGGATGAAGGGACTGGGGGTGTTCTAGCGAAGTTTGCCGATGATACGAAGTTAGGTGGACAGGCAGGTAGTACTGAGGAAGAGGGGAGGCTGCAGAAGGATCTAGACAGTTTGGGAGAGTGGTCCAAGAAATGGCTGTTGGAATTCAATGTGAGCAAATGTGAGGTCTTGCACTTTGGAAAAAATAATACAAGCATGAATTACTTTCTAAACGGTGAGAAAATTCATAAAGCCAAAGTACAAAGGGATCTGGGAGTGCTAGTCGAGGATTCTGTAAAGGTAAACATGCAGGTTGAATCCGTGATTAAGAAAGTGAATGCAATGTTATCATTTATCTCGAAGGTTGGAATATAAAAGCAGCGTTGTGCTACTGAGACTTTATAAAGCTCTGGTTAGGCCCCATTTGGAGTACTGTGTCCAGTTTTGGTCCCCACACCTCAGGAAGGACATACTGGCACTGGAGCATGTCCAGCGGAGATTCACACGGATGATCCCTGGAATGGTAGGTCTAACATACGAGGTACGGCTGAGGATCCTGGGATTGTTCTCATTGGAGTTTAGAAGATTAAGGGGAGATCTAATAGAAACTTACAAGATAATACATGGCTTGGAAAGGGTGGATGCTAGGAAATTGTTTCCGTTAGGCGAGGAGACTAGGACCCGTGGACACAGCCTTAGAATTAGAGGGGGTAAATTCAGAACAGAAATGCGGAGACATTTCTTCAGCCAGAGAGTGGTGGGCCTGTGGAATTCATTGCCGCAGAGTGCAGTGGAGGCCGGGACGCTAAATGTTTTGGCAGAGATTGATAAATTCTTGATGTCACAAGGAATTAAGGGCTATGGGGAGAATGCAGGTAAGTGGAGTTGAAATGTCCATCAGCCATGATTGAATGACGGAGTGGACTCGATGAGCTGAATAGCCTTACCTCCACTCCTATGTCTTATGGTCTTATTATTTCAGAAATGCTATGAGACAGCATTGTTTAGAAACAGCATGTTCATAAGTTTGTGACATTGAGAAATTGTTTTCTTAAGAGTTTTGCCGACCAAAGTTAATTGCACCAAAGTTCAGATGAAAAACAGACCCTTTTTACTTGGCCGCAAAGTCATCTTATTGCATGTTCTCTGAAATATCAAAACTGTTTCTTGGTCAACTCTGCCAACTCCATCATTAGAGTGGGTGCTGAAAACAAGTGCTGCATTATTCTACAGGATTTGAAAATTCTTTATAGGTATACCATTGACAAATCCAGCTTTGTTGTTCCTCTGCAATTGCCCTTGACAAGTTGCTGATAACTGCTGAAGTCTATCTTGTGTAACTCACAACTGTGTTTTAAAACATCTTCACAATTTGTAAATTAAAATATTTTTTTTCAATGATATTACGTTTTTCTATATATTCGCAAATTATTTGTTATTGATTTTAATTAAAAATCTATATTCTCCTAAAATCTCCAATAAATCATTAAAATTATGTTATCTATTACATCATGTAATCTTCTCTTACAGAAATATTATTCTGTAACACTGATTATGGGAACAATGAATTTGCATTGCATTGTCTGTTAAATCTACACAGACACACCTATTGGGAGAAAGTGAGGACTGCAGATGCCGGAGATCAGAGTCGAAAGTGTGGTGCTGAGAAAGCACAGCCAGTGAGGCATCAGGAAGAAGAAAGGCTTTCCTGATGAAGGGCTTATTCCTGAAACATCGATTCTCCTGCTCCATGGATGCTGCCTGACTGGCTGTACTTTTCCAGCACCATGCTCTCGACACAGGCACACTTATTGCATATCAGCATCGACTTCTGACTTATTTCTTCTATAGTTATGTGTTTTAACATCTGTCATTTGTCTGACATTCATAGTTTACTGATTTTACTTGCCTCTTGAGTCCTGTATTACCAAAACTCAAAGCAGCTGTTGTTCCCAACCTTTCCCAACTCCAATCTTCATTTACACTGTAGAGATTCAGCTTCAGACTTTAGCATTTTTAAGCTTAAAAAAAATTTATTTAAACCCTTTTCATTTTTTGTCACAGTCAACCACACCATTTCTCTCAAGACCAGGACCATGAGTGCTTAATTATTTGTTCTTGGATGTGAGCATTGCTGCTCTGCTCAGCATTGTTCCCCATCTTTAATTGCTCTCAAGAAGATGCTAATGAACTGCCGTTCCATTGGACACTGGGTACAACTACAGACTGCAGTGGTTCATTAAGGCAGTTCATTAGCATCTTGATGGTGAACAGATGATCATGGAGCAGGAGTAGACCATTCTGCTCCTCTAGCCTGCTGCGAGCACTTATTCGAATCTTAGCTAACCTGGCTGTAGCCACAGTATTTATGTGGCTGCTGTATTTCAATTTTTGGTTAGTGGTAATCAGAGCATGTTGCTAATGGAATATTTAGAAGTGCTAATGACTTTGAATATCAAAAGGAGATGGTTAAGTTCAGTTTTTTGGGAGTTAATCATTACCCGGTATTGAGTAACACCAATGTTATATACCACTTATGAGCCCGATCCTAAATGTTTTTGTTACATATGGAATTAGCTGCTTCAGCATCAGTTTGAAATAGAAGGATGAAGAATCGTGAAATAATTGAACCAAATAGAATCAGATAGGCAGCAAAATCTATAGAGTGAATGCAATTAAGGAAGCTAAAGAGATTGTCTGGGAAATGACGCAGTGTTAATGACTTTGCAGTGACTTGGGCTGAGAAGTTGGACAAAGATCATTCTGAAAGGACTCCTAATTATTGAGTACAGTGCATGATGTTTGCATCTGATGTTGAAATGGCATAATGCACTTTTGCTCAAAACGTGTGACGTCAGTTCAATATTGAAACTGCTGATGTTGTGATGACACAGGAACCCCCAAAGTACTTACAGTACAAGCATTTTGAACTTTTAATTATAAGATGCATTTAAGGCATGTAACCAAAAGATGACTGCAGATGTAAATTCAGTGGCTGCCTTTCGAGAGGAGCCAGAATATCGCACAACAAGGTATAAAGGAAGCTTCAAACCGGTGACTTAAAAGAGAGAAAATACAGTACAAGCTGAACTGCAATCAGCAACAATTGACAAGTTTAGTGACTTCTCCCTTCGAGAATATGTAGGAATACAGGTTAAAAGCCAGTTCAACTCTGGTCTGTGTGTGCCAATAGAAGAAAGTGTGCTAGTAAGCTGAGACATTCCTGTGTGGCAGTGGAATGAGGTACTTGTTTGTACTCTGCTGGGTTCGAGCACTAATATGCTATGAAAGTCACATTCAAAGAGCCACTCATTAGTCATTTCTTCAGTGGATGTAAAGGGTATTGTAAGTCACCGTCAAAAATAAGCAAGACAAAAGAATTTTAAATAACCTGTCATGTCAGAAATCCCAATACTGACTGCTTTACTATCAATGTTCCAATATCTCCTTTCCATTTCCTGTAGACACAGATCCATGTATCTTTTCAACTGTATCTTTTTTTGTACTTCTCCTTTCTAACCTCTGTGTATGTGTGTTTCATTTCTGTTTCTTCTCTCTTCTAGTAACAAGAAATGACATTTTTAACTCCAGTTTGGTTAAATTGGCTCCTTTTGAAACACAATTTTATTTGGTCTGGGTGAAAGGTATACATGAGGGAAATGATCCTTTTCTAAATTAATTCTTGTGATCACCGCAGGGTGCGGGTGAATAAAGAAGGGGAACCAGCTCATCTATCCTCATCTGTGAGCTTGACAATTTGGGGTATCTGGAAAAATGATCAGGTTTGGGAACCTTACCCAGAGTCTATCACACAAACGGTAATGAGATTAAAATAGATTCTATAATGCTTTTCATTAGGAAAACACTGCATGTGATTTTGTTATCATAAAACACTGGTTACATCCAGTGCTGCTGGGAAACCTGTGTTTAATGAGAGAGTATTTGCATTTTTATTCAGAGAGTATGTAAATTTTAACTTTGGCCTTCATGAACTGAATTTAAGTTTACTGGGCAGTTTTGTTTATTTCAGGAAGCATTTTTTTTAATGGACCAGCGATTTACTGACAAGATTTACCCCAATAGATTGAAAATTAGTTTTAAGTTATTATCATTACTGGAAGGGACACTGACACTAGGGTCAACGTCTTGGTTTTTCTTTGCACCATTCTCTCTGGATCAGTATGCATCTTCAATAAACGAACCACAGACCCAATGTGTTAATTTTCCATTTATAGTTGACACCTAAATGTTTAAAGTTGTCAAGTATAGTCAGACTCCAGTAAAGGACTGAGAGTCATGCATTATGGGATGATCCATCCTTCAACAGACACCCTGAATGAAGGCACACCTGCTCCATGCTGCTAACCAGGAGTGATTAGGTGCAGGAAGTAATGCTCCAGCAATTCCCTGTGCAAAATGGTAGATCTATCTTTGTCAGTATACCAGCCATCACTACCCTGCTGACTCTCCTGTGAATCTCTGGAATCTTTGTCCTTCCCCAGGTACAAACAGAAAATTTACTGCTTACAAAACAGCCACATTGCTCTAGAAACATTGCAGCCAAAGGATACCAAGCTTTTTTTTTGTTTCCTTGGTCATTTGCTGCTTCAGTTGTCCATCATCATCTTGTTTGCCCAGTAGACTTGGAACAAAAGCCATTCTTAATGAAGATCCAGGATTGAGAGTCAGGTGTACAGGGTTTCCTTTACAAACTCATACTGGCCGTGGACAGCTATGATCAGTTTTGCCCGAAGTTCTCATGTCGAATAGATTTATTTTCCAGTAGCATGAAGTCAGTGCTAATAGCCAAGTGTTTTGAATAAGCTCCTAAAAAAGGCAATCAGAGAAACCAGTTCCTCAATCTTTTGAAAGATAATTCTTTGAGGACTTTACTGCATATTTTGACTTTAGTAAGCATCTACTTTCTTTTTTTTTTGCTAATACTTGCACCTTATATCTTTGTTAATAACTCAGTCCACATTATTATTAACTCAAACTCAAATACCTGAAATATAGACTTTGAAATATAGATTTGTCTTTTGAAAAGTTGAATGCAACCTTAAGACAATTAACTGCAGAATTAGTTGTAACAATATAGATATACAGAAGACCAGTCTAATAGCAAACTAGGAGCTGTAAAGATTATCCAGTAGCTTTGGTTGTATTGGAGGTTGGAAATGTATTCGAAGTAGTTCTAGCAGTTGGTCATTGTTTCTCCTCAGACTAAGCCACAAATGCCAGTAGGCAATGCAGAGATCACTCTAAGGATGATGTTTCTTATGAAAAGAATTTCTCTCTTTAATTTAAATGTGATTCACAAAAAATTTAATTCAAATGTTTTTGCCTGTGGAGAGTCTCCTGATTTGCTATATGGCTACAAAATGTGAAATTTCCGCAGAGATTCTGTTGAAATTATCATTGAATCATAGAATCCTTACAATTTGGAAACAGGCCATTCCGCTCATTGAGTCAACACCAAACCTCTGAATACCATCCGACCCAAATCTTCCCCCCCCCCCCCCCCCGCCAACCTTTTCCTGTAACTCTGCATTTTCCATGGCTGATCCACCTAACCTGCACATCTTTGGACTGTGGAAGGAAACCAGAGTACCTGGAGGAAACCTACACAGAGAATAGCAGAATGTGAAAACTCCACACAGACAGTTGCCAGAGGGTGGAAACAAACCCAGGTCCCTGGTGCTGTGAGGCAGCAATGCTAACTACTGAGCCACCGGTGCCACTTACAGTGAATACTAAGAAACCCTTTTCAAAGTTCCAAGTCCTCCTTTGTTTCTATCCCAACTGTTCTAATGCACATGCGCCACATTTGAAAACTATGGCCCGTAAGAATCCTATGAGGTATCACTGGTCCAGGCAAAACTAATTCTATGGATTTAAAAAAAAATTCTTTGTTTTTGTCTTATTGTGACGATATTGGCACTGATTACTGTGACTTTGTCTTTTAGGGTTCAGTAACGCGAAAATTGATGTCTGGGTGTTTGCGTTGACAGTTTCTCTGATCATACTGATTTTTTCAGTTATCGTTATCTGCATTGTGCTCTGGAAAAGGACAAAAGCAGGTAAAAGTATAAGTTACTTCAGAAATAACTGACTAAGAAACTGTGGTTTAATACTTAGGAACATTTGACCTTAGCAAGCTTGGGTTCCAAAGAAGGACAAATAACCTGTGGTGTTGTCCTGATCGATGATTAGCAATGCCTGCTGAAAACTGCATATGCATGGATATATCCGTAGACATAGAATCCCTACAGTGAGGAAACAGGCTATTTGGTCCAATAAGTCCACTTCGACCCTCCGAAGAGTATCCCACCGAGACCCATTCCCCTACCCTATTACTCTATATTTACCCCTAACTAATGCACCTAGCCTACACATCCCTGAACACTATGGGCAAGTTAGCATGGCCAATTCACCTAACCTGCACATCTTTCGACTGTGGGACATATCCATGCAGACACTGGGAAAATGTGCAAACTCCACACAGACATTTGCCGGAGGCTGGAATTGGGTCCCTAGCGATGTGAGGCAGCAGTGCTAACCACTGAGCCACTTTGCTGTTTATGGAGACGTGACCTGTCTCTGCTCTGAAGCCCCACAAGATCAACTAACCTCCAAATACTCGCTCTTTGGGCTAAAAAAAATAAATTAGACCCACAGGGAAAAGTACTCCTGATTTGTGCAGCAATTACTCAATAATAATCAGGGTTTGGGGATAAGATACAACAGAAAGAAAAGCCAGGGTGGACTATGGGGACAACTTGGAATATACCGTGGCAGCAGGAAACCTTAATCACCCTATGCATCAAGGAAAGTTGAAAACCCAGTGCACAGCCGATTCAGACCAAGTCACCGACAGAAAACTTGTAGTTTTCTAATCGATGCTTGGAAGATTTCCATTATATCATTTTTGTTTTGAATGCGCCAAACTTTCTTCTGAGTCACTCTGCAATCAATTATAAATTGCACTGAAAAGGGCAACAATATGTTTGAAATAATAATCACAACCAACTAATAGTAACATAAAACCATAGTTTTGGAGAACGCAATAGGTCTGGCAACACCTGTG
Source organism: Chiloscyllium punctatum (assembly GCF_047496795.1). Lineage (NCBI taxonomy): Eukaryota > Metazoa > Chordata > Chondrichthyes > Orectolobiformes > Hemiscylliidae > Chiloscyllium > Chiloscyllium punctatum. The sequence goes on from NC_092763.1 coordinate 50,172,953, forward strand.
GTGGGAGAAACAAAGTTAACTTAAAATGTTAATCCTGTTTCCCTCTTCACATGTTGGTAAACCTGAGTTTCTCCGGCATTTTGTGTTTTCTTCAGAATTCCAGCATCTGCAGTATTTTGCTTCAGTTTGAGGGATAATAGCATGGTTTGTTCAAGATGCCATTGACCTTCCATGTACCTCCTGGAATAAGGTGAAGTCTCTGTATTTGGGTAATTTTGTGGCACAATGGACATGTCGGAGAGTGGTATAGTTCAAAGGATATGGGATAATCATAGGGTCACTCAGATTAGGGATTGGGTGGCTGGTGTGAAAGGTTGTAATGCTGAATATTGTTAAATCTTCAGTGGGGGCTTGTCCTTTGGACACTGGAATGCTTCACAAACCCTTCAGCTCTATTATAGAGTCATAGAGATGTACAGCATGGAAACAGACCCTTCAGTCCAACCTGTCCATCCCGACCAGATATCCCAACCCAATCTAGTCCCACCTGTCAGCACCCGGCAATATCCCTCCACACCCTTCCTATCCCTATACCAATCCAAATGCCTCTTAGATGTTGCAGTTGTACCAGCTGCCATCACATCCTCTGGCAGCTCATTCCATATATGTACCACCCTCTGCGTGAAAAAGTTGCCCCTTAGGTCTCTTTTATATCTTTCCCCTGTCACCCTAAACCTCTACCCTCTAGTTCTGGACTCCCCAACCCCAGGGGAAAGACTTTGTCTATTTATCCTATCCATGCCCCTCATAATTTTGTAAACCTCTATAAGGTCACCCCTCGGCCTCCGACGCTCCAGGGAAAACAGCCCCAGCCTGTTCAGCCTCTCCCTGTAGCTCAAATCCTCCAACCCTGGCAACATCCTTGTAAATCTTTTCTGAACCCTTTCAAGTTTCACAACATCTTTCCGATAGGAAGGGGACCAGAATTGCACGCAATATTCCAACAGTGGCTTAATCAATGTCCTGTACAGCTGCAAAATGACCTCCCAACACCTGTACTCAATACCCTGACCAATAAAGGAAAGCATACCAAATGCCGCCTTCACTATCCTATCTACCTGCGACTCCACTTTCAAGGAGTTATGAACCTGCACTCTAAGGTCTCTTTGTTCAACAATGTAAACATTCGTCTCAAAGTCCAACACACACTTGAGGTATAAGCTCCCATTTTCTTTGCTAAAAATCACGCAGCACCAGGATATAGTCCAACAGGTTTAATTGGAAGCACTAGTGTTTTCAATTAAAACTGTTGGACTATAACCTGGTGTTGTGTTATTTTTAACTTTGTACACCCCAGTCCAACACTGGTATCTCCAAATCATTTTCTTTGCAGTTGCCAGTGATTACTATGGATACCTTAAAGGCCTGTAGACTCTCTCTGTCCAATTTTCTAAACGGAAATCTGCCCTGTACCCTAAACATTGTGACTTTAATGTAGTCTTATGTTGTTGACACCAATTTCTGTTTTAAATGTTTTATCATGTTGTCTGGATATTGAAATTAACAAAGCCACTATTTCCACAAAACCTTTCCACATTTCCATGTAGTGATTCAGTATCACTCATCAGATCCTTGTATTCCACGTTTGGTCCTTATTGCCTATTGTTACAAAAAAAAAATCAACATTTACATTAATCTAATGCCTTTCAATTCTAACTGTTCCTTTGCTTTCTCTCCTTTAGAGCACTTAAATGAATTGTCAAGGTAGGCATATGTTCACTTGTATTGCTCAAGTTAATTGCTTAAGAGTTAACTTTAGAGGTACACTGAATAAATCAAATTTGACTTTCAATACTTTAAATTGTAAGAATTGCAGTTCCTGGTGATACTTGATTTTTCTGTTGTAAATTTCTACCAGTGATCTTCATAAATTGTAATTTAAAAAAAAAGTCTTTGGCATATGGGTGTTCTTGGCTAGGCCAGTATTTATTATCCATTCCTAATTGGCCTTGAGAAAGTGGTGGTGAGCTGTCATCTTGAACTGCTGTGGTTTTGTGGACCTGACCATGAGTCATAACTCTGCATCAATGGGGCATTCTGGACTTTCAGTTACGATGGTCTTTTCAAAATAAAAGATGATGTATACAAAAATTCTAGAATGTCACTTATGTACCAGGGAAACTTCGAGCAGAGGGACTAAAAAGAAAGAGACACCGAAAGACTGACTAACCTCTCCCCTTTTGAAGGAAACCACCTCCTGCAAACATATCCTTTCAGGGATATATAGAATCAGATTAAAAGTGAACACTAACTCTGGTCTCTGTGTATTAGTTATAAGTTGATATGGTCTCGATAAAAGGTATTCACAACATTTCTTGTCTGATATGACACTTCTTCAGAACCTTCAGCTTGACAGAAGACTCCTATTGGACTCAAAAGTATTCACACTGTTTCACTCTCCACAAATACACCAGACCTGCTGCTGAGTTTCTCCAGCGCTTTGTTTTTATTTGAGTCAAGCATTCCATTTCGTAAAGGGAAATTGCAGGACTGCCATCACAAACTCTGTTTCTGCCCAAGATGAATTAACAGGGTGAATGGGTTAGAGAAAAATCCGATCTCTTTTAATAGAAGAATTAATGGCTTTGCTCGTCTTTAATTTATGGTGTAATGAAGAAGTCAGATGAATTGATGAGTCGGGGATTCTACTTTCTCAAACTTAAATAGTGATTGACACATAAATCGCAAATAAGGTTGGAATTACAAAGACCTATTGACTCATTTCTTTGTCATTCTTCCAAAATACAATCAGTTTCTTCTATTGTGACATCTGACTGTTAACAAATGGGAGCATTATCCTGATATCAACAACCTACTTCAGCTTAAAAAACACCAGTGACTAACATGAGAAGTGGAACTCACATGGTTAGTTACCAAGTGTGCAACTACAAGAGAAAAAAAAGCTGATGGTTTAGATCAGAATACAAGTTCAGCACCAAAGGTTCCTATTTCATTTTAGAATCAGCAGGATCTACTTAGTCACCCTCCTGAGGCAACTTTTAAACATAATGGATTTGTGTAGTTTTTCATTTGTTAATGGTGCACAAATAGCCTGATTTCGCTCTATTTGTGCTTGACCCAAAATTAATGGATATGAATTTTTTTGCTCTCTTCTCACTGTTAATATATCAGATAAGCCCCATTGCACTTTGCCTTGCATGCTTTTGGTTGTAATTCTAGTGGCACAGTGGTTAGCACTGCTGCCTCACAGCGCCAGAGACCCGGGTTCAATTCCCGCCTCAGGCGACTCTCTGTGTGGAGTTTGCACATTCTCCCCGTGTCTGCGTGGGTTTCCTCCGGGTGCTCCGGTTTCCTCCCACACTCCAAAGATGTGCAGGTCAGGTGAATTGGCCATGCTAAATTGCCCGTAGTGTTAGGTAAGGGATAGATGTAGGGGTATGGGTGGGTTGCGCTTCGGCGGGGCGGTGTGGACATGTTGGGCCGAAGGGCCTGTTTCCACACTGTAAGTAATCTAATCTAATCTAATCTAATCTAATCTAATCTAGTATTTTACAAATGAGAACTCTTATGAGGATAGTATGACCTGGAGTGATGTGGAGGGTTACTTGATTATCAACTGACCACAGACTTCAGGTTTGTTTTGGAAAGTTGCAAGCTTGGAAGGAGCATCATTTGACTACTTTAAATTGAATAATTAGTAGGCGACTTGGAATAGCAAGGGTTATTACAACCAGACTTGCTAACTATGACGTTTGTAGGCAACTGTTCTGCTAGATACTCATGATAAATTATATTTTTGTTCAAAGTTCCTTGACCTTTGATTCAAACAGCTGAAATGATAAGTTGCTACCCAATGAACTTGACTTACTCTTGAAGTTCTTCCTGTTTGAAGTTTCCCTAGCTCTTTATAGATGCAATGTTCCACGGGCTTCACACAGGACTTTGCCAATGAGTAAATTTACATCCAGTTTTCCTTTTCTGTAACAGCTCTTTTAAAAAAAAAAATACACATTTAGAATTAAAAGTAAAAAAAGTCTATAACTTCTTCAGGATTTAGATCCATTGTGCGAAATGGAAACCTGAGAAAATGAAGCAGAAGACATTGTAAAGTCACTGTATTCTCATTGCTATCCAAGCAGCAGACATTGTAAAGTCTCTAAATTCTCATTGCTATCTAAGTATTGGCACTCTTCTTCCCTCGGAGGAACTCACAGAAAATTCAAAGCATCACAAAAAGACAGTGACCAGATATCAGATGGCCTCTTGCCGTTGTGCCCAGTTTTATGGCCAGGCCAGACCCCCTGAAAATATTTTAAGAAAGTCGCCTGGACCCTAACTTTTAAAGGCAGATGTGAAGAGGATATTCCAGGTGTGATGCAGCTCATCAAACTAGAATTTATTTAAACACTATAGTTGAAACACGAACAAAAGAAAATGGAATTTAGATTAACCTAACTGTTGGAAAACTTAATTGACCCAATATAGCAACTTAACTAAGGAGCTGTTCCAGTCCAATAACATTCCGTAACCACAGCCCTTGGCAAAAAGGTAAATTCAAACACAGATTCTTACATGCAGGAAGGAACAACATCCAAAGAGATGTCTGAGAGAAAGTTCGTCAGGAATCATCTACAGAAGTTTGCAACCTTTCCTGGTCTCCTGCATCTGGTGACTGTCACAGCTAACCGAACTGGAAAACTCCTGAACTGGGCGACTGGCCACTCCCCTGCCAGATTTAAACTAAGCTCTTTCTAAACTCCTCAGCACCTCTGCCTTTATGACCACTCCTTAAAAAAAAATCCAAGGACAAAATAACTTTGTTAAAGTGATAGCATCGTCACACCAATGTAAAGCCTTGAGGAAATCAGCCTGAATATTTTCAGTTATAGAGGCCAAATTGCTTGTTTTATTTTACTTTCCATTGTAATGTAAGCTTCATTGCTAGGGCCAGTATTTATTGCCCTTCCCAAGTGTCTTTAAGAAGGTGGTGGTGTACATCCACAGTGCTTTAGAAAGAAGTTCCAAGATTATGATGCAGTGACAGTGAAGGAGTGACAATATAATTCTAAGTCAGAATGATCTGTTTATTGCAGAAGAATTTGTGGGTCATTTTCATTTCTTGCACCTGCTACAGTGATGGTGATACCATTGTATGTCAAGAGGAGGTGGTTAGCTTCTCACTTGCTGGAGATGTTCATTGCCCGGCCCTTCTGCACAGTGAATGTTACTTGTCACTTATTAGCCCAAGCTTACATGTTGTCCAGGTGTTATTGCACGTGGGGATGATTTGAATTATTAACTGTGGGATTGCAGTAGGTACTAAATACTCTGCAATTAACTGTAGGCATCTCCAATTTTGAGCTTATATTGGAGTAAGGATCATTGCAGTAGCTGAAAATAGCTGGAATGCAAAAAGAAAATAGTTGGACATACTCAGCAAGGGTCTGGCCTCACCTAGGAAGAGTGAGAAACCAGAGTTAACATTTTAATTCAATGACCTTTCATCAGCATTGAGAAAATCTATAAACCCATAGAGACCAGTAACATTTAAAAAGAAATTTGAATATCTTGTTTGTAGATGAAAAACATCTTGAGTTCGCATTTGTTAAACTTTTACCGTAACTGTTGACTAAAACTTTCTCTAGATACCTTATGTTTTAAATGACAGAAAGGAAGGGTCCCCTTTTATACTTAATACACATGATAGTATCCACAGAATCCCAGTCCTTCTAGCAAATGGTCCACTGTAACTTTCAGATTCTAGTGAGTTTGTCTTCCTGTTTTTCCATGTAGCAATTTTGAGGAACCGTCCCTTGGTGCGTCTTTCAGTTTCAGAGGCACCCAAATTTACTATCAGCAGTAAAGTTGTTTGAGCGCTTCAGCCCCTGCCCCACACAGGTTAAATGTCCCACAGCCCTTGTTGACTGCAGAAGGTATCTCTCTCACACAAGTTTGCTTCCCTCCTGTGTCTGGGTTCCCAAAGAGCCTATGGCTGTGGTGTTGGCCAAATTCCGGAGTCAACGTTGGACTCGAATCAATTTACTCTTTTATATTTGTATTGCTGTCTCTTCTTTAAGACTGTAGAACCTATTCACTTTTTTTTTACTTTCAGTGCTAGGTATGAAAGTTTTCCGTATCCGACATCTACAAATGTGGTCATAAGTGGAAATAATGAATATGAAACGATGACGACAATAAAAGAGAATGAATATTCAGTCATATGTGCGGAATCCACCTATGCCTCTGCACAGTGACATGTCTCAGTGTGAAGAGTTTTGTGAGAAGAACAATGTGAAGTTTTCTTCCTGTGCAGATTCAGAAAAATAAAAGTTTAAAATTGCATGTTGAATTCCGTTTATTGCATTTACTTAACCTCAAAGACAAATGGCGTAATAAGTTTATTAATGTTTAAGTTGAGATAAATGAGAGAGAGTTTGGGCTGTTTCTGTTCACAGTGCTAGTAATACCCTGAAAGATCCTAACAAAACTTCAAATAACCTTTTTATTTAGTTTCTCAATTTTATCTAATACCTTCCAGAAGATTATGCTAACTCTTACTAGGGGCATAATTGCATTGGCTCAGATGGCTTTCTATTAAAATAAAATAATTTTCCATTTAAAAATGTGTTTTTTTTGTTTATCATTAACATTTTTATCTATATACACAGGCATTAAAGCAGTTCTGTACAATCTTGGCATATAAAGAGCAAACAAACATTGGAATTTGACATGCCCTACAGTTGCAAAAACCAAAGACGTTTTCTACTCATGCAGGACACTATTTACATACATTGCCTCAATGAGATGGTCTGATAACTAAATGGACCCTGGTTGTATTTTGGTAGAAAGACCTTAGATGGTAACATAAATAATTATTTTAAAAGTATGCTTTATTCATAAAAGCATCTTTATATACAAACATAATCACTGGCGCAGTTTGTTTCTGTGCAGTCTTTTACATATTGAAAAGAAAAAAACATTGGAGTTTGACTCTCCAGGTAGTTCCAACAACCCAAAGGCATTTCGTGTTATGCAATATATTATTTACATAATTGAGGTACCGGGAGAGTCCAATAACTGAATGGACTATTATTGCACTTTGGCACAATGACCCTGGATGGTCGTCTTGGTGACAGCTGCTCTTAGCTTTAGTACATCCCTCAGCACATGGTCCTGGACTTTGGAATGTGCCAGTCTGCCCCACACAATAAAGCTCCACTCCTTGTTCTGGAAGGCCAACAAATTTCGTGCAGACCAAAGAAGGTCTTTCATCACGTTGATAGTCCTCCATACGCAGAAGATGTTTGTCTCTGTGTGCGTCCTTGGGAACAGACCGTAGAGCACCGAATCCTGTGTCATGGGGCTGCTCAGGACCTTGACAAAAAACCTTAAACGAGAATAAAAACATAATGCTCCAAGTTTGCAATGAAAGCAAGGTGCTGGAAATGTTCAGGTCTGGTAGCTTCTGTACCGAGAGAAACCTTTCTTGTTTTGTGTTGACTGTGAAACTTCAAAACATTGTTAGCTTTAGGTTATACTTGTTACTTGGTCATTATTCATTGATAACTTTTGGTTGGTGAGTTTGAGCATAATTGAGAGCAGCAGAACTAAGTGTCAAGGTGACGCGCCTGTGTAATTTTCCAGTAGATGTCATTTGAACAGGACTCTTATTGGTTCATTTTACTCCGAGGTGCCAAAGCTAAACAAAGATTTTAAATGGCAGTTCATTATGTTTTTAGTTTTATTACTATGTACAAAAAAGTTTGTTCAGTGCTTGTTCCATTGCTAGCATCATTTCTTTCTACAATGTAAAATATTTTTCAGGCTTGTTATTTTAGATAAGTATTTGATTTTCATATCTGACTTTACAGTTAAAATCAATATCATTTCATTTTGCATGCGATGCTTTAATTAAGATTGGTGTATTAGTTTGTCTTCTGATCTAAAACTGCAAAATCTTCTAGTAAATATCTGACCCAGTTATTCACATTTACTGCAGGGGTATGAAATTAATAACATATGTTTGCCTTTGACCCCTTGCCTTAAATGCACGAATAGTATCTGTTGTCATGATGTAGAGGTGCCGTTGTTGGACTAGGGTGGACACCAGGTTATAGTCCAACACGTTTATTTGGAGAGCTGCTCCTTTGTCAGGTGAAGTGGAGAGACATACACAGGCACAGAATATCATAGAATCATAGAATCCCTACAGTGTGGAAACAGGTCATTTAGCCCAAGTCCACACTGAGCCTCCGAAGAGTATCCCACCCAAATCCATTCCCCTATCCTATTACTCTACACTTACTTCTGACTAATGCATCTAGCCTAGACATCCGTGAACACTATAGGCAATTTAGCATGGCCAATTCACTTAACCTGCACATCTTAAGACTGTGGGAGGAAACCAGAGCACCTGGAAGAAACCCACACAGATGCCGGGAGAATTTGCAAACTCCACACAGGAAGTTAACTGAGGCTGGAATTGAACCCGGGTCTCTGGCGCTGTGAGGCAGCAGTGCTAACCATGGAGCCAGTAGGCAGAGAGATAATGGCAAGATAATTCCATGTAATTAAGAGTGTCAACATATCAGTTTCTGCTTGGCAATTTTATTTTGTCATGAATCTCAAAGGCTGCCTTAACTGAAGATTGGAGGCTGAATGTTTTTGACCATTGAAGTGTTCCCCGATTGGGAGGGAACACTCCGGCCTGGTGATTGTTGTGTTCAGTGTCTGTTTATCTGGTGTAATAGTGTCTGCACGGTCTCACCGATATACCATGCCTCAGGGCATCTTTTCCACCAAAATTGATAGCCAAGTTGCGTACTCATGAGGATGGACTCAACCTGATCTTCGGTCCATGTCGTGTTACATGTAACGTCACCATACTGTTCTGTGTTTGTATGACCTTTCTTACTGTTCTGTTTTGACACCATTGCCTTGATTACTTATTATTATCTCTCATTTAATCAGTCTGTTGTGGAAGTGCTGGGGTTGGACAAAGTCAAGAATCTTATGACGCCTGGTTATAATGCAATGGATTTATTTGAAAACACTAGCTTTTGAAGAACCTGACGAAGGAGCAGTGCTCCGAAAGATCGTGTTTTCAAATAAATCAGTTGGACTATAACTTGGTGTCGTGTGGTTTTTGACCTTAATCAGTCTATACAGTTTTTTTTATTACAGAAGAACCTCCATTGTCCAAATATCAAATATTGGCTTGGCAATGGAAGAGTGCTCACTACTGATTGAGAAAAAAGCTACCTATAACGCTCCAATATATCCTATTCAAATAAATCCATTGCATTATAACCAGGCGTCGTAAGATTTTTGACTTTGTCCAATCCTGGCACCTCCACAACAGACTGATTAAATGAGAGATAATAAGTAATCAAGGCAATGGTGTCAAAACAGAACAGTAAGAAAGGTCATACAAACACAGAACAGTATGGTGACGTTACATGTAGCACGACATGGACCGAAGATCAGGTTGAGTCCATCCTCATGAGTACGCAACTTGGCTATCAATTTTGGTGGAAAAGATGCCCTGAGGCATGGTATATCGGTGAGACCGTGCAGACACTATTACACCAGATAAATAGACACTGAACGCAACAATCACCAGGCCGGAGTGTTCCCTCCCAATCGGGGAACACTTCAATGGTCAAAAACATTCAGCCTCCGATCTTCAGGCAAGGCAGCTTTTGAGATTCATGACAAAATAAAATCCACTAATTCCCGTTCTAGTTTCCCTTTTCTGGATGACATTTAAAGTGGATTCCTCATCTACCCTCTCAGGTAGACAAGAAATTCAGTGGTATTTCAAAGAGCAGAAGCGTGACCTGGCAGCACTTGTTTCTGAATTGCAGGAAAGGTAAATCTGTTAATGCATTAATGTGGCTGGTTAGTCCATGCTGCATTCATATCAATGATAATTGCACTGTTTTTCACCTGATGTGTCGCAACCTTGCTTGCCTGAGCAGGCTTTTGTTTGTTGAGAGGACCTCTTGCAGATACATCCACCACACAGGAAGAGATTACTGGATACTTTAGCTGATTTTAGTCAATTTGTATGTGCTTGCAAGTACAGGTAAAGGAAGGTTCAGTTGGGAACAATTCTTGAGCAGGGTGCCTGCTCACACCCTCCTGTAATTGAAAATCCAGCCCCATGTCTTCCTTGGACGGTGTTAGGTTCAGTTTTAAAGCTTCATCAGCTCAAATGGTGGAAATTGTCTACCAAGGTGTGTGGCCTTCCAGAAAGGACATAGAGAAAAAGAGAGTCACAATACATGCATGCAATCTGCTTTTTTATTCAGAAATGTGTGAAGGAATGCCCTGTTTTCTAAAGACATCATTGTGTTAAGGAAAGGTAATCAACAAAGGAGATGGTGAAGTGTGTACAAATGATTTACAATTATTACCATGTGTTTAAAGGATTGAGTAATTGAGAGGAATCAAATGATGCTCTTTCAAATTATAAATGATTAATTAGGCAAATCAGAATTTAAGAGCAGAGGTAAGCCATTCCATCCTTCAAGCCTGCTGTCATTCAATAACATCATGGCTGATGTGATTGTGGTGTCCAACTCCACTTTTCTATCTGCTTCCATAACCCTTTATTTGTTTTGTCTATCAAAAATCTATTGAACTCAGCCCTGAATAAATTCAGTGACCATTCTCTGCTGCTATCTGAGGAAGAGAATTCAATAAACTAACAATACCCTGAAAGAAGGAACTTGCTTTCATCTCCATTATAAAGGGGAGGCCTCAATTTTTAAATTGTGTTCCCTAGTTTGAGCTTCTCCAACAAGAGGAGATATTCTGGATTGCACTGTACCAAGTCCCCTCAAGATCTTGAATGTTTAAATAAGATCACTCTTCATTCTTCTGAATGGGTATCCAACTTTCTGAACCCTCTCTGAACTGCTAACACAATAATACAAATAAACAGACTACAGTATACATAGTACTCCAGATGTGATCTCTCCAATGCACTGTACAGCTGCAATAAAACTTCTCTACTTTTATATTCTGTTCCAGTTGCAATAAATGGCAACATTCCATTTGACTTACTAATCACTTTCTGTAGCCACATATTAACTTTTCCTGCTATGTGTACCAGGATACCCAGATTCTTCTGTACCACCAAGTTCTGCAATCTCTCTAAGTTTAAATCACACATTGACTCTCTGTTTTTCTTGCCATTTTCATTTCACAATATATTCCCATGGTCAAATTTATATCCACTTGCATAATACCAATATCCTTTTGCAGACACTTGTTCTCCTGTTGATTACTTTCTCCCTACCTTTGTGTCATCAGCAGGTTTTAGCATTTGGTCCCTTCATCCATGTCATTGATTTATATTGTACGTAATTCAGTTCCCAGCACTGATCCCAGTAGTACTGTGCAACTTTGCTTTATTTATACCGGCATGTTATCCCTACATCACGTGCTCTCATTTTGTGTCGTAACCTTTGATGGGTACCTTATTAAAATGTCTTTTGAAAATCCAAATACGCTACATCTACAGGCTCCTCTTTCGTCATTTAAATGTTACTTCCTTAAGAAGCTCCAGTCAATTAGTTAAACACAATTCTTCTGTTACAAACCAGTATAATTACAACCTGATTGTATTATGATTTTCTAAATATCCTGCTTAATAATGGATTCTAACAATTGCCCTGTGATGGATGTTAGGCCGCCTGCTTTCTGTCTACTTACTTTCTTGAATAAACATTGGATTGCCAAATAGCAAATAACTATGTGACCCTTCCTAAATCTAAGGAAGTTTAGAAGCTTATATTTATCTATCTTGGCAGGATGGGGTGAAGTGTGTAAAACAAACAGTCGGTTTGCTGTTCTACATTGATAGTTACATAAACAAGAGTGAGAAAATACTTTTTATGCAGCATGGATGTTAGCAGTGACTAAATACAAGTAAAAATGCCATGATATTGAATATCTAAAATAACAACTGGAGAATGCTGAACAAGCTCTGCCAGTGTGATAGCATTGGTGGAAAGAAAAAAGTGTTAATGTTTTTAGTCCAAAGACTAATTATAACTGAAGAGGGCTGGAAAACTATTATTTCTATACTGTTGACAATATCGTAAGGGAGGAGCAGCAACTGGAACAGATGGTGAGGGTGTCCAGAGTAAAATACAAAGGGAACTGATGGTGGTAAGAGAGATTAAGATGTAAAATAGAGGCAAATAGTAGAACATACTACAGTGGAGTATAGGTCTTTTAGCCCTCGATGTTGTGTTGGCCTTTTATCCTATTCTAAGATCATAATAACCTGTATTACTTTGATTGTACTACCTTCCATGTGCCTATCCAAGAGCTGTTTAAATGTCTCAAATGTAGCTGTCTGTACTACCTCTGCCAGCAGTGCATTCCACGCACCCACCACTCGCTATGTAAAGAACCTACCTCTGACATCTCCCCTAAATCTTCCTCCAATTATCTTAAAATTGTGCCCCTTTGTGATAGACATTTCTGCCATGGGAAAAAGTCTCTGGCTATCCCCTCTATCTATGCCTCTCAACATCTTGTACACCTCTATCAAGTCACCTCTCATCCCTTTTCACTCCAATGAGAAAAGCCCTAGCTCTGTCAATCCTGCTTCATAAGACATGCCCTCCAGGCAGCATCCTCTCACCCTCTCTAATGCTTCCACGTCTTTCCTAGAATGAGGCGATCAGAACTGAAGACAATATTCGAAGTGTGGTCTAACCAGTGTTCTATAGTGCTGCAGCCAAACCTCGCAGCTCTTAAACTCAATCCCCCTGCTAATGAAAGTCAACACATCATATGCCTTCTTAACAACACTACCTACTTGGGTGGCAACTTTGAGGGATCTATGGACATGAACTCCAAGTCCCTCTGTTCCTCTGCACTGCAAAGAATCCTGCCTTTAACCCTGTAATCTGCATTCAAATTCGACCTTCCGAAGTTAATGACTTTACACGTTCCAGGTTGAACTCCATCTGTCACTCATCAGCCCAGTTCTGCATCCTGTCAATGTCCCATCATAACCTACAACAGCCCTCCACATTATCCACAGCCGCATCAACCTTTGCATCATCGGCAAACTTACTAACCCACCCTTTCACCTCCTCATTCAAATCCTTTATAAAAATCACAAAGAGCAGAGGTACTAAAACTGATCCCTGTGGAACACCACTGGTTACCAAGCTCCAGGCTGAATACTTTCCATCTACCCTCTGTCTTCTATAAACTAGCCAATTCTGTATCCAGACAGCCAGATTTTCCTGTATCCCATGACTCCTTACTGTCTGAATGAACCTACCATTGGGAATCTTATCAAACGCTGTGTTAAATCCATTTACACCACATCTACTGCTCTACCTTTATCAATGTGTTATGTCACATCCTCAATAATGTTTTTAGAATTAGAATCCCTACAGTGTGGAAACAGGCCATTTAGCCTAACAAGTCCACATTGACCCTACGAAGAGTATCCCATCCAGACCCATTCCCCTACATCTAATACTCTACATTACCACTGACGAATGCATCTAGCCTACAAATGCCTGAACACTATGGGCAATTTAGCATAGCCAATTCACTTAACCTGCACATCTTTGGACTGTGGGAGGACCCCCATGCTGACACTAGGAGAATGTGTGGAGTTTGACAGAGTGTCGACCGAGGCTGGAATTGAACCTGGATCCCTGGCGCTGTGAGGCAGCCGTGCTAACCTCTGAGTCACTGTGCAGTTTGTGAGGAATGACCTGCCCCTCTCAAAGCTATGCCGACTATTTCTAATCAAACTATGGTTTTCCAAGAAATCATAAATCCTCTCTCTCAGAATCCTCTTCGTAATTCCCAGGGTTATTCCTATTCCCTTTCTTGAACAAGGGAATAACATTTGCCACCTTCCACTACTCCAATGGACAGTGGGGATGCAAAGATCATTGTCAAAGATGCAGCAATCCCTTCCCTCACTTCCTGTAGCAACCTAGGGTATATCGCATCTGGCCCAGGGGATTTATCCTTATGTTTTTCAACATTTTTAGCACATCCTCCTTCCTAACGTCAACCTGTTCTAGCATATCAGCCTGTTTCATGCTGTCCTCAGAAACATCAAGGTCCCTCTCAGTAGTGAATACTAAAGCAAGGTTTTCATTAAAGATCTCCCTTTCCTCCTCCAACTTAAGGCGCAAGTTCCCTCCACTGTCCTTGATCAGCCTTCCCATCACTCTTGTTCCACACATAAGTGTAGGATACCTTAATCCTACCCATTAAAGCTTTTTCATGCCCCCTTCTAGCTCTCCAAAGTCCATTCTTCAGTTTCTTCCTAGCTACCTTGTAACCCTCTAAAGCCCATATGATCCTTGCATTCTCAACCTTAAGTAAGCTTCCTTTTTCCTCTTGACTAGATGTTCCACATCCCTTGTCACCCAAGGTTCTTTCAACCTGTTATCCCTTGCCTCAGTGGGACAAACCTGTCCAGCACTTTCAGCAAGTGCTTCCTAATCAATCTCCACATTTCTATTGTGCATTTCCCTGAGAACATCTATTCCCAATTTAGGTGCCCCAGTTCCTGCCTAATAGCATTGTAATTCCCCCTCCCCCAATTAAATACTTTCCCATACTATTTGCCCCTAAGCCTCTCTATAAGTATAGTAAAGGTCAGGGAGTTGTGATCACTATCACCAAAATGCTCTCCCACCGAGAGATCTGACACCTGGTCTAGTTCTTTGCCGAGCACAAATCCAATATGGCGTCCCCTCTAGTAGGCCTATCTACATATTGTGTCAAGAACTCTTCCTGGGAACACCTGACAAAACAGGTCCATTCAGACTATTTGAACTAAGTGGCCTCTAATCAGTATTAGGGAAGTTAAAGTCACCCATGACAGCAACCCTGACAGCAAATTCTGCTTCCCAATCTGCTCTTCCATGTGTCTGTTGCTTTTGGGGGGGGATCTATTGAAAGCTCCCAATAAAGTGACTGCTCCTTTCCTGTTTCCGACTTCCATCCAGACTAACTCTTTAGACACATCCTCCTTGACAATTTCCCTTTCTGCAGCTGTGATACTATCCCTGACTAGCAATGTCACTCCTCCACCTCTTTAACCCCGTCCCACCCCATTTGTTCTGAAACATTTAAACACTGGAACATCCAACAACCATTTCTGCTCTTATGATATCCAAGGCTCTGTAATGGCCACAACATCGTAGTTGCAAGTACTGATCCATATTCTGAGTTTGACCCTTATTCCTGATCCTTCTTGCATTAAAATAGACATACTTCAACCCATTATACTGACTGCACCTTTGCCCTATCAAGTGCCTATCCCTTCTCACAGACTGCATGCTGTATCTGCTTCCTACTCCCATCATCTATTTGTTTTTTTTCCAGAAGTTGTTTGATAAGATACTATGCCATAAGCTACTTAATAAGATTATAGCCCATGATGTTAGAAGTAGTGTATTTGCATGGATAGAGAATTGGCTAACTTATAGAGGGCAGAGGGTTGGGATAAGTGGGACATTTTCAGGATGACAACCTGTAGTGGACTGCTACAGGAATCAAAGCTCGGTGCACAATTATATACAATATATATTGATGACTTGGATGAGAAATGTGAATATACTTTACTCAAGTTTACAGATTGCACAAAGTTATGGGCTTGACCTGACCCCCCCTCAATATTTTAAGAAGGTAGCCTCAACTCTAACTTTTTCTTATTTTAAAGGTAAATGCGAACTTCTGTGTTCCAGATGCAATGTGACTGATCAAACTATTCGGTGTTAAGCAAAACACAATTTATTTAATCACTATAATTAAAATACAAACAAAATAAAGTCAAATTTGGAATAACTTAGCTCTATTAGAAAACTTAACTGAAAAATAGATATAGTAGCTACTACTAATTAACTGTTCCAATATTGTAATATCCCGTAAACAAACACTTACCAAAAAGGAAAATTCAGAAACAGATTCTCATATGCAGTTCTCCAATCCAGGAAGGAAAAAAAAGTATCAAGAGAGAATAGAAGCCAAGTAACAATTCTTTTGAGTCTGATGCTAATGAGAAACCAAAACCGAAAAATCCTGATCTGTGAGAGCTTGTCGCATCCAATCATGCTGTTAGCACAAAACCTAAGGTCTCCCAAGCTGTTTACTCAAGTGACATTCAGTAGTCAGCTCAACACATCTCTTTAAATCTCTCTCTTTAAAGAAACCAGGACAAAATAACCTGTTAAAGCCACAGCATTGTCACAACAAAAATAGGTGAGAAGGGAAATGATGAGGATAACACAGTCTGCAGATGGACATAGACAGGTTAAGTCTGTAGTCAGAAACTAGGCAGGTAGAATAGAACATGGGAAAATATGAAGTCATGCATTTCGGCAGGAAGAATAGAAGAGTTGAATATTATTTAAATGGAGAAAGAATGCACAAATTACAGATCAGAGTAATTAGGGAGTCCTCATCCATGAATCACAAGAAGCCAGCATCCAAGTTCATCAGATAATAGGGAAGGCAAATGGAATGATTGCATTTATTGTAAAGAGAATGGAATATAAAAGAAGGAAGGGTTTGTTAAAACTTTACAAAGTACTAGTCAGATTACAGGTTGAATACTGTGAACTGTTTTAGGCTCCTTATCTAAAGAAGCATATGCTGGAATTGGAGGTAGGTTCATGAGGCTGATGCTGGATACAGAGAGACTGTTTTATGAGGAGAGGTGAATTAGGTTGGAATTTAAAACTATCAGCAACAACCTTATTGAAACATGCAAGATTCTTAGGGGAATTGACAGGGTAGATCCAGAAAGGTTTCCCCTTGTGGGAAACTCTAGAACCAGAAGGCATAGTCTCAGACTTGGAGGTTGTACATTTAACACAGATGAGGAGGAATGTCTTTTCTGAAAGGGTGGAATTCATTACTACAGAAGGCTGTCAAGGCAGTGTTGGTAAGTACTGATGGGCTGAAAGGCCTACTTCTGTTCAAAGTACAGGCTGTAGATGTCTCACAATGTAAAGGAGACTATATAAACTGGACTAAATTAAACAAAGTACAAATAACTTGCTGCTTCTGTTGGAAGGTGCATTTGAGGCTTTGGACAGTGAACGGGGCAGAGATAAAAATTCAAGCATTATTCTTGATCTCTCCATCAAGAGCTGGTGCTTCCCTTGCCCTGTCTAACCTGTCTCCCTGTACTTGCTGCACTCTGTTTGCTCAGATCTAACCCTGATTTTGTTATCATACTTATTTAAGGTGACACTGAAGGGCTTTTGCCCGAAACGTCCATTTTCCTGCTCCTCAGATGTTGCCTGACCTGCTATGCTTTTCCAGCACCACACTAATCTTGACTCTGATCTCCAGCATCTGCAGTTCTCACTTTCACCTAGGGTGGCACTGTTGTATGGCATGCTGATGTCTATCTTACAGGGGCAGAGCATGAACCCTTAGACACGTCTTCCCACCTAGGCCATGACGCCACACTGAACATCAAGCTGTTATTTCCAGGACTGTCACTAACCTCATCTCCTCTGGAAATCTTCCCTCCATAGCTTCCTACCTCATACCCTGAATTAGCCCCCTTGTACCTCCATCCCAAATTCCACAAACCAGACTGCCCTGGTAGACCCATCATTTCAGCTTGCTCCTGTTCCAGTGTACTTATATCTTCCTATCTTGGCTCTTGTTTCTCATCGTGTCCAGTCTTTTCCAATTTACATTTGTGATTCTTCTGACACTTAGCACTGGTTCCACAATTTCCAGTTTCCTGGCCCCAGTCACCTCTTCTTCACTATGAGTGTGCTATCCCTCTACAGCTCCATTCCCCATCAGGATGGCGATCTCACTGCTTCTTCCTTGAAAGGAGACCTGAACAGTTCCCATTCACTACCACCCTATTTTACCTGGCTGAGCTTGTTCTCACTTTAAACAACTTACCCTTTAACTCATCTCACTTTCTTCAGGTCAAGGCTGTGGCCAATGGGGTATCCGCATGGACCATAGTTATATCTGTCCCTATGCTAGGTATATTAGAATTAGAATTAGATTTTTAGGATGAGAGTTAGATTTTATTTTCATGCATACTCAAGTATAGCAATACATAAAAATAGTGAAAAGTGTACAAAGGTGCCAGTCTTCGGCGCCATCTTGGTTACAAAACCAGAATCTGAGGAAAAAAGAAATAAAAGATAACCAAAAGGCAGGAAAAAACATCCAGATGTCAAAGTCCAAGTCATATCTCCATGAAGGGTTTTGGAATCATTGATGCAGGCACTTGGGCCTACTCACGGCCTGAAGTCTTGGTCAGCTTGCGAGTCTGGCATCGATTGCTGGGAGGAGCCACATTCTTGCTGCCGCTGCCACCTCTGATTACTGGAGGAGTTTTGCCACCCCTGCCACAGCGGGCCCTGAACGCTGGGAGAACGTACTTGCCACCATCTCCAATCGCCAGGAGGAGCTGCGCCTGCTACCGCCCCCCCAAACTGTTGAAAGTTTACCACCATTCTCTGCATGGCCCGCCCTCGTTGCTGTGCTGATGCTGCCAATTAACCCACTGCAAAAGGTTTTGAAGAAAAGAAGAATGAGGGAAAAAAATGTAAGAAGAAGAAAATAATAAGAACAGAAGTTAAAAGAAAAAAAAAGGAAGAGAGCAGACAAACCCTGCTACTCTACCACCTTCTTTGAAAGCTCCTGAACTGCAATGTGAAACATTCCTTATTCCATCCAAAATGTTTTCTCCAGCACATTGATAATGTCTCTGGTGCTTCTTGGCTGAAATTTGAAAAAGCCATCAATTTTGCTTCTAATTTCCATCCTCTCATTTTCACCTGGGTGGTTGATAGGCTGTCTACCAAATCTAGTACAACCCTTGACTCCCATAGTTATTTTGACTGCCCCTTCTCACACCTTGCTTCCTGCAATGATGCTAATCCATTGTTGCAGATTCTCCATCTCTGTTGTATCTATTCTGATGACACCTTTCACGGGGTGAGTCTGACATATTATATAAAAGAGACTTTATAAAGCTCCGGTTAGGCCCCATTTGGAGTACTGTGTCCAGTTTTGGTCCCCACACTTCAGGATGGACATATTGGCACTGGAGCGTGTCCAGCGGAGATTCACACGGATGATCCCTGGAATGGTAGGTCTAACATATGAGGAATGGCTGAGGATCCTGGGATTGTATTCATTGGAGTTTAAAAGATTAAGAGGAGATCTAATAGAAACTTACAAGATAATACGTGGCTTGGAAAGGGTGGACGCTCGGAAATTGTTTCCATTAGGCGAGGAGACTAGGACCCGTGGACACAGCCTTAGAATTAGAGGGGGCAAATTCAGAACAGAAATGTGGAGACATTTCTTCAGCCAGAGAGTGGTGGGCCTGTGGAATTCATTGCCGCAGTGTGCAGTGGAGGCCGGGACGCTAAATGTCTTCAAGGCAGAGATTGATAAATTCTTGATGTCACAAGGAATTAAGGGCTACGGGGAGAATGCGGGTAAGTGGAGTTGAAATGTCCATCAGCCATGATTGAATGGTGGAGTGGATTCGAAGGGCCGAATGGCCTTGCTTCCACTCCTATGTCTTATGGTCTTATGGTCTTATATTCTCCCTTTTCCGCAATGGAGGATTCCCACTCCCACTTTGCTTGACAGGACCTTCTGCCATGTCCAACTCATTTCTTGCAGTTCTGCCCTTATCCTTTCCCCTTGCTCCAAGGGCAAGGACAGGGTTCCCTTGCTTTTTCTTTTTGAATTTGAAAGTTGTCTAGAGGATTTGGAAACATTAGAAAAGAAGTGAGACACTCTACATTTCTCCATTTAGAAATGCTGTTTTGTTTACTCTGGTTAGAAGGGAAAAGGAAACTATTTTCTCTTTTATCCAACTTTCCTTCATTCTAAATGTAGCTATCTATCAACATATCAACACATCCCTTTTTTGCGAAAACAATGTTCTCGAAGAGGAAGTCATGAATAACACTGTTATAGACAGATCGCAGAAAGAAACTATTATGACATGGCCTACCTCAGATGCATGGAGCGTTTGTTTATTAATATGATCACATACTCTCGTTGGTTGCAAAATAGCAACCATTTTGACTTAATTTTCAGTTTATAATTTAAACATGCAACATATGCTTTAAAATTTTCTACTAATTTTATTCGAATCAAAATGTGCAAAAGTGGAACTACAGCAGAAACAGATTATGTCATCTTCATAAGAAATGGAAAATGTTGGAGTTCAAATGTGCATGTTTTGTGTTTAGATTCTTTACTGTTTGAGGCATTCTAATAACAAGTTCACATGAAGTAAACTGGCTTTAAACTGTATCTTCTCATTCTATTTGACAAAGCTGCTTGCACGGCACCACTCATACAGAAAAAGGTAAGAATCAAGAAAGAAATTACTTCTATTTTGTAGAACCTTTCACAGGCTGTCCAAAAGTGTGTTTTTGAAATCATTTCACTTTTCTAAATGTGGCAGTCACTTTGTGGCACAGCAAGATCTCACCAACGGCGATGTAAGGAAATGACCAATGTCTTGTTAATAACTGAGGAATTGGGCTGGATAATCCCCTGTCGGTTATTAAATTGCACTATGATCTGTGTACATCCACTTGAGACAGCCTAAAATACTATAAGACAATAAGATGTAGGAGCAGAAGTAGGCCATTTCGTCCATTGAACCTGTTCTGCCTTTCAATGAGACCATGGTTTAACTGATAATCCTCAACTTCCCTTTTTGCTTTTTCTCCATAATCCTGGAGTCTCTTCCTGATTAAATATCTATCTACATCAGCCTTGAATATCCTTACTGATACAGCCTCAAGGGGTAGAAACTTTCCACATTACAGGTCAAGCCACCTCAGAATCTTATATGTTTCAATAAAGTTACCTCTTCATTTTTCTAAACGCCAATAATTAGCAGTTCAACCTACGCACAGTATTCTTAGTATGACTAGTACTTTGTATCGTTTTAGCAAAACTTCAGTTCTCATGGAAGGCCATTGGACCTGAAATGTTGATTCTGCTAGCTGTCTCCATAGATGCTGCCAGAATTTCTCCAGCAATTTCTGTTTTTGTTTTAGCGGGACTTCCCTGTTTTAATACTCCATTCCTTTTGAAATAAAAGTTAACATTCTATTTGTCTTCCCTATCATTCACTGAACTTGTATCTTTTTGTCATTGATGCATGAAGGCCACCAGATTGTTTTGTGATGCACCTCTCAGCAGCCTTTCACCACCCTTGCTGCCAAAGTGAATAATCTCTCAATTTCCTACATTGTATTCCAACTACCAAGGTTTTGTCCACTCACTTAACTGTCTGTATCCCCCTGCCGATTCATTGTATGACCCCCCATTAAACACCCATCATGTGCCTCTTGTCAATTTTTGTGGCATTCACAAACTTGGTGATAGTACATTCATTTCCCTCATCCAAGTCACTAATGCATTGTATATTGTAAATAATAGTGCTCTCATAGTTGATCTCTGTGGCACTCCATTAGTTACAATCAGTGTTGCCTCTAATTTTTCTTTTCTTCTGCACAGACATCCAAGGTCTGTGTTTGGAAGTTTTGACTTCCAAAACTGGAAGTCAATGTTGCAGTTTGCGTCAGCATACTGATCATCATGTGTGGGATGTCAGAGTTGTACAACTTGAAACATTGTACAAATGTTGTACAATGCCATCCTGAAAATGTCTCCCTTATCCCTATCCTTTGTCTTCTACACAGTGGCTCAGTGGTTGGCACTGCTGCCTCACAGTGCCAGGGACTGAGGTTCAATTCCAGCCTCAGGAAACTGTGTGGAGTTTGCACATTCTCCCTGTGTCTGCATGGGTTTTTTCCGGGTGCTCCAGTTTTCTCCCACAATCCAAAGATGTGCAGGTCACGTGAATTGGCCATGCTAAATTGCCCATAGTATTAGGTGCACTAGTCAGAGGGAAATGGGTCTGGGTGGGTTACTCTTCAGAGGGTCGGTGTGGACTTGTTGGGCCGAAGGGCCTGTTTCCATACTGTAGGGGAATCTTTTAGTTGGCTAATCCTCAATCCATGTTCATATACCCTCCCACCATCATGGGCTCTTAGCTTATTATTATTATTATGCTTATGGGCAGTATCTTATCAAATAGCTTTTGGAAATCCAAATATTATATCCAAATGAACTTCATCTGGTTCTTTCCCCTTGTCTATCCTGCTTATTATCTCTTCAAAGAATTTGAATAAATTTATCAGACATGATTTCCCTTCATGAAGCCATACTGACTCTGCTTGATCATGTTATTTGTTTCTAAATGCTCTGCTATTAAACCTTTTGTAATACACACAAACATTTTCCAAATAATTTTTAAACTATGTGGCCTATCATTACTTCTTTCACTCTCCTGCCCTTTTTGAATATGACAGTTTTCCAAATCTTTTGACTTTGCACGAGTCTATGGATTCTTGAATGATTACTGTCAGTGCATTCATTATGTCTGTAACTGTAAGGCCTTAGCTTAGTGTGTCAAATAATAGACAGAACCTTTTAATAGTATAGCCAGTACAGGACTGAACTTCTAGTTTCTAGCTAACACTGAGTAGACGCCACATTGGAAAGTAATTGTTAGTTATTGCCAAGGTTGTGGTAGAAAATATTTATGCATTTTAAAGATTCTGAAAACGAATGAAGGAGAAGCAGGCATAGTACAATAAGACTAGATTTTTACAAAATTTGCAGTGAGGATGTCAAATGTGTAAGTTTTTGTATTTACAGCTTAAAAGGAATAATAATCGTAAAAACCAAGTATATACTTTTACAAATGGCAAAAATAAAGATAATGTTACAGCTAGCAAGGTGGACGGGGAGCTAGAGGAGAGGGATCAGCTGTCAAATTTCTAGGTGTCCTTCCTCGTCACTTTTCTCATTGATCGAGCACTCTCGTGTTTCCTACTTTCCAACAGTGACTTCAGGCACTGCCCTGGGAATGTCAGTGTCTCTGTGAAGCACACATTTAGTGTCTTCTGTCAGGGAGATAGCATTTTATCCTCCCAATTCTGCCCTGCTGTACAGAACCTCAGCCAACCAGCCAACCAGTCCTGACTGTTACCTCCAGTGCTCAGATGACGTTGTCTGCAGCTTGGCCTTTTAGGAAAAAAAAGGCTGCTTGAAATTGTCCATCAGGATCAGTTGCAGTTTCTTCCACTGGAGGTCAGCAGACTTCCATCAGCCACAAGGATAGCATTGCATAAGAGCAGTAGGATGCTACCCTATGGAAGATAGGCACTAAGCAAACGCACATGGGTGAATAGTTATCTTTACCATGCAGTATTGAATGATTTACTTTCTAACTTAGTTTTGGAATGTTTATTTAATAGTGGTTTTTATTTTTCTAGTGGGGCCAAATTTAATGGTTAATGACAGAGAAGGCATGATACTCCTTAAACATTCTTTCAAGCTCTTTCTTTTTCTTTTGTTAATTCTTTCTTTTAAGTTAGATTGACGGGAATGGGATCCTGACAAGAATTCAGAAGGGAGAGAAAGTGTGAGTAAGTCTGGAAGGCAAAGGAAATATAGACTAAATAGGAACAAAATGCATTTGGACAGGCTAAATTGAATATATTTTTGTGCAAGCAGCCTGAGGTATAAGATAGATGAGCTCAGGGCACAGTGGGGCATGTAGCAGTGTGATAACATGGCTGAAACATGGGCAGGGCTGGTAGCTCATCATTCCTGGTAATAGGATATTCACTTGTACCTGGTGACATATGTTGAACCCTTATCATGGCAAGATTGTGCAGCATGTAGCAGGCCATGAAAAATCTTAACTCCAACCCACAGAGTACTGCAAGGCTGTTCCAGAGTTGTCCAGGCAGCAGAAACATGAGCTTAGCACACCGACAGTCTGCTGTGTTATATTTTGTATGGCTCTCATTATGTTCATGCGTACACCTCAATGATTAACAAAGACTGTTGCAAAGATGCCAGGTATTGACCTATATGATTTGCTGCCTCTGGTCATACACTGGCTGGGTGGTTTTGCAATGGAAGCCTTTTCAGTTGGGTATTGGGTGCAGTTGACACATAGTGCCTTCAAAATGACGCATGTGCACTCAATGGCACCATGTACCATGGGGAAGAATACAATCCAGTGGACCCATTGGTTTGCACTATCTGCTTCTGTCTGGCATAAGTGAATGAAATGGCTCCAATAAATATTGAGTGTCAGCAATGGCAGTCTGTAAGATGTTGTGACTATATCCAACTTCAGCCTGGAAGGAGGCAATCCATGACTTCACTTGCCTTTACAGTTGCAGGCCATCAACATGATTTGTACGTTGCTCCCACGTGTCAGGGTCAAAAGTGCCACAGAACAGCAGCAGGACATTCTGAATGGGGAGGATGAACAGCCAAAGTTTGTGGACCATGTTGGAACCAGTGACACAGGAAGAAAGAGCAATTAGGTTCTGCAAGCAGACTTGAAGGAGTTAGATAAGAATTTGGAAACCTGCAAAGGTAGTTAACTCTGGATTAGAGGATATCAGTTACAGCTCAGGTGGTCAGAACAGTGGCAAATGGAATTTAACCTGGAAAAGTGCAAAGTCTTGCAACTGAGGAAGACTAACAGAGCAAGGAGTTATGCAATGAATGGTATGGCTCTGGAAAGTAGTGAAGATTGAGGGACACGATATACATGTTCTCAGGTCTCTGAAAGTAACGGGACAGGTACCTATGAGATTGTTAAGACATATGGGTTGCCTGCCATTATTAACTGATGCTGAAAACTGTATAAGACATTGGTTTGGTCACAGTTGGAGAACTGTGTGCAGTTCTGGTCACCACAATATAAGAAGGATATGATTGCACTAGAGAGGGTGCAGATGAAATTTACCAGGATGCTGCCTGGGCTTGACAGTCTGATCCATGAGGTAAAAATGGAAACACTGAGGTTGTTTTTCTTTGAGAAGTGAAGGTTGAGAGGGAACCTGATAGAGGTTATAAGATCATGAGGAGAACAGTTCAGGTGGATAGGGAGGCACCTTTTCCATTTAAATACCAGCGCGCACAGACTTAAGAGGTAGAAGGTAAGAGGAGAATTAAGGAGATTTTATTTTCACCCAAATGTTGGTGGGCATCTGGAACTCTCAAAAACACTTAAGCAGTACATAGCACTACCATAGTCACTTGCACTACATAGTCTCCAGGGCTAAAGACCAAAAGCTGGAAAATTGGATTTGTGTAGTCAGAACTTTGTTAACCAGAATGGATATGATGGGCCAAATGGCATCCTTCAATACTGTAAATATCCCAACCCCGTTAGATTTCTGGAATCGGTTTTTGCAGTGCACTCGACATCTATAGAAAGTTTCCAGTCATTGTCAAACTTATTTCTCTTAGGTTCTTTGAGACTGACGTGTAAATGAAAATCTGTTGGTATAACTGCAAAAGTTGAGGAAATGTTGGCAG
The DNA here is from genome assembly GCF_047496795.1 of Chiloscyllium punctatum. Taxonomy (NCBI): domain Eukaryota; kingdom Metazoa; phylum Chordata; class Chondrichthyes; order Orectolobiformes; family Hemiscylliidae; genus Chiloscyllium; species Chiloscyllium punctatum. The sequence continues at coordinate 50,198,360 of NC_092763.1, forward strand.
CTGCTTTTAGAAGTTTGAATTCACATTTTCCAAACTATAACTTCAACAATTAATAGCAAGATACAATTACAATGATTTCCAAATGCTAACTTGTTGTTTATGTTTGTTCTGACCAGGCTGGGAGAAGCGGTTTGAATGATAAACAGTTATATTAAAAAAAATCTGATCGGTTTGTTACGATGTGTTATGACACCCCTCTGACTCAGGTGGTACTTGAACCTGGGCCTCCTGGCTCAGAGGTAGGGACACTGTCACAGTACACTATTACTCTGACTCTATCACAAGAGTCCCTGAAGCATTTATAGCTGGACTATAAATATTGTTTATTTTCTACATGACAATGGGAAAAGATTTTACAGTTCACCAAACCTGGTCCTTCCACATTCCATGTAAGATGACCTCAATCGAGGATTTGCCTCCATATAGATACACAAAGTATTTTCACTGCCTTGCTAAGATTCATGTCAGTTAAATGAGATTATCAATATCTCTGTAATCTTCAATGTTATTCCTTAATGGCTCATGATTTAGTTTCTTGGCTTCATGCAGTTTGTATGCTCCAAAACAAGAATCTAGTTTTTGTAGATGAGAAGTGATTTGGAAGCTTGCGGTGAAGTTAGTTAGACTAGTCATGTTACTGATATGCACTCTCACTGTGATTTCATATGGAAGCACTAGGTGTTAAAGATATCTATTCCCATTAGTGTCTCATGTGGAATAGTTAGAGATTTTAAACAATACAGCGAACTGGAAGAAATATACAATTACTTTGTCAGGGTCTGAAAGAAACAAAGTTGAGAAATGTTACAGAGAAAGGGTGGTCGGAAACCCTATCTTTGAATTCCTTGAAGTGACCCATCAGATTGCTTCTCTGATCTGACTAGCAGGGATCTCAACTATCTGCTGTTGTCTGTTCTGTCCTAAGCACATAACTGCACAGAAATTGGACTTGGGAAAGTGAACCATTTCTTTGTCTTCCTGCCACTATATCACTGACTCACAGTTATACCAGTACTGGGTGACTTTTTTAGAGGAAGAGCACAGCATTGAGTGGAGGGGGAGAGAGCCTATTTTTGGCCATGCCACCTGACCTTTCTTTGTCAGCAAGTCATTAGAGCTATGAACATGCATGTGTTTGGAGACCATCACAGGACTCATTTTACACCAGCTCATTCCCATTCAGATGGTGCATTATGTGTAATACTGTGGCTGACAGTAATGTCTTATTTTGAAAGTTGCTGAGTTCGAGGATACTTCTGTTGCGTTACACATTTAAAGATTTGTACCTTGCTTCTTTTTATTATTCACGCTTGCAATGTATGTGCCATTATACCAAGCATTGATTTCTCAGTCCTGGTTACCTATGGTACAACAAAATAATTTGCTATACTACTTCAGATGGCAGTTAAGAGGCAATAATTTTGGTTTCTCATTTATATCACATATAAACGAGACTGGGTAAAATTGACAGATTTCCTTCTCTAAAGGAAATTAGTAAATTTGTTGAGCTTGTGCAACAATCAAGTAACACCTATATTTGCAGATTTTAAAAATAAACAATTTATTTTCTAGTAGCTGAATCTGAATTATTTAGTCTAACCCTCAGGTTTACTAGACCAGTAACAACTATAACATCTGATGAAAAAGCATGACCTGAAACCTTGGCTATCTTTCTATATCTAAAACTACTAACGCATTGGCTGAATATTTCCAGCAATTTTCTGTTTTCATTTTAGATCTCCACAATCTGCACTATTTTTCTGAGGACTACTGTTCCCACTTTAGGTAATAGGATTTTATTAAGTTTGCATATTAATTATGAGCTGATTTTCATTCATTTATCTATATAGATACTTCATGTTAAAAGTCATAGAGTTAAAACTCATGTTTGGCATACATTAAGATCAGCTTCATTAATTGTACAGTATACTCAATAATTTCCAGCATCTACAAGAAATGCAAGTGTGGTTTTGTAAAATATTTAGGAAATGGATGTAAGATTCTGGTGCTGTAAACATTTCTCAATTTGCAGTGGTAATGTGCTGTTGGAAATGTTGAGCAGTATAGCCTGAGGTTACAGCTTGTGTGTAATAATTACAGAAACCCACAGCTTCTCCTTTTGCTGTCATAGTTGCAACAGTTTGCCCATACACCCCTCTAGATCTTATGTTTTAGGTTTAACAACTGAAAAACCAAGTAAAGTACAGTGGAAGTTGCACATATCACAAAATGACAGAATTGTTACAGGGCAGGAGGAGGCCATTTTCTTAATCATTTCTGTCTTGACGTTTTGATCATTTTAGTTTGGTAGCAATTTCCTGCTTTTCCTCCATAACTCTGGACATTGTTTTGGTTTAAGTAATCATGCAATACTCTCTTGATTGACTCAATTGAACCTGTCAGCACCACACTTTCAGGCACTGTATTCCAAACCCACTCTAAAATAATGTTTTCACCCCTCACTCGTTTCTAATACAATACATTTTAAAAGTGAACCCTCTGGCTCTCAATTTGTTTACAAGTTAAAACTAACTCTATATCAACCCCTTTGAAAACTTCTGTAAATCTCCACTTAGCCTTATCTCCAAGGAAAACAGTCCCAAGTTTTCCAACCCTTTATCATAACTGAAATGTCTCATCCCTGAAACTATTTTCGTAATGCCCTCTCTCTGAAGCACTGACATCCTTTCTATAGAGTGACACTCAGAACACTACACAATACTCCAACTGAAGTCTAACTAGTGTCTTACATAAGTTCATTATAGCCTCAACTAAAAGCAAAATACTGTGTGAAATAAAACAAAAAGCGCTGGAAAATTGCAGTAAGTCCAGTAGCATCTGTGGAGAGAGAAAAACAGTTAACATTTTGAATTCTATGTAACTCTTTATCATAACCTCCCTGCTCTTGTACCTATACTCCTATTTATGAAACCTAGAATACAGCATACTTTATTAACATCTCTCTCCATTTGTCCTATCACCTTTAATGACTTCTGCACATACATACTCAGGTCTCTCTTCTCTTGCACAGCCTCAAGAGTAATACCCTTTGTCTTGTCTTATCTCTCAACAACCTTTGTACCAAAGTGCATTACTTGATGGTCCCTGGAATGGAGACATTGTCTTATGAGCAAAGGCTAAACAGATTGGGACTCTACTCACTGGAGTTTGGAGGAACAAGAAGTGACCTTATTCAATATATTGGATTCTTAAGAGGCTTGACAGGGTAAATGCTGAGAGGATGTTTCCCCTTATGGGAGAATCTAGGACCAGAGGGCATAATCTCAGAATAAATGGGCACCAGTTTAAGACAGAAATAGGGAGGAAGTTAAGTTCTTCTCTCAGAGCGTTGTGTGTTTTTGAAATTCTCTACCACAGAGAACTGTGGGGGAAGAATCCTTGTGTATTGTTAATGCTGAGATAGATAGATTCTTAATCAGTAGGGGAATCAGGGGTTTTAGAATCATAGATGAAGAGTTGATGCCTGAAATGTTGACTCTCCTGATCCTCGGATGCTGCCTGACCTGTTGTGCTTTTCCAGTGCCACTGTTTTTGACTGCCACATTCCTACAGTCCTTTCCTATTAATGAACTTATCCAAATGTGTTTTAAACATTGTAACCAAACCCACATCCACCACTTCCTCTGGCAGTTCATTCTACACACTAACAACTCTGTGTAAAAGCGTTTCCCCACCCTCCTCTCCCTACCTCATGTTCTTTTAAAATCTTTCTCCTGTCAACTTAAAAATATGCACTCTAGTTTTGAACTCCCCACTAATGGGGAAAAAAAACCTTTGCTATTCACCTTATTTACGCCTCTCATGATTTTATACATCTCTATAAGGTCACCCCTCAACCTCCTATGCTCCAATGAAAAGTCCCAGCATATCCAGTCTCTTCTTATAATTTAATCCCTCCATTCCCAGCAACATCTGGTAAATATCTTCTGAACCCTCTTCAGTTTAATAATATCCTTCCTGTAATAGTAGACCAGAACTGTAGAAGAGGCCTCACCAATGTCCTGTACAACCTTAACATGATGTCCTAACTCTTATACTCAAAGGTTTGAGCAATCAAGGCAAGCATGCTAAATGCCATCTTAACCACCCTGTCTTCCAGTGACACAAATTTCAAAGAATTATGTACCTGAGCTCCTGGGTCTCTCTGTTCAACAAACTACCCAGGGCCCAACCATTAATTGTATAAGTCCTGCCCTTATCTGTTTTACCAAAATGCAATACCTTGCATTTATCCAAATTAGGCTCCATCTGTCACTCCTCAGTCCATTGCCCAATTGACCAAGATCTCTTTGTAATCTTAGATAACCTTCTTCACTGCCCACTATGTCACCAATTGTTGTGTCATCCACAAACTTACTAACCATGCCTTCTATATTCTCATCCAAATCATTTATTTAAATGACAAACAAAAGTGGACCCAGTACCAATTCCTGTGGAACATTGCTGGTCATGGTCCTCCAGTCCGAAGAACAAGTCTCCATCACCACCCTCTGTCTCCTGTAGCAAAGCCCTCTGCCTCCTACTCCCCCCTCCCCACCCAACACTGGGCTCACTCTCCCACAATACTGGGCTCACTCTGCACACCCTGAATCTCATGTGACCTATCTTTCATTTTGATATCAACCTAATATACATACTATGGGAAAGAGAGGAAAGTGGACTTGAAGAATGTCGGATCAGCCATGAGGCTGAGGGGCCAAATGGCCTGCTCTTGTTCCTGTTTCTTACAGTCTTATGTATTCACACTACTCCACATTGAACTTCATCTGCTGTCTATCTACCCACTCCATCAACATGTCCATGCCCTTTCATAGTTCTACACTGTCCTCTTCACAGTTTATAATTCTCCCACGTTTGTGTCCTTCACAAACTTTGAAATTGTCCCTTACACACCAAAATCTAGATCATTAATATAGATCAGGAAAAGCAAGAATCCCAATTCTGACCCCTGGGGATCTCTACTACAAACCTTCTTTTAGGCTGACAATGATCATTGCCTATTACTCTCTCTTTTCTAATCCTCAGGCAATTTTATTTCTTCAGCATGGTTGCTCAATGATTAGCACTGATGCCTTACACTGCCATGAACTGGGTTCAATTCCAGCTTTGGGCAACAATCTGCATGGGTTTCCTCTGAGTGCTCCGGTTTCCTCCCACAGACTAATGTACCTGACTAATGCAGGTTAGGTAGATTGACCATGCTAAATTGCCCATTGTATCCAGAGATGTGCAGTCTCGATGGATTAGCCATTGGAAATACAGGGTTACAAGAATAGGGTTAGGGGTATGGGTATGGGTGGGAGGCTCTTCAGAGGGTTGATGTGGACTCAATGGGCTAAATGGCCTGCTTCCACACTGTGAGGGTGCTATGATGCTAATGTGCCTTTTATTCTATGACCTATACTTTCCTCTCAAGTCTATTGTGTGATACCATATTGAATGCCTTTTGGAAGTCCATGGACACCATATCAACCTCATTACCATTAACACTCTTTGTTATCTCTTCAAAGAATTCCAGCTAGTTCGACATGATTTTCATTAGTGAATCCATGCTAACTCTTCTGAATCAATCAATTTTTTTTCTGATTATTAATTCTGTCCTGAATAATTTTTCTTCGAAGTTACGCTACCACCAAAGTTAAACTGACTGGTTGTTTTTGCTGGGCCGATTGTTTACAACATTATTTGAACAAAGATTTAATGTTTGCAATTCTCTAATTCTCCAACACCATCCCCAAATACAGGCACTGTTGAAAGATTGGAAGATAATTGCGTTTGCAATTTCTAGTCTCACTTTCTTCACCATTCTTGAGTGGATTTCATCTAGTCCTAGTGCCTTCTCAACGCTAAGTACTGACCGTTTATCCAGGACCACCACCTTATCAGTTTTCAAATCTTCTAGTGACTCAACTTCCTCTTCTGTCACCATGGCATGGGTGACATCTGCTTCATGCATTAAGACAAATGCAAAGTATTCATTTAACAGCTCAGCCGTGTCTCTTACCTCACATTGTAAGACTCCTTTTTGGTTCCTAATTTGTCATCCTCCTCCAAGTTTTACCATCCTTTTACAATTGACATGCCTAAAGAAGTTGGTGGGATTTCCTTTTGTGTTAGTTGCCTGTCTTTTTTTTAAAAAATCCATCTTTACTCCTTCCTTTTACTTTAACAAGTCCCTTCTGACCCTTCTGTATGCAGCTTCATTCTCAACTGTATTTAGGACCAAAGACCTGTCATCACTACACGTTTTCTTCTTTAATTTCATTTCTATCTCCTTTATCATCCTGAGAGCTTTGGATTTTGGGGGGATATACCTTGACTGTGCTGAAACCATCTCCTCTTTGAAGGTGGCCCATTATTCAAGTGTTTTTCCTGCGTTGATGGAGTCATAGAGTCACAGAGATGTACAACACAGAACCAGACCCTTTGGTCCAACGTGACCATGCCAACCAGTTATCCTAACCTAATCTAGTTCTATTTGCCAGCACATGGCCCATATCCCTCTGAACCCTTCCTCTTGCTATAGCCATCCAGATACCTTTCAAATGTTGTCATTGTACCAGCCTCCACGACTTTCTCTGGCAGCTCATTCCATACATGCATGACCCATCTGCTTAAAAATGTTACCCCTTCGGGCCCTTTTTTAAATTTTTCCCATCTCACCTTAAACCAATGCCCTCTAGTTCTGGACTTGCCCACCCCAGGGAAAAGATCTTGTTTATTTACCCTACCTAAACCCCTCATGGTTTTATAAACCTTTATAAGATCACCCCTCAGTCTCCAATGCTCCAAGAAAACAGCCCCGGCCTATTCAGCCTCTCCCAAAAGCTCAAATCTTCCAACCCTGGCAACATTCTTGTAAATCTTTTCTGAACCCTTTCAAGTTTCACAACAACCGTACAATAGGAGGGAGTCCAGAATTGCGCAGAATATTCCAAAATTGGCCTACCCAATGTCCTGAACAGTCGCAACGTGACCTCCCAACTCCTATACTCGATGCTCTGTCCAATAATGGAAAGCATACCAAACACCTTCCTCATTATCCTATCTACCTGTGACTTCACTGTCAAGGAACTATGAACCTGCACTCCAAGGTGTCTTTCTTCAGCAACACTCCCATGACCTTACCATTAAGGATATAAGTCCTGCTCTGATTTGCCTTTCCAAAATGCAACACCTTACATTTATCTAAATTAATCTGCCTTTCCCCCACCCATTGGCCCATCGAACAAAAAAACTTCCCTAATTCAGAGACAGGAGGCTCCATTGGATTCTGAAATACTCATTGCATTATTTTCTCCCCTTGTCATTTCAATTTCTTTCATTCTCCAGTGTATTCACACGGATTCAGTACCACAGGCTGCAGCAGGCAGACCTTCATGGTTGAGTCTAGATTATATGCAAATACCTAAGTAATTAAGGATGGAATCATAATCAAGCTTGATCCTGTTCACTCTCTGTTTCTACATGACTGTACTCTCCAGCATGTGGTAGTAGTCATGAGTGGGAGTTCTGTCTGAGCTTTCCATTCCCTTGGCTGAAGGACACTGAAGTTGTGAGGTAATTCACCAATTGCCACTTTGACTGAGATCAATTAATCCAGAACAGAGTTGAATTAAATCTGGATCTTCTAAGCTTTTATGATTGAGCATTATGCCTTCATTAAAAACCTCCAGTGAACTTAGTTGGCTATCAAACAATCTGTCAAATATTAGTGGTAGAGAGTAATTGCCTTTCCAGTAACACATTGTAGCTAGTTTCTGAAAAATAACATGCTCTAATATCACATAATCTTGGAACAATTTCCTCAAAACAGAAAGCTGATAAAAATATGTGAGTAATATTGAATATTTTCAGAAATGTTTGCATTTCTTGCAAAACTTAAATGAAATACATTTTCTAAATCAATGTATTGACTACAATTAAAACTACCTCCTCAACAAATATAACAAAGTGTGATTGCACTTTTCAGATGAGTCATTTGTGCTGAAATATCTTTTAACTTGTGGTTATGTTAAATGAGTCACTTTACTTTGCAAAGCTGTGTGTTTTTAACTTTGCATTTCTTACCCAGTATAGTGAACAGAACATGTTAAGTCGCAAACATAATTTTATTAATATTCTCGGTTTCATTTAACTTATACATTCTTCACAAATTTGGCTCAATCTGCATCATATCATATAAAGCAGTGTTTTCCATCTTTAGAAATTTTAATGCATGAATTTGCAAATTTAGAAATTGTGGCAACTCTGAAGATTTATATATATGATGAAGAAATAAGCTGTCAAGCTGTATATCTGAAGTAAAAGCAGAAAGCCTGCACCAAAACTGATTTCAGAGCTGATACATAGTGTCAAACTCAAATATTAGCCTGTCTATTCTCTTTTCAGAAACTGATGGAACAGTTACTCATTAGAGAGAGTTTTTATTTCTATTCTAAGCCTCTCACTAGCAAATAGTAATTTCTCTTCAAAGAAGATCACGCAGTGATAAACCTAAATGTGTGGAACATCTGAGGTGTAAATCATAGATATTTTCAGTTTTATTTACTAACCACAGATTACCAACTAGAAACATTCATCAGATAGAAGCAGTCTTTTGAACCTGTTGGCCAGGGGATTGGACCACAAGAATAAGGAACACTTGTTACAATGTATAAGGCTTTGGTGAGAACACACGTGGAGCACTATGTGAAATTTGGGCTTTATTTTGTTAAAAAGAATATACCCTGTACTTGCATTGGAGGTGGAATAGCAAATGTTAACTTAATTGATGTGTTGATGAAAGGGTTTTTTCTATGGTAATAGGTTGGGTCAACTGTGCCTATTTTCCCTGAAGTTTAGAAGAATGAAGGGTGATCTCATTGATACATGCAAGATTTTGAAGGGGTTTAACAGAGTCAATGGTGACAGATTCTTTGCCCTCACTGAGAAACCTAGAACACATGGTCACAGTCTCAGGCCAATGGACCAATCATTTTGGACTGAGGTTTGTGAACTGTGTTCTCTATCCCTAATGATTATGGATGATTCATCGTTGAATATATCGAAGGCTGAGATAAGCACACATTTGAACTCTCAGGAAAAGAGGCTGTGAGTGGGCAAGTGCATGCTCAATGGAATGCGATGGAGAAAAATGTGTGGTTATTCACTTAGGAAAGAGGAATGGAGATACAGAGTATTTTTTGATTGTGAGATTGGAAAGTGTTGATGTCAAAAGGTGTCTTTGTTAGTAATTCACTGAAAGCTAATAGTCAAGCAATTTGGAAGGAAAATTGATAGGCTATCTTTTATCACAAGAGGATTTGAATATATGATCAAAGAAGTCTTGCTTTAATTGTATCGTCACTGGAGTAATGTATGCAGTTCTGATTCCCTTGCCTAAGGAAAGATATAGGGAGCAGCAGAGATTTACCAGACTGCTTTCTGGGATGGTGGGACCCAATGAAGAGAGATTGAGGAGACTAGGCCTATATTCTCTGTAGGAGAAAGTGAGGACTGCAGATACTGAAGATCAGAGTCGAAAAGAGTGGCACTGGAAAAGCATAGCAGGTCAGGTAGCATCCAAGGAGCAGGAGAATTGTGTTTTGGGCATAAGCCCTGATGAAGGGCTTGTGAAGATCGATTCTCCTGCTCCTCAGATGCTGCCTGACCTGGTGTGCTTTTCCAGTGCCACACCTTTTGACTATATTCTCTGTAGTTCAGAAGAATGACAGATGATCCTATAGAAACATGCAAAATTCTTAAAGGGGCAGTCAGAGTAGATGCAGTAAGGATGTTACCCTGGCTGTGCGCTCTAGAATCGGGAGACATAATGTCAGAGTAAAAGACAAGTCATTTAGGACTAAAAAGAGGAGGAGCTTCTTCACACATAAGGTGGTGAATCAATGGAACTCTCTACCATAGTGAGCTGTGGAAGCTCATTTGTTCAATAAGTTCAGCTGAGAGTTACTAACGACATAAAGGGATATGAAAATAGTGAGGGAATATAACATTAATGTAGACAATCAACCATCATTCTCAAAGGGCTGAATGGTCTAATCATGCTCCTATGTTCTAAATGTAGGAGAGGATTTAAAATTGGATTTAAGCCAATCATCAGGCAGCATGGTGGCTCAGTGGTTAGCACTGCTGCCTCACAGCACCAGGAACCCAGGTTCGATTCCAGTCTTGGGTGACTATCTGTGTGGAGTTTGCATATTCTCCCCATGTCTGTGTGGGTTTCCTCTGGGTGCTCTAGTTTCTTCCTGCAGTCTAAAGATGTGCAGGTCAGGTGAATTGGCCATGCTAAATTGATCATAGTGTTAGGTGCAATAGTTAGAGGGAAATGGGTCTGGGTAGGTTACTCTTTGCAAGGTCGGTGTGGACTGGTTGGGCCAAAGGACCTGTTTCCGCACTGTAGGGAATGTAATCTAATCTAATCTAAAAAAAAATCAGCTAATGTCAGAGCAAGTTTGATAGACTACTCTGATCTATTCCTGCTCATATTTCTTCTTTTGAAATTTTTTTGTTGATGGGATGTGGGCATTGTCGACTAGGCCAACATTTGTTGTCCATACTTTATATATATGTGTCACTTACTAATGAAACATAAAGGCTCTTGCCGTAAATGCACGCGGCCTGTCCTGAAGGTGCTGAGAAATGGTTTGAAGCTTTGCTAGAGCATCCAGAGTAAACCCACACAGACATGGGGAGAATATGCAAAGCTTTAACAAAGGGTCAGTTAGACTCGAAATGTCAGCTCTTTTCTCTCCTTACAGATGCTGCTAGACTTGCTGAGATTTTTCAGCATTTTCTCTTTTTTGGTTTCAGATTCCGGCATCCGCAGTTATTTGCTTTTATCCAGTGTCTTTCAAACCATTTCTCAGCACCTTCAGGACAGACCGTGTGCATTTACAGGCCATGTCAACTATTTTCTCTCCTTACAGATGCTGCTAGATTTGCTGAGATTTTCCAACATTTTCCCTTTTTTGGTTTGAAAGACAGCCTGATTCTGCAAGCGATCAGAGAATTTTCTTTAAACTGATCCTAATCTTATCAAGATAACCCTCATACTTGCAATTAAATTTCAGATGGTGTAATGAAGACAAAAGTTTCAAATCAGTCAATGGTCTGTTGAATGCAACAATGGAAAAAATGTAACTTGTTTCTTGTTGATGACTTAAGGTGAATTCATAAGTACCTGTTTTATTAACTTGCTGGTTTCCACATTAACAATGTTACTTGAGGACAGAAATTTAGACAATTGACCTATGTTGAACATTATCAAATGTCCTCTCCAAGGAAGAACAGCTAGTCTTCCTGGTCCATTTATGTTAACTGATGGAGAGGCATTGATCACATTGTTCAGAATTTGCCTCCTGCAGAGGCAGTGATAGAATGTTCAGATATTGATGATAAATGGAAAAGGTGAAAAGGTGAAACCTGTCTCATTGAGAATGGATGGGGCCTAGACACTCTGAATATTTTTACTGTTCATGCAGGAAAATAAGTGCTGGATAAGCACCAGAGATTCAACTGTTTATTTACATTAATAAAAATTCTTATTATTTTAACAGTCTTAATATTGATTAAATTAAATTTCCTACAGTATGGAAACAGGCCCTTTGGCCCAACAAATCCACACCGACCCTCTGAAGAGCAACCCACCCAGACCTATTCCCCTACATTTACCCCTGACTAGTGTACCTAATGCTATGGACAATTTAGCATGACCTGCATATCTTTGGATTGTGGGAGGAAACATACGCAGAAATGGGGAGAATGTACAAACTCCACACAGACAGTAGCCTGGGGTGGGAATTGAACCCAGGTCCCTGGTTCTGTGAGGCAGCAGTGCTAACCACTGAGCCACTGTGTGCCCCAGAAAATTACTGAAGGAATGAAGTGCTGGGCAGCGCCTGTAGTTAACTGGACATGAACATGCGACCAGACAGATTTCAAGGAAATCGAAGTAACTACTGAGCTAAAGCCAGTGCCGAATATGTGGTTAGTGATGTCATGATATCTTACAAGCTGCCCATTAGTTTAATATAACGAGAATGTAACATCCATTTTGAAATAAACATTTTGAGGTGGGTACAGAAAGGCTCTGTAACATCTTAATAATAACCATTCCAACAGCTATTCAGTTCACAAAGTGCACTTAATTCACTCTGGGTCTTGGAAGCACGTGTACACATACATATGCAGATATTGGAGTCTCGTCAGTTGTATGCTTGTCAGCCTCGCCCAGCACTGGACAATGTTCAGCTGCGTTTCAGCTCTGCACTTGGGGTATTTGACAAACTGACACTGTTTTAAATTGAGTGTCTGAATTCAGCTTGTCAAATACACTCAGTGCAGAAGCTGTGATCACTTGACTCATGGATGGAAAGTTATTTTATCTTGGGTTATCTTGAATTTATCTTGAGTTTCTTGGTATCTGAAATAACAGTAAAGAATAAATACTGGAGCATGGATTTCAAATTATTATTGTGCTTAACTTTAGAAAGAAATTGATACAAGCTAAATACAAAAATGACCAAGCCATGAATTGCATAACATTCCAAATTTTCCAATCACTCTGATACATTGTTAAAGAATAGAAGTTATGGACTTGTTTTAATCCTTTTGGTTTTATCATAGATGTAAAACCATATTTTAACAACCCAACTATGAGAGAGAAAATAGTGATATTTGCTGTGGCCGAGTACATCGCCTGTAAACAATGTTTGGGCTGCAGTTGTGTTCAAGTGCAAATATGAAGGCTGCATGATGGTATTTTGTAATCAGTGAGGGTAGCAAAATAAATGCCACTGATTATCCTGGACACAGATATAGATCATAAATGAAGAAAAATAACTGGATGCATGTTAGGTACATGCAACACTATGTATTTGAGGAAAATGGAGTCATCTTACAATAAGGTTTTATAGAGTGAACACAATGTTACTTCCTGTGAGACTGCATGTTGTGTTAAGAGCTGTGGGCCATCACTTATACTGACGTTTGCATGTTACTTCCTGGGTATAAGACACTCCTGTGGCTCATATGCGCCTGAAGAACTGTAATGAAACTAAAATGTATTTAAAATAAAGCAGAGAACTGTAGCTGCTGGAGATCTGAAACCAAAACAGAAATTGCTGAAGACACTCAGCAGGTCTGGCAGCATGTTTATAGAGAAAACAGAGTTAATGTTTCAAGTTTCCAAGTGACAAGGGTCACTGGGCTCACAGTGCTAACTCTGTTTTCTCTACACAGATGCTGCCAGACCTGTTGAGTTTCTTCATCAATTTCAGTTTGTTTCTCAAAAAGTATTAGTTCCCCCTAGAGTGTAGTCTGTGGTCAAGAACAGCCCTTTGGTACTCACCTACAGCCACCTTTATCCAGATTTCAGTCTTGGGTAAAGGCTATCAAAGTATTAGTTTGATTCTCATTATGTTTATAAATTTACATTCAGCAGGCAATCATGACCCCTGGTCAATACTTCCCACTCCTAACCCAGGGCTACTGGGATCAACAATATTAAACTAACTATTGCCCCAGTTGTATCTTTATGGATTGAATACAGACCTTACTTTTAGGGTGCAGTACTATAGTGGGTGGTGTCTTTGCTGAATGGGCCATGAGGAGAGCACAAATGTTTTTCTCTCTTGTCGAGCTGCAATCACTTCAGAAATATGGAAGTCACATTTCTCTTTTGTCTTCTGAAGAAACAAAGGCTAGAAGAGAATGAAGTATCCGTTCCTCTGTAGTTTTCAAATATGTATTTTGTATCATTCTATGAAGAAAAAATAGTTTATTTGTTCCTTTACTTAAGCTTATTAAAATATGACAAATAATGTAAAAACAACTATGAAGCTCTGTAACCATTTTTACCCATGTTATTTATACCAACACGGAATTGCCAACTCCAGGCTAACTTCCACTTTATTGTCATCTTCTTCCTCTTGCCTCCTTTATGTAGGGGATTCAACCAAATTTCTCTAAGGGACATAAAGCCTTTCTTAAAAATGACTTTAACCAGGTCTTTACATTTCCACCTTATTTAAGTTTCATAAAATCCTTCTTTATAAGTTGAGCCAAAGCACGTTGCACAATTATTAAAACATTATTTTGGAGCTAGTCTGGGGATTTCTGATGTAGACACTTGCGCAGGAACGTAACCTGTTCCATAAACCTGTACAGATACCCATCAAATTAATGAGGATTAAATTGATGAAAAATTATTTAAATTAACTTTGTTTCAGGAAATTTTAAAATCAATTGTCTGAACATTAGAGTTTCCCAATAATTACAAAGTATTATTTTTGATGATAACCATTAATTTCATACCTGCATAGCTATATGTAACAGTCAAACCGACCAGAAGAATGGAGTCTGCTTCAGCTGTGGTGTTCAGTCTGTGGATAAATGAAGGCAGGCGGACTACCATCTGGTAATGAAGCAAATGTTTTTCAACTTCTTCAATATGCGTGGTTCTCTGAAATACAGAAGGTTGTCATATCGAACCCTTAAATCCCCAGCAGGAAACTCAAAATGAGGAAGATAACTCTGAGGTTTTGTTTGCAGGAAATATCTGTATGAGAAGTGACAAGATGACACAGTCTATTGTGAAACTAGAGGCTGAAGTGTTTTCTTTTCAACCTATACCAATATATAGGAGTTTCAAGCTGTAAGTCCAACCTGTTTTATATCTTCACTGAGAACACCACCTTCTGCAAGTTCCCCTTCAAGACTTGGAACTGCATTGTCATTCCTCTACCATTGCTTTGTCAAAATCCTGTAACTCTGCAGCTAACAGCATTGTGGGAGTACCTTTGCTAAGTGTTCTGCAATGATTCAAGTAGGAGGCTCATCCCCACCTTCTCAAGGGCAGTTAGGGATGGACAAAAATTGCTGACCTCACCAACAAGATTCACATCTCATATGGATGAAATAAGTTCAAACTGGAATTACAATTAGATTAGATTACTTACAGTGTAGAAACAGGCCCTTCGGCCCAACAAGTCCACACCGACCCGCCGAAGCGCAACCCACCCAGACCCATTCCCCTACATTTACCCCTTCACCTAACACTACGGGCAATTTAGCATACATAGCCAATTCACCTAACCTGCACATTTTTGGACTGTGGGAGGAAATTGGAGTGCCCAGAGGAATCCCACACAGACATGGGGAGAATGTGCAAACTCCACACAGTCAGTCGCCTGAGGTGGGAATTGAACCCAGATCTCTAGCAATGTGAGGCAGCAGTGCTAACCACTGTGCCACCGTGCCGCCCACAATTATTTGAATTCTTTTGAAAAAATATTTGTATAGAAAATGTGCTGAGTGTTGTTAAAGTTCAAGGAGGTATACCCAAATGCAATTGTGTGTTTAGGTATTGTTCAATCCAATTTCTCCCCCTCTTCCCTAAATTTGCATATCCTTTGCTCAGCTATCAGATTATAAGCAACAGAAGCAATAAGACTTCTGTTGAAGTCCTTTATATATTTTTCATACTATCTCTCAACTCTCAAATGTTGATAGTAAACCCAATAGTTAATTCACTACTTTATGTGATCGAGGACTCTTGCTCTCAATGAAGATACCCAACAGGAAATGCCAAAAAAAATTCTCCCTCTCTGAAATTATTTATTCAGAGTGACTTGTAGTCACTCTATTTTTCTTTCTCAAGTTCCTAATCTACAAATCGCTTTGTAACAAATAAGGCAGAGTGCTTAGAAACTGGGATAGTTCAATTAAACAGGATAGATCTGGGTCATTCTTGATTCAGAATTTCCATGGTCCTAGAAGGATCAGTTTACACTGACCTGGCATTTGCACAGCAAGGGATATGCGCTCCTTTCCAGGAAGATCCGTTGTTAGGAAGCCATTGGAGGAAACATTAAGGAAGGAGCTTGAGTGCTTGCTCCTTAGAGAGGCATTAATTCCTGTAATTACACTTGGCATCCCATTGGTTTTGGACACAGTAATCGGGGTTATTACAGGCTGAATACTCCAATCAATTCGAGAAGCGCCGTGGAAGTGTTCTATGGCAGCGTTGTTATTTGGCATCCCATCAATACACTTTGAAGTTCTTTGAACCTCAAACAATTGCCTGGATGGGTTTCTAGGATTATCTGCATTCTGTGTGAAGCTGCCTGCTGAGTTGCAGGTGTGGATGCTGGACTCCAGCATTCATCATGTTAACCATGCAATTAGGAGCCATTTCCTCTGCCTACAAACTCAGGGCATGGTTAGGAACATGGGACTGAGATATCATAGCAATTACAGAAATGTTGCTCAGGGATGGACAGGACTGGCAGCTTACTGTTCCAGGATACAAATGCTATAGGAAGGATAGAAAATGAGGCAAGAGAGGAAGGGGAGTGGCGTTTTTGATAAGGGATAGCCTTACAGCTGTACTTAGAGAAGATATTCCCAGAAATACATCCAGGGAAGTAATTTGGGTCGAACTGAGAAATGAGAAAGAGATAATCACCTTATTGGGATTGTACTATAGACCCCCCTAATAGTCAGTGGGAAATTGAGAAATAAATTGTAAGGAGACTTCAGTTATCTGTAAGAATAGTAGAGTTGTTATGGTAGAGGATTTTAACTTTCCAAACATAGACTGGGACTGCCATCGTGTTAAGGATTTGGATGGAGTGGAATTTGTTAAGGGTGTACAAGAAAATTTCTGATTCAGTATGTGGATGTACCTACTAGAGAAGGTGCAAAACTTGACCTACCCTTGGGAAATAAGGCAGGGCAGGTGACTGAGGTGTCAATGGGGGAGTACTTTGGGGCCAGTGACCATAATTCTATTAGATTTAAAATAGTGATGAAAAAAAAATAGACCAGATCTAAAAGTTGAAGTTCTAAATTGGAGGAAAGCTAATTTTGACGGTATTAGGCAAGAACGTTCAAAAGCTGATTGGGTGCAGATGTTCGCAGGTAAAGGGACGGCTGGAAAATGGGAAGCCTTCAGAAATCTGATAACGAGAGTCCAGAGTGAAAGGAAAGGCTGGTAGGTATAGGGTATGCTGGATGACTAAAGAAAGTGAGGGTTTGGTTAAGAAAAAGAAGGAAGCATATGTCAGGTATAGACAGGAGAGATTGAGTGAATTCTTAGAGAGTATAAAGACAGCAGGAGTATACTTAAGAGGGAAATCAGGAGGCCAAAAAGGGGACATGCGATAGCTTTGGCAAATAGGGTTAAGGAGAATCCAAAGGGTTTTTACAAATATATTAAGGACAAAAGGGTAACTAGAGAGCGAATAGGACTCCTCAAAGATCAGCAAGGCGACCTTTGTGTGGAGTCACAGGAAATGGGGGAGATACTAAATGAGTATTTTATATCAGTATTTACTGTGGAGATGGGCATGAAAGATATAGAAAGTGGGGAAATGGATGGTGACATCTTGAAAAATGTCCATATTACAGAGGAGGAAATGCTGGATATCTTGAGATGTATAAAGGTGGATAAGTGCCCAGGACCTGATCAGGTGTACCCTAGACCTCTATGGGAGGCTAGGGAAGTGATTGCTGGGCCTAGATTAAAGTGAAGGATCTTGAAGGAGAACCGTTGCTGGCGTTTTTGAATCTGTAGTGTGTACTGTTTGTCCTGTTCGATTCCGAACTCTGCTGGTTTAAAGGTGGTCCGGAGTCCGTGTGAGATGAGTTGGTTACGGAGGCAGGCATTGAGGAAGCAAATGTGACTGTGGTAGTGAGTCTGTTTCAGGACATGGTTGAAGAGCTTCAGGGCAGAGGAGATGACCTGGGGGTTGCAGTGAGAGAGACACTCACTGAGATTCTTGTAGAGAGAGGAGGAAAACCTCTTCAAGGCAGGCATTCTTGCAAGAGTCTGGAGCCTTATCTAGACTCTGGTTTCCAGCATCTGCAGTCCTTGTTTTTGCCTGGTTGATTTTAACACTGCTGCGAATCCTCTTGCAAGGATGCCTGCCTTGAAGAAGTTTTACTCCTCTCTCTACAAGAATCTCAGTGAGTCTCTCTCTCGCTGCAACCCCAAGGTCATCTCCTCTGCCCTGAAGCTCTTCAACCATGTCCTGAAACAGACTCACTACCACAGTCACATTTGCTTCCTCAGTGCCTGCCTCCGTAACCAACTCATCTCACACGGACTCCAGACCACCTTTAAACCAGCAGAGTTCGGAATCGAACAGGACAAACAGTACACACTACAGATTCAAAAACACCAGCAACGGTTCTCCTTCAAGATCCTTCACTCTAATCTAGACTCTGGTTTCCAGCATCTGCAGTCCTTGTTTTTACCTAAGTGATTGCTGGGCCCCCTGCTGAGATATCTGTATCATCGATAGTCATGGGTGAGGTGCCAGAAGACTGCAGGTTGGCTAATGTGGTACCATTATTTAAGAAAGGTGGTAAGGACAAACCAGGGAACTATAGACCAGTGAACCTGATATCAGTGGTGGGCAAGTTGTTGGAAGGAATCCTGAAGAACACCTACTTGGAAAGGCAAGGGCTGATTAGGTATAGACAATATGGCTTTGTGCGTGGGAAATCATGTCTCACAAACTTGATTGAGTTTTTTGAAGAAGTAACAAAAGGCAGAGCAGTGGACATGATCTATATGGGCTTGGTAAGGTGTTTGACAAGGTTCCCCATGGGAGACTCATTAGCAAGGTAAGATCTCATGGAATACAGGGAAAACTCGCCATTTGGATACAGAACTGGCTCAAAGGTAGAAGACAGAGGATCGTAGTGGAGGGTTGTTTTTCAGACTGGAGGCCTGTGACCAGTGGAATGTCACAAGGATCGATGCTAGATCCACTACCTTTTGTCATTTACATAAATGATTTGGATATGAACATAGGAGGCTAGTTAATAAGTTTGCAGATGACATCAAAATTGGAGATGTAGTGGACAGCGAAGAAGATACCTTAGATTACAATGGGATCTTGATCAGATGGGCCAATGGGCTGAGGAGTGACAGAGAGGTTAATTTAGGTAAGTGCAAGGTGCTACATTTTGGGAAAGCAAATCTTAGAAGGGCTTATACATTTAATGAAAAGGTCCTAGGGAGTATTACTGAACAAAGAGACCTTGGAGTGCAGATTCATAGCTCCTTGAATGTTGAGTTGCTGGTCAATAGGATAGTGAAGAAGGCGTTTGATATGCTTTCCTTTATTGGTCAGAGTATTGAGTATAGGAGTTGGGAAGTCATGTTGTAGCTGTACAGGACATTGGTTCAGCCACTTTCGGAATACTCTATGCAATTCTAGTCTCTTTCCTATCAGAAGAATGTTGTGAAACTTGAAAGGGTTCAGAAAAGATTTACAAGGATGTTGCCAGGTTGGAGGTTTTGAGCTCTCAGGAGAGGCTGAAGAGGCTGCAGCTGTTTTCCCTGGAACATAGAGGTCCATGAGGGGCATGGATAGGATAAATAGACAAAGTCTCTTTCCTGGGGTGGAGGAGTCTAGAACGATAGGGCATAGGTTTATGGTGAGAGGGGAAAGATATAAAAGAGACCTAAGGGGCAACGTTTTCACACAGAGGGTGATGCATGCATGGAATGAGCTGCCAGAGAAAATGGTGGAGGCTGGTACAATGACAACATTTAAAAGGCATCAGGATGGATAAATGAATAGGAATGGTTTGGAGTGATATGGGCCAAGTGCTGGCAAATAGGACTAGATTAGGTTGGGATATTTGGTCGGCAAGGATGAGTTGGACCGAAGGGTCTGTTTCCATGCTGTACAACTCTATGACTCTATAAATGATCTGAAGTCAGCAATTCCTTTCTGAATGCAGCAACATTTCTCTCTTCAAATGCTCACCCCACTTGTCATCTGTGAATTGCTCAGGGAAATCAACTCTCACACAAACATAAATTGGTGGAAAATCTCAGCTAGTCTGGCAGCATCTGTGGAGAGTTAACATTTCGGGGCCAGTGACCCTTCCTCTGAACAATGTGACCTGTTCGGGTCACTGAACCCAAAACGTTAACTCTCCACAGATGCTGCCAGGCATGCTGAGATTTTCCAGCAATTTCTGTTTTTGTTCCAGATTTCCAGAATCTGCAGTTCTTTTAGTTTTTTAAACTCTCACCCTCTGACCAATACCCTGTGAGTCGGTTTCTCTTTATTGTTGATTATGTAGGTAAGATGCCAGGAAGGAGTTCATGAGGATTAGATTAGATTAGATTACTCACAGTGTGGAAACAGGCCCTTCGGCCCAACAAGTCCACACCGCCCCGCTGAAGTGCAACCCACCCATACCCCTACATTTACCCCTTACCTAACACTACGGGCAATTTAGCATGGCCTGCACATCTTTGGACTGTGGGAGGAAACCGGAGCACCCGGAGGAAACCCACACAGACACAGGGAGAACGTGCAAACTCCACACAGTTAGTCGCCTGAGGCGGGAATTGAACCCAGATCTCTGGTGCTGTGAGGCAGCAGTGCTAACCACGTTGCCACCATGCCACCCATTAGTTTCTCAGAGTGATTTCCTCCACCAAGGCATTCTCATTGATGCAAGTCATGCAATAATTTGTTTTACTGAACAGAAAATTATGTTTGTCTTGAAGATGTTGCAGGCTTTTCTAGGCACATTACAATATTTTGAAGAGACTAAAATTGCATTTGATGAGTCATCTCCAGTTTTTACTTAAGTTCACCTTGCTAACTTCAAAACAACAACAATTTTCATTTATATATCATCTTCAACCTGGTAAATTGCCTAAAGTAATTCACAGGAGTGTAATCAAAAAATAAAATTGATATTGAAACAAAGATAAGGCATGAGGACAAGGGAGAGAAAAAACTTAGTCAAAGAGTTGGATTTTAAGAAGAGAGATGGAGAGGTTTTGGAAGGAAATTACAGAGTTGCAGCTGAGATAAGCTCTAGTCCAACTGCCAATGGGGGAAATGAGAAAAGTCAGAGAAGGACAACTATTGCCAGATTTATATAGCACCTTTAAAGCGGTAACATATCCCAAAGTGCTTCTCAAAAATATTATGAAACAATGTCTGATATTATGCCACCCGAATGGATAAATAGCACATGATCATATTTTTATCAAATAGGTGAATGTTTTGGAAAAAGGAGGGAAAAACGACTGAGAAACAGAAAGGTTTGAAGAAAACAATCTAGAATCTACAGGCTTAACAAATCAAGGCATAACTACCAACGATGTGGTCATTAAAATTAAGATGTACAAGAGGCCAGAATTTGAGGAGTGGAAATATTTTGCATGGTTGTAGGCAGTGGAAGAGATTAAAAATCAGGAAACACAATCACAGAAGGATTTAAAACCTAAGGTGATCATTTTAAAATCAAAGCATTGCTTACCTTGATGCCAATGTAGGACAGCGAGTCCAGGGGCAGTTGATAAAGGTAGTATTCATTTATAAGAGCAATTTTTCCAAATGCATACAGGCAGATTCAGTCACCGAAACTGTGACGCATTTGTGTAATAGAGATCATTTTGTTCATTTGAAGCTATACAGAGAGTTTAAATTAAGTTTTGCAACACCACCTTTATAACTGTGTTAGAATTCATCACAAAATGTATTGTTTGTTTGTTAATCATTGCTATTAAAAATCTCATCAGAAGTACATTGGATGTTATTTTACTTGGTAGAATGTTTTGCAGATATTATAAAAATGAGTGAATTATTGACTAACATTCATTACCTTTTTCATGGCTGAGCACTTAATCCAAGAGTCACTGTCTTGAGCCCAAATTTGGTCAATCATTTCTGATGTTATTATTCATTTCTTTTTATTTAAGTCCTGGAGCATGGATTGGAATTCTGATTGGAGGGATTCATGTAGATTCAGGGGTAAAGCATGTATGGATTTGGGAGACAGCAGCATTTTGAAGGACTTTTGAGAGGAAAAGCAGGTTGGAAATAGGGGGATAGTTTGCAAAGTCAAAGGTATTTTTTTAGGTGAGGGTGATGATGGCTGTTTTGAGGGTTTTTGAAAAGAGAGAACCACTAACCATATCGGCTAACATGGAAGTTAGGAAGGGAAGTTGAGTGATCAGTGGTTTGGTATGCAATAGGAGGTGGCTCTCATGGATAAGATGAGCTAATGTTGTTTAGGTACAATCATCGCATTGTAATGGAACTATGTAGCTTGTTAATTGAATGTTAATGGTGTTTCATTTCATGCCAGTGGTGGGGTTTAATGAGGGTGCATTTACAACCCAACAAAGAGAAATATCCCAAAATTATGATCGTTAGGTTAGGGGGTAGGTATTTGTATTGTTCATCTCTATAAATCACAGCTTATGGTGACAAGAACAGGAAGGCAGATTACTACCTAAATGGAGTCAAGTTAGGTAAAGGGGCAGTACAACGAGATCTAGGTGTTCTTGTACATCAGTCAATGAAAGCAAGTATGTAGGTACAGCCAGCAGTGAAGAAAGCTTATAGCATGCTAGCCTTCATAACAAGAGGAATTGAGTATAGAAGCAAAGAGTCCTTCTGCAGCTGTACAGGGCCCTGGTGAGACCGCACCTGGAATATTATGTGCAATTTTGGTCTCTAAATTTGAGGAAAGACATTCTGGCTATTGAGGGAGTGCAGCGTAGGTTCACAAGGTCAATTCCCGGAATGGCGGGATTACCTTACGCTGAAAGATTGGAGTGACTGGGCTTGTATATGCTTGAGTTTAGAAGGCTGAGAGGGGATCTGATTGAGATGTAGAAGATTATTAAATGATTGGACACTCTGGAGGCAGGTAGCATGTTTCTGCTGATGGGTGTGTCCCGAACCAGAGGACACAGTTTAAAAATAAGGGGTAGGCCATTTAGAACAGAGTTGAGGAGAAACTTCTTCACCCAGAGAGTGGTGGGTGTATGGAATGCTCTGCCCCGGAAGGCTGTGGAGGCCAAGTCTCTGGATACTTTCAAGAAAGAGTTGGATAGAGCTCTTAAGGATAGTGGAATCAAGGGTTACAGGGATAAGGCAGGAACAGGACACTGATTGAGGATGATCAGCCATGATCATAATGACTGGTGGTGCTGGCTCGAAGGGCAGAATGGCCTACTCCTGCACCTATTGTCTATTGTCTTATTGGAAACAAGAAAATAGTCCAGTTCTATACTGGACCACATGGCTTTCTGAAATAGTTAACTGTTAGGTTATTTCAGAAGGTAGTTACAAATCAATAACATTGCATGGGATTGAAGTCACATGTAGATCAGACCAGGTCAGATTTTCTCCCTTAAGGAACAGTCATGAACCAGATGAAAATGCAGCTGCCTTGATTAATGGAAA
The DNA here is from genome assembly GCF_047496795.1 of Chiloscyllium punctatum. Taxonomy (NCBI): domain Eukaryota; kingdom Metazoa; phylum Chordata; class Chondrichthyes; order Orectolobiformes; family Hemiscylliidae; genus Chiloscyllium; species Chiloscyllium punctatum. The sequence continues at coordinate 50,221,624 of NC_092763.1, forward strand.
AAATACTCTTTTCCATCAATGTATAACTCATTTGTGATCATTGGTAGCAGTGTTTAGATCTCTGTGCCAGGTATCCTGGAAGCTGCCATGATGCCTATATCCTCAAAACCTCTTGGGTTCCCACTTCAATTCAAGGGCCAGGCGCCTTACAAGGGTGGTTACGGGGTTGCTGTGGCCATGGCTGATGATTCTATTTTGCTGCCTTCTGAAGCCAAGTGTAGATGCAGTTCAGCCCATTCTTCCAACAGTGCCCATTGTGGAGCAGAGTTAGGCTTCCTGAAGATAAGATTTTGATCTTAGAAGGATTTTCAGTAAATTCCTGAGAGAGTGCAGTGTAATCTTTATGCTGTACTCTGCATAACTGTGGGGGTGTGATGAATTCTGAAGAGATGGGACAGTGGCAGCAGTCTTCTGAGGAGGAAGTTGAGGACATTGAGCAGCAGAAACAGATAGAGCAGTCGTGATAGAGTGCTGCAGTATTAGATCCAACAAGCCTTACAGAACCTGAATTGGGTGCAGTGATCATAATGTAAATGTGTTGTTGTCTGAAAGGCAAGCAGTCCCTGTTTATTCCCAGTAACAAATTCAGCTGTTTTAAATTTGTTTTTAGTCTTTGCTTTTCCTGTTATTCAATAAAGTTAACGTTATCAACATTTGAAGCCTTCCTAACATCTGATGCTCCCACATTGAGCAATGATGAGCTATCACATTACAATGCGCATGAGGGAAAGTTCAGCACTTCTTTTAGCATGAGTTCTAACATGATATGGTGCTAAAGAAGGTAGCCTACATACCTTCATTTTTGTCGCTATAGCTACAGTGACAGTCAGTCAGAAAGATGATGATGTAAAGTAGCAATACCTCAGATTACAGCAGGATCTTGACCAGATGGGCCAATGGGCTGAGAAGTGGCAGATGGAGTTTAATTCAGATAAATGCGAGGTGCTGCATTTTGGGAAAGCAAATCTTAGCAGGACTTCTACAATTAATGGTAAGGTCCAAGGGAGTGTTACTGAACAAAGAGACTTTAGAGTGCAGGTTCATTGCTCCTTGAAAGTGGAGTCGCAGGTAGTTAGGATAGTGAAGAAGGCGTTTGGTATGCTTTCCTTTATTGGTCAGAGAATTGAATACAGAGTCAGGAGGTCATGTTGCGGCTGTACAGGCCATTGGTTAGGCAATTGTTGGAATATTGCATGCTATTCTGGTCTCCTTCCTATTGGAAAGATGTTGTGAAACTTGAAAGGGTTCAGAAAAGATTTACAAGGGTGTTGCCAGGGTTGTAGGATTTGAGCTACAGGGAGAGGCTTAACAGGCTGGGGCTGTTTTCCCTGGAGTGTCAGAGGAAGAGGGGTGACTTTATAGAGGTTTACAAAACTATGAGGCGCATGGATAGGGTAAATAGGCAAAGTCTTTTCCCTGGGGTTGGGGAGTCCAGAACTAGAGGGCATAGGTTTAGGGTGAGAGGGGAAAGATACAAAAGAGACCTATGGGGCAACTTTTTCACACAGACCATGGTACATGTATGGAATGAGCTGCTAGAGGAAGTGATGGAGGCTGATACTATTGCAACATTTAAGAGGCATTTGGATGGGTATATGAAAAGGAAGGGTTTGGAGGCAGCTGGGACTAGATTGGGTTGGGATATCTGGTGGCATGACAGGTTGGACCGAAGGGTCTGTTTCCATGCTGTACATTTCCATGATTCTATGACTAGATCTATAAATGTGGAAGTTCTCTTTTCGATGAAAAGTCATCAATGTCACCCTGAAGTTATTCTCTTTTTGTTTCCATCTCACTTTGTGTACTGTGAAGGTCTACTCCTATCTGGTATCATTTGGTTTATAGATGGGCTTTAAATGTGGTGCTTCTTGTGGACATCTTGGAAGGTCCCAACAATGGCAGTATGTCTGCCATTGGTGAGAGCAAAATTGCAAAGTTAGCATGGCGACAGGAGACGTGCTGTATATGATGGGATGAGCAGCAGATAACTGTGCGAGAGAATCCACTAGAGTTCAAGGAGAGAAACCCTCCAAGAGACTCCCTGATGTTGACACTTTGCCAATCTTTGATCAGATTCAGACCAGAATTAATGTCTTAGGCTGTGACCTTTGATCAGTTGGTTTTAATTTTGTTAATTTGAGTATTATACTACAATGCAATTAAAGAGTAAAGCAAAGGTCTTGCATTGACTGATTCGAGTGGAGGGATAAAGTTTGATGTTGGTGGCATAATATGGAAGTTAACCCTATTTCCAAAGTGATGGTTGCTGATACATAATAGATAAATGATGGTGATCAACTGTGGAGGTGTTCAGCACTCTGGAAGTAACTGCCTGAAGGTGTGGGGAAATAATTTGGGGAACTGTGTCCAGGGAGAAAAAAGTATGAACTCGCAAGAATGGGGCATTGTTGATATAAACCACAAAGGAGGTCACTGGAGGAGAACTGAATGATCGATAGTGTTGCCGCTGATGATGTTGAAGGTGACATTTTGGTAGATAATACACCCAATGATTTTGTAGGGAGTATTTTTTATAGGGGATAGACTAATGTATTGGGACAGGATGAGACTTCTCTCCATTTCAGGGACTTTCTTCCTCTGTGAGTCATGGAAACATTTCTCATACAATCTTCTACAGCTCACCTCATTAAATGTGCATCCATGCCCTACAATACCCTTCTTGTTGAACTGTATGATCAGCGATGGAACTGCTCACCACTGCCAATATCAAATAGCATAGCTGACACAGGCATCAAATTGATATCACAGCAGTGCACCACTTTTAACACTGCAAGCCAGGAATGATCATTCTGAAAGTGTTGCTTAACCTCATTTCAGGTGGTAAACGTAAAGTCACCACAGACCCACTAAACCCTAGGCCTGCTGGTTTAACTTGAGGGTCACCTGACCTCAGGCAAGGGCAGAGGTTGAGAAGGAGAGTCCTTCATGGTAACCTCAGTCAGTGCAATAATTGAACCTGTGCTGCTGTTCTGCTTTGAAAAACCAGCTTTCCAGCCACGTGAGCTAATCAAACTCTTTTCAAGAGGAAATGCCTGAGAAGTGAAGTTGATCCCTCAGTTTGCTGTTGGGGAACTGTAGTGTATGCTATATTGTGCAAATACATTGGGATAGTAAACTGGTTGAAATATTACCACCTTGACACCATCCCCTTACCCCCATTTTCATCTCACAAATAACCTATGAAATGCAAACTTGAGTATAAGAGCCAATGCTCCCACACACTCACAGCGTGAGAGGAAGGCAGCCGTATGCCCTTGTGCAGCCTGAAGACCTTTGCATTGTATTTAAGAATTGACTAAGGCAGGTGACACATAGATCTAGCATAAAACAACGCAGGCCATATCTGAAAAGATTAGGCAATATTTAAACTTAAATATTTAATTTTAAAAATGTTTCCACCTTTTAATGCAAATCCACATTCTTCTTATCTTCTTTTCCATGGTAAACATCTCTTAAAAATATATTTGAACTATATGTGTTAGTAATAGCTGACAAAAACAGGTTATTTCAACATTCTGCTTTGAGATTGCTAAGTCATAGTCAAAGGGAAGTAACCACATTAATTTAACCGCTGTTGATCAGTTTTTGCCTTTTTGTCTATGATATTGCTCAAGAATGGCCGTTAATATTCAACCACCCTGTATGTGCAAGATAGGGAGGTGACTGCAAAAGATTAGTTGATTTTTAAATTCTTTCTTAAAGAACCAGTATAAAGACAGTTGACATTGATGCCAGTCTAGGACGCTAATAAAAGTGAAAAACAAGCTCCAGAAAAACTGACAACTTGCAATTCATTTGGCAACTCCGAAATTGACCCAAATGTAGATCTATGACCAACAATTACTCTGTGGGAATTCAGCTAAATTACATAATTTTTTCAATTATACCAGTGTTTTTGGGATCAGTGCTTTTTCTGAAAAGACTATCTCCAAAATGCGTAGCGTATTTTTGTGAAACAGATATCTGTACAGTCAAAGCAAATATTGTGTTTTACATTGGAAAAACATCCGATATCCAATCTCTTGGATTGCAAAAGGAAGTAGAAGCATTCAATGTATGTTTTTTGCAGGGTCAGTTTTAGAAAATTCTTAAGGGGACTGTCAGATTTAATTTCTGAGAGATTTGGGGAGGGTGTCTGGAGAAATTGGATGTTTAGTAGTGAAGGAGTAGGGCTCCTGAGCTGGGCCTCATCTGCTCCTCCTGCTTTTCATTGTCTTTTCTTTGTTTTTGTTTTTACTTACCTCTCGTACTGAGCTTGGATGGCATCGGTGGTGGTGAGGAACGCCAGCCCAGACCTCATGGCAGCAGCAAATGGAGTGTTGATTGAGTTTCTATTTCTTTTTCCAGGGCAAGCAAGAGACCTGTCTTCAGAGGATCGGCAACTTCACCGTTGGTTGGGTCTAAAATGGCCGTGGCAAAGCGGTGGTGGAAGAGCACGACAGCAACATTGTTGAGGTGGGTTCAGCTGTGGCCGAGGAGAATCGGCCTAGCGGTGAAAGGGATCTGAGGATTGGTGACTTCAACATTAGTTGGGTCCACTATAGATGTCGGTGAGGTGATGGAGGAATTCTGGCAACGCAGGCGTCATTGATGATGAGCTGGCCCAGGACTAGCGGGTTCTCTTTAAGTTATATCTTTTTTCTTATTCTTAAAACTATTCAAAATGGCGGCAGATGGTGGTGACACTGGAAAAGCTTTTCACTCTATTTTACAGTTTTTCTCACTGTAAAATACATGTGAGAATAAAATTCATTCATTCATCCTTCTTTGCTTTCTCCTTAGCTACCTAAGGGATATGTTTTGAGTTAAATGCTACTGTACAGTTAACAGTTTCATTGAACTTTTACATACAGAACATGAGCTTCCATGACTGTGGAATGCTGCTTTGATGTGTTTACAGCTCCTTTGGTGACAGAAACGAGGGAGCCCTGATTCACTCTCAATGATCACTTTGTGACCACTAATAGGATGACTGCATCTAACTTTATTCACCAGGAAGCCACAGGTTGAGGGAAGAAGGGGAAGGGGGAATAAAATTAAACAGCAAAAACAAACATTAAATGCTAAAGTTTGGTATAAGCTTATTTCTTTGTTCCTATATTCATGCCATTAAATATTTACCATGTGAATGTTTTTGGTGATATCAAGCATCTCTAATGTCATGAATATGCACAGCCTCTCTTTAAATCAATAGCATTTGATGTTCCATGTATTAGTAAGATTGATATTTAACTCATCCATTGAAAAAGAGCCTATAATTTCCATACTTTTCTTTATAAAGTGCTATGGGATCTTTTGAACAGGCAAATGGGTTTAATGTTATTAGATAGATGGCAGCTTCAACCATGAAGCACATTCTAACTGAACTGAATCGTCGATCTGGATTGAGTGATTAATTCCCAGAGTGAGCTTGAATTTGCAATTTAAATCAAAATTCCATTTTGCCCACAACTGAAAAATCAAATATGAATCAGTCGAGATAAAATCACTTTGAAATGCATTAGCAACTACCTGCAACTTTAGAGGCAATTTGCAGGCACAAAGAATGCGTGGTAATACACAGAATGAGTATGAGAAATTCTGTACAACACCGCTGAGCATGTTTACATGATCATCTGACAGACTTCAGTTCACTTTGTCAAATGCCATTGGATTAACCAGGCATCCACACATATTCTCTGCAACCTTCTGCTTGGCTCAGGTCTGCATGGGATTTTAAACCTTTAGTAATGAACGGTAACAATTTCCTAGAACTCCATTCCTAGCAGCACCTATAGGTTACCTGCACCACAAGGGCTGCAGAAGTCCAAGAAAGCAGCTCACCAACACCTCCACAAGAACAACTAGAGATGAGTAAAAATGCCAGGCTGGGCCAGTGACATCTACATCCTATGAATTAATAAAAATGGTGGGTGTTGACTGTTGCCATGTATTATCTGTATTTTAGTTTAGTGCTTGGTTTCTTTGCCTCAAATTGGCTCCCCTGCCAAGGTGTTGGTATTTACTTGGTGCAGCCATTTCTACTAGATTCCAGTGCCCATTCTTTACCTGTACATGTTAAGTACCTCAGCAAGCTGGTCCATCATGGACACCATCACATGAATCCTGACCTTGTTTAAGTGTGGTTAGCTGGTGATCAGGGGCAGATAGTGCTAGAAAAGTTAAAAAGTCTTAAAATTGATAAATCTCCTGGCCCCGATGGGATACACCCTAGAGTTCTGAGAGAGGTTGCTGAGGAAATAGCAGAGGCATTGGTTGAGATCTTTCAAGAGTCACTGGAGTCAGGAAAGGTCCCGGACGATTGGAAGATGGCTGTAGTAACCCCCTTGTTCAAGAAAGGATCAAGGCAAAAGATGGAAAATTATAGGCCAATCAGCTTAACCTCGGTTGTTGGTAAAATTCTAGAATCCATCATTAAGGATGAGGTTTCTAAATTCTTGGAAGAGCAGAGTCTGATTAGAACAAGTCAACATGGATTTAGTAAAGGGAGGTCATGCCTGACAAACCTGTTGGAATTTTTTGAAGAGGTAACAAGTAGGTTAGACCAGGGGAACCCAGTGGATGTGGTCTATCTGGACTTTCAAAAGGCCTTTGATAAGGTGCCACACGGGAGACTGCTGAGCAAGGTGAGGGCCCATGGTGTTCGAGGTGAGCTGCTGGGATGGATTGAGGATTGGCTATCTAACAGAAGGCAGAGAGTTGGGATAAAAGGTTCTTTTTCAGAATGGCAGCCGGTGACGAGCGGTGTCCCGCAGGGTTCGGTGCTGGGGCCACAGCTGTTCGCATTATATATTAATGATTTGGATGAGGGAACCGGGGGCATTCTAGCGAAGTTTGCCGATGATACAAAGTTAGGTAGACAGGCAGGTAGTACTGAGGAAGTGGGGAGGCTACAGAAGGATCTAGACAGGTTGGGAGAGTGGTCCAGGAAATGGCTGATGGAATTTAACGTGAGCAAGTGCGAGGTCTTGCACTTTGGCAAAAAGAATATAGGAATGGACTACTTTCTAAATGGTGAGAAACTTAATAAAGCCAAAGCACAAAGGGATCTGGGAGTGCTAGTCGAGGATTCTCTAAAGGTAAACATGCAGGTTGAGTCTGTGATTAAGAAAGCGAATGCAATGTTGTCTCTTATCTCAAGAGGGTTGGAATATAAAAGCAGAGATGTACTACTAAGACTTTATAAAGCTCTGGTTAGGCCCCATTTGGAGTTCTGTGTCCAGTTTTGGTCCCCACACCTCAGGAAGGACATACTGGCACTGGAACGTGTCCAGCGGAGATTCACACGGATGATCCCTGGAATGACAGGTCTAGCATATGAGGAACGGCTGAGGATACTGGGATTGTATTCGTTGGAGTTTAGAAGATTAAGGGGAGATCTAATAGAGACGTACAAAATAATACATGGTTTTGAAAAGGTGGATGCTAGAAAATTGTTTCTGTTAGGCGAGGAGACTAGGACCCGTGGACACAGCCTTAGAATTAGAGGGGGTCATTTCAGAACGGAAATGCGGAGACATTTCTTCAGCCAGAGAGTGGTGGGCCTGTGGAATTCATTGCCACGGAGTGCAGTGGAAGCCGGGACGCTAAATGTCTTCAAGGCCGAGATTGATAGGTTCTTGTTGTCTAGAGGAATTAAGGGCTACGGGGAGAACGCTGGCAAGTGGAGCTGAAATGCGCATCAGCCATGATTGAATGGCGGAGTGGACTCGATGGGCCGAATGGCCTTACTTCCACTCCTATGTCTTATGGTCTTATGGTCTCTGCACTGTAAATTGCAATGTTGCTTTTGCTATTTATGGCTAAAGCTGTTTGAAAAATGAAGAAGATTTCCCTTTCTTTGATGCTTTGTCTTAACCCATTTTGCATTGTATTTGTTAGTAAATTTAATATTGGAATCTTAAAAACAAATGGCGAGGATCAGTATTAAGGCATGGCTAATTTTAACTTTACTTCCTAGTTACAAAATGCATATCTGTGAAATGAATAAGCAACCTTCAAACAACCACACATGCAGCAGTTCAAAGCCTAGAAAGCTTATCGGAGACTTCGTCAGAAACCTTCATACTTTAAATTATCCTTTCAGTCATGTTTTTGGTGATATTAAGAAATTCCTGAGTCTTGCAACCCATTTATATAGAAAACACATTATATTTAACTTCAACTTTTTCACCATTTTATTCTTCCCTTTTTTAACATTCTTGCAGCATGTATTCAGTTCCTCAGTTTGAGGCAATTGTCTCCCAGATTCTGGTCTCCATTGTAACTGCAGTGTTTTAAAATTGTAAGAAGTGCACAGCAGCAACCCGGTGGTTCTGGTAGACTTTTCTGCCTAATACAAATTCCTAAAGTAGCAAAATAGAGCAGTGATAACTGTTCAAAACTAGTGCATTCATGCATTTGCTGAACAATTTTATTTTAACACAGCAATAAAAGACCAGGGTTTTTATAGTTTACTGTGCACAATTTTTGCCTTGTTTTCTGTGCAGAATTGACTGGTTTAATTATATTTTGATAATTAAAAGGGTTATTAATCCACCTTGGGCTGAATATTAAGGGGCAGGGATTGCTGCTCATTCATCCCATGTGCTGTACCAACAGATTCACAACAAGGCTGCCTTGGACCATAACACGCTCCGGTGGCCTTGAGGAGGCAGGGTTTGGACATTAGTCCGTCAGGATCAGGATAATCTGCAGTTGGATTGGAATAGGGGAGTCTATGGACAGGGGCACTGGAATAGGGTTGAGGGGTAGGGTTTTAATGGTCAGGCAGGGTAGAACAAAATTGAATATCATGTTTGGAGGGTGCCCTGTTCTGCATTTAGCATTCTTCTGAATGGTTTTCATTACCACCCGCTGCCTTTCTAACACTTGTTTTGAAAATGTCATTCTGACTCCCAAAATATCTTCCTCCTTTCAGATTTTCAGGGTAATGTGGCAGTTCTGATGAACACACTTCTCCTTTTTAGTAACTGATATTTAAAACAATTTCCTTTGATGATTCATTTTGAGTTGAAGTCAGAACTGAGTTACTCTTGTTCAAACTGTTTGAAAGTAGGAAAAGGACTTATATCCAGGTTCCTGCCATTTTACATGATTTATATTATATAAACTACTATTACTGAGATTTCTTGCTAAGTACTGTGGGGAGGCCTGCATTGCTGTGACTAGACTGTAGACCCTGGTATCAGGTAACTACCCTGTATCACAGTGAAGCTTAAGAGCTGTTTAAAGAGAGTTGTACAGACCACCATATCAATTCATTTTCTTCCAGAAATATATTTTATTCATAACATTTGTCAAGGTACATTACATGACATTCAAACTGAACATCACATAAAGTTCAAAATGGATGAGTTTCTTTCAATATATCGCATGACACTTTGGGGTATCTCACTAAACCTACAATTACAGGTTATATTTACAATGTATTAACAAATTTCACGTTGAACATAAAGAACAGGGGTCTTTACACAGTTTGCAGACCCTTGCGATATTTAGTGGATCTTAGACAGTAGCCTTTCCCCATATTAGATAAAGAGGTAAATAAAGGATATACATTCAGTTTCAAGTATGCAAACCTGATGTCAGTGGGAATGTCTTTGCTGACAACCATGCCAGCCCACATATACTTTATGCTCTGAGGAGTGTTAACTGCCTGGAGATGGGACTGTAGCCCTCACTCAGGCAGAAGAGCTACCTCATTTGGGCCAACACCTCTTTAGTCCCATTAGCATGACCAAGATGGATGCCAGGATTAAAGGTCGTCCCAGATTCTAAGTTCAGGACTGGGAAAGTTCCTAGAGAGGGAAAGTGGGGAAAAGATGACCATCTTGATGGAGAGACAGGATGTAGGAGTGGAGAAGACATTCATAGAGTAGGAAGGTGAGGGAGTCTAATGTGGAGGGAGGGCCCTTGAGGGAGGCAGCCCCATCCACTCACCTTTCCATTGCAAAGTCTAAGCAGGGTGAATAATCAGAATAATTACTCCGTGCCTCTGTTTTCCCACCAGCCTCAAAATTGAGGTCAGGTAGGAAGTCATTTTTAAAACAATCTGTTTGGACATATTATGATACACTTCTAGTCCAGGTGGGATCCAGAGGTAGGGACATATATGCGGCACCACAAGACCACTAGGAAGCAGCCTTTAAGTGGTCATTTGATTTCAATAAGAACAAAGATTGGCAGGCCACAGTCTCAGCAACCCTTAGAAAACTGCAGAGAGTTCCATGGCAGGCAACAGGGAAATTTCATGGCACTGTCTCCTGTAAACTTACCAGTAAAGAATAATTAATTTTTTTCCAAGATCTCCTGTAGATACACCCCACCCCATATCATGAAGAATCAGCGCTCTGAAAATCCCCCTTTGTATCTTTACTTCTGAGGACTGAGGCTGAAGAGTTAATTGTGCAAATACAGAATTTGTATTTATGTAGTTTCTTTCACATTTCCTGGCTATTGTAAAGCACCTCACCATTTTCACATGTGCCAAAGTTCCAAAAAACAGCAACTGAAATACATGGAGAATGAATTTGTTGTGGTCAAGGGGCTATTGTTGGTCAGTTCACCGAGAAAGCTCTCTGACTAGTGCCATAAGAAAGGATTTTCTTGTGTATAGCTCAATAACTTAATTAGCTGAAGATCTGCACAAGTAAAGAAAGTTAAATTAATAAGATTGCCTTCTTTAGCGCTTCCTACATCACAAAGGTGTTATCTTATCAATTAGAATTGATTCTGTCAGCACAATAGCAGTTCTAATGGCAACCTTCCTGTTTTATACTGAAAAGGACTTCCAAAACCTTCAAATGCCTTTAAAATTCTGCCACATGATTTTATGAAAATGTAGCTGAGGTTACCCTCACCTCCAGAACTGTAGCTCCTGAATTGATGGGCAGCTTAGAAAGAGGAATTAGTCAGGGTCCTTTATGATCAGTATATAGATGGACTGTTTATTTGTGCTGCTGACGGGCAGTGTGCCTTTCCGGGCTGTGACTGCTCAGAGTTTCTGATACAATTTAACCACAGGCAACACCGACTAGAGGTGCACTTTAGTTGCATATAATTTCACAATTTGGCAGATAAAGGAGAAGTTTCAAGACCCCCTTCCGCTGTCTTCTCAGATGCAACATTGGAAGTCCTGAGATTCACAGGTAAATGGATGACCTCTTTCCACAGACAGTGGGATGAAGGACGACAAGCTGTTCAGTGTTAGAGGCTGACAGAACCAAGATCATCTTCCCATCGACTTGGCTTCAATGCACGATTAAGTTTAATGACGTGACTAGAATTTCTAAGTTATTATCTGAAAACAGTCTCTTCATAATTTGGCAGTACCCTGAAACCCCAGCACAACCATTACCTTCCTGATTATCTGCCCTCTCCTCCATTCACTGTAGCACACATCGCACCCACTTACTCAGCTTCTAATGTAACATTTTGCACTCCTACTCTCCTCTGAGCTACTGCTATCACCGCTAACACTCTGCCACTCTTCACACACAAGAACTACCATCTGCCACGCGTGTCCATCACATCATCCGATTCAGCTAACTTATTTTTCCGCATCACTAACTGTTAGCAACAGCAGGAAGGCGGTTTGCTGAAGAATGCTGAAATCTGCACAGGGACATGGAATTCCATAGACTTTGGAGTAGTGATCAGAAGCAGATCAAAGTTTAGCTTTCTCTCTCAAATGAGTATAATAGAGTTAAGTGATTGGCAAAATCTGTCAGCCAAAACATAGAGGCAGATCCAATTAAAAGTATTTCTTCATAATGGTGATTATCAAAAGGTTAGTGAGATAAAGGTATTTATTTCAGAAAACAATTTCCCTGACTTTGCATTGCACCAAATAGGGGCCACAATAAAAGGACATGACTGAAATTCTTAAGATCCTTATTAATTCTTCTTATAACATATTTATTGGAAATGGGTGGAAACAATAATAGATTTTGATTCACATAAAGCAGCTAAAGTAAAGTTGTAGGAAAAGGTGAGGACTGCCGATGCTGGAGATCAGAGTTGAGAGTGTGGTACTGGAAAAGCACAGCAGGTCAGGCAGCATCTGAGGAACAGGAGAGTCGATGTTTCGGGCCTTTGCTGATGAAGGGCTCATGCCTGAAACATCGATTTGCCTGCTCCTCAGATGCTGCCTGACCTGCTGTGCTTCTCCAGCATCACCCTCTCAACTAAAATAAAGTTTTGTAAACTTACAACTAGGTAATCATAAGGGTGTTAGTTGTTGCATTTGTCCTACTGTATCCTATTCTATATTATTTGCCTTTTCTGAAATCAGTCAAATGTTTGGGAGACTGTCTCTAGCTCCTCTGGGAAAAAATCCTTTGCTCTTAAGGAATGTTCCCATGCAGGAGTTTTTGACACCAGTCATGGGAATGTACTCTTTATAGATGGCATGCATGACAGAAACAAGCAACCAACGCAATTGCAAGAACTGATTGAGCATTTCCAGTGGCAGGTCTATAAATATAAACACAGTACAAAATCACTCTAAGGTAATGTGCATTTCTTCTCTTTTACATAATTCACTCAAATGAAGCAACCTCAATACCTCATTGTAAACTTCCCCTTGTTATCAAAGATGGCCATTTCACACATTGTATTTTAATACGACTGTGGAATTTGATTGTGCACCTTTGTGATAAGGATGAATTGTTTGATTCTGTTAGGAGTGCCCAGTCTTTCCAGTTTCTCTTATGTCCTGTAGCTGCCTGCATGCTGCTAATTGCTTGTTGGAACTTCTTGAGATTGCTTCCCACAGACTTCTTTTCGTTTGTAATTTTCTCCCAGTCTGCACACACATTTCCTGAAGTCTACCTTTAAAGAGCTTTACCTTTCAAGAACATTAAGCTCAGTTAACTGTGCAGATGGTGTCTAAATTTAAGATGTGGATATGGGACTGCCTAAGGGATGATTCACATGTGTGAAGGAGTCAGTATGGTATGCACACAATAGATACCTTTATAAAAATAATTTCTTCATGGGAGACAGACATTGCAGACTAAGCCAGTATTTATTGCACATATCTAATTGCCATTTGACCTACGTGGCTTGCAAGGACCATGTGGAGCTGAAAAATGTGTTGCTGGAAAAGTGCAGCAGATCAGGCAGTATCAAAGGAGCAGGAGAATCGACGTTTCGGGCTTTTCCAGCAACACAATTTTCAGCTCTGATCTCTAGCATCTGCAATCTTCACTTTCTCCTAGGATCATATGGAGGGCAGTTAAGAGTCAACCACATTGTTGTGGATCAGGAGTTGCACGTAGGCCAGACCAGGTAAGGATAGCAGACTTCCTTCCCTGAATAAAGTCATAGAGATGTAAAGCATGGAAACAGACCCTTCAGTCCAACCCGTCCATGCCGATCAGATATCCCAACCCAATCTAGTCCCACCTGCCAGCACCTGGCCCATATCCCTCCAAACCCTTCCTTTTCATATACCCATCCAAATGCCTTTTAAATGTTGCAATTGTACCAGCCTCCACCACTTCTTCTGACAGCTCATTCCGTACACGTACCACCCTCTGCGTGAAAAGGTTGCCCCGTAAGTCTCTTTTATATCTTTCCCCTCTCACCCTAAACCTATGCCCTCTAGTTCTGGACTTCCCGACCCCAGGGAAAAGACTTTGCCTATTTACCTATCCATGCCCCTCATAATTTTGTAAATCTCTATAAGGTCACCCCTCAGCCTCCAATGCTCCAGGGAAAACAGCCCCAGCCTGTTCAGCCTCTCCCTGTAGCTCAAATCCTCCCACCCTGGCAACATCCTTGTAAATCTTTTCTGAACCCTTTCAAGTTTTACAACATCTTTCCGATAGGAAGGAGACCAGAATTGCATGCAATATTCCAACAGTGGCCTAACCAATGTCCTGTACAGCCACAATATGACCTCAATACTCTGACCAATAAAGGAAGGCATACCAAATGCCATCTTCATTGTCCTATCTACCTGCGTCTCCACTTTCAAGGAGCTATGAACCTGCTCTCCAAGGTCTCTTTGTTCAGTAATACTCCCTAGAACCTTACCATTAAGTGTATAAGTCCTGCTAAAATTTGCTTTCCCAAAATGCAGCACCTCACATTTATCTGAATTAAACTCCATCTGCCACTTCTCAACCCATTGGCCCATCTGGTCCAGATCCTGTTGTAATCTGAGGTAACCCTCTTCGCTGTCCACTACAGCTCCAATTTTGGTGACATCTGCAAACTTACTAACTGTACCTCTTATGCTCGCATCCAAATCATTTATGTAAATGACAAAAAGTAGAGGACCCAGTACCGATCCTTGTGGCACTCCACTGGTCACAGGCCTCCAGTCTGAAAAACAACCCTCCACCACCACCCTCTGTCTTCTACCTTTAAGCCTGTTCTGTGTCCAATTGGCTAGTTCTCCCTGTATTCTGTGAGTGAACCAGATGAGTTTTTATAGCAATTGGAAATGGTTTTATGGTCACCATTTTTCAAAGTTTACTATATGTCGTGATGAGATTTGAATTCATGTGCCCAGAGCATTAACAAAAACTGAAATTGCTGGTGAAACTCAGCAAGTTTTGTGCAGAGAAAATTGAGCTAATGTTTCCAGTTCAGCAACCCTCTCCTGAGGAAGGATTTCTGATTTTCAGTATTTGTAGTTCTTTGTTTTACCCCAGAGCATGAGCATGGGGTTCTGGATTACAAGTCCAGTGACATTGCCAGTACATCGCTGCCTCCCCTGTTGATCGCAGTGGTGACAGATTGTACTTTGGGATTCACTCTCTCAATTTTGGGCATCTGTTTCCATTGGCTGGACAAGTTGAGATGATTGGAGATTGCTCTGGATGATCTACAGCAACTTCTGCGTCTGAGCCAATGAATGTGACAGTTGTCCACACAGCTGTGCTGCAACTGCAATCAAAGCAGCTTACCTTTGAACTGAAAATAAGTTGTTCAAGATAAGTATTCTCCCTCACATGTGAATACCAGTCCGCATGATGCACACACTCAGTCTGGCTTGTGAACCAATGAAATTACTGTGTTGTGATGCCGATTAGTTGGTTTATTGTTGTCACATATATTGGAATACAACAAAAAGTGTTGTTGCTTTGCAGACAGCTCATACCAAACAAAGTACATCAAGGTAGTAGAACAAAGTGCAGAGGACAGTGTTAAAACCGCAAAGAAGGTGCAGAGAGAGAGAGAGAGAGAGAGAGATATCAGAATGAACATTTGAGAGATCCATTGAAAAGTCTAATAACAACAGGAAGAAGCAGTTCTTGAATCTATTCATATGTGTAATCAAACTTTTATATCTCACGCCCAAAGAAGAAGGGTAGAATAACATATAGGAGGAGAAAGTGAGGACTGCAGATGCTGGAGATCAGAGCTGAAAATGTGTTGCTGGAAAAGCGCAGCAGGTCAGGCAGCATCCAAGGAACAGGAGAATCGACGTTTTGGGCATCAGCCCTTCTTCAGGAAGGGCTGGGTGCTGGGTCCTTCTTCCTGAAGAAGGGCTGATGCCCGAAACGTCGATTCTCCTGTCCTTGGATGCTGCCTGACCTGCTGCGCTTTTCCAGCAACACATTTTCAGCTAGAATAATACATAATTGGGCTGGGAGGGGTCTTTGATTATGTTGGTTGCTTTCCTGAGGCAACAGAAAGCATAGATGAAGTCAATGGAGGAAGGCTAGTTTGCATGATGAACAGGACTGTCTTCACAACTCTCTGTATTTTCTTGTAGTTTTGGGAAGAATAGTTGCCAAACCACTCTGTGGTGTATCCAGATAGCATGCTTTCTCTAGTGTATCTCTTAAAAATCGGTAAGAGTTTTTGTGGACATGCCAAATTACCTTAACCTCCTGAGGAAGTCTCAAGGCATTGCTGTGCTTACAGAGCTGCAGGCGAGAGCTGGCTGATTTGAAGACAGTAATCCACCTAATTATGAAGTAGGACATAACTGTCTCCAGTAGAAGGGACTATTTCCGATACAGACCCCACACTCCACATTGTAATTATGCTTATAATTGATCACTGAATCCTAGGAATGCCTTTAGCCTGTTCAGGTCTCTGCAAAGACAATTGAGCCAGTCCTGCTGATCACAACAAGCTGACCTAATGGAATTATTTTTCATGTTATAAGTGAAGAGAGCTGATAAGAAAGTGGGGACAATGCCCAACATGAGGGTGGTCACAGTTCGTCATTCAACAGGGTGCAGGCCTGAGTAACAGAGCACTGGAATTAGTGGCACAAACTCTTGAATCTTTCAAGCACACTTCCATATCTTAAATAATTTAACCTGAGTTTTGTGGTTGGCACATAAAGTCCTAATATGTGACAGTGGTTCCATTTTGTGGCACCAAGTGAAAATGTTGTTTAGATTCTTACAGCAACCATCACAGCAAGAAAGAACATTTCTAATATCTTTTAAAAAGTTAGTGGCAGTAACTAGTGGTTGTATTGCTGCTGCACTGAAAATCAAATTTGATAAAGAGAAGAGGAGCATTCCTAGAAGGGGGCAGCATGCCAGATGTATGTGTTGGCAATGTTATGAGTTTCTTTATTTTGCTTAACTTTGGAGATAGGCTGGTTTTTGCTGGGGTGAAGGGGTATGCTGAGGATGTTGAAAGTGTTCATAACAACATTTAGAAGGCTCAAATTCATAAGAGATTATAAATCTGAAGCAGGGGAACCACAGCAGTAAATGTTTTATTTTGCACATGGAGCCTCTTCATGTTAGAGTCTGATACAAAGGAATAACAGCTCCAGAAATAGCAACTCTAACCTTGATTAAGAGAAAATGATGCCTTATGTTGTACCTTCAATTGATAACCTCTGGACATCCCAAACTGCACTGTTGTCACAATCATGTTCCATTAGAATTTGAGCTGTTAGGAAAATCTTTCTCCCATTGTTACATACACAAACATCAATTTTATTGTTCATATTAGGAAAAGTGGAAACTACTCAGCCTGGGATAGTGCAATCGAAGAATGCACTACTACAGTTAAGCCACAGTGTGGAGCACAAGAATGCTTTTATGAATCGCTGACTGAGAACTAAAAGCTGTTGTATTCTGGAAATATACCCCTGACATTTACATGCATATATTGTTACATAATAATTCTGGCAAAATAAATGTACTTTACATCGCTGTACATAGACATAGTTGCAATGAGCTAACTATTATTTTAAAATGTTCTTCTCCAGTTCTCTTTCTGAAGGTCAGTCTGACCTTCAGCACTGTGAGTTACACCACAGGTAAGGGCATGGAGGTAGGCCGTGGTTCTCACTCTAGCCGGAAGTTGCATCCCAAGCAATTGGCACCAATCTGATCCACATTGGTCATTTAGCCAAACAGAACAAACCTGCCTCCCAAGGACTTTACATTGCTATGGCAAGCTGCACCTTTACTTGCATATTGTTGTCTGCAGGTACCCAATGATGATTGAAGCTCCAACGTTCATTTCACCACCTGGCTGAGCAGGAATCTCTCTTGTTCTTTATTAGAGCATGAGGAGTACCATATTCTGTAGTAATTTGAATTTCCAAAAACAATACAAAATTAAACAGTATTAAGAATGGAAGATTTTACAATTGTCTGGTGCCTTTTATGATGTCACAAATTGCTTTCTACCTATTTCGATACTTTAGGAAGTGTTGCCATTATTGTACAGTAATGCCCTGCTGTTTACATGACCATCTTTACTGAATTCATTTATCAGTGCAAAAAATACTGTACACTTTTTCACTCACTGTAAGGAGAATTTTCACTTATTTGCACTTTGAAAGCAAAAGAATTACAAGAAATCTTAAGATTTTCCAAAGTGCGCTTACACTACAGATTCGTCTCATGTCGTCTGCCATGTTTGCCATCTGTGGAAATCACTGTTGAATTGTTTGAGGTTTTTGAAGAATGGCACAAATATGCAGTCATGATGAAACTATCAGACTTTGTTGTAAAAACATATTTGGTTGACTATGAGTGAAATATTCCCTTTGTTAAAAAATGTAGGGATGAGTATGTTAGATGGTGACTACAGGTTACCATGGGCAAGTTGTTACAAATCACAGACCTCGACACTCAGGTTGTCAGATGAGTCCTAAAGTTCACTTCTCTGGAGATCCAACGGTGGGAAGGTAAGTAATTTTTATACCCTTTTGATGTGTGTAAGTCACAGTGAGATGGGAAGCAGAAGAACTGGGGATAGAAACTGGGAGAAGGCTTTCACAGACCACCTCTTTGCCCACATTCATGCCTCCAATTGAACCTAGTTTGGACAATTGGAGATCACACCCTAACCTATCAGGCAGGTCACCATGGTTTTGTCATAGCTTTCCTGTTGGGAAGTTAGCAACCATTCCTTCTGCCAGGTTGCAGGTGATCATGGGAGGTGGTGAGTTAAGACATTTAAGTGACCATTAATTGACCACATAAGGGCCTTAACTATTGGTAGGTTGAGCAGGTCATTCTTTCACATCCAGAACTTAGTGAGATAGCAAGAGGCAATGAGTTTCTCTCCAGGGTCAGTTTGCCCAATTATTCTTCCCTTCTTCCCACTTATCTCACCAAATCCAGGGAAGAGAAAATTACATCCTATGTCCTTTAAGGAAGGGAACTGACAACAATAAACAGGATGGCCTCTATGACATTCCATATCTACAGCAATTTGGTTGACTGGTGCCTGTTATCAGAAAAAGCTTAATAAGCCATTCAGTTATGGCCAAACTACAACAACAGAGGACCTCAATAGTTCAGGTAGCTCACCACTGCCTTTTCATGTCTGGTCTTGACAGTATAATCTGCATCCTATGCACTAATAGATTGATAGCACAGTAGAACACAGAATTATGTGATGACAAATAGTAAATAATACTTAATGCAAAGGGTAGTGATTAACTTTAATAAGAGAGTCAATATAAATTAAATGATGCCTTTTTAAAGATAGTGGAGAAATAGAGAGGCCTACGTATGTATCTTAACAACATTGAGAAGGTTGCTAAAAAAAAGGCTTATGTGATCTTCGGCTTTCTGAATAGAAACCCACTACACCTCAGCAAGGATGACAGGAGATTGCAAAGAAGATGGCTCAGAATGATACCAAGGATGAAGGACTTCAGTTATGGGAAGAAAATAGATGAACTGGGTTCAAAAGAACAGGCAGCGTTAAGCAGAGTTTTAGTAGTAATGTTCATAATCATGAAGGCATTTGCGAGGGGAGATAGAGATATTCCGCCACCTCCAAGTAGACCCCACCACCAAGGATATATTTCCCTCCCCTCCCCTATCAGCTTTCCGGAAAGACCACTCCCTCCGCGACTCCCACGTCAGGTCCACACCCCCCACCAACCCAACCTCCATTCCCGGCACCTTCCCCTGCAACCGCAAGAAATGCAAAACTTGCGCCACACCTCCCCACTCACTTCCCTCCAAGGCCCCAAGGGATGCTTCCATATCCATCACAAATTCACCTGCACCTCCACACACATCATTTACTGCATCCACTGCACCCAATGTAGCCTCCTCTACATTGGGGAGACAGGCCGCCTACTTGCGGAACATTTCAGAGAACACCTCTGGGACACCCGCACCAACCAACCCAACTGTCCCGTAGCTGAACACTTTAACTCCCCTTCCCACTCCGCCAAGAACATGCAGGCCTTGGCCTCCTCCATTACCAGACCATGGCAACACAACACCTAGAGGAAGAGCACCTCAACTTCCGCCTAGGAACCCTCCAACCACAAGAGATGAATGCAGATCTCTCCAGCTTCCTCATTTCCTCTCCCCCCCACCTTATCTCAGTCCCAACCCTCGGACTCAGCACCGCCTTCTTGACCTACAATCTTCTTCCCGACCACTCTGCCCCCACCCCCTCTCCGGCCTATCACCCTCACCTTAACCTCCTTTCACCTATCGCATTCCCAACACCCCTCCCCCAAGTCCCTCCTCCCTACCTTTTATCTTAGCCTGCTTGGCACACCTTCCTCATTCCTGAAGAAGGGCTTATGCCCA
This sequence comes from Chiloscyllium punctatum, assembly GCF_047496795.1. Taxonomy (NCBI): domain Eukaryota; kingdom Metazoa; phylum Chordata; class Chondrichthyes; order Orectolobiformes; family Hemiscylliidae; genus Chiloscyllium; species Chiloscyllium punctatum. The sequence goes on from NC_092763.1 coordinate 50,241,651, forward strand.
AAACATCAATTCTCCTGCTACTTGGATGCTGCCTGACCTGCTGCACTTTTCCAGCAACACATTTTTCAGCTTTGATCTCCAGCATCTGCAGTCCTCACTTTCTCCGAGATAGAGATATTAGACTGAATAATTTTGTTTGTCAGTTTTGCCAAGTTGCAAAGAGTTTCTCACTGCAAGGCACAGTACAATCTCTTGCTTTATCTTACCAAACTCACCTCAGTAAATACGATTCCCACCCCTCCCGCCTGATTCAAGCTATATCCTACGCTTGCCATACATGGAGCAGCTCATCATTGCCAGGATATCCGAGAATAGACTGGTATCCTTAGCATTTCCCTGGACAAGTGCTGTTAGTCCGGAGCTGCTCGGCCTGTTTCCTGATATTTGCCCTGGGCATAGCAGAGCAGTTCCCTTCTGGCATATGTTTTGATGCCAGTGACTTGGAGGGTGTGGGAAATGGGATGGTGCAGATGCAGAATATCCAGTACCCCTCGGCAAGACACCATAACATGTCAACCTGGTCTGAAGCTGACACCTGGGTCAGTGCCCTTCTTCACTCTTCCAGTGCAAATGCCACCATTTTCTCTCCAAAACCTCACCCTCATTCTATCTCTGCTATGGCACCCATCTCCCACCTCCCGCAGAGAATCGTTCGCACTATTGCTCGCAACATCTTCCCCACTTGCATTTATCCATCTCAAACCCCCGACACCATTAACTCTGCATATCCTCTGCACTACCTACTCACTAGCGTCTACTTGACTCCATATAACAGTTGTCCCATCCACTTTCATCTCCCGTAATACCCGCCTCATTCCAGGAAGAAAACAGTCTCCACTGTGAAAAAAACATCAAAACAGCTGGTGGGTTGTTTGACATTTGGCTCCTTAGCCCTCATGTGAAAAGATTAATTAATATCCTGACTGACAGCCCAGAATGGCTTACCGACCATGTCCAAACTCTGGACTGCTTTCAGAGGCTACCCTTGACTTGCTGTACTGGGATCTACTGAATGAAGACTATCTCCTGTTATGGTGTTGAAGGTGTGTACTGTACCTTTAAGTGAGAAAGATGATATTCTGAACTGATAGCATACATGTACCTGTGTATATGTCTAGGTAGCAGTCCCAGAGTATTCTGGAAAATTGAAAATATGTATCATTTGGCTATGAAATGGATACCCAACTTTTGATTGCTGTTTTGACAACAATTCAAATTATACCAATCAGTTTAAATTATGGCCCAGGATACTAAAACCCAATCAAATTTGAATTTATTGTTTTGCCAACATTGAACCCATGCGACGATCTGATATTGGGGGTATAAAAATGTGGGCATTTTAAAAATGGGTCAGACAGCAACTGCCGTTGAGACAGATCCAAGAAATTAAGAAACACTCTTTATCAAAATTCGGAGATGCCGGTGTTGGACTGGGGTGTACAAAGTTAAAAATCAGACAACACCAGGTTATAGTCCAACAGGTTTAATTGGAAGCACACTAGCTTTCAGAGCGACCCTCCTTCATCAGGTGATTGCAATCACCTGATGAAGGAGCGTCGCTCCAAAAGCTAGTGTGCTTCCAAAAAACCTGTTGGACGATAACCTGGTGTTGTCTGATTTTTAACTCTTTATCAAATATACCTTTTCGTATGAAACATACTTACAGTAAAAAGAAAAAAATACAACCCAGGGAATTCAGTAGCTGGAAGAGAGAAGTCACTGAAGATGACAGCGGCTGTATGGTTTTGAAACGAAGTTGATGTAATTATAATATGTGTCTTATTGGAACAGCATATTTTTATAGAGGTGGAGGCAGGTAATAAGAATTTAAGAGAAAGGGGTCTTAGAGTAGTGAATAGTTGTTGTTTAATATTCACCTTTAGAGTAAAAAAAATTAATGTTATTCTCTTTAAATAGTGGAATTTGGGTGTTTTCTGTCACACATATTTTAACAGGTTATGAGACAAGGTGAGCTTTTCTGGGTGTTTGGTTTAATTAACAGAAGGGTTCGCTGTTGTGTTGAAACACTTCCTTGACTCAACCATGACAAGCTTTCTTCATTTGTGACTGCACTAAACAGCAAGGCATTGTAGCAGTAATGGGAACCTGGCATTTGGCTGAGGGGCAAGGTGTACAATGCAAGGAAAGGATGCTGTCAACATCCATCTTGACTTAAAGTGAGTGAGTGCTAAGAGAATAAACAAAGAGCCTGGAGATGTTGCCTGGTGGAGTCCACTAGCTGTGTGCATGTCCCTGAGTGCAAATTGTCCATTCTGCAGCATTATGTGGGCGGCACGGTGGCACAGTGGTTAGCACCGCTGCCTCACAGCGCCAGAGACCCGGGTTCAATTCCCGCCTCAGGCGACTCTCTGTGTGGAGTTTGCACGTTCTCCCCGTGTCTGCGTGGGTTTCCTCCGGGTGCTCCGGTTTCCTCCCACAGTCCAAAGATGTGCAGGTCAGGTGAATTGGCCGTGCTAAATTGCCCGTAGTGTTAGGTAAGGGGTAAATGTAGGGGTATGGGTGGGTTGCACTTCGGTGGTTCGGTGTGGACTTGTTGGGCCGAAGGGCCTGTTTCCACACTGTAATGTAATCTAATCTAATGTTGATCGTTCCATTGTGCCCAGAGATGCAACACTGAAGTGCAGAAATGTCCTATAGGTTTCTCAGAGGCTGAGCTGTGTCAGATGTCAATATCCGTGTACAAGGATATTGATATCTTGGAGCTTGACCTAAGATATTGGAACCCAGTATCCAACATGGAGGTCCTTTTGAGAAAGTGGTGAGCAGAAGTTGCCAGGTACCTGTTTTGACTTCCATGTAAGACATCTTGGTGTCGAATTTGCTAGCAATGGCTGCATATTAATGAGATGAGGTGTGCAGTTAATAAGGTGGTCAACAAACAATATTCCCTTTTAGTAGACAACTCAAGGCTCCCTCGAAAAAATCTTGCTTGAATCCTGGAAGCTGGTTAAAAGATGCAAGGAGTTGCTCACCACAATGTCGATAGGCCTTGTTGGATTTCTCATCTGATTCTGCCACATTCTTCGCCATAGCCCACGTTCAGGCCTTCACAAGATTCCGCACTTCAATTCTGGTGATAGGTGTAGTGATCTAAAAATCAAGTCTCATTACTCCCGAAGTTGTCACAAAATTCCACCACATTCCTAACTTTCAGACCCAAGTTAACAGAAAGCACTGACCAGGTTTCTCTACTTAACAAGAATGACTATTAGAAATAAAAATATTCTAGCTAAAGGCAAACAATTATGAGCCATCAACACATGTCTGTACTTGTTAAGATTCTAGCCCTCCATTACACACAGACAAACACAGAGGAGATGGGTGAGATGGGTGCAAGGAAAAACTGGGAACTTCCTTCTCCAGGTACTTTCACTTGCAGTTGGCACAACTTCACAAATGATAACGTCTATGATTTGATGGTTAAGAGCCACAGGTTACAGCAAATGAAGTAGGGATATACACTAACTTTCTTCAGGCATGAGGTTTTTTTAACTGCAGAGAGAATGGCATGATCATATGCAAGGTCTTCTAGCTTCTGTATTGTATGATAAGCACCATTTTCAGCTAACCGTTATTTATTAGAAAAATTTATTTTGTTACAAATTGTAACCCAAAAAGTCTTTATCTCAATTAATATAAAAGTGACAAAGTAAAGGTTTAGTTTTCTCAAATGTGGATTAGCCACTATGTGGAAAATTGCATTGCAAAATATTTAGGGCACTGCATCTCAGGAAAGCTACAATGGTCAAGGAAGGTGCCTCGTTTGTTTTTCTTTCATATCCCCTGGTGTCGGAGTCTAATTGCATGAGCACAAAGTTGATAGGTCATTCAGATAGAATGTCACAGACAAAACAAGTCCAGACCTCACATCAAGACATACACCTACCAACAGAGGTCAGCTAGTGGTAATGCAGAACAGAGAGCTCAGTTCAGTTTCGGGGCGACTTGTATTACCCAACTGCCGAGCATTGACTAGCAATGGAAACTTCCCTTCTCCATGGCCTGATGTTACAATAGTCAATACCTTTACTTTTTGTACCATCAGTTTCATAACTGATGATTTATATGAACAGAGAACAGTTGAGTGTTACTCGTTGAATAAAAATGTGGATGTTATAGGGAGATATCCAACTCAGAACCATTCATGTTTACAAAGGAAAAGTAAATGTAGGCCTCCAAATTTCACATTGCAATCTGCAATGCTTAATCTAGACTGCAAGTGCTGTGAACATTTTTAAATGGAAAGATGGAAAAGTGTTTGAAGGGAAAAATTGCAAGGATATTGGAAAATAGCAGACAGGGGAGTTGGTTGGATAACTTTTTCAAACAGTTGTCCCAGACATGATGATAGTTATCCCTAAATGTAATGCAGTTTTCAAAATAATATGTAATCAAAGTTTGACGCAATTAAAACTTCATGTTGCCACTTTTATACTTCGCTTTGCCACTTTTATATTCCTTGAGATAAAAGATTTTTGGAATACTATTTGTACAAAATATTTTTTCTAAATAAATAATCGTCATCTAAAAATAGTGTTTATTATACAAAAGGCTGAATCAGCGAGAGCTGAACTGAATAAATATAACTCATAGGTATCTTGCTGTCAGAAGGGTTATGGGTTTTGTTGATACAGAACGGAATGACTTGAAGTAGATTAGGTCAACAGCTCAACGCTCAATTGAGAGCAGGGTCAACAAGAAAAAATAAAACTGACCTCAGCTTAATGTTTGGACCACTGAAGAGAATGCCAATGATAATAAATGTAATCTGTGTTACTTAATGAATAGCATTTGTTAAATTAAATGGAAGCATCTGACTGTTGTTAGTGGCAATGACTGGATTCTCACAAAAACAGTTGGTGATCATATCCGTATCAGTATTTTATGCTTTTTTTTGTAACAGTATGGGGTACCTCATTAAACAGATTAGCTGGATAGTGGGCACTGTGATTTTCCACTTGTTCAATGTTGTCACTGGAGACCTGAACCATCTGAATTAACCCAGTGAGATGGCTGAATCAGATTACAGTTCAGCGTAGGGTCAGATTAGATGGTATTTCTATATGGCTGAATCTCACATTTATTTGGTTAAGCCCGAGTTGCATTGAAGTTTTTGGAGGGTTATTCAACAGGAGACCTAGCAAGTTCTCTCACCATGTCTTGCCAAAGCAGCCTCACTTATTACCTATTGCACCTCTATGGCATCTTTTGCATTGGATTTGTGGCCTGTGATCTGGGGCCTTTCTGACAATGTGCCGTTCCCACAACAACTCACCACTCAGCAGATATTCACTGAAATACAGGAATCCTTTGCACCAGCATCATCTTTGAAATGTTCTTATGCATCCAAACAAACATTGGCAATCCAACAGTGCCCCTCATTGGCATTCTCATGACACAACTGTATCAAAGCTACGCTGCCCATGGCATGTAGCCGACATGGCTGCCACTCTCTTGCACATACAACCCATCGTCCACTCACCCTGGTCACTCTTTAACTACCACGTCACATGCTTAACCTGTCCATACCTACATGCTGTCTAACCACCCTCTGAATATACTGCTACTTTGTCTCGAATGCCCAAGGTACAACCATTGTCCATTCAGGGAACATCACATATAGGCAAACAATTGGACAAAATCAAAAATAAACATGAGCTTTGATTTGCAAGAAGCAAAATGGAATACAAACAAAACCAACAGAAGTTGAAGTTCATCTCACAATGCAAATGGCCTGTGTTGCTCCCGACATTGAAGTGGTCTTACCATCTTTGTTGCCTGGTTCTGCTACACACCCCACCATAGTCATTCAGACTCCTCAAGATTCTGCCCCTGAGCATGGATTTCAATGGTAAATGGGACAGCTATTGTATTGAGAAGAGGGAAGAGGCTGTCAGCTTTTTATGGGGACAGGAGGAATATTTACAATCCTTGGAACATCACGGGATGAGTTTCTACAGTATTAGCACTATACATTCTAAACTGTCACTATTTTAATGTATTTTCCCATATCTTCAGCAACTACTTGCCAATGTGGAGCGCAGGCAAGTAAAATGGCTCCAGTTGCCTCCAGATTCTGAATGGGAGATTGGAAAATTATTAAAGCTCAATACATGGCAATCCATTCTCTCCCTGACAACACTGCTAACCATTCTCCTCCTCTATGACCCTTCTGCTCTGTCACTATCTGGCTCTATGACTGTCCTGTCCATCCATTCACCCACCCTCCCATTCGTTTGTTTTTTTTTCAATTGTCTTCATCCTCACTTGACCTGTCATTCACTCTCATCTTTGCACTCAGCAGCTTGGAGATGCCCATTCATTAGTACAGATTCCTGAATAGTTTTTCCATAAGGAGACAATATTAGGAAGAGTACAAAATACATTGCAATCCATTACCAGCCATTAGTAAGTATGAGGCAGGGATAGCTGAGGCTCAGAATGATGCTATATGGAGGCCTGTGGTAAACCATGATTTGTGTGTGATGTGAACGCTGACTGCTCACAAAGCTAAGAACCTGGTCTGTTTTTGATATTCCCCAGACTGATTCATTGGAACTGTGACCAATGAATCCAGCCATAGCAGAAGTCATCTTGAGTGTGGCCATGGTGCTACCAATGTGCAGATAGAATAAGAAGAAACAAATGTATCAGCAAGCCCAGGACCAGCAGTAACTACCGGTGGCTGCCAATAACCTCCAATGAAGACATTACAATTGAAGATCCCCTCAAGATGTTGCTAAAGTGCAGGAGGCCCAGAGTCTATCATCCTCATTACTATTAACTCTAGATCAACAGGCGAATTGTCACTGCAGACTGGGGATGGTCCTGGTCAGTATTACAGAATAATGCCAACTGCTGGAATGGCACCATCAAAGGGACAGCTGATCAAATTTTTGTGCAACTGGCTTCTGAGAATCCTCTGGGACCTGTGTGCCATCTCTCGATATTCATCCCACAAGTATATTAGAGCATTATTAAAGTAATCTGTGCCAGATCATACTGCCTCATTCTGTTTCCTGTTGACAAGGTCAAGTCTTGCAGCCTCGGCAGGAGGCCTTGCCAACAAAGTTGGCTTCTCCGGGTGCAGGCCATGATACACTGTACACTTTCTCATTAAAAGTATGATAAGAACATAAGAACATCAGAAAAAGAAGCAGGGGCTGGCCCATCGAGCCTGCACTGCCATTCAATAAGATCATGACAGATCTTTTCGTGGACTCGGCTCCACTCACCTGTCAGTATTCACACTGGAAATGGGCAATGTTAGTGAGAATATGGAGATACAAGCTACAGGGAGGAGATTGCACAGTCTTTGGCTTTGATCTTTGTGTCAGCATTGTTGATAGGAGTAGTGCGAGAAGACTGGAGGATAGCAAATGTTGTTCCCTTGTTTAAGAAGGGGAGTTGGGACAACCCTGGTAATTATAGGCCAGTGAGCCTCACTTTGGTTGTGGGCAAGATGTTGGAAAAGGTTATACGAGATAGGATTTATAATCATCTGGAAAGGAATCATTTAATGAGGGATACTTACCACGGTTTTGTGAGGGGTAAGTTGTGTCTTACTAATCTTATTAAGCTCTTCAAGAAGGTGACAAAACAGTTGGATAAATGTAAAGCAGTTGATGTGGTATATATGGACTTTAGCAAGGCGTTTGATAAGGTTCCACACGGTAGGCGATTGCACAAAATATGGAGTATTGGGATTGAAGGTGATTTAGCAGTTTGGATCAGAAATTAGCTAGCTGATAGAAGACAGCGGTGGTGGTTGATGGGAAGTGTTCACCCTGGAGCTCAGTTACCAGTGGTGTGCTGCAAAGATCTGTTTTGGGGCCACTGCTGTTTATCATTTTTATAAATAATCTGGAGTAGGGGGTAGAAGGATGGGTTAGTAAATTTGCGGATGACACTAAAGTAGGCAGAGATGTGGATAGTAATGAAGGATGTTGTGGGTTACTGAGGGTCATAGATATGATGCAAAGCTGGACTGAGAAGTGGCAAATGGAGTTTAATGCGGAAACGTGTGAGGTAGTTCACTTTGAAAGAAGTAACAGGAATGAAGAGTACTGGACTAATGCTAAAACTCTTGGCAGTGTGGATGAACAGAGAGGTCTTGGTGTCCAGGTGCATAAATCCCTGAAAATTGCCAGGATTGTTCAGAAGGCATATGGTGTGTTGGTGTTTATTGGTAGGGAGATTGAGTTTTGGAGCCACAAGGTCATAATACAACTGCACAAGACACTAGTTAGGCCGCACCTGGAGTATTGTGTGCAGTTCGGGTCACTGCATTATAGGAAGGATGTGGAAGCTTTGGAAAGGGTTCAGAGGAGATTTATTAGGATGTTGCCTGGTATGGAAGGAAGGTCTTCCGAGGAAAGGTTGAAGGAACTGAGGCTGTTTTCATTGGAGAGAAGAAGGTTGAGAGGTGACTTAATCGAGATGTTTAAAATAATCAGAGGTTTAGATAAGGTGGACAGTGAGAGCCTTTTTCCTCGGATAGCGAATGCTAACATGAGGGTACATAGCTTTAAATTGAGGGGTGATAGATTTAGGACAGACATCAAGGGTAGTTTCTTTACTCAGAGATTAGTTGGGGCATGGAATGGTCTGCCTGCAACAGTAGTAGACTTGCCAATATTAATAGTATTTAAATGGGCATTGGACATACATTTGGATAATAATGGAACGGTGTAGATTAGATAAGCATTAATTTCACAGGTCAGCGCAACATCGAGGGCTGAAGGGCTTGTACTTTGCTGTAACATTCTATGTTCTATGTACATGATCTTTGCCTTGAAAGCATTCAATGAGATAGCCTCAACTGCTTCATTGGGCAGGGAGTTCCACAGATTCACAACCCTTTGGGTGAAGAAGTCCCTCCTCAACTCAGTCTGAAAACTCCCTCTCTCCCTTATTTTGAGGCTATGTCCCCTAGTTCTTGTTTCACCCGCCAATCTCCCCGCTTCTATCTTATCTATTCCCTTCATCATTTTATATGTTTCTATAAGATACCCCCTCATTCTTCTAAATTCCAATGAGTGTAGTCCCATATCATAACACAGCAGACTTCAACAATAGAAAGTGTTCCATGCCATCAAAATACAAATCATTTATGATAATTGGATCTTGACATCTGCACCAGATACCCTGAAGCCTCAATAGTCCCAAATCCTTGAGAACTCTTGTGTTATAATAGAATCCCTACAGTGTGAAAACAGGCCATCAGGCCCAACAAGTCCACACCAACTCTCCGAACAGTAACCAACCCAGACCCACTCCCCTATCCTAGAGGGCTCTATATTGCAGAAAGTAGTAATTTGGCCCACTAAGTCAGCACTGACCCTCCAAACTGCATTCCAAACAGACCCAGCACCCTAACCCTATCACCATAATGCCACATTTACCATAGATAACCCACCTAACCTGTGACACTATGGAGCCATTTACCAATTTCCCTGATGTGCACAGCTTTGGACTACCGCTATACTACAAGAGCCCCTCTTTCCTGATTCATGCGAATACCTTCACCACTTGTGGCATAGCCAAGTAATCATTTCTCAGGCATATCCAGACCATGAATACTGAGACCACACAAGCAATTCCAGAAATCTCATGAGTTTGAACCTGCCTCAAAACACAATCAAGCATTGAGCAGGGTTAGATGGACATGAAGTAACAAATGCAGATGCTCTCCAAATCTAAACGAGGGATGCCAAGCCCATTTGAAGCTCCTCTACCAGCACTCTGGCTAAAATCAGCTATGTTTAAACAAATACAGGATCAAAATCATGACTCTGCCAACTGACTCAATAGGAAAAAAACATTACTCAAAATAAAAGTCTTCCCTTGACTGAAAGGAGCACATGTTTATGTATTATAGTTACTGCATTATAGTCTAGGTATTATAGTTCTTGCATTATCTCAAGGGACAAGTGCCTAACAAAGATGGAGATTTGAAATTGATTGCAGTAAAATCCTATTTGGTTCATTAATGTTCTTGAGGGAAGGAACCTGCAGAACTGCAGTTGATTCTTAACTGCACTCTGAAATCGTCCAGTAAGCCACTCAGTTGTATCCAAGAGTAACGAGGGATGGACAGTAAATCCTGGCCCAGTCAGTGACACCCATATAACAGACAATACAGTCCATATGAAGGATGCTGCATAATTCTAGCATGCTGTGCTGTGCAGAACTGAAGCATGCAAAGAAGTTATATCGTGGCCTCTGAAGAGCTGTGAGGGCAGTAGCTATCTTCTGAGGAATAAGATGAGGACATTGAGCAGAAGGAACATTCCCTTCAGCATGGTGAAGCAGTACAGCATCAGGTACAACAAGCTGGACAGAATTAATGGACACTTGGTTCCAACAAATATGAGCTGGCTGCAGTGATCATTCAAGAAATACTTGAACTTGTTGTCACTTGAAACGCAAGGGGTGCCTATTTATTCCAAAAAGCAAATGCAGCCTTTTCTTTGGTTTTGCAGGTGTTCAAAAAGTTAATGTTTGCAACCCTTTGAAGGCTTTCCAACATTTATGCTCCCATGATGAACAATGAAAAGATGTTATGCAATGCTGGGCAGTAGGGAAAGAGTAGCACTCCCTTAGTAAAATATACTTTGCTATCTTGCATGATTTTGCACTCTGAGGGCTTCATCCTTCTATGTTTTTATTTCTATTTACTTTATTTTGTGTTCCTTAAACTGAAGAGTCTTAAGGTGAATGAAAAGTACATGAGGAAGGCAAATGATGGTTAAGTTCTTCACGAATATCTTGTTTTGTTGTTATCATGGTAACAGATATGTTTATTTTGACTGTCTTCAGAAAAAATGTGCTTGATAGATTGAGGGGATCTCTAAGAAAGCAATAACATATTAATCCTGTGCAGATTGAAGCAACTGGCCTTTTAAACTCTAATTATATTAACCTCAGCGAAAGGTTTATTAAAATATTTGGGCAGGCTTATGGATACTACAGTTACTGAAAATATTCCATACATTCAGTGTCACAAACATAACACAGCTGCACAAACCTAGCAGCAAAATGTCAAACTGTTGAGACACACAATAACAGCCTGGCGTTTCCACAGACTCTGAAGGAAGAACTTGGAAAATTGAAGATTCCACTGGGCAATCCTCCTATGTCTGGAACCCTCCAAGAGTGTCCATTTAAATTGGAGAATGCGGGGGTTCCACTGCAGTTAAGTAAATTGTTAGTTAAGGCAAGTTAGACCATTGAAAACCTAGTCCAACTCTTGAGTAACCATTTAACTGATCCCCAATCTACCACACACATCTCCATTTACATCTCCCACAGAACCCCCAAACCCCCAGATCCTGACTCACCATACCCATCCTGACTGAGACTCGATATCCTTGACAACCAACAAAAGCCCAACCCTTTGTGACCTGACACCACCTATTCCCATTGGACAATATATCTCCCACAGACCTAACCCAGCCTGTGCTTACCTCATCCGCTTGTCACATTGTGCCCTGGCATTACACTTAGCTGGCATTTTGCCCTGGTATCTTATTCCCAAACTAATTGGCACTGAACCCACCTGACACACCACTTACTTGGCACTCTACACATCTGGTGCTATGTTCCTGGCACCCTAACCCCTTGCACTCTACTTCCTTCTCAATTGGCATGCTTTCCATCTGTCACCAAACAAACACAACACTCTACCCCTAACCACCTGGCATTTTACTTTCATCGTGCTGTTTTGTTCCTACCACTGGACCAGGAGTTCCCACCTGCCTCAGAGATGTGTAATAGTATCATCTATTGGTTTATAAGGAAAACATTTATAATTCTAATCACACCAACCCAAATTTCATAAAATCTGTAAATGTGCTTGTGCTGATTTAAACATTCAGTAACCTGAATGAGCAGCATAAAGACAATCTGTTTAAGTATAGGACCAGCACATTACAGTGGATGTATTTGGAAGGGCTCATGACACAGTAGTAGTGAACCTACATCAAAGCCAGGAGAACTGGTTTCAAGTCCTACCTACTCCAGTGGTGGATAATAATATCTCTGAACAGGCTGGAAAGTATCTGAATGTATTTGGACCAATTGTAGTGGCTTGCAGCTGATACCCCAAACTTGGTGGTGAGCTATGAGGAGGATGCAAAAGACTTAAACAGATTGATTGAGTGGGCATGTGGATATGGATATGTATGAGGTTGTTCACTTTGCTAGGCTGAATAAATGTGCAAGGTATTTCTTGATTGGTAAGAGATTGGGAAGTGTTGATGTTCAAAGTGACCTAGGTGTCCTTGCTCATAACTCTGAAAGTTAGGTGCAGCAAACAATTCAGAAAGCAAATGATAATTTTGCCTTTTTCACAAAAGGTTTTAAGTACAGGAGCAAACAAGTCTTGTCTTAATTGTACAGAACTTTAGTCATACTACAACTGGAGTGTGGGGATCTAGTACCCTTGTCTAAGCAAGGATACAATTGCCCCAGAGGGAGTGCCGTGGAGACTCACCAGACTAATATCTGGGATGATGGCATTGTGCTGAGAAGAGGCTGAGGAGACTGGGCCTATACACTCTGAAGTTTATCAGAATGAGAGGCAATCATATGGAAAAGAACAAAATTCTTAAAGGAATAGTAGGAGTAGATGCAGCAAGGATGTTTTGCTGTCTGTGGGGTTTGGAACCTGGAGGGACAGTCTCAAATTAAAAGGCAAGCCATTTAGCACTTTAATGGGGAAAAGCCTCTTTTCTTAGCGGTGGTGAATCTTTGGAACCCAGAGGACTGTATGCCTGTGAGGAACAGCAATAAATGTATCTGTAGGTTCTGGCTAAAGTCTACCGGCTGACAGGTCCTTGTGGGGCCATCAGTGGGAGCATCCCAGATCCACTTCAGGAGAACCAGACTTTTGGAGTTTCAGCATATGTCTGCTTCCTGTAATTTCTGCAGCCCTCCATTGCAAACTGAAGATCTAGGCTGAATACCATATAATGTCTTTTCATGATGTTGAATGAGGGATAGGTGTTAACCAGGACAGTGAGGATATTTCCTTTGATCTTTTTTTTTGAATACTGTGATGGTATGTTTTACGTTGACCTGAGATAGGAGATAGTGTCTCAGTGTAATACATTTATAAGAAAGATGGTATCTCTGAAAGTGCAGCATACCCTCAGGACTACACTGGAACATCAACCTTGATTATATTCTAGAGCGTAGTCATTATGTCGTTGGATTAGTAACCCAAATTCATGTTCTGAGAACATGAGTTCACATCCTTCCCAGGCAACTGGTGGAATTTAAATTCAATTAAAAGTCTGTAATATTAATTCAGTCTCAGTAATGATGACTATGATGTAAAAAAACATTCAATGCACTGATGCTGTTTGGGGTAGGGATTCTGCAACCCTCACTTGCTGGTCTTCTTGTGTCTCCACACCAACAGCAATGTGGTTGCCCTCAGTCTCTGAAATGTCCTGGCAAGCAACTCAGTTCAGGGGCAATTAGTGGCAGCAGCAAATGTCACATCTCAGTAAGAATAAATGCAAAACACATCAAGGCTCTGGAATTAAATATGAACCCACAACCTTTTAATACAGAGGAGAACATGTTGCCATTGAGCAACGCTGGAATCAAATGGTTGCATGTTAATAAAAGGTTTAGTGCCCACACAGAAAAATAGGTCCACAGTGACTTAAGTGTCTCAGTATCAATAGTTCTGTGTTTAATGAAAAATGTGCCCGAGCATAGTTTGACATTGTCATAGCTACGTGTCTTTGGTCCAGTCCCAGTTTGAGTGCTTAAGTCAGGTGCCTTTCAAGTCAATGAAAGAGATCTTTTACATCATGGAAAAAATATCTTATTCCAAAAATGGAAGTAGCACACAGAAAGAGTTCTTAAGTATATTATTCCTGGGTAGTTTCCAAACACATTAGGGTCAAAGGTAGCCTGGCAGTGCAGATTCTCACAGGTGGCTTAGTCCCAGAACCATTGTAAAGAGAGCTGAAGATGTATCTTCAAAAAACCTACAGAAAACATAAACCTTTGAAATCCTATTTAATCTGAATTACATTGTTTGATCAGCTTGAGTCAAAATGAACTTTGAATGAGTTTCTTTTAAACTTATAAATTGGAAATAGAATTAAAATTAGGTTTATTATCACATTTACTCAGGTTACAAAAAAACAGGAATACAATGAAAAGTGTACAATGTTGATAACACACGGTACCATCTTAGGTATAAAGTACAATCTTAGGTACAAAAAAAAGCAGAAAATACAGATAAAGATTACACTACATTATAAGTATAAGTTGTTTTTGTTATTTTGTAAATAGCAGGAGCTGAATCCAAGCCAACCTTGTACTCATTATTTCAACTTCTACTAATTTGAACATTAAACATGTGGATGGCATTTTGAGCTTAATCAGCTAGAAATAATTTGAAATATACTAAGCTGTATGTTTAGTACCAGGCTGATTCTGCATGATTAGTTAGAAAGAAAGACTTTCATGCATGGAGAAAGTGCAGTCATTGTTGTAAAAGTAGGAAATCTAGTAATAGATGTCTTGACAAATCCTTTGACCTTTGGCTAAATGAATGCATTGTGACAACTGCTGTAGATTGGCATTATCTTAAGAGGACACTGTTGTGAAAATGTTAGTAATGTCACTGCCTTTCACATATGCAGAGCCTCCAGGCTGAAGATCTTATTGCAACAGGCTTTGGTGATGAATAACAGCCAGCCTGGTGGAGTCCACCTTCCTCCTGTGGTGTTGTTACAGTGGAACTTGTGGGATGCTAAGACCATTTTTGGTCGTCTTCCCCAACTGCTGCTTGACCTGGTTCTTTAGATTTTTGCTATCATTGTTGCTGCTGCTTCTCCCTTTGCTGCAATTATTTTTCTGATCAAAGATGTGAAGCAGGAATAAGTACCTGTTAAATCAGGATTTAAGTATTGTGGGAAATAATTGTGAAATAAAACACAACAAAACAACATTGTAGGAAGAAATTATGACACAGATCTTTTGAACTCCATGTACAATTTTAGATTGGAAGACCATGAAACCATAATATAACAGAGCAGAAGGAGGCCATTCAGGCAATTAAGTCTGCTCCACCAAAACATAATAAAATCAAAATTATACAACACCAGGTTATAGTCCAACAGGTTTATTTGGGAAGTACAAGTTTTCAGAGCACTGCTCCTTCACCAGGTAGCTAGTGGGGCAGGATCATAGGACATAGAATTTATAGTAAAAGATCAAAGTTACATACAACTGATGCGATGTATTGAACAAACCTAAATTGTTGTTAAGTCTTTAATCACTTTGAATGGGTTGCAGGTTTCAAATCATTAATATGTAAATCCTAGAACTTTTTTTTAGATTACTTAGATTACTTACTTCTTTCAAGTCACATTCCTGCAATAACTTATAGTTCTTAAAAAAAGTGACTCCTCAGCTCAGACAATACACTAAAGGTGTAGGTTAGAGTCTGCCTTGAGTCGGACTGGTTCTAATTCTAAAGTAGGAATTTATAAAATGTCACATGGACTGACTGCCAACAGATTGTGCGTTTTTTGAACAAAATAGAATGCGTCTACAAATACAAATCTGCAAAGACAAATTCACCCAATAGACTTAAATGTGTATGTGTGTGTGTGTGAGTGAGAAAGAGAGAGCGATGGAGCAAGTGTGTGTGTGTGCACGATGGAGCAAGTGTGCGTGTGTGTGTGTGCATGTGCACACAAGTGTGATGGAATATAAACCATGAGAGGATGTGCAAGTGAGTGAGTGTGTATGTGTGTGTGTCTGAGACAGAGCATGTGTATGACAAAAGATCTGCATGAGTGTGTGTGTGTGTGAGATCGTGTGTAAGATTCTGTGTGTATTGTGTAGTGGGGTCACCTGTAGTGTGACATGAACCCAAGATTCTGGTTGAGGTCATCTTCATGGGTACTGAACTTGGCTATCAGCATTTGCTTGGTGACTCTGTGTTGTTGCATATCCCAAAGACAATGTTGGAGGATGGTCACCTGAAGATCCGAGGCTGAATGTCCTTGACCATGGAAGTGTTCTCTGACTGGGAGGGAGTATCCTTGTCTGGCGATTGTTGCGTGGTTCTGGAGTAGAGTGGTGCTGGAAAAGCACAGCAGTTCAGGCAGCATCTGAGGAGCAGGAAAATCGACGTTTCGGGTAAAAGCCCTTCATCAGGAATACAGGCAGAGTGCCTGAAGGGTGGAGAGATAAATGAGAGGAGGGTGGGAGGTAGGGATAAAGTAGAATAAAGTACAATAGGTGAATGGGGGTGGGAATGAATGTGATAGCTCAGGGAGGAGGGTGGGGGAAGGTAGCAAAGAGTACAATGGGTGGATGGGGGTGGGGATGAAGGTGATAGGTCAGAGAGGAGGGTGGAGTGGATAGGTGGAAAAGAAGATAGGCCGGTAGGACAGGTCATGGGGACTGTGCTGAGCTGGAAGTTTGGAACTGGGGTGAGGTGGGGGAAGGGGAAATGAGGAAACTGGTGAAGTCCACATTGATGCCCTATGGTTGAAGTGTTCTGAGGCGGAACAGTTTCCTCATTTCCCCTTTCCCCACCTCACCCAGTTCCAAGCTTCCTGCTCAGCACCGACCCCATGAACTGTCCTACCGGCCTAAATTCTTTTCCACCTATCCACTCCACCCTCCTCTCTGACCTATCACCTTCATCCCACCCCCATCCACCCATTGTACTCTTTGCTACCTTCCCCCACCCTCCTCCCTGACCTATCACCTTCATCCTCACCCCCACTCACCTATTGTGCTCTATGCTACTTTCTCCCCACCCCACCCTCCTCTCATTTACCTCTCCACCCTTCAGGCACTCTGCCTGTATTCCTGATGAAGGGCTTTTGCCCGAAACGTCGATTTTCCTTGTCCTCGGATGCTGCCTGAATTGCTGTGCTTTTCCAGCACCACTCTACTCCAGAATCTGGTTTCCAGCATCTGCAGTCATTGTTTTTACCTACCCGATCGTTGTGTGGTGTCCATTCTTTCATTGTCATAGCATTTGATTTGTTATATGACATTTTGCTGTTTTACGATAAATTTTGTGTCCTACATTCCTGCCCCACTGATGAAAGAACAGTGCTCTAGTTTTAAATGAACCAGTTGGACTATAACCTGGTGTTATATGATTTTTAACTTCATCCACCCCAATCCAACATTGACACCTCCACATCAAAAAATAATAAAGCAGATGCAGGGCCCTATTGTGGTCAGTGGTATTGACCCTATTCCTGGACTGGAGGCCTGGGTTCAAGTCCCACCTGCTACAGAAGTGTGTAATAACAACTCTGAAAGATTAGTTAGGGAAAATAGGATAAAACAAAGCCAGCCCTTTCCCTCGATTCCCAACGCTTGTGGGTTTATAAAAAAAGCATTCCCAGTGTTGGACCTGTGAGAACTAAGTGTCCCAGGCTGGGACTAACCTACGCATGTCATGAGTAGTGACTCTGTTTTGATGTTCAACAATAAATGATATTCCTGTTGATCTGAGCTTCCTGAGTTATACAATCTTGAATATACTTAACGAGCCAACTTTGACTGAGCTCTTCAGTAAAGAATTACCATAAGACCAACATAAGGCATAGGAGCAGAAATTACATCATTCAGCTCATCGAGTCTGCTCTGCCATTCAATCATGGATATAGGTTTTTCGACCCCATTTTCCCACCTTCTCCCAGTGACCTTTGAATCCCTTCGCAATCAAGAACTCATCTATCTCTGTTTTAAATATACTCAATGTCCTGGCCTCCATGACCTGTGGCAATGAATTCCACAGATTCACCACTCTCTGGCTAAAGAAGTTTCTCCTCGTTTCCATTCTAAAAGGTCTTCCCTTTACTCTAAGGCTGTGCCCTCAGGTCCTCATCTCTCCTCCCAATGGAAACATCTTCCCAATCTCCACTCTGTCCAGGCCATTCAGTATTCTGTAAGTTTCAATCAATTCCCTCCTCATTCCCTCTGAATTCCATTGAGTACAGCCCAGTGTCCTCAAACGTTCCTTATATGTTAAGCCTTTCATTCCTTGAATCATTCTTGTGAACCTCCTCTGGACCCGCTCTCGGGTTAATACCACTATCCTCTGAGAGAAGAGGTTCCTCTTCATCAGATTTAAATGTGTGACCCTTCATTCAAGATAATGCCCTTGGTCCTAGACTCTCCCACAATGGGAAATGACTTGGTAATTTCAATAACGTCACATCTCATTTGCTTCTTACCCCATTTTGTTTTGCTTTGTTGCTAACTTTTTGGTTTCTTTACTACCTTGCCATTCAGACCTCTCCTAGTCACTGTAGAGAAAAGGGAATTATACCTTTACTTTTAAGTGGTACTATTGAGCACGTGTGAAAGGAGCTATGACACAGTGATGTCAGATTACATGCAGATGGAGCCTGACTCTGTCGGGCTCTAGGTAAGATCTCCTCTCCTCTGGGAATAGTTATACTTAATAAAATCTGTAGTTGTTGACTCAGAAGAGCATAGGTTTCATTAAAACACACCCTTTGTTTTAGACATTGAAAGGTTTAGTTGTTCATTCTCTTCTACCCTACACCCTATCACAAACCTTCCCTTATGTTCCTTTTCTTACCCTCCCCTTTCCTCTTGCTCAAAATCTAGTGCATTTCTACATTTTCTCTGTTCTGAGGAAAGGTCATGGAACTGAAATGTTGCCAACTCTCTCTCCACAAATGCTGTCAGACCTGCTGAGTGCTTTCAAAGTTTTCTGTATTTGTTACAGATTTCCAGTATATATTCTAGATAGTATTTTGTTAGCATATCAAATCCAGGCACCTGTCAGCACGCATTCACTTCACAAAGAGAGCATTCGAACACCTGTACAATTTGTCTCTTCGAATGAGTGTCAGGCCAACATGCCAATCCTTTACTCATCACCATCTGTACTCTGAACTTCCAACTTTGCCAGTCACCAGATCAAGTGATAGTCATGAAAGATATTTCATTCAATAGCACAGTGCAGCTCCAATTCTGATCATCATGGGTTGAATGTGTTTACATTGGGTGGTATCCACGTCACACCCAAGAATGTAACATCATCTTGTCTCCTTCCGGGGGAAAGATTGGCCTATAACCAGTGCCATATGGAAGCATCACCAAGGAGTATCACTGCAACAGATAAACCTGAGTCTGCAGGAAGAAGAAACTCTCCAAATCCTTGGCAAACATCAAGGAGTTCAATAGGAAAGCATGAGGTCAGAAAACTTTAGCAAGTGAATGTATTAAACAAATCACCAGAACTCCTGTTAGCTCTATATGATTTGTAAATGTATTTTGAAAGACTTGAACTCACCAACTGATCCTTTAAGGAGCAGTGATACTTTCCTCTGAGTGGATTGAGTTAAAATTGACTCTGTAATCTCAGTGTGCTTGACACTGACATTCTAAGCTTGCCTGTTGTTATGTCGGGAGAATTGTGGAAATAGATGCTCTGCAGAGTTTGACTGTGGCAGTTTTCTCTCTTGCAAGTTTGTGGTGGTCAGCTCTATATTTAGTATTGCTTGATCTGGCTCAAGAACAGCACTCTAGTATAGTAGTTCCTGCCACATTTGTTGCAGAGGAAGACAGTGGGCAGAGAGAATACCCTCCCAAATAGTTAGACACCAGAGGTCACTATCATCAGCAACTGTATCCTGGTTGTCACTGTCAGAGTGTGCCATCTTCATATCTTTCTTGATGTGGAGATGCAGGTGAGAAAGGAGCAGCGCTCTGAAGGCTTGGTGATTTTTAAATAAACCTGTTGAACTATAATCTGGTGTTGTGTGACTTTTAACCATATCTTTCTTGCAAGTGGACATATGGATAGCTAGGAAGTCATGGCTTTTTGGCCAGTTCACCATGTGGAAGGTCTTTGTGAATATGGCTGTCATTGGCTTAGCAATGGTGCTGATGGAACTAGTACATTTCTGAACCTCTGATGTGGTGACCTTATACTGCTAAGGGAATATGAGAATATGCCTGACCCCGAGTTGATGGAAAATGTTCAGCCTTTTCTTCTCCATAGCACATATTGTCCCACTCCATATGGGGCAGTAAACTGAGGCTGCAGGCTTGTTCTACTCATAGTTTGGTGTACTCAGTTAGATTGTTGTTGGTCCACTCTCCTTCAGCGTGCAACTGCAAAATGGCCGCTGCTTTTTTGCAATGGGTGTGATGATCTTAGCTTCAAATTGCAGATTGTTGGAGATTGGGGACTCATATGTGAAACTATCAACTATCTCAAACATCGAATTGTCAGTGCTGATAGGTGGCAGTATGGCAGCATCCTTAACCACAACATTTGTCTTGCTGATGCTGTTGGCTAAATCAAACTCTTTACAGATGTGACGGTCTGTTCATTTGCTGCTGAATTCCTTTCTCAATATGAAATCTTGCTGTGGCATTATTAACACAGAATAACTCTGTGGTGAGGACTTGATGCACCTTTGTCTTAAAGCACAGGCAAACAGGACTGGAAAGTTTTCTTTTGTCAGTTCTGGCATATAGGTGGAGTCAAAAAAACTGCAAATGCTGGAATTCAAGGTAGACAAGCAGGAAGCTGAAAGAGCACAGCAAGCCAGGCACCATCTGGAGGTGAAGGTCAATGTTTTGGGTGTAACCCATCTTCAGGAATCCTCTCATTGACCAACCAGGATGCATCTTCCACCAGTGTTCACCTATCCCTATCTCACCACCCTGCCCCTCTTCCCACCCAAAACTCTCCCCACATCCCACTTTATCTGTAGCTCCCCTTACACCAACCCCAGTCTTGAAGAAGGATTACACCCGAAACATTGACTTCTCCACCTCCTGATGCTGCCTGGCTTGCTGAGTTCTTCCAACCTCCTGCTGGCCTATAAGTAGACAGGTTCCGTGGCTGACCAGAAGGCATATGGCAGCAGCAAAGCAAAAAATATTTCAATCTGTCAGTGACAGAACACTCCACAGCCAATCTCAAAAGGGTCTGTTGATGCTTTGTAATAGCTGGTCTTATCCATCATGTTGTCATGGAAAGTGGTGATAAGACTGAGCAGCCACGTCACGACTCACTGGGGTAGTGTGCCAGAAACCAAAGCCTGCTATCCCTAGAGTCATCACAGAAGTTAAATATTTTAAACAGTACACAAAGATTCCAAAATTTACCTGCCCTCTGAACTGATGTTGACAGAAAACACAGACCAGAGTTCTGTACTTAACAAAAACTATTCATTATACACACACACACACACACACACACGATTGGATATCAGTCTGGTGGTCATTGCTCAGAGGATACGTTGAGATGATTCTTCTGCTGGTCGGAATGCTGCTTCTCACTTAACCTTCTCCCGAGGCTTTCACTGGTTTACAAGAGGAACAGGGTAGCTTATTCACTTATGAAAGGTCTCTGACTTATTAATTATACATCACAGGTTAAAACAACTGCTGAACAAAAGATAAACTAGTTTTCTTCAAGCTTAAAGTGTCTTTTTCTGCAAGGAATGGGGAGAGTTCCTGAGCTTTTGTGTTCCAAAGGCTTCTCACTATCTTGTTCACAGTCAAGCTATTCAGTACCTGAGAACCAATCATTTAATTGTTGGCAGGCTGAAAACCTTCGTCATTCAGAATTGATCATCCAGCAGTTGAAATGGATGGCTTTTACTCACATGTCTTGGTGAGCCTCATGAAGGCAACATTCGGCAACGTATATTTTATTCATAAATAAAAGCAAATTACTGCGGATGCTGGAATCTGAGACCAAAAGAGAAAATGCTGGAAGATCTCAGCAGGTCTGGCAGCATCTGTAAGGAGAGAAAAGAGCTGACAAAGGGTCAGTTAAGACTCGAAACATCAGCTCTTTTCTCTCCTTACAGATACTGCCAGACCTGCTTAGATTTTCCAGCATTTTCTCTTTTGGTTATATTTTTTCATACTATTTCTCTTGTCACTGTCAGACAGAGAAGATCATGTCACTTGTGCATCTCCGTTATTGATGTCACACTGGGATTCAGGATAGTTGTCCTCTGCTTGGGCATAGCGGCTAACAAGGGGGCAACATAAACAAATGCTGTTCACACAATGCTGAGGAAGGAGACACTCTGATAGTTGTAGCAATCACTTTGGTCTACTTTGTTTTACTCCAAGGTGTTTACTACATCAATGAGCCCTCCCTCCAACAGATTGAGAGACATTTGTAAATATTCTGTGGGATTGCCATGGCCTTTAATCTCTGGATTCTGACCTGTTGATTTTTCCTTACTTTTCTGGCATAACCTTAACAAAGGGACACAGAAAAATTGAACACAGTATAGTTCTCTAGGGTTCTGCCAGGAGTAAGCCTTCACCTGATGAAGGAGTGACGAAAGCTAGTGTGCTTCCAATTAAACCTGTTGGACTATAACCTGGTGTTGTGTGATTTTTAACTTCTCAGAAATTCACCTTCAAATTTCCATCCAACTACTAACTATATGGAGTTAAAAATCACACAACACCAGGCTATAGTCCAATAGTTTATTTGGAAGCACTAGTTTTCGGAACGCTGCTCCTTCATCAGGTGGTTATGGATTCCACAATGACTGCAGGCAGGCTTCAATCAATATTGGAAGTGGATGAGCTCACTCACAAAGCTGCTCCTAATTCAGCAGTAAATCGGCAAACTCAATTAAGATAACACAAGCAAACAATCATCAGCTTTCGAGGAATGTTCAAATGTTAAATGTCACTTTAATTTTGTGAACTGTGAAGGCCACAGATAACCCATAGGGGAATTACACATAACAAAGCAGCTATGTCAATGCAAGCACTTGACACATGATTAATGTGTTCTACTTTGCTGAGGCCTGCTTTGAACAATGAAGTATACATACATTCCTTTACCATTTGTATGCAATAGTTTTAAATGAGTGCATTTTTTGTGTAAAAGTGTTAACCAGATGTTTAATTTTCAGCCATAAGGATTAAAACTATAATTTGAAAATGTGCATTCTTTGACATCAATCAGAGAACAAATGATAACATCCATTGACTTGTAAAGGATCCGTGATTTGA
Organism: Chiloscyllium punctatum; assembly: GCF_047496795.1. Taxonomy (NCBI): domain Eukaryota; kingdom Metazoa; phylum Chordata; class Chondrichthyes; order Orectolobiformes; family Hemiscylliidae; genus Chiloscyllium; species Chiloscyllium punctatum. The sequence continues at coordinate 50,264,718 of NC_092763.1, forward strand.
TTGGAAAAGTTCAAAGGCTGCTGGTGTTCCAAATCAGATAATAGTGCAATTAGCTCACACCCACACCTCCAAATTAAGGCAGAAGAAAGTACTGTACTTTCAGAAATCACTTTCCGGTGACCAGTTTTACATTTGCCAGTTCTGACCAGGATAAAGTTTATCCAAGTAATACAGGGTATATTTTCCAGTTGGTAAATCTTCACGTACTACATTTTAGTATGTGCTATTAACGTAACTTAGTTGAAAATAAAATTGGGTGAGGCATTACCTTGTTATTGTCTGTTTTGCGTTACCTCCAAATGACAATTCCACTCTAGTTGTGCGAGATTGTGATCTCTGAGTTTCATTGGTATAAGGGTGAAAGAAATTCTGGCAAACTATATTAAATACGAGTTAATTCATATGCATGTGAGCCTGGAGTACATTTGGAAAAGGAAATGAGCATGAAGGGAAGCGTTTTCATCTTCTTTTTGGATAACAGCAAAAGCCGCTTCACTCCACCACCTCTTTCAACTCTGTAAGCACGCAAAGCAGTCAAAGCTTCAGAAGTAAACCGGAAGTGGTCAATTCAGAAACAGTAATGGTTATCCAGATCTTTGAACCTATAAGCTGCACTCGAGGGTGCAGACTTTTTTCAGCAAATTGTTTATATGGCCTATAGATCTTATCGACGCTTATTGATGAGATAAGAATGCTACTTCTTAGACTGACACGCAAGAGGATCTGTTGAAAAACATGCATACCTAAAGCAACAACATATTAATGGAACCAACATGTTAGCTACATTCTTCAAAGGTGATTAACAGAATGTAGCCCAGAAAATGCTCCAGAATGAACGTCTAATAACATTTGCATTCAATCATCTTTATATGCCCTATGTCTTTATGACAAAGGTTCTCAGATTCAGAATGATATGGATTGCTGTGGACTGGATGACACTTATATCAGGATGGTTTATTTATAATTATGCATGACCAGACACCCCAAGTCATGTAGCACTTAGCCATATATCCCAGATGCATCCTATTTTGGTACTCCTGTATAGTTAGCTTCTATAACAATTTTCTTAACTAGTTCTTAAAGCTATGAAATTCTTTATTTTACTGGTTGTCCTCCTTTCTTCAAGATTTTAATTGCCAAGTTTGATGTCACCACTTCCTAATCTTTCTCCATGTCTCTTGCTATTCATCAACTTTGTTGCTTTTCCCACATATGGATTTCATCATTCATTTTGGTTTATCAATAAATAAAACAACTGTATATACACAAAAGTGGCACAGGTACAACTCCATTGATGGTCAATTGTCTACTCTTGCTCCAAGTCTTAATGGTACAGATTTATCAGCAAAGAAACTGGGCTAATCATAAGATATCAAATAATGTATTAAATCAATGCAGCCTATCTAATTTAAGTTACAATTTACTTAGTTGCAGTCAGAACTTGAGTTGGTCAAAACTGGATAATGATGCAAAGTTCTTTTAAAAAATAACTGTGGAATTCATTTCAGCTTAATCCTGTTGAACATTAAAACAAATACAACAATTAATTGACTGTTTTCCCTGGAGTGTAGGATGCGGAGGAGTGACCTTATGGAGATTTATAAAATCATGAGGGGCATGAATAGGGTAAATAGATAACATTGTTTCCCTGGAGTGGGGGAGTCCAGAACTAAAGGGTTTAGGGTGAGAGGGGAAAATTTGAAAGGGACTTAAGGAGCAACGTTTTCACACAGAGGGTGGTGTGTGAATGGAATGAGCTGCCAGAGAAGGTAGTGGAGGCTGGTACGAATACAACATTTAAAAAGCATCTGGATAGATGTATGAATAGGAAGGGTTTAGTGGGATATGGGCCAAGTGCTGGCAAATGGGACTAGATTAATTTGGGATATCTGTTTGGCATGGATGAATTGGACCGAAGGCTCTGTTTCCGTGCTGTACATCTCTATGACTCTATGACTTCTGAAAATCCTCTGGAAACAGACTTCCGTGGCACTGCATATGGTCTAATGGCAAAATAATACTCTTTGTGCATCTGCTATTACACAGAAATCTGAATTCAATTTGCTTGGCTATAAACAGAAATGCTGGAAAAAAGTTCAAAACTGACATTTTCTAGAAAAAGGTTTATTATAACCATTCTTTGATTTGAATTAAGTCATTTTTATTAAATGATGTGTAGTTTGAAGTCTTAGGTCAGATTTTCTATCATCTGGATCCAATATGTGATGATATTTTTCATATTATGTAAATTTAGCATGAACATTTTCTGGCTTTTGCCAATGTTTGTGTGATATTGATGTATGAATACTTAACAGGAGTATTAACACTTTATAGATGTTTCCGTTAATGTAACAAAAAAAGTCATGTTAGCATGTTATGTATTTATATTAATACCTTTTGATATCAGAGATCATGGAGAAGAACAAAGAACAATACAGCACTGGAACAGGCCCTTTGGCCCTTCAAGCATGCATCGACACATTTTACCCTTCCATACTAAAACTGTCTTCACTTACAGGGTCTGTAACCCTCTATTCTTTTCCTATTCATGTATTCGTCCAGGTGCTTCTTGAATGCTGCTGTTGTGTCTGCTTTCACCGTTGCCTCCTCTGGCAATGCATTCTAGGCACTCAGCACCCTTTGTGTGAAAAACTTGCCTTGCACATCTCTTTTAAACATCCCCCCTCCCGTCTTGAACCTGTGTCCCCTGGTAATTGACCCCTCCACCCTGGGAAAAAGCTTATACTTCCCACTCTATCCATGCCATTGACAATCTATAAATTTCTATCAAGTCGCCCCTCAACTTACTGCTTTCCAGTGAAAATAAACCCAGTCTATCCAACCTTTCTTCATAGCTAAAATCCCCCATGCCAGGTAGCATCCCGGTAAACCTTCTCTGTACCTTCTCCAAAGCATCCACATCCTTCTGGTAATGTGGTGACCAGAACTGTAGGCAATATTCCAAGTGTGGCCTAACTAAAGTTCGATAAAGCTGCAGCATAACCTGTCTATCCTTATACTCAATGCTCCTTCCAATGAAGTCAAGCATGCTATAAGCCTTTTTTTACTCCCTTATCTACCTGCGCTGCCACCTTTAGTGATCTGTGGACCAGCACACCCGCATCTCTCTGCATATCAATATTCCTAAGGGTCAACCATTCACTGTATAATTTCCACCCATACTTGTCCTTCCAAATGGATCATTTCATATTTGTTTGGATTAAACCCCATCTGCCATTTTTCTGCCTATGCAGAAATTCCTGCTGTATGCTGACAACCATCCTCACTATCCAAAACTCCACCAATCTTTGTATTGTCCACAAACTTACTTTTAGACCAGTTATATTTTCCTCCAAATCATTTATGTAGATCATGAACAGCAGAGGTCCCAGCACTGCTCCTTGTGGAACACCACTAGTCACATAACACAGGACAAACGAAAGACTGAAAATAAAAGGTGTAATGATCACATATTGTGCAGCATCCACAGCATGATCCATGAATGGTAGGTTTAATATCACTCATCTATCTCCCCTTTTCAATTTGCAATGATTTCAGTTAAAGTTGAGCTGCAATCAAACTTCTGCTTCAACAAGTTAAAGGTTATTTTATTGAAAATTATTAGTGAAGGTTCCTTTGGGAATAAATAGATGAAGTTATTAAAAAAAATTACAGTTACCAAGTTTGAAACAACTGCAGTTAAGACAAAAGAATACGTATAAGAAGAGAGTTCCAATAAGTCTTCGTGGTCTAATATTGAGAGTCTCTGAAATGAAGAGGGTCATGCCTGAAGTCAGATCCAGCAGCTGTGATGATCTCTGTAGTGGAATGGATAGTGTTTCCTTGTACAGGTTGATTCTCCAGATAAGGTTGGGAGTGAGAGAATGTTCTTTATCCTTATCTAATTCAGTGGTTTTAACATTTTTAGGCATGACTTTCCTTTAACGGAGCAGTATTTGATTCTTTATAAAGAACCATTTCACTTTTCCTTTTGACTTTCCTCACTGTTTTTTTTTCCATCCATAATGTTACTAAAAAACTGTTTGCTTCATCTGTTTTGTCTGTTCTACTTATAAATGAACGTGTAAGTGAAGGGATATTGCAATATATAGGGTATCACCTTCTCAAGAGTCAGATTGGTGATACAATACTGAGGGCATTCCATTGCAACATGTAGTCATTAGAAAAGCATTAAACTGTCATATGGACATAAAAAAACATTCAAAGGTACTAAGAGAACCAGAGTTCTCTTTACTGTGTGTCCCCTCAAAATCAGCAAGAAAAACAAAATTGGTTATTCATCTTTTCACTATTTGCAGGACCCTTCGCTGCACAGATCAGCTTTTGCATCTTCTCACATTACATAGTAGAAATTAACAATACATTTTATGGATCAATATTAGAGGATGAGTTTGTTAAAATCAATCTTGGTTTTCTTGTTTATTGATGAAGGCTGGTGTGAGTTTATTTTATCTTACATAGTGGTCACAGTAAGGCATTAACTTTCCCAGTGGTTAAATTAGTGATTAAGTACAGTCATGGAATACTGTGACTTGATTTCCAGTGTGCCTTCCTCATCAGGGTCATGATAATATTTAAGAAATTAATTAAGAAATAAGAAACATACCTAAGTGAAGGACACACAAGAAACAATATATACAATATTGGTATATATTGGTTTCTTCCAAAGTATTATATAGAACGAGCCATTTTAAAATTATAATGCGAGAACTGTTAAAGATTTAAAGAGACAATGTATCATTTGGAGGGGAGATTGGATGAATGCATGAAGGAAATAAGTTTGCAGTGCTATGGAATAGAACAGGGAAATGGAACTGACTGGATTGCTATATGCAGAGCCGGCATAGACTCAATGGGCCAAATGGCTTCATTGTCTGTCATAAATCACTCAATGACTATAAACCATCTATTTGCATTATTAATCACATTTTGTATCATTAGACATATAGTCCATTTACTTTCTGTTGAAGCTCTAGTTGCCCGTTTTTCTTCCCCCTTCTAAAAGTACTGATGCTGAGATATACTTCAACTAACAATGACATCCCTCTGTTACATTCTGAGGATTGCAGAGGCAGGAGAAATCAGAGTCAATGAAGTGTGGCGCTGGAAAAAGCATAGTGGGTCAGGTAGCATCTGAGGAGAAAAGAAGTTGATGTTTTGAGTTTAATTTGACCTCACGAAGGGGTTAAGCCTGAAATATTGACACTCCTGCTCCTCAGATGCAGCCTGACCTGCTGTGCTTTTTCCAGTGCCACACTTTATTGTCCCTCTGTTACATAGCCAAGTGACTGTTCTTCAACTGTGAACTTTGAAACTGATTATTGGGAATATTTTAGATGACAGAAAGCAATATTGCTGAGTCCATTTGTAAGCGGGAGTTATTGGCTAAAATTCTGAGGTAGTAACACTGGCTTGTTTTATTTGTTTCCAATCTGAATTTTACATATATGCATATAGATTGTACCTTATTCTGATTCTAGACAGCTTTTTATATTAAAATGTTTCATTATTCAACCAAATATAAACTTAATAGCTGTAATACACTCATAAAGCTACATTACCATTCATTGTCCTTTTGTATCTATATTTTAGAAGAATTTATAGAATCCCTACAGTGTGGAAGCAGACCCTTTGGCCCAAAATGTCCACACCAACCCTCTGAAGAGCAACCCACCCAGACTGATTGCCCCCACCCTATATTTACCTCTGACTAATACACCTAACCTATTCATCCCTGAACACTATGGGACAATTTGGCATGGCCACTGTACTTAATCTGCACATCTTTGTATTGCAGGAGGAAACCCATGCAGACACGGGGAGAATGTGCAAACTCCATACAGACAGTTGCCTGAGGCTGGAATCAAACTAGGGTCTCTGGTGCTGTGAGGCAGCAGTGCTAACCACTGAGCCATTGAGCCGCCCCAGAAGTATGAAAAAATCATGAAATGCTATGTTTAATTTCTACTTAATATGCTATTAATCTATTTAATTTCTCATTTGCTGTTTTGGAATGGGGTCTCTGCACCCTCTTCAATTCTATCTCATTCTCAATTCTCATTTCTCATTTCCAAAGCATAAAAATTATGGAATTCTTCCTTAAAGCCAAACTGTCCTTTCTCCTCCTAGCTCTATTACTAACTGCTAATCTAAACCAATCCAAATGATGTAGCTAGGGTTTCTTTATTTTAAGGAGAAAGTGAGGACTGCAGATGCTGGAGGTCAGAGCTGAAAATGTGTTGCTGGAAAAGCGCAGCAGGTCAGGCAGCATCCAAGGAGCAGGAGAATCGACGTTTTGGGCATGAGCTTTTCTTCAGGAATCATTATTTTAACCCAAAAGCACCTGGTGCCAGTTATTCTCACACAAGCATTAAGTTAGTTTTCAGCAAACATCACACACTGTTATGTAATTCCACTGTTATGTAATATGAAAAGGCCTAATAATCCAAATTTCCATTTTCTAATTTGTATTTCAAATAAAATCTATATTGTCCTTACAGTAAGTCCTCATTAATTTTCTTTGCTCAATATTCATGAAAATATACTTTGTGTATCACTGCACAGTAGAAATTATCTTTCCCCTAACAGCGGCAGTGATCTGGTACATCAAACGTATGTTGTTTATACAAAGATGAAAAGAGCTTAATTACTTCCTGCGTGTGGAATGTGATGCACATGTGCAGTTCAACCAGGGCCGATTATCGGCTCGGTAGAATCAGAGGTAGAAGACCAAGTCTGGGAGCAGCCTCAGCAATGGGACTTTTAAATAATTATGTTACTCATGCAAACAATAACAGGAACTTCAGCCATCTCACGCTATCTGGACACTTGGAATTTTGAAATGGGTGTATCTTTCGTGATGTGTGAACTTCATGGTCCCTAATGAATTTAGAAATCACTACTATTAAGCAGTCAGAACCACATTTGACGTTATAGCTGAGGTAAATTAGAAGCATCGAGTTAAAAATCACACAACATCAGGTTATAGTCCAACAGGTTTAATTGGAAGCACACTAGCTTTAAGCATCTAAAAGCATCTAAAAATAGATGCAGATTCCCAAACAATTTAAAAGTTAAAATAAAAATAAATCAAAATTTTCCAATTGAAGAAAGGAACCTAAAAGAAGGTGATATTCAAGATGGATACCACAAAGACAGTATTGACTGTTAGATGTTAATTACTTTTAAAAAAAAGCTTGTTACAGATATGTGAAGTAACATGAAAGAGATATGTTGATCAAGAAAGCTAACGGAATGTATTTTGAACAGCCTACGTAGACATCCTGCCACCGTCAAGGCATTGCGTTCATCAGGACAACGGGAGAATTCCTTTGGTATTTGGTATATTGATACTGATTATTTTATAGCTGATTGTGAGGACAAAAAGGATCACATCTGAAAGATGTCACACAAACAGAATTTCACTGAAGTGTCAGCCTGGATGTACTCCTTCCCCAGAATGTGGCTTAAATCCACATTATCAGATTTAGATTGCTATCACTGAGTTGAGTCTCACAACACTGAAGCACCAGGAAGAACTCCAAGCACAAAATAAAACTAATTGCACAGTGAAGCCAGAAAGTGTAGAAAAGGAAACCTCTGCTGAAAGGTTTGTTTTGGACTGATGTTATGGATTTTTGACTTTTCAGAAATTCTGATTAGTTCATGAATTAGTCTTCTGCAGGTAGTGATGACAAAGCCTTTGGATCATTTAAGAAACAATTGCAGAAAGATTTTAAAAAGTAAAAGAAAAACAAATGAAGAATTAAATCCTGAAATTGGATTGCAAAAGTCTTTGGATTGCAAAATAATAAAAGAAAGACTGAGGGAACTAAGTTGTTGCACAATTTTCATGTCCTTTGAAAATTTGGATTAGCAATAATTTTGAGTTCAGCATAATGAGCATGCATGTATAAGGCAGAGTCATAGAGTCATAAAGGTGTACGACATGGAAATAGGCCTTTTGCCCCAACTCATTCATGCTGATCAGTTTTCCTAAACCTTTGGACTGTGAGCTGCAGCTTGTAAATAATAATAAACAAATTGATATTTGTCTTTGAGACCTGACCTGGGAAGTTAACTACAATCTGATTTTTGTTCAAAGAACCCTGTAGACACTTTAGCGCCAGAGGAGCATCATGCTCAAAGGCTGGCAAATGTTTGGATGTTAAAAGGAGCCATCACAGGGACGCTGGTGCTCCCAGTCCCAGTCCCAGTCCAGAGCAATCTAACAAAGAAGACATTGGAAAAAAAACAGGAAGCAGTACCAAAGTTTGAATTAGCTTAAACTGCATTTTTAGACAGAAAGGCTGTGAAAGCTGATGGAAGGAGTTTTGTTTGCTCTGTAATTGAGAGTTTTGTTTTAACTATGTTGTGAATACATGAACAGGGATACTGATTTGATTTGTCATGCTGTTCCCATGATGTAATAATGGGGCCCCAGTCCCCAAACCCATCAGCACAGGAGTACATTATTCTGCCTTGTGGCTCAGATTTAGGAATTAGCACCAAAGGAGCTGCAGACTTGCTAAATTTGCTGACAGCTGCTACAAAGCTTTCGTGGGGCTTTGAATATAGACTTGCTATGATCTGTTTTTCTCCAAGCAAGAAAGGAAATTAGATGGAATTTGTCACACAGAATACAACAAAGATAAGAGATGAATTAGCAGGGAAGACAAGTACATTGAATAATACAAATAATTTCAACAGACAATGGAGTGTACTATTGGGTAAAGAAAGGCTGTAGAAATAAAGAGAAACTAAGTAAGGTAATTACTATGGATTAATTGAATAATTGGACAAGATGCTTTTCTTTAAACAAGCTGCATTATTTGTTAATATAATTTCTAAGAATGGAATCCATTGACTGGTGAAAGATTTCCCATGTGAACACTGAGATATCACACCTTCTAATGTGCCAAGGAAGCTTCAAGGAGAGAGGCGCCAAAGGCAGTGGTGCAGGGTAATCTAGTTACCTCCTCTCAGCAGTAAGACAAATCCTTTCAATTAGTTTCCAGACTGTGGACATGAGTCAAATGACATATTTTGTGTTTTACTTATTTGTGTTTGTGCTAGCACGGACTAGTGTGTTGCGAGGTTCATAGGACAACAGCTATTAAACACCCTGTGCTGTAGGTTAAAGGAAAATCATCCTTTTGTACTGCAAGTCACCATCATAAAAGAATTTCAGCTAACCCACAAAATTAAGAAATTCAAAATTGATCTATATGGACTTCAATAAGACATTTGACAAGGTTCTTCTTGGTAGACTGGTTAGCAAGGTCAGATCTCATGGAATACAGAAAGAACTAGCCATTTGGATATAGAACTGGTTCAAAGGTAGAAGACAGAGGGTGGTAGTGGATGGTTGTTTTTCAGACTGGAGGCCTGTGACCAGTTGGGTGCCACAAGGATCGATGCTGGCTCCACTACTTTTCGTCATTTATGTAAATGATTTGCATGTGAACATAGGAGGTATAGTTATTAAGTTTGCAGATGACACCAAAATTGGAGGTGTAATGGACAGCTAAGAAGGTTACCTGAGACTACAACGGGAGTGCAGGTTCATAGCTTCTTAAAAGTGAAGTCACAGCTAGATAGGATAGTGAAGAAGGTGATTGGTATGTTTTCCTTTATTGGTCAGAGCACTGAGAATAGGAGTTGGGAGGTTGTGTTGTGGCTGTGCAGGACATTGGGTAGGGCACTTTTGGAATATTGTGTGCTATTTTGGTATCCCTCCTATCGGAAGGATGTTATTAAACTTGAAAAGGGCAGACAAAATGTATGAGGATGTCGCCAGGGTTGGACGATTTGAGCTATAGGTAGAGGCTGAATAGAATAGGGCTGTTTTTCCTGGAGCATCAGAGACTGAGAGGTGACCTTATAGAAGTTTATAAAATCATAGAGGGCATGGATAGGGTAAATAGACAAGGTCTTTTATCTGGGATGGGGGGAGTCCAAACCAGAGAGCCATACGTTTAGGGTGAGGGGGAAAATTTAACAGGGACCTAAGGGGCAATGTTTTCATGCAGTGGGTGATGCGTTTATGAAATGAGCTGCCAGTGGAAGTGGTGGAGGCTGGTACAATGACAACATTTAAAAGGCATCTGGATGGGCATATAAATAGAAAGAGTTTAAAGGGATGTGGCCACGTGCAGGCAAATGGGACTAAATTAGGTTAGGATATGTGGTCGGCATGGATACGTTGGACCAAAGGGTCTATTTCTGTGCTCTACATCTCAATGACTCTATAATCTGTAACTGCTCAACTATTGGTATAATCCTACATACCAGCCACAACCTAGATTAGATTCCCTACAGTGTGCAGACAGGCCCTTCGGCCCAACCAGTCCACACCGACCTCTCCGAAGAGTAACCCACCCAGACCCATTTCCCTCTGACTAATTGACCTAACACTATGGGGCAATTTAGCATGGCCAATTTACCTGAACTGCACATCTTTAGACTGTGGGAGGAAACCGGTGCACCCGGAGGAAACCTGTGCAGACACAGGGAGAATGTGCAAACTCCACACAGATAGTCACCCGAGGCTAGAATCGAACCTGGAACCTCAGCGCTAACTGCTGAGCCACTGTGTCGCCCTATATACTTTTCACAAACAACCCAGAGACCAATCCGTGCATCTTTTAACTTTTTTCTCATTTTAAAATCACTTCTTATTCCTAAGCTATGTATATGTGTGTTGTCTTATTGTTTGTTCTCACTTTCAGTAATGAGTAAACTCACTTTTTCTTTAATTTAAGAAATCCAGGTTAAGTGTTTAAACATTAAAAAAAAATTTGGTCTGGGAAAAAGGTATCCAAAAGGCTCGGGATCTTTTCTGGTTAACCTTGTGATCAACCAATGGGTGGGTGAATAGTGAATGGGAGTCAGTTCATCCCTCCTCATCTGGGATAGTTTGGGGTATCTGTTTGGAACCGACAAATCTTGCCTGGGCAGTGGTCATAACACCTTGTTAGAAACACTTCCATTCATATACAGCTTCATATTTTTAATGGAAGAATATAATTAGAATTATAAAAAGGTGAAGATATATGATGTCATTCTTTTCAAATAGATAAAATATAATTATTAAGTGATTTTTCTCAAAGAATGGTTGCATTAACAAGACTGTCTAAAAGGGTGTAGGTTTGCTCGCTGAACTGTAAGTTTGATATCCAGACGTTTCATTACCTGGCTAGGTAACATCATCAGTGGCGATCTCCAAGTGAAGCGAAGCTGTTGTCTCCTGCTTTCTATTTATATGTTTCTCCTGGATGGGGTTCCTAAAGTTTGTGGTGATGTCATTTCCTGTTTGTTTTCTGAGGGATTGATAGATGGCAGCTAGATCTATGTGTTTGTTTATGGCGTTGTGGTTGGAGTGCCAGGCCTCTAGGAATTCTCTGGCATGTCTTTGCTTAGCCTGTCCCAGGATAGATGTGTTGTCCCAATCGAAATGGTGGCTTTTTTCATCCGTGTGTAGGGCTACAAGGGAGAGAGGGTCATGTCTTTTTGTGGCTAGCTGGTGTTCGTGTATCCTGGTGGCTAACTATCTTCCTGTTTGTCCTATGTAGTGTTTGTGGCTGTCCTTGCATGGAATTTTATAGATGACGTTGGTTTTGTCCATGGGATGTACTGGGTCTTTTAAGTTTTAGTTTTTGTTTGAGAGTGTTGGTGGGTTTGTGTGCTACTAGGATTCCTAGGGGTTTTAGTAGTCTGGCTGTCATTTCTGAAACTTCTTTGATGTATGGTAAGGTGGTTAGGGTTTCTGGCTGTGTTTGGTCTGCTTGCCGTGGTTTGTTCTTGAGGAATCTGCGCACTGTATTTTTTGAGTATCCGTTCTTCTTGAATACGTTGTATAGGTGGTTCTCCTCTGTTTTGCATAGTTCGTCTGTGCTGCAGTGTGTGGTGGCTCGTTGGAATAGTGTTCTGATACAGCTTTGTTTGTGTGTGTTGGCATGGTTGCTGATGTAGTTAAGTATTTGGTCAGTGTTTGTTGGTTTTCTGTTATCGCAGGTTTGTAGTTCTCCGTTGTCCTTTCTTTCAACTGTGACATCCAGGAATGCGAGTTTGTTGTCGGTTTCTTCCTCCTTGGTGAACTTTATGCCTGTGAGGGTGTTGTTGATGATGTTAAATGTCTCTTCTATCTTGTTTCGTTTTGTGATGACAAATGTGCCATCTACGTAGCGGACCCAGATTTTTGGTTTGATGGTTGGTAGGGCTGTTTGTACTAGTCTTTGCATTACTGCTTCTACTATGAATCCTGATAGTAGAGATCCCATGGGTGTGCCGTTGGTCTGTTTATAGACTATGTTGTTGAAAGTGAAGTGGGTGGTGAGGCACAGGTCCACTAGCTTCATGATGTTTTCGTTGGTAATGTGATTGATGGTGGTTGGTTGTGTGTGATGGTCTCTTCTAAAAGTATGGTCGATGTTGATGGAGGTGAACAGTGCTATTACGGCGAATGAGATCATTGCTTTGTCTTCCTCTATTTTGGTGTTTTTGATGATTTTTAGTGAACTATGGATGACAGATGAATTTAAGAGACTGGCTAAGAGGAGAAAGGAAGTGTATGTAAGGTCTATGTGACTGAAGACAGACAAAGCTTTAGAAGAAAATCAGGAATGTAAGCCAATCTGAAATGAGGAATTAAGAGGGCTACAAGGAGTCATGAGATATCTTTAGCAAACAGGGGTAAGAAAAGTTCCAAAGACTTTTTTTTTCATATATAAGGAGCAAGAGGATAACTGGAGAAAGGTTGGCTCACACAAGGCAAAGGAGGAAAATTATGCATGGAGTCAGAGAAAGTGGGTGAGATTCTTAAGGAGTACTTTGCATTGGTATTCACCGAGGAGAGGGACATGACGGATGTTGAGGTTAGGGATAGATATTTGATTAGATTAGATTACATTACAGTGTGGAAACAGGCCCTTCAGCCCAACAAGTCCACAGCGACCCGCTGAAGCGCAACCCACCCATACCTCTACATTTACCCCTTACCTAACACTACAGGCAATTTAGCATGGCCAATTCACCTGACCTGCACATCTTTGGACTGTGGGAGGAAACCGGAGCACCCAGAGGAAACCCACGCAGACACTGGGAGAACGTGCAAACTCCACACAATTCCCGCCTGAGGCGGGAATTGAACCCGGGTCTCCAGCGCTGTGAGGCAGCAGTGCTAACCACTGTGCCACCGTGCCGCCCCAAACTTTCGGTCAAGTCAATATAAGGAGGGAGAAAGTGTTGGGTATTCTAAGAGGCATTAAGATGGACAAGTCCCAGGTCTAAATGTGATCTATCTCAGGTTAGTAGGGGAGACGAGAGAAGAAATAGCTGGGCCCTGAACACATATCTTTGCAGCATCTTTGAGCAAAGGTGAGGTCCTAAAGGACTAGAGAATTGCTAATGTCGTCCCCTTGTTTAAGACAGGTAGCAGGGATAATCCAGGTAATTATAGACTGGTGAGCCTGACGTCAGTGATAGGGAAGCTGACTGAGAAGATGCTGAGGGATAGGATCTATTCCCATTTGGAAGAAAATGGGCTTATCAGTGATAGGCAACATGGTTTTGTGCAGGGAAGGTTATGTCTTACCAACTTAATAGAACTCTTTGAGGAAGTGACAAAGTTGATTGATGAGGGAAGGGCTATACATGTCATATACATGGACTTTAGTAAGGCGTTTGATAAAGCTCCCCCTGGTAGGCCGACAGAGAAGGTTAAGTCACATGGGGTCCAGAGTGTACTAGCTAGATGGATAAAGAACTGGCTGGGCAACAGGAGACAGTGAGTCGTAGTGGAAGGGAGTTTCTCAAAATGGAGACCTGTGACCAGTGGTGTGCCATAGGGATCCGTGCTGAGATCACTGTTGTTTGTGATGTACATAAATAATTTGGAGAAAGGTATAGGTGGTCTGATTAGCAAATTTGCAGATGACACTAAGATTGATGGAGTAGCAGATAGTGAGGGGGACTGTCAGACAATACAACAGATTGTAGATTTGGGCAGAGAAATGGCAGATGGTGTTTAATCTGGGCAAATGCGAGGTGATGCATTTTGGAAGATCGAATTCTAGAGCAGACTATACAGTAAATGGAAATGCCCTGGGGAAAATTGATGTATAGAGAGATCTGGGTGTTCACATCCATTGTTCCCTGAAGGTGGCAATGTAGGTCAATAGAGTGGTCAAGAAGGCATAAGGCATGCTTTCCTTCATCAGAGGGGGCATTGAGTACAGGAGTTGGCAGGTCATGTTATAGTTGTATAAGACTTTGGTTTGGCCACATTTGGATACTGCATACTGTTCTGGTTGCCACATTACCAAAAGGATGTGGATGCTTTGGAGAGGAGGAGGTTCACTAGAATGTTGCCTGGTATGGAGGGCACTAGCTGTGAAGATAGGAGATTATTATTTGTTTTTTATTTTAATTAGAAAGATGGAGGCTGGGAGGGGGGTAAACTCATTGGGGTCTTCAAAATCATGAGAGATATGGACAGGGTGGATAGCACGAAGTTTTTTCCTAGATTGGGGAACTCAAATACTAGGGGTCATGAGTTCAAAGTGAGAGGGGAAAAGTTCAGGGGAAATATACATGGAAAGTTCTTTATGCAGAGAATGGCGGATGCCTGGAAAGCATTTCCAGCAGAGGTGGTAGAGGCGGGCATGATAGTGTATCTAGACAGATACATGAATGGGCAGAGAGCAAAGGGATGCAGATCCTTAGAAAATAGGCGACAGGTTTAGATAAAGGATCTGGATTGGCACAGGCTTGGAGGGCTGAATGGCCTGTTCCTGTGCTGTAAGGTTCTTTATTCTTTGTTCAAATTAACCTGTAAAATGTAGCAGCTGCATGTGATAGTAGTGGAGCATATTTAAGTGTTTAGAATAAAATAAAGTAGAACATTGCAGTGGGATTTTACTAAAATCTGTGCTTTGTGTACTTTTTCTACTTGTCTAGCATCCAGTCCCATTATTATTCTACTACTTTAAAAGTTATACAGTTATTAGAAAAATATGACCACTGTTGCATCAAGCTCCACTTTTTTTAGATTAGATTACTTACATTGTAGAAACAGGCCTTTCGGCCCAAAAAGTCCACGCCGACCCTGCAAAGAGCAACCCACCCTGACCCATTCCCCTACACTTAACACTATGGGCAATTTAGAATGGCCAACTCACCTAACCTGCACATCTTTGGACTGTGGGAGGAAACTGGAGCACCCGGAGGAAACCCATGCAGACACAGGGAGAACATGCAAACTCCACACAGACAGTTGCTTGAGGCGGGAATTGAACGCAGGTCTCTGGTGCTGTGAGGCAGCAGTGCTAACCACTATGCCACTGAGCCGCCCCTCTGATAATATCGGTCTTTGGAAAGAGAGCCAAGGAATCTTGCTTGAGATCCCTATGGGACCCACTAATACAGATTTCGAGGTAGAGGAGAAGTCCCGGGGATGTACTGGATTGCAGAGATACGGGCTGAATGAGGCAACAGGAACTGCCAGGTGGGTGCTGTTAGTGTCCAGCATGCAGCCAAAGTTATCCCAACTTTTAGTGACAATTTGAACAGTTTCAAGGAAATTCTCTCTGTGTCCTTCAAATTAGTTTCCTATATGAATGCTGGAGAATGCCTTTCACTTCTTACCTTGGATTCCGAGCGGGTTTAGGGGAATAGGAGCCTGTGGTGTAGTTCCAGTGCACAGGAGGATGTGAGTAGGGAGGACTTGGACAGGATTTCATGGTCACAGGAATGTGCTGGCAGACAGCAAGCTGGTTTGAAGTATGTCTACTTCAACACCAGGAGTTTCCGGAATAATGTAGGTGAGCTTGCAGCATGGATAGGTATCTGGGACTTCAATGTTGTGGCCATTTCAGACGCATGGATAGAGCAGGGTCAGGAATAGATGTTGCAGGTTCCAGGGTTAAGATCAGGGAAAGTGGCAAAAGAGGGGGAGGTGTGGCTTTGTTAGTCAAGGACAGTATAACGGTGGCTGAAAGAACTTTTGACGAGGACTTGTCTACTGAAGTGATATGTGCTGAGGTTAGAAACAGGAGAGGAGAGGTCACACTGCTGCAAGACTTTTTACAGGCTTCCACAAAGTTCCAGAGATATGGAGGAGAGGATTGGCAAAACAATTCTGGATAGGGGTGAAAGGAACAGGGTGGTCATTATGGGGGACTTTAACTTCCCCAACGTTGACTGGAAATGCTATAACTCTAGTATGTTGGATGGATCAGTTTTTGTCTAATGTGTGCTGGAGGGTTTCTTGACACAGGATGTCAAACGGCTGACAAAAGGGGAGGCCACACTGGATCTGATGATCTTGGTAATGAACCAGGCCAGGTGTTTGATTTAGTGGTAGGTGTGCACTTTGGAGAAAGTGACCATAATTTGGTTATGTTTAGTTTAGCGATGGAAAGGGATAGGTACATGCCACAGGGAAAGAGTTATAAATGGGGGACAGGCAATTATAATGTGATTAGGCAAGACTTAGGAGGCACAGAATGGGGTAGCAAAATGCAGGGGATGGGAGCAATTGAAATGTGGAGCTAGATTAAGGAACAGGTACTGCGTGTCCTTGATTGGTAGGTCCCTGCCAGGCAGGGAGGAAATGATAAGGTAAGGGAACCATGGTTTACTTCAGAAATTGTATCTCACGTAAGTGGAAGAAGAAGGCTTATGTGATGTTGAGAAGAAATGGTTCAGATGAGGCAATGGAGAGTTACAGATTAGCTAGGAACGACTTAAGGAGAGAGTTAAGAAGAAAAAAGAGAGAACATGAGCAGTGTCTAGCAGGTAGGATAAAGGAGAACCCTAAAGCTTTCTATAGGTATGTAAGGAATAAAAGGACGACTAGGGTAGGAATAGGGCCGGTTAAAGACTGAAATGGGAAATTGTTTGTGAACCCTGTGGAGATCGGAGAGGAGCTAAATGAATATTTCTCATCTGTTTTCACTCAGGAAAAGGAGAATATTATAAAGGAGAAGACTGAGATGCAGGCTATTTGACCATAAAGGATTGAGGTTAGTAAGGAGGAGGTGTTACCAATTCTAGAAGGTGTGAAAGTAGATAAATCCCCTGGGCTGGATGGGATTTATCTGAGGATTATCTGGGAAGCTAGGAAGGAGATGTTGGAGCCTTTGGCCTTGATCTTTGAGTCATCATTATCTACAGGTTTAGTACTAGAGGACTGAAGGATTGCATATGTTGTCCCATTGTTCAAGAAGGGCAGTAGAGATGACCCAGATAATTATAGACCTTACATCTGTTGTCGGAAAAGTTTTGGAAAGGATTATAAGAGACAGGATTTATAATCATCTAGGAAGCAACAATTTGATTGGAGGTAGTCCATATGGTTTCGTCAAGGGCAGGTCGTGTCTCACAAACCTCATTGAGTTTTTTGAGAAGGTGACCAAGCATGTGGATGGGGGTAGGGTAGTTGATGTGGTGTACATGGACTTCAGTAAAGCCTTTGATAAGGCTCCATATGGTAGGCTTTTGGAGAAAATGGAGGGGCATGGGATTGAGGGTGATTTAGCGGTTTGGATTAGAAACTGGCTTTCTGAAAGAAGGCAGCGAGTGGTGGTTGATGGAAAATATTAAGCCTGGAGTCCAGTTACAATCGGTGTGCCATAGCTATCTGTTTTGGGACCACTGCTGTTTGTCATTTTTATAAATGACTTGGGTTTTCCAAGATGGAGGATAGGAAAAATTTCTGGCTGCAACAGCTGCTACTTTTTTGAGGTATTTTAGGTGTTGGAGGTGATTTCCTTGAATTCCAGGAGCAGCAATTACTGTTTTATATGCTGTTGCATTGTTTTAGAACTTTTGAGAAAAAAAAGTCAAAACAACAGCACATTTAAAGGGGAGAGAAACAGACAAAGGAAGCACATGGTGAGGTCAGTGCAGGAGAGAGGGAGAAAGAAACCCACATTGCTAACTGACAGAGCAGTGAACCTGCACCCTAACTGCCTTTGCTTTGAATTCATGTATCACTGGACATAGGAGTGTATCTGGGAAAATTAACAAACAGTGAAATTCACAATTGATCTTGGAGGAACCTGTTTGGGAGAGGTCATAGCACAGAATCAGAAAAGTGAATATTTTAAGCATGGCCTTACAATAAGTCTGCAGTACTGAGTTGAGTGGGCTCCTTCTTGATTATATGTTTTATTGAGCTATGTCTCTTGATTAGACTTAAAATATAAGCCATAAGTATTAAGTTAGCCTGGAGCAGTGTTTTGTAGAGGAATAAGACAGTACTATTTTCTGGGTCTGTAGATTGGAAGAAGCAAAACTGGCCTTTAGTAGAGTGATATGCTCTTTTTGTTGGATGTGGGAGTTTAGGGAGAGTTTACAGGTGATTGAGGATTATATGTGCAATAAATGCCATTGGTTGTGAATCCTATCAGATTGAATGGATCAGTTGGAGAGAAAGTTAGAGGCAATGAAGAATTTACAAGAGCAAGGGGATGTGATGGATGGTAGTTATAGGAAGGTGGAAAAGTTGCAGATACAGTCACATACATAGGTTAACTCCAGGAAAGGTAAGAGAGGTAGGCAGTTAGTTCAGGAGTCTTCTGTGGCTATCCCCATTTCATGCTGTTTTGGAAAATGTAGGGGAGATGGATTCTCAGGGGAAAGTAGCATGAACAGCCAAGTTTCTGGTATTGAGACTGGCTCTAATGCAATGAGGGATAGGTTGGGTACCAAGAGGTCAATCATGTTAGGGGACTCTCTAGTCCGAGGTACAGACAGAAGTTTCTGTGGCCAGCAGCGACAAATGAGAATAGTGTGTTGTTTCCCTGGTGCCAGGATAAAGGATGTCTCAGCGAGGGTGCAGAATGTTCTCAAAGGGGGAGAGGGCCAGCAGGAGGTAACTGTACACATTGGAATCAATGACATAGGAAGGGAAAAGGTTGAGATTCTGAAGGGAGATAACAGAGAGTTAGGCAGGAATTTAAAAAGGAGGTCCTCGAGAGCAGTAATATCTGGATTACTCCCAGTGCTATGAGCTAGTGAGGGAAGGAATAGGAGGATAGAGCAGATGAATGCATGGCTGAGGAGCTGGTGTATGGAAGAAGGATTCACATTTTTGGATCATTGAAAGCTCTTTTGGGGTAGAAGTGACCTGTCCAAGAAGGATGGATTGCACCTGAATTGGAAGGGGACTAATATACTGTCGGTGAGATTTGCAAGAGGGCTGCTTGGGAGGATTTAAACTAGTAAGGTTGGTGGGGGTGTTGGACCCAGGCAGATAGTGAGGAAAGAGGTCGATCTGAGACAGGTACAGCTGAGAACAGAAGTGAGTCAAACAGTCAGGGCAGGCAGGGACAAAGCAGAGAACAAGGTAGAGCTGATAAATTAAACTGCATTTATTTCAATTCAAGAGGCCGAAGAGGGAAAGCAGATGAACTCAGGGTGTGGTTAGGAACATGGGGCTGGGATATCATAGTAATTACAGAAACATGGCTCAGGGATGGACAGGACAGATAGCTTAATGTTCTAGGGTACAAATGCTACAGGAGGGATAGAAAGGGAGGCAAGAGAGGTGGGGTTGACATTTTTGATAAGGGATAGCATTACAGCTGTGCTGAGGAAGGCTATTCCCAGAAATACATCCAAGGAAGTTATCTGTGTCGAACTGAGAAATAAGAAAGGGATGATCACCTTATTGGGACTGTATTATAGAACTAATAGTCAGAGGGAAATTGAGAAACAAATTTGTAAGGAAATCTCAGTTATCTGTGAGAATAATTGGGTGGTAATGGTTGGGGATTTTAACTTTCCAAACACAGACTGGGACTGCCATAGTGTTAAGGGTTTAGATGGAGAGGAATTTGTTAAGTGTGTACAAGAAATTTTTTTGATTCAATATGTGGATGTACCTACTAGACAAGGTGCAAAACTGGACCTGCCCTTGGGAAATAAGGCAGGGCAGGTGACTGCCGTGTTAGTGGGGGAGTGCTTTGGGGCCAGCGACCATAATTCTATTAGTTTTAAAATAGTGATGGACAAGGATAGACCAGATCTAAAAATTGAATTTCTACACTTCAACTTATACACTTAATGGCAAGGTCCTAGGGAGTGTTGCTGAACAAAGAGAGCTTGGAGTGCAGGTTCATAGCTCCTTGAAAGTGGAGTCGTGAGTAGATAGGATAGTGAAGAAGGTGTTTGATATGCTTTCCTTTATTGGTCAGAGTATTGAGTACAGGAGTTGGGAGGTCATGTTGCGACTGTGCAGGACATTGGTTACACCACTGTTGGAATATTGCATGTAATTCTGGTTTCCTTCCTATTGGAAAGATGTTGTGAAACTTGAAAGGGTTCAGAAAAGATTTACAAGGATGTTGCCAATGTTGGAGGATTTGAGCTATAGAGAGAGGCTGAACAGGCTGGGGCTTTTTTCCCTGGAGTGTTGGAGGCTGAGGGGTGACCTTATAGAGGTTTACAAAATTATGAGGAGCATGGATAGGGTAAATAGACAAAGCCTTTTCCCTGGGGTGGGGGAGTCCAGAACTAGAGGGCATAGGTTTAGAGTGAGAGGGGAAAGATATAAGAGACCTACGGGGCAACTTTTTCACGCAGAGAGTGGTACGTGTATGGAATGAGCTGCCAGAAGAAGTGGTGGAGGCTGGTACAGTTGCAACATTTAAGAAGCATTTGGATGGGTATATGATTAGAAAGGATTTGGAGGGATAAGGGCCGGGTGCTGGCAGATGGGACTAGATTGGGTTGGGGTATCTGATCGGCATGGACAGGTTGGACCGAAGGGTCTGTTTCCGTGCTGTACATCTCAATGATTCTATAAATTGGAGAAAGGCCAGTTTTGATGATATTAGGCAAGAACTTTCAAAAACTGACTCGGGGCAGATATTTGCAGGGATGTCTGGAAAATGGGACACCTTCAAAAATGAGATAACGAGAGTCCAGAGAAAGTATATTCCTGTTAAGGTGAAAGGAAAGTCTGGTAGGTATAGGGAATGCTGGATGGTGAGAAAAATTGAGTGTTTGGTTATGAAAAAGAAGAAAGTATATGGCAGGTATAGACAGGGTATATTGAGTGAATCCTTAGAAGACTATAAAGGCAGTAAGAATATACTTAAGAGAGAAATCAGGAGGGAAAAGGGCAACATGAGAGAGCAAAGGGGTTTTACAAATACAACAAGGTCAAAAGGGTAACAAGGGAGAGAATAGGACCCCTCAAAGACCAACAAGGTGGCCTATGTGTGGAGCTGCAGAAAATGGGGGAGATATTAAATAAATATTTTGCATCAGTATTTACTGTGGAAAAGGAATGGAAGAAATAGAATGTAGGGAAATAGATGGTGACATCTTGAAAAATATCCATATTACAGAGGAGGAAGTGCTGGATGTCTTGAAACGCATTAAAGTGGATAAATCCCCAGGACCTGATCAGGTGTACTCTGTGCGAAGCTAGGGAAGTTATTGCTGTGCCTCCTACTGAGATAATTGTATCATCGATAGTCACAGATGAGGTGCTGGAAGACTGGAGGTTGGCTAACGTGGTGCCACTATTTAAGAAAGGTGGTAAGGACGAGCCAGGGAATATAGACCAGTGAGCCTGACGTCAGTGGTGGGCAAGTTGTTGGAAGGAAACCTGAGGAATAGGATGCACATGTATTTGGAAAGGCAAGGACTGATTAGGGATAGTCAACATTGCTTTGTGCATGGGAAATCATGTCTCACAAACTTGATTGCATTTTTTCAAGAAGTAACAAAGAGGACTGGTGAGGACAGGGTGGTAGATGTGATCTATATGGACTTCAGTAAGGCGTTCAACAAGGTTCCCCATGGAGACTGGTTAGCAAGGTTAGAGCTCATGGAATACAGGGAGAACTAGCCATTTGTATACAGAACTGGCTCAGACTGGAGGCCTGTGTCCAATGGAGTGCCACAAGGATCGGTGCTGGGTCCACTACTTTTCATCATTTATGTAAATGATTTGGATGTGAGCATAAGAGGTATAGTTAGTAAGTTTGCAGATGACACCAAAATTGGAGGTGTAGTGAACAGCGAAGAAGGTTACCTCTGATTTCAACGAATCTTGATCAGATAGGCCAATGGGCTGAGGAGTGACAGATGGAGTTTAATTTACATAAATGTGAGGTGCTGCATTTTGGGAAAGCAAATCTTAGCAGGATTTACGCACTTAATGGTAAGGTCCTAGGGAGTGTTGCTGAACAAGAGACCTTGGAGTGCAGGTTCATAGCTCCTTTAAAGTGGAGTCGCAGGCAGATAGGATAGTGAAGGAGGCGTTTGGTATGCTTTCTTTTATTGGTCATAGTATTGAGTACAGATGTTGACAGGTCATGTTGCGGCTGTATAGGACATTGGTTAGGCCACTGTTGGAATATTGCATGCAATTCCGGTCTCCTTCCTATCAGAAAGATGTTGTGAATCTTGAAAGGGTTCAGAAAAGATTTACAAGGATGTTGCCAGGGTTGGAGGATTTGAGTAATAGGGAGAGGCTGAACAGGCTGGGACTGTTTTCCCTGGAGCGTCGGAGTCTGAGAGGTGACCTTTTGGAGGTTTATAAAATCATGAGGCACTTGATAGGATAAATAGACAAAGGCTTTTCCCTGGGGTGTGGGAGTGCAGAACTAGAGGGCATAGGTTTAGGGTGAGAGGGGAAAGATATAAAAGAGAACTAAGGGGCAACTTTTTCACACAGAAGGTGATGCATGGAATGAGCTGCCAGAGAAAGTGGTGGAGGCTGGTATAATTGCAACATTTAAAAGGCATCTGGTTGGGTATATGAATAAGAAGGGTTTGGAGGGATATGGGCTGGGTGCTGGCAGATGGGACTAGATTGGGTTGGGATATCTGGTTGGCATGGATGAGTTGGACTGAAGTGTCTGTTTCCATGCTGAACATCTCTAGAGTGATTCTATGACTTGGACATAGGCATAGGAGGATGGGTTAGCAAGTTTTCAGATGACATTAAAGTCGGTGGAGTAGTGGACAGTGTGGACGAATGTTGCAAGTTGCGGGGCACTTGGATAAACTGCAGAATTAGGCTGAAAGGTAGCAAATGGAATTCAATGCAGATAAATGTGATGTGATTCACTTTGGGAAGAATAACAGGAAGGCAGAATACTGGGTCAATGGAAAGATTCTTGCTCGTATGGATGTGCAGAGGGATTTTGGTGTCCATGTACATGGATTGCTAAAAGTTGTCACCCAGGTTGATAGTGCTGTTAGAAGGCATACAGTTTGTTAGGTTTTATTGGTAGAGGGATTGCGTACCGGAGCTGTGATGTCATGCTGCAAAAGTGCAAAATGGTAGTGGGGCCTCACTTGGAATATCGTGTACAGTTCTGGTTGCCATATTTCGGGAAGGATGTGGAAGCATTGGAAAAGGTGCAGAGGAGATTTACCAAAATGTTGCCTGGTCTGGAGGGAAGGTCTTATGAGGAAAGACTGAGGGACTTAGATCTGTTCTTATTGGAGAGAAGAAGGCTAAGAGAGGAATTAATAGAGACATACAAGATGATCAAAGGATTAGACAGGTTTTCAGTGAGAGTGTTTTTCCTTGGATGATGACATTGGCTTGTATGAGGGGGCAAAGCTGCAAATTGAGGGAGCATAACTGCAATTAAATAGATTTAAGACAGATGATAGAGGCAGACTCTTTATTCAGAGAGTGGTCAGGGCGTGGAATGCCCTGCCTGCCAATGTCATTAACTCAGCCACATAGGAGCATTTAAACAGTCCATGGATAAACATATGGATAATGATAGGATAGTGTAGGGGGTTGGGCTTAGATTAGTTCACAGGTCGAGGACCGAATGGCCTGTTCTGCGCTGTTTGTTTTATGTTCCATGTTCTATTTTTTTCCTCACTGTAGTCAGTGTGTCTCCTGATGTGTGGTTTCAGTGTCATTGAAAATGCTTTAGTATCTCATCAAGTATCCAACCTTGATGTATAAATCTGTACAATATCAGGAAACTTGGCATCACAACTGAACTTGATTTCAATAGCAGTCAGCAGATATGCTCTAGAGCTGATACCTTATCCTGAATTCCCCTCACTAGCTAGACATGTAGACCTCATGGCTCTTCAGTTGCTCTCATGCAGCCTATTTGGGGAACGCTGCATTTAATAATTGAGCCATTGAGGAACCTTGGTACAGTTCAGAATATGTCACTTGAGAACTTCTATGGCAGCCAGGCTTTAGAGTTCCATTAAATTCCAAAATGATATCAGAAAGTGATTCAGTTTCCGATGCTTTAAGTACCATAGGATATTTAATATATCAGTTTATACATTGCCCTTTTTCATAGTACAGTAATTTAAGGCATAATATTTTAATTTTACTTATTATGCCTCATACTTTTGGTACACATTATATGTAGGATCAGAAAGTGGTAACTTCACAGTCAAGACCAATATAGTCCTAACTCTAGTTATAAACTCATATAATGACAAGAAGCAGGGTTTTCAGAAGGGGGACAAAACAGTCAATAAAACGAGCTGCCTGATATGAGAAGTACTTTCATTATTCTGAGCACTGACAGTGTCTTCAAGATGATTATGTAACGTAAGCTGGAAGTAATTCACTCTGGTATAGAGAAAAGGAGTCACACTTTACATTTTAGGGTTCAGTTCATTTTTATTACTGCTGTGAGGTGTTTAATGTTTAATCCAGCACACACCATAGTGTGATGCTATTCATACTGACATAAACATATACTGACAATAAAACAAAGAACCATTTTTAATTATTTCCCAATATTTTTTCTTGAGTTACTTTCAGATCATATCCTGGTTTAAGTTCTACACAAAAAGTAACTTGCGTTCAGAATTTTAAAGTAGCTGTACTTTAATAAGCTTCCCTCTTTCAAAGGATCTATGGGCAAATTGGATCTAAGGAGGAGAACCAATGTCAACGGTGGAATATAAAACTAAAGAGAGACATCCATTTCCTTCAGTTTCCAATGGGAGTGCAAACGGGCACCACTCAAAATCACCCTACACACCTACTGCATGATTCACCATGGGTATTCACATCCTGAATTATATATGCTTTCAAATACATTAATCCACAAATCGTATCATAGGACTGCAGTTACATAGTTCACCTGAACCACACAAAAACAATTTTGTTGCCCCATCATTTAAAAATCAATATTGTTTTTTTTGAAATATCTACACTTCACACCTCAATCTTCTCAACTGGTTATGATTTGTTTTCTTGACATTTTTATTTGTGGTACCCTGCAGTGGAATGGGAGAATTTGGGGAAACTGAGAGAAATTTTCTCTGGTTTTATGCCTTTCTCCAGCTTCTGGTTGATCTGACAGCAGGGCATCAAACTGGTTCCACTTGAGGCAGGCACCAAATGCAGCTCACTGATGAGGATCCTTTAGGACTGTAGCCTTGGGTGGTTCTGGAGAGTTTAAAAGTAAATGCAACCGGCTTTTAATCGCCTGTCTTAGGCTTAATTTTTGTTCACCTAATACACCGCTTCCCAACATGTCTTTTTGTTTCTATAAACATTTGTACCATTTATTTGATCGCCTTGTAGTTCCTTTACAGATTTCTGAAATGCCATCTTACATAAAACAAATTTAGGAAGTAAGACCTGGCTGCTAGTTTAGTAGTTGAGTAATGGCAGCTAAGGAAAATTCAAGGTTCAATTTCCAACATGTATAAAGTGGCTGATTTCAGGTCAGGTGTGAGTGATGACAATGGTGCAATAATTGTCGTTCCGTGGGCTGAACTTTCACTACTGGATTGGGAGCAGATGGCTGGTTCTGCAAGTAAAAACTGGAAGACGTGCTTTGATTGTTCAGATTTTCATTCTGGGATGGGGGTGTGATGGGTCTCATACTTGCTGCTTCCAGAAAGAGGGGCTGTTGAGTATGGAGGTAGGCTTTGGGAAAGGCCCACCTCAGGACTTCAGAAATTTGTCACAACTGCACAAAACATGAATAAATTTTCAAAAACAGTGCTCCAGCCCTTGCTTCCCACCTCCCCTGTGCATTAAGCTTATATTTATGATGCTATTTTTAAGAAGACAGAAAGAAAGGGTAGAGACATAAATATAAACTGAAGACCTTACTTTGACCTTAAAGCCTAGAACAATTCAGTAAATTCTATTCAGCAATTAGCTGCTTTATTTCAGCAAAAGTAACCATACACCTCTTTCCTTCCTTTGCTCAGCTCCTTGAGGTATATGACTCCAGCATTCTTTAAACAATTGCACTTCCAAGTTCTAAGTGGCACCAAATTGGCTGGTGACATGTGTTTGCAACACAAAGGGCCTATCTGAGTCAGTTGATGATACATTCAGTCCAAGATTGACCTGAATTTTCTCATTGAATTCAACTGCTCCCAATTCAAAGGGCCTAGCTTACTCAATTAATGAGGTTCTAGTTTTAGCTGGTTCTTAATTCGGCAGTTCTTTCAATGGAACCCTTGAAAAAATGCTCACAAAGCTAGAAACAACAGAATTTAAACTGCAGATTTCACTTTGATATCATTTACAAATGGTGAACTAAATTAGGCTAAATTAAATTTACACAAAAAGATGTTCTTACTCAATACATATACACTTACTCAAGCCATTTTCAGAATACAGAGGCTTGAAATCACATCATAATGCCAACAGCCAGGAGAAACAGTCAACCAAACAACCAACCCAGTGTCAATGCAAAAATACAAAATGCGATTTCACTGAAGCTAACTTAGTTGAAAGGCTTATGGAACTTGTTATTGCCCCTACACCCATTAAATCCTTCAGAAAAGCACTTCTGGACAAACTCAAATAATATAGCATTGACAATCTTTGAGTAGAAGGACGCAGGATTAAAACAATTGTAGATCAGCAGCATCTGAAAGTGCTTGACGCTGGAACAGCTATTGCAGCTAGCACCAGGTTTAGTAGAATATAACATCCAAATCTTGATTGAGATTTGACTTGTCTCACGCAACATACATTGTCCAGTATTTTATAAACTATATTCTACAAGAGGATATTGGGCTAAATAATGCATGAAATCCAATTGCTTGGAGAAACCCGAAGTATAGCACAATGCACACATCAGTGTGACAATTTCCAATGCAAGAACAATGCTGAAGAAATTTCCAAAGTTCTGCACACGACACACAAGCATGTCAATGAAGTTCAAGAAGTAACAAAATGTTATAGCTAACAAATTCAGTAAGGCAGTGTATGTGGTTAATTTCACACTTACATGGGTCAATAAAGCTAAGGCCTAGATTTCCATCCATGTGATATATCCCAAGCATATGCTATATGTCAAGATTGACATGGATGACAGTACATCCTACCATTCCTTTACAGATCTTACATGATGTCAACTCAGGAAACTGACATAATGTCTGGCATTCCATGCAAGTCAAGCCATCTGCTTGAAATATGTCTGAAATTCCAAGCGTTGATAGTATCTGTTCCTAATTCAGCTCCTCAATATAGACCCCCGAAACTTTTCATTGAAGAAGATAGATCTTACATTATTGGTCTGCCATTATCTACATACTGCTGTGATTCACAAGCTGACAAATTTGAATTGAGATGGTATTTTGTTTATTTGGAGATGAACTAGGAATTCCCAGGAATGCAGTATCCAAAGGCAAAAAGTTGTAATTCCACAAACTCTACACCAGGCAATGCTTGGCTATACACATATAGCATCAGAAGACCATAACATGTAGGAACATTAGTTGGCTATTTCACTCCTCCCCCCCCCCCCCCCCCCCCCCCCGCCATGAAGTGGGCCCTCCCATTCAATGGGACCTCATCATCCTCAACTCCACTTTGCTGTTTTTTTCTTTAACCCTTGATTCTGTTACTGATAAAAGTAATCTGTCTATCTCAGTCTTGAATATACTTTACAATCCAGCCTGAACAGTGCTCTTGGTAAAGATGTCCAGAGATTCACTACCTTTGAAGAAAAAATTCTTCCTTATCTCTTTCTTAATTGGCTGACTCTTTACTCTGGGTTTATGTCCTCTGGTCCAAGATTCTCCCAGAAGGAAAACAATCCCTCTGCAATCTCTGGGAACAACAGTGGCAGGCTGGGGCTGGAATTGGACATAATGGATGCTGTATGAGTAGAGTTGTAGATTATTGAGGTTAATTGAGTAAGATACAGCAAGAAAACTCACTAGGCCTTATTGCCAAAGATCACCCAAAGAATTGGACATGACTCCTGGTCCAGCATATAGGCTGGGAGCAAGTCCCTCAGTGCACAGTGTGCTTCCTAGAGTCCAAAGTGCAGCATTAAAGTATAGAGTAACCTTTAAATGGATCAGAGATTTACATGGGGGGTTCTTAGAAACTGTCACATGTCAGATGCTAATGTTCATCGATGTGGGGTCTGCATGGCTGGTACCAAATGAGCGTACACTGAAATGTTGGTGCCTGATTTGCAACATGGAGATCATTCAGAGCAAGAGGTGAGCTGAGTCCATTAAGTGCTCACTCTGGTTTTCTTGTCGATTCCTGAAGAAGGGCTTATGCCCGAAACGTCGATTCTCCTGCTCCTCGGATGCTGCCTGGTCTGCTGTATTTTTCCAGCAACACATTTTTCAACTCCTTCCTTGTCGAGTTTTTGAGTTTTCAAAAAAGATTTACAAGAATGTTACCAAGATTGGAAGGGTTGAGTGATAAGGAGAGAATGGATAGGCTGGCACTTTTTTTTCCTGGAGCATATGAGGCTGAGGAGTGACCTTTTAGAGATTTATAAAATCATGAGGAACATAGATAAGGTGAAAACTCTTGATCCAAAACTAGAGGGCGTAGGTTTAATTTGATAAGGGAATGATTTAAAAGGGACTTGAGAGGCAACTTTTACACACAGACGGTGAAGCGTATATGAAACAAGCTGCCAGAAGAAGTGGTAGAGGCAGGTACAATTACAACATTTAGAAGATATTTGGACAAGTACGTGGATAGGAAATGTTTAGAGGGCTATGGACCAAGTGGAGGCAAATGAGAATAATTTAGTTTAGGAAACCTGGTCAGCATGGATGAGTTGGGCCAAAGGGCCTGTTTCCATGCTGCATACCTCCATGACTGTATGAGTCTATGATGTCTGATTTGTTTGGTGCGATGGGAGGATGAATATTTATGAGGTGAGTTATGCTGTTAACAAAGTGTTTAACAAGCAAAATTCTACCTCAATTGGCATATTGTCACTTCAGAGTGAGAATCACACTATCTCACTTGTGAAAAGCATTAAAAATGCAGTGAGATGAGCTCAACATTAACATGGGCTCTGCTAGACTTGTTGCCCAATTCCGCCACACATCTCACCATACCCCACAACACTCAGATTCCTATCAGATTCCATCCATCTGTCTGACTAAGAACCTGTCTCTTTGTGGTTTATGCTACAGTGGTTAACATAAAGAAAACATATTCCACGTTACACCCTATTTTTAAAATCTATTTTGTCTTGCAATCATATCAATTATCCCCTTTCAGTCAGCTTTCTTTTGACTTATTGGACAACTCTGAATATTTTTACAGCACATAAAGATTGCCACTAATGGACAGAAATAAAACTAGCAGCATAATCAAATCATTCAAATAGACTTTAAACTGTGCTGAAAATGAGCTCTAAACAGTTAAAAACTTGTCCATAATAAAAATAAGGAAGGAAAACCAAGCTCAAAGCTCTTCCCATTAAGTTAAAAATCTCACAACACCAGGTTATAGTCCAACAGGTTTATTTGGAAGTACCAGCTTTTGGAGCACTGCTCCTTCACCTAGCTAGTGGGGCAGGATCATAGGACACAGAATTTATATAAAAATCAAAGTGTCATACAACTGAAATGATGTGGTGAACAAACATAGATTGCTGTTAAGTCTTTAATAACTTGCATCATCTGCATCCCCATTCTAAGCGATTAAAGACTTAACAGCAATCTAGGTTTGTTCAATACATCGCACCAGTTGTATGACACTTTGATCTTTTACTATAAATTCTGTGTCCTATGATCCTGCCCCAGTAGCTACATGACAAAGGAGCAGCACTCCAAAAGCTAGTGCTTCCAAGTAAACTTGTTGGACTATAACCTGGTGTTGTGTGATTTTTAAATGTGTCCACCTCAGTCCACCTCCACATCATGGCTTCCCTTAAAAATCTACCTTCTTGTTTACATATTCCTCAAGCCTGTTAAAATGAACTTTGTAACTAAAAGTGCAACACTGAATGAAAGATTGAGAAATTATATGGTGAACTTCATTTCATTATTAATAATAAACTTCACTAATTTAACATTTAGGTTGTTACTACTTTATTTGACCTTAATTGGATGATGGCATGGTGGCTCAGTGGTTAGCACTGCTGCCTCACAGCACGAAGGACCTCGGTTCAATTCTAGCCTCAGGTGACTGTGTGGAGTTTGCATATTCTCCCTGTGTCTTCATGGGTTTCCACTGAGTACTCTGGTTTCCTCGCACAGTCCAAAGATGTGCAGGTTAGGTGGATTGGCCATGCTAAATTGCCCACAATGTCCAGGGATGTGCAGTTTAGGAGGATTAGCTATGGGAAATGCAGAGTTACAAGGATGAGGTGGGGGTAAGTCTGGGAGGGATGCTCTTCAGAGAGTCAGTGTGTAACTATTGGGCTGAATGGCCTGTTTTCACACTATAAGGATTCTATGATTTGTTAACTTCTCAACTTGGTTGTACCCAAGGGCAATATATTGATATTTGAACTTAAACTGTATTTTGGAATTTTCCCTGGACTCATTGCTTGAGTTGGGTTGGAAAGCAAGGAGGATTGAAGTCAGACCTTACCTTGTGAGAGTTTACAGATCTTGCATATGAGCTGTTGCAAAGGACAATTCTGTGCTTTGCAGCATAATGACATCTTCTGCTGGGGATCAATGTTAAAAACATTTGGATAAAGTGGCCAGATAAGTAACTTAAATCTCACATCTCTAAGCCATAATGAAGCATTTGAGTAGGACATTTTTCGGAAGATTAACATATTCACAATTTGTTCATTTTTATACATAATGTTATGATGAATGCCAACAAAAGTTCACTCACACCACTGCCCTTCCCTCACCAACCCATTGTCATTCCACCTCCCTCCCCCTTCTCACAGAAGAGAAATGCAGAATGTGAGAATTGCTTGGGCACTTTGGAGCAAATTTGAATTTTTATGCTGTATTTCTACATAGCCCATTTCCTTTATGAAAGGAAATATTTTATCTGTACATCATTCTCAAACCTCAATTGCTTTGATAACTGACATGACATGTTAAGACTCAAGAGATTAAAAGAATTCTCCACCAGCTGCACCGCCCCTTTTACCACTCAAAGTTTTTATCTTACAACTTTTAAAAAATGGTAGTGAATCAGAAAAGCTTCCACTTTGGAGTTCTATCATATCTGCATTCAAAGGAAGTTGCTAATCAACATTTTGCATGTTTGGTAATACAATATTTTATCAAACAGAATTTATCAATGGTGATCTAAATGGAGCTGACTGCTTAAAAGCTTTTTTTTGCTGAATGCATAGTTTTGTTGAGGGCGAAGCAAAATTATTTGTACTTAGAGAAACAAGTAAGACATTGTAGATACACTGAGGAAGAGCCATATGGTTAGAGTTAAAGTTACAGGGTTCCTTCCCTGAGAGATTAGAAAAATACTAAGCAATGCAACATCTGAAATAAAAACAGAAAATGCTGGAACTGCACAGCAGGTCTCAATATCACTGACTTCTGCACTGAGCTCAACTTGAATCTATTGAGAGAAAACTGAAAGTATGACATTTGCATTCTATTTCTCTTCAGCAATGCACATTTGTGCTACCATACTCTCTCAGTACATCAAACAGAAAAGTTTGGTATTCTCCTGAGTATTAATTTTATATTGCAATGATTGGTTGAGACAAATTGTAAAAACGTGTATTACAAAGATCACAGTGGCACTCATGTAACTATATTCAGAATCAACATGTTTGGGAAACAGATAAAGAGGTCATGGGGGATTGATAAAGAAGGTAAAAACACACGGATTCAGGGTAACTTAGCAAGATTAATCCAAAATTGGCTTATTGGCTGGAGACAGACAGTGGTCATAGAAGGCTGTCTGTAGGACTAAAAACTTGTGTCTAGTGATGTCCCTTATTGTTTGTGATGGACGTAAACTAAGTGAGAATGTCAGGAAGATGATAAGTAGGTTTGTGGATGATACAATGGCTGGTTGGTTAATGGTGAGGAAGGAGATCACAGAAAGAGATAGATGGGTTGGTCAGATTGGCAGATCAGTGGCGGATCGAATTTAATCATAAAGCTAGGTTAGCACATACTCGATGGGCCTCTGCTGTATAGCTCTTTGTGTCGGGGATAGTAAGCTGGGGAATTGGTGGGAAGAGAAATATTAATGAGACAACTTTTTGACTGAGGTTGAGTTGGTTATTTAACTATTTTCTAATCAACCTGTTCATATTTTCCAAAACATATTTTGAACTCAGGGTTTTAGGTCTGTGTCAGCAGATGGTGGTGTAGTAGAGATATCACTGGCTTAGTAATCTAGCAGACTCTGTTTTAAGTCTTACAGACAGCCTTCTATGACCACTGTCTGCCTCCAACCAATAAGCCAATTTTGGATTAATCTTGCTAAATTACCCTGAATCCGTGTGTTTTTACCTTCTTTATCAATCTCCCATGACCTCTTTATCAGTTTCCCAAACAGATTCAAACTCTACCATGACAGCTTGTGGAATTTAAAATCAATGAATAAAATTTGGAATTGAAAGCTAACCATAAAGTAATCACAATTGTTCTAACTACACATCTGGTTCATTTGATTAGATTAGATTCCCTACAGTGTGGAAACAGGCCCTTCGGCCCAACAAGTCCACACCGACCCTCTGAAGAGTAACCCACCCACTCCTATTTCCCCTCTGACTATTGCACCTAACACTATGGGCAATTCACCTGACCTGCACATCATTGGACTGTGGGAGGAACCCAGAGGAAACCCACGTAGACACAGGAGAATGTGCAAACTCTACACAGTCGCCCAAGGCTGGAATAGAACCTGGGACCTTGGTGCTGTGAGGCAGCAGTGCTAACCACTCAGCCACCATGCTGCCCCATTCTGAGTGGAAGATTGGAAAATTATTAAAGCCGAATTCAGGGCAATCCATTCTCTCCCTGACAACACTGCTAACCATTGTCCTCCTCTGTGACCTTCCTGCTCTGTCACTATCTGGCTCTATGACTGTCCTGTCCATCCATTCACCCACCCTCCCATTCATTTGTTTTTTCTTTCAATTGTCCTCACCCTCACTTGACCTGTCATTCACTCTCATCTTTGCACTCAGCCTTTATGTCCCTAAAAGGAAATCTGCTATATTTAATCAGTTTGGCCTCTGAATAGTTAAATTTTTAAAATTCCTTACCTATTTTTAATATCAGTAGGTGGAAACCATCCAGTTTTGGAAATTCTCCTATCTTTAGAAGAATTCTATCTTATTTCCCCATTACCTTTTATTTTATTACTTAAATCAAATCTATTAAACTCCTCACTTTACCTTTTCCTAGGTTCCTTTATAATATTGTTTTGACTTGTTTTAATCATCTGTTGATGGGATATGATCATTGTTGGCAATGGCAGCATGTATTGTCCATCATCACTTATCCTTGAGAGGTAAATGATATCCCACCTTCTTGAACCACTGATTCCATTTACTGGAGTACATTTATGGGGCAGGTAAGAGGGGAGCTCCAAGATCTTAAATTAGGAACAGCAATAGCTAGTCAGATTGACATGTGAACTGAAGGGAACCATGCTGATGTTTGCATTCCTATGTGTTTGCTCATCTTATTTTTCTAGGTGAGAAATGTCTTTGCAATAACATAAAAAAAAATACATCAGGCTGTGGACAAAGGTGTCCCTGTAGCCTCTCATAGTATCCTGGAAAATTTGGTCAGAAGTCACATGACATCAGATTATAGTCCAACAGGTTTACTTGAAATCACAAGCTTTCGGAGCACTGTTCCTACATTAGGTGGAGTGAAGAGAAGCACACAAATTCATAATTTATAGGCAGGGAGATCCAAAGATCATACAAATAGTGTGAGTGGAGTGTCAGCAGGTTGAATAATATTTGTCTGCAGGTGATCAAAAGTATGAGTAAAGTGTCATCAGCTGAACAGCGTTGAAGGGATGACCTATAATTCAATTAATTGAGGCAGAGAGATAATTGCAAAAGAAAAATAAGGTGATGCTGGAAACAAACAAATGGTTAGAATAACATGGCAGGTAGATGTTATTCCGCTTGCTAGAAGCTGTATGTTGTTACAATCTTAGTACAAATGGACAAATCAATAGTTGTTCTAATCCATGAGATTGTCATGGCCTGAAAATATTTTCTTTAATAAAGGACAAATACTGCCCGAAAATGGCTACTGTGGTCACCAAGCCAGATTAAGCTCGTTAAACCATGAGTAAACAGGATTGTTCTGAGCTGAAACTAACATCATTATAAAGGGGGCATGGAAACTCAGATTGGTATCTCCCATTGATTCACACTACACTGGAAATTACACATTAAGATGAAAGCCTGTCTGCTGACTAATCAACTTGGGAAAACAACAGGCAGATTGAGGAATATATCGACCTTTATCAACAGCTGCGTCTGGGCAGCATTGGAGAGACAAGGAAACATGGATTTGCAATCAAGAATTGCAAGACACTTTCTTTGCCTTCTGTCTCTCAACCTTAAAAGTCAACTTCTAGTGAAAAGATAACTTAGACAAAACACTGTTTGCTGAGTTATCAAGACCAGCTGCAAGATTCACCTCTCCTGAGAAAACAGGACAACAGCTAAACTGTTGGGAGTAAAATATCATTCTCTCAGCTCAAGGACTCTTAAAAAAATAGCTTGTACCATTTCCTTGTACCTTCCTATCTGAACAGGCACCTTCCTTCTCCCATCTTATATTTATTGTTTGTCGCATTTCCAATTTTTCTTGGGTTTAATAAGTAATAACATTCTGCTCCTTTTCATGCAAGAAAATTTTACAATTGATTCTTGTTTCTTTTGATCTGGCTAATTGGAATGTGATAACCACATGCTAAAAAAGGAAATAAACTATTTGTTGTGACCAACCAAGGGGGGATTTAAAATGTGGTAACCTAGTCACAGCAAGTTATACATACACAAGGACTTGTCCTCTGCAGAAACAGGGATCATGTCCAGTTATTGTGCCTTTGTTTAGTTAAAGAAGAGCATGATAGATAATAAATTCGTGGGGCATTCTTCATGTTAAAGTTTCAACTAATCAGATCCACGTTCTATCTAACTAGTTCACTTTCATCCAGTATAAATTGTTCCCTCCTTTTAACTTTGGCATCTGTTCTGATCAGTACAAGATGAAAAGCTCCAGCAGCATTTTTTTAGAAATACGAAAGGGGATATTTTATTCAACTCCTGGCAGTTAGCTCAAAGGTGTATTTTGAAATGACCTGCATGAAAAGACATTCTTTGAGGAGCTCCATGTTGTTCCAGTGGCTACAGGTAGAACCTGGTATGACACTGAGTAATACAGTCTGAAAGATTCAGATTTAACTTTTTATTCACTTGGAGCCAATTAACTGCAGCCAAAACAATGACTGGCCTTAGCTCTCCTGTGCTTGGAAAGTAGTAAGATCATCCAGAAGTCTGACTCCTAACCACAATGCAGTGACAATTACTAAAGTGTGTAGATGTGTGGGTGCTAATGGAAGACAGAATTGAAGTCTGATGGCCAAGCAGTCTGCTAGCATTTAGAGACTAGGCTTCAGCCTAATTCTTGCTTGAAGAATGGGCATTTGAACAAAGGTTCACAAAGCCATCAGCAGCTGCAGAAATTTCACTATAAATGAGCACTGTGAGGTGATGATCAGAGGAAACTGGAAAAATAGATTCGATTTGAAGATGACTTAATGAAGAGCCACAATTACAAGATTGTGCAACAAGTATTAAAACAGAATAGTACAGACCCCAGAATGAAACCTTTTATCCCATTGTGACTGTGCTGATGCCAGATCTTCAGCTTGAGCTGTTAATGTAACCCATTTTTAATGAACTTTCCTGCAAATCATTTTGCATCTCCCTGACAAAATTCCCTCCTAAAGTCTTCTGTTTCAGTCATAACTTGTGGTGAAGCATTCCTGATTATGTTAACCCATTCTGTGGGAGAAATATTTAATCTACAGTGTTATCACTTCATATGGCACATATTAAACGTTCTTCTTATTGTAAGCCATTGTCTGTTTTATCACTTTTTTGTGATTTTGGAATTAATAACAAATTGACCATTAATGTATGTATTTTCTTTATGGCAATATCTATGCTAGGTAAAACAACAGTCTAGTTTAAAGCTACTCTAAGATATGCCTTCCATACAAATGATCATGGAAAGTAGAAGTTTACTGATTCAGAACAACTGTAAATTCCTAATGCAGACCACGTGCTGTATCCAGGAAGCAGCTGTATTTCCACTTCCACCTTTTGAATCTTAAATAAATATAGAGATAGATTAAAATATTACAAAAGGCATGTAACTTGTTGGAAAAATAGCATTATGCATGCATTTCACAAAACACTGGATTTAAAATTACTTCAGTCTGGAATGACTTCAGTGGATTTCTAATGTTCAGAGACCAATATCTAATCAATGGTGAATGCACTTGTTTGCAACTTTCCATTAATCTATTCCCATCCAGAACTGTTTTTGATTATGACAGACCAATATAAATCTGTTCTTCATAAAGCTTTACGTAGGAGTTTCCTTATTTTTGGAACACCATGTGGAAGACTTTTCAGTATATAATTATAGTTCATAAGCTTTTGTTCACAGCTGCCATGTGTAAGACCTTATGTGATAGTTGCATCCTGTTGTTAAGGCAGGTTTGAATTGTGCTGAATAAATTACTTGAGAGCACAGAACGCAAAGCTGGCTTTAAAGCCAACACAGTACTCTACTAGGCTAATTTTCTGCATGCGTGCTCCTGCCATGGAAGTTTGTGTTGTGCTCATAAACTGGAAAATTTCAGCCACTTTCCTAATAATTTTTCAGCCCTTAAGAATGAATGCAGTCTATAAATTACTCCTTGATGTCACTGCATTTTACAATGTATGTTACAAAAAGACATTTCATTATTGGAAAAATAGCATTATGCATGCATTCCACAAAACACTGGATTTAAAATTACTTCAGTCTGGAATGACTTCAGTGGATTTCTAATGTTCAGAGACACATTACATATACCATGGATAGTCAAGGTCTGTTGAGTTATATACCTTGAAGTTTATTTACAATACTAACTATTCACAAGGCTATCATTTTGCAAATATATACATAGAGTCTGGATTCTATGCTTATTGATATTACTGTATATTACACATACAATCAACTGTCTCCATTACACAGAGAGTGACTAAAGGGGAGGTAGGTACCATTATACTAGACTGTCACATATTGTGCTTTCATGTAACTTCTAAAAAGGTACAGGCCTTTCTGGAATTATGCCATAATACAATTGTTCTTATACCTTAAATGCTTATGTTCTGGGTATATCCATTGCAGTTTGAAAATTAAAGGGAAAATCCATGAATGCAAAATTTTGGGGAGCACACAAATAATTTTCCAATGTGTGTCCCTGGTGAATGAAACTTCACATCAGAAGTAGGTATGTGTAGTTCTCTTATTGTTCATAAATGTATGACAGCACAGTGATGATGTTATTCAGTCAATAATCCAGAAATGAAACAAATAATCCTTAAAAAGAGAGTTCAAATCCTTCCCTGACTGTTTGAAATTTTGAATGCAGTTTAAAGAAAGAGTGGAAATAAAAAGCTGCTATTAGTAAAAGGCAAGGTGAAGCTATTGTATTATTATATAAACACTATAGTCCTAAAGGTCAAAGAAATCTGTCTGATTTGGCCTAGCTTTATGTTACTACAATCCCACACTACCAAGGTTGACTCTTAACTGCTATCTGAATGGATTCTCAAGTTATTTGGTTGTATCAAACTCACAGGAACTAGGATTGTGCGATAACTGCTTTTTTACTGACATCCATGTCATAAGAAAATTATTTATAAAAAGGTTTATTCTAGTTAATTGTTGTCCAAATGTTGTTGTACGTCTTGTTGCATTTATGCATAGTATTTTGGGATGTTTTTGACATTAAAGGTATTATAAAAAGGGGGTTGTTTTTTATTTTCCATAGTCAAGGGTGACATTTGTGATCCCATAAATAAGAAGCTCTGTTGAAGCAGCAAAACACTGACTACAAACCATGCAAATTAAACCATTGCCTGCTACATTGGTATTTCTTCCATGTAAATACAACTCCATTTTACATTCAAACATCGAGGCAAAAATGGATTGCTCTATTATTTTGTGGATGTGCTTGTATTGGTTGCTTCGCTGATATTTATACTTGGTGAGGATGTAAGATGTTTGGTGTCTCCTATCTAATTGATGCCATGTCTATTCATGTACTACAGTGGAAAGTGTAAATGAGATGCCAGTTTTCTGTTTACTAAAGCAAGTGCCTTAACCTAACTTTGGTGGAGCAACTTATTGTTTTGGGTCATGACTGTTGTTTAAGGGTCATGAGGAAGTCTTCACAGGTACCAGAACTTAGCTCCTAATCCTGCAGTCCCTTAACTTAAACATCTTCAGTCCTCACAAGAAATTGGCTAAGCCATGTGCTTATCATCCTGTGACAAGTATCTCCATTCATTTCCTTCCTGCTGTGCCCGGCTGGTAACCAGAAATCTGTGTGGCAATTTATCTGGTGTGGGAACAAATTCATACAACTAGTTACATGTTTAAAGCCTGCTATCAGAATCTCCCCAGGTCATCCATTTGCCTCTCCAACATTTATAAAATTTGACCATTGAATCTCAACAGCTGTTGGCACAGTATTTATGAGGGAGATCATCTTTGCTTAACATGCTATGATGGATACCCAAGGAGTTGTCACTGCCTCTAGGGTGGTTTTCAACAAAATGAAAATCTGCAAGCAGCATTGGAGCACCACTACTGCAAAGGATCCAACATATCACCAATGAAGCTCTGACGATCTTCAAAACAAAATTCCACAAAATGATACTACCAAATGGAAACCACTGTGGGCATCTCTCTGAGAGGAAACATTTGTAGAATTAAGAGAGTAGCATAAATAAATTATTAATTCAGAGACCTGGTGCAGATAGAAGATGCCAAATGATCTCCTTTGTTCTGTAACCATTCAATGATTCTTAGATGTGGCAGGGATTGGATACATTAATAACAGCAAGAGTCATTTCTAAATTTAGTCAACAAATGTGAGATCTTAAAAACCAAAATCTATTTACTCAAAATAAACCAAGACAGAGACAGAACTATACAACATTTTGAAGTCTTTTTAAAAAAAAATTGTTGAATTGTATTTTCTCACAAACATGACTAACAGAAGTAAAAAAAATTAAACTAGCTATTTAATTACAGTAAAAATGGACTTGATTAGTTGAGGTGATTCACATAGGCATCATTAATGAGCTGCATTTGGTTCTGGAGCTATAGGTAGAACCCTGCCATAATATAAAAATCCATAACCCCTTCAACAAATATCTTGGCTTAGCTCTGTATTTTGTGTTGCTCCTGTTATCTTACATTCACCTTAACTTAATTCCTCCAATGCTTTGGCTGCACAGGTATACCTGCTTGACTGTGTCTGATTCCTTCAAGGTGGATGTGTTTGAGCATATGTACCTAAGAAGGTAACATGATAAATGAAAAATGTCACAATATTGAAGTGTCCTGTTATCACTTTTTTGGAACATTACTTTGGGGGCTTAGCAAAGGAGCTTTACTATGTTTTTGATTGTACTATACCATCTGGGAGAGGTTAATTATAATGCTAAATTCTTGAAATGGAAAACATTGTATTCCATTATATCTTTGATGAGCAGCAAAATATATTACTACCCTTATATAGCTCCAATTTTGATCAATTGTCAAGCATTTCACTTTATGAATCTACTAGTTTTGTCCATTTGAGTACTTTATATTCAAATGTCCCATTTTGATCTTGTATAAATTACCAGAAATATTATACTGAGATTTGATCTTCATGTTAGCCAGCATATTTAAGAAAGAGAATGTCAGGGTGTTGAGTGAATAATAGTCTTGGGAAACTCTGCAAAACTAAAAACATTCTTAGCAGTATTCTTAAAATAAATATGGTATTTCATTAAATCAGACAAAGTATTTTGTTTAACATGTTTTCAGAAGTTTATTTTCTTTGGTATTCAAGATTTTACAACATATCAACAGCATTGTTTGGTAATCTTTCAAGTTTCAAGATAGATGTTATTGAAACTGAAATCCACTACTTTGAGCTGACTAAATAAAATTTTCATGATGCAAATTTGCTCTGAACCAGATGCCCAGTGCCAGGAGAGATAATATGTCTTTTCACAGGAGGGACAACCTCCACAAATATTGGATATACTTGGAGTCATAGAGTCATAGAAATGTACAAGCACTGAAACAGACCCTTCGGTCCAACTTCTTATAAGACAAATCAGTGTCAGCACTTTGGTTGCTATAATTGTTCACAAAGTATGTTGGTATAATCTATTTTAATTATGTTATTTGAAGGCTAAATATTGACCAAGACACTAATGAGATATCTCCTATAAACATCGCTATGGGCATATACAATTGCCTGAGAAGACAGGAGGTGCTTAGTTGAATGATTAATCTGAAAATTGGTATCTCTGACTTCACTGATGTGTTAGCTAGGATTATATACTCAAATCTTTGACATTGAACTGGAATCTAAAATCCTTTAACCCAAAGGCAAGAGTGTTATGACTGAATTATGGCTAATAAAATATGGACGCAAGAAATCAACTGTGTGTCCCACTCATGAAAACAAATCTAGTGACCCTCTGCTAAGAACCAAATCAGACTTACCTGTGAGGTCTCAAACAAATGAATTAGATTGTTGTTACTTACTGTTTATATTTCTATTAAAAAATGATTATGTGAGACACCAGAAAAAAAACTGTAGAAAAATAATCCGGGAAGGAGTCAATTTCCTCAGGAAGAGCGAGGAGGGAGAAAATTAACAGATGAAGAATATATGAATGTCACTTATTTTATAAAATATATTTGGAGCTAACAACAAGTAACAAAACAGAGTGAATGAATAACTTGAAATGAAAGGAATATACTGCAAATAGGTTATTGGGCTAAATGACTTTTGTGAAGATTGAAACTGATTAAAAAACAGTACAGAAAAGTCAAATAAAAATAATTTTGACTAATATTCCCCTGACATATAATCATTTCTTGACCAATCATTTTGGTCTACATTTGAAGATTTCTTCCACGCATAAAGAAATTGTTTGTAAACACTTAACACCATAGTCTACACAAAGGTGTTAAACTGATATTTGTATGCAACATAGTTTTGGAATGTTTACAATGTAATGGCTTTAGAATTTGTAATGTGGCCACAGACAAGGTGAATACTGCTATGACTTGGTAACAAAGGGAAGGTAAAATACAGGAGTATTAGTGAATGAGGATTGAGGTTGATTTACAGGCATGGGAGTCTAAAAGTGTGGCACTAGAAAAGCACAGCAGGTCAGGCAGCATCTGAGGAGCAGGAGAATCAATTTTTTGGTCATAAGCCTTTTGTCAGGCTTTGTCACTTTCCTGATGAAAGGCTTATGCCCAAAATGTTGATTCTTTTGCTTCTTGGATACTGTCTGATCTGCTGTGCTTTTCCAAAGCCATAGTTTTTGACTCTGAGCTCCAGCATCTACAGTCTTCATTTTCCCCTTACACAGTCAGATGGGCCAATTTCATATAGTCCAGTCTGAAAGAGGAAGATGCTGGCAGGTGGGACTACATTAGGTTGGGATTAACTTGGCATGGACAAGTTTGCATGGTCTGTTTCCATGCTGTAAATCTCTGTGACTCTATAACTCCAAGGTTTTTGATTCCTCCCCTGTCTCTTCCACCCTTCACCTCCTCCTCTTCCTACTTTGCTTTTTCCTTAGCTGATCACAATGTAACTAATGACAACTGAGATTGTTTAGCATGAAGCAGACTCTAGATAAGGGAATTGCTTCCTGAAGATCTAAGGTATATAATGGTTTCCACTATTCTTACATCTCCTTCTTCCAGCTGTTTGTCCTGCCCTATGTTATATCTGCCCATTCTCCCTGTTCTTCAAGGCGGATACATATGGCTGTGCTTGTGAATAGGAGCAAGTGATTTAAATAGAAACCTTGAAAGCAGGACAAGTTTCAAAG
The DNA here is from genome assembly GCF_047496795.1 of Chiloscyllium punctatum. NCBI lineage: Eukaryota > Metazoa > Chordata > Chondrichthyes > Orectolobiformes > Hemiscylliidae > Chiloscyllium > Chiloscyllium punctatum. The sequence goes on from NC_092763.1 coordinate 50,307,068, forward strand.
TAAATTTGAATAACTCTGGAAACCACTAAACCCTTCTACAATTATAGCAACAGCCAGAAAATATCAATCAGCAATTAGTTGAGGACTCCTTGAAATTGAAAGACTTGACACATGTTCATCTGTGAAGTATGAAACGAAGGTGTAAGTGGCAGATTCTTCTATAAAATCAATCTGTTCAGATGTGTGATGAGATACCCAAACTTATCAGCAGGTGGGATTATGAATCCAGGTATTGGGACCTTACCAGTGTGCCACAGGCACTAGATTAGATTACTTACAGTGTGGAAATAGGCCCTTTGGCCCAACAAGTCCACACCGACCCACCACCCACCCATACGTTTACCTAACACTACGAACAATTTAGCATGGCCAATTCACATGACCTGCACATCTTTAGACTGTGGGAGGAAATTGGAGCACCCGGAGGAAACCCACGCAGACATGGGGAGAATGTGCAAACTCCACACAGTCAGTCGCCTGAGGCGGGAATTGAACCCGGGTCTCTGCTGTTGTGAGGCAGCAGTGCTAACCACTGTGCCACCGGTTGTAATATTAAACTTCCAAATGACAGTGCTATCATTAAGTCAGTGACTGACATCACAATTGAATTACTCTGCATACTTCCAGTGGACACAATCTGCATGGGCTGCTGAGGCAACCAGATCAGAAGACTACATGTGTGCTGAGGATACCATTTTGGAGGCAAAAAAAGTGCTTGTGTAGTGTTGAGAGGACAATGCCATGGAGCCGAATAAAATGGCCGATGAAATTAAATTGGGAGGAAGTGAGGGCTGCAGATGTAGGTGATCAGAGTCAGAGTGTGGTGCTTGAAAAGCACAGCAGGTCAGGCAGCATCCGAGGAGCAGGAAAATCATCGTTTTGGACTGGACCCCTTCATTAGGAATGTGGAGGGGGGTGGTGGGATATGAGATAAATAAGAGCGTGAAGGTGAGGCTGGGGTGAAGGTAGTTGGGAAGTCGATAGGTGGATGCTGGTAGGAGGTGATTGTGATAGGTCGGTGGGAAGTGTGGAGTGGATAGGTGGGAAGGATGATGGATATGTGGGACATGTCAAGAGGGCAGTGCCGCTTTGGAGAGTTGGTTCTGGGATGAGGTGGGGGAGAGGAGATGTGGAAACTAGAGAAGTCGATATTGATGCCATGTGGTTAAAATGTCCCAAAGCAGAAGATGAGGTGTTCTTCCTCCAGACGGAAAGTGGCTTGGAATTGTCTGTGAAGGAGGCCCAGCACTTGCATGCCCTTGGGGGACTAAGAGGGGGAGTTGAAATGGTCAGTCACAGGATGATGCGATTGTTTAGTGTGTATGTCCCAGAGGTATTCCCTGAAATGCTCCATGAGTTGTCATCCTGTCTCCCCAATGTAGAGGAGACCACATCGAGAGCAACAGATGCAGTAGATGAGATGGGTGGATGTGCAAGACAATCTCTGACAGATGTGAAAAGATCCTTTTGTGCCTTGAACGGAGGTGAGGGGGGAGGTGTGGGCGCAGGTTGTACACCTCCTGCAGCAGCAAGTGAAGGTGCTGGGAGTGGAGATTGGGTTGGTGGGGGTTAGGGACTTAATAAGGAAGTTGCAGTGGGAATGGTCTCTGCAGAATGCAGATGACGTTGGAAGGAAAATGTATCTCTAGTGGTGGGGTCTAATTGTAGATGGCAGAAATGGCGGAGGATGATGAGCTGTACCCAGAGATTAGTGGGGTGGAAGGTGAGGACCAGGGCAGTTTTTTTCCTTGTTGCAGTTGGAGGAGTGGGTTTTGAGGGCTGAAGTTCAGAAAGTGGAGGAGATGCGCTGGCGAGCATTGTTGACCATGTGGGAGGGGAAATTTCAATGCCGGAAGTAGGAGACCATCTGGCATGTCCTGGAGTGGAATTGCTCCTCCTGGGAGCAGATATGGCAGAGGTGGAGAAATTAGGACTAAGAGATTGCGTTTTTTTTTGGAGGAAGGGTGGGGTGAAGTGAGGTCAAGGCAGCTGTGGGAGTTGGTGGGTTTGAAATAGATGTCTGTGTTGAGTCAGTCGGTGGAGATGAAGATGGAAACATCGACTCTCCTGCTCCTGAGATGCTGCCTGACCTGCTGTGCTTTTCCAGCACCACCCTTTTCGACTATGAAATTAAATTGTCAAGGAGCATAAAGCAAAACAGCAGGCTGCAAGCACATAATACAGCAATGAACATTAGAATGGGAGTTCCTCAGGATGGAGTTCCAGGCTCACCCGTATTCAACTGATTCCCCAGTGACATTCCCTCGACCATAAGAATAGAAATGGAATGTTCACTGATAATTACACGATGTTCAACATCATTTGAAACACCTTAAATACTTGAGAAATCTGTGTCTATTTGCAACAAAAATTGGACAGCTTCCTGGCTTGGACTGATAAATGGCCAGTAACATTTGTACCATGCACATGATAGGTAATGATCATCTCTTAAAAGACAGAAGCTAACCATCCCCTTTGTTACTGAAGAGAATGAGGGGTTATCATTGACCAGATTAAACTGAACCAATCATGTACATACCGTGGCTGCAAGAGCAGATCAGAGATAACCGTACTTACTTGTTTAATTTACCTCCTGACTTCCCAAGGCCTCTCCATCTTCTACAGGCACGTCAGGAGTGTGATGGAATACTCCCCACTTGCCTGGATGAGTCCAGCCACATTAACAGTCAGGAAGCTTGACAACATCCAGGATAAAGTGACATCCATCTGCCACTTCCACATTCACTCCCTTTACCACTGACGCGCAGTGGTAGCAATGTGCCATTTACAGAGATGCACAGTAGTAACTCACCAAGGCTCCTTCCAAAGCCTGCAAAGGATAAGGGCAACTGATAAGTGGGAACACCACCACCTGCAATTTTCCTTCTGAACCACACATCATCCTGACTTGGAAGTATATTATTGTTTCTGTGTTAACCTCCACAACCACCTGATGAAGGAACAGTGCTCCGAAAGGTAATACTTCCAAATAAACCTGTTGGACTATAACATGGTCTTGTGTGATTTTAAACATTGTTTCTTTAGTATCATTGGGTCAAATTCCTAGAATCCCTTCCAAAGCGCAGGGTGGCTTCCCTACACCCCAAAGACTGCAACGTTTCATGAAGGCAGCCCACCATTACCTTCTTCAGAACAATTAGGGATGAGATAAATGCTGACTCCTTGGTGACACCCATATCCCACGAATAAGTAGAAAAATAATAAAATGTGTAAAATTGCATAACATCGATATCATTGCTAAATGAATTTCAACACACATAAAAGTAAGATATTACATTTTAATAAGAAAAATTAGGAGGACACACTTGACTTGGAAAATAAGAATCTAAATGGAACTAAAGGTATTTGGGAGTACGTATGCATAAATCACTCAAAGCACTAATGTAGATTAATAAGGACAAAAATGAAACCAGGCACTGTTGTTTATTTCCTGAGGAATTGAAAAGTTGAGATGTTATGTTAAATTTGTTTCAAAGTTTGATTGCACAATGTTTGGAGTACTCCATACAGTTTGGTTGCCATTTTATAAGGAGATGGTAGAAGAGCACTGGAATAGGATTATGCCAGAAGTCTTGTTACTTAAACTTATTTAAATTCTCTCACAAGATGTGATATCACTGAGAAGGCTAACAATTATTGTTGATCTCTGTAAGCCATTGAGAATGTGATCGTGAGCCACCATCTTGAACTAACTTCTTGGGCCACTGTTGTCTATATGGCATGTGCACACCCACAACAGTGTTAGCAAGAGAGTTCTCAGATTTTGGCAGTGAAGGAATAGTGATATAATTCAAATCAGGATGGTGTGAGACTTGGAGTGAAACTTAGAAGTGAGTAGTGTTCCCAAGTGTCTGCAGGTCTACTCTTCAGTTGTACCATTAAAAAAAAGAATAAGCTGAGCCATTTCTGTCTTGAAAAGAGAGGCTCTGGGGTGACTTCATAGAAATCTATAAAATTCTGAAAGGTTTTGAAAGAATGGACATTGACAGACTGTTTCCTCTGGGAGATGCAAGTTATGATGTTTTCAATATAAGATAGTCACTAAGTAGTCAAATAGAAAATTCAGAAGAAGCATCTTTACTTTGAGAGTGGTGAGAATATGGAACTTACTTCCACAGTGGGTGGTTATAATAAATAGTACAGATACTTTAACAAATGTTTAGATAAGCAGGTAAGGGAGAAGGGACTGCTGAGTTATGTTGATAGAGATAAATGAGAAAGATGGGGTTGGTGCTTAAATGGAACATAATGGCAGTGTGGACTTGTTTAGCTGAAAAGTCTAATTCTGTCCTACATATTTTACAGAATTTTGAGGGGCAATATGACAAAATAAAACATCTGGCACAGAGTTTTACCTGTTGGAACCGAACTAGCTGTGTAATTAATCTAATGACACCACCACTGAAACAGCTTTGTCACATCTCTGACCATGTTTCAAGACTCCATTGTATTTCAGTTCACTGAATTCAGACATGTTGGAAAATTTGGAGATAGGAATACATTTAATCCCTCAATGTGACTTTCCAGTGAGTAAGGTTCTGCACCAGGGCCATCATTTTGTAATATTGCCTCTTCAGTTTTCAATTTGTAAAGTAGGGATCTGAGTAATATGTGCTATTGATAATTTGTGGACGAATTGGATGAGAAGTCCAGTGAGGCCTCTCTTGACATCAGGAAGACCTTGCTGCATCTTTTATGCTTTCACCAAGAGCTGATGTGAGTTTCTTGTTAGGCAGTGGTGTGTTGCCAGTTGAAGGGGTTATTGATTGTGAGCAATAACAGGTCAACTGGTCTGATGAATATTCAGCTTTCTATCTTTCCAAACATGCCAAACAAGCTCGACATCAAGAAATCTTGACATGGAAATCAGATTAGGTACCTGGTGAGTTCAGCTCAGGACAGACTGCAGACAGCTTCCATGTTGCTCAGCATCAAACAACACCCTAAGGTACAATACACAGTCTCTGGCTGCATGCAACCCTCATCTATGGATATTGGGTCCTGCATATGCCAACTCCTCACAACTTGCATTGCAAGTTTATGTTTCAGCATAAACACCAGCAACTAACGTTGAAAGATTGCTGGAAGGACACAATGTGCACAATGTGCCAGGCACCAAGCTCACAGATTGGAGCATGTTGCATCTCAGAGCTGCTTACTCATTGTGCGCCTACATGCACATTGTAGCATCCCAACCTTACCTTGTCATACCATGCCTGTTAATGAGTTGGCGCTTCAGTAGGAGCCAAAGGCTATCAGTAATACAGTGATGATGCGCAGTTACACAGAGAGGGCTGCTTCTCAGTAGGAATCTGCCAGGGGTGGGGAAACATCTTGCTGTACGGTGCACTAACTTATTAAAGAAACACCTATTGCCAGCTGTGTGTGCAGCAAATACTCTGCATGCATATTAAACCAAATGGTCATGTCAGAAAGTTGTGACGGTTAGTCATCAGTTTAGTCAAAGTGGGGGGGTGGGGATTGCTGTTCGTCAGGAGTTCTCAGTACCATTCAGAAAGGGCACAATCCACACAGAGTCCAGGGGCTTAGCAGTGGTCAGTTGTCAGTTTGAGACCCTCGCCGTTCGGGGATATGTCCAATTGCAGTCTTGGGAGGTGGGCAATGTTCTGTTCTGTTGGGCCAACAGCAGCAGTCGGCTAATCACTACCGTCAGTTGAGCAGCTGCAAAGAAAGTGGTCAGGGGTTAGGCCAATCATGTTTAGGGGCTGATCATTGAAGTTAGTCAGAGTTCTGGGGTGAATAAAACCCTGTGAGTCTATCCATTGATCACTAAGGAGGGTACGAGGAATACTTGAAGAGGTACTGGGGGTATCACTGCAAAAAGTGTGGAGAAGTCAGGGCTGCATGGTAAAACAGAGGCAGGACATCTTCAGAGGGCAGTATTGGCAGTCACCACCACCATGGCACTCACGGAGGGCATAGAGGAGCAACATTAAGGAGTAATATCAGGTTTCAGGGTACAGGGAGTACATCTGGAGGCAAAGTTCGATGAATTGGATTTGTCTAACTGTGTGCCAATATGCGATGTCCCCCTTTTGGACAATGTTGTACGTGTCTAGTGGTATTATTGCCAGACTTATTAATCCAGAGACCCAGGTAATCTTCTCACGTCTTATGTTCAAATCCCAATGTGGCAGATAGTGCAATGTGAAACGCATCTAATGTCTTTAGTAAAAGAAACTACTGGCTTATATGTACTCTGGACGCATGGCAATGTGGTTGACTCTTAACTGCCCTCTGGGCAATTAGGGATAGGCAATAATTTCCAACCTGGCCAACAATGCTCACATCCTTTGAATGAATATTAAATAAAAAAGGAAATTGGAAATACAGGTACATAAACCTTTATCTGAAATTTCAAAATCCGAAAAGCTCCGAAATCTGAAATCTATTTATCGTGGAGTGTGGAACGTCATTTTGGCATGCAAACAGGTGACCCAACTCCACATCCACTCGAACCACATCACTCAGATGCGGCCTAGTACTGGCAGGCGTCAACTGCGTCTCAGCACACACGCTATTCACACATGTGTCTGCTGTTAGGTAATTGTTTTTTATTTTTAAAAACAAAAGGCAGAGAAAGAGTAGGAAAGCAGTGCAGGTGTCCCCTGCAGTCACCTCCCTCCAAAACAGGTATACCATTTTGGATACTGTTGGGGGAGATGGCTCACCAGGGGAAGGCAGCAGTTGCCAGGATCATGGCACCGAGGCAGGTATTGCTGTTCAGAAGGGTGGGGAAAAGACTCGTAGGGCCATCGTTGTAGGGGATTCTATTGCAAAGGGAGTAGATAGGGGTTCTGTGGCTGATGATATGTTGTATGTTGTCTCCCAGGTGTTCGGGTCAGGGATGTCACTGATCAGCTGCAGAGCATTCTGAAACGGGAGAATGAACAGCCAATTGTTGTGGTGCATATGGGCACCAATGATATAAGTAAAAATTTAGATGAGGTCCTGAAAGTAGAATCCAGGGAGCTAGGAGAGAAGTTAAAGAGGAGTACCTCAAAGGTAATGATTTCGGGATTGCTACCAGTGCCATGTGCTAGCCAGTGTAGAAATGAAAAATAGGCAGGATGAACGCGTGGCTTGAGAGATGGTGTAGGAGTGAGGGGTTCAGATTTGTTGGACATTGGGACCGGTTCTGGGGAAGGTGGGACTATTACAAATTGGATGGTCTACACCTGAACAAGACTGGAACTAATGTCCTTGGGGGAGTTTTTGGTACTGCTGTTAGGGAGGGTTTAAACTAATGTGGCAGAGGGCTGGGAACCAGAAGAGAAGACTAGTAGACAGTGAGGTGGAAACTAGAGACTGTAAGAATCATGAAGCTAGCATTACCAAGGGGAGAGGGCAGATGAATGCAAAAGAACTGGCGGCCTGATGTGCATATACTCTAATGCAAGGAATATAGTGGGTAAGGCAGATGAACTTTGGGCTTGGATTGGTGCCTGGGAGTATTATGTTATTGCAATCACAGAGACTTGATTGAAGGAAGGACATGATTGGCAACTAAACATTCCAGGATATAGATGCTTCAGACAGGCCACGAGGAAAGGAAAAGGGGGGAGGAGTTGTATTGCTGGTCAGGGATGATATCGCAGCTGTGCTAAAGGAGGACACTATGGAGGGCTTGAGTAGTGAGGCATTATGGGTAGAGCTGAGAAATAAGAAGGGTGCTGTTACATTGCTGGGGCTGTACTACAGGCCTCCCAACAATGAGCGTGAGGTAGAAGAACAAATAGATAAACAGATCATGGAAAGATGTAGAGGCAACAGGGTGGTGGTGATGGGAGATCTTAATTTTCCCAATGTTGACTGGGATACACTTAGTGTCAGAGGTCTGGATGGGACAGAACTAGTAAGGATCATTCAGGAAAGTTTTCTAGAGCAGTGAGTCAATAGTCCGATGAGGGAAGGGGCCATATTGGATCTGGTGTTGGGGAACGAACCAGGCCAAGTGGTAGAAGTTGCAGTGGGGGATTTCTTTGGGAATGGTAACCACAATTTTATAAGTTTTAGAATACTCGTAGATAAAGATGAGAGTGGTCCTAAGGGAAAAGTACTAAACTGGGTCAAGGCCAATTATATCAAAATTCGGCAGGAGCTGGGAAATGTGGATTTGGAGCAGCTGTTTGAAGGGAAGACCACATTTGATATGTGGGAGGCTTTCAAAGATAGGTTGAAGATAGTGCAGGATAGACATGTCCCTTTGAAAATAAGGGATTGGAAAGGCAAGATTCATGAACTGTGGATGATAGGCGAAATTGTACGACTAGCCAAGAGGAAAAGGAAAGTGTACATAAAGTCCAGGCAGCTAAGAACAGAACGGGCCTTGGAGGAATATCGGGAGAGTAGGATCAATCTTAAAGGAGGAATCAAGTGGAATAAAATGAGTCATGCAATAACTTTAGCGAGCAGAGTGAAGGGGAATCCCAAGACCTTTGGTTCATATATAAGAAGCAAGAGGGTAACAAGAGAAAGGGTTGGTCCACTAAAGGATAAGGAAGGAAGCTTGTGGGTGAACCTGAGAAAATGGGTGAGATTCTCAATGATTACTTTGCATCAGTGTTCACTGAGGAGAGGGACATGATGAATGTTGAGATTCAAGATAGAAGTTTGTTTATTCTGGATCATGTTGACATAAGGAGGGAAGATGTGTTGGGTAAGCTAAAGGATATTAAGGTGGACAAATCCCCAGGACCGATGGGATCTATCCCAGGTTGCTGAGGGAGGCGAGAGAGGAAATAGCCGGGGCCCTGACAGATATCTTTGTAGAATTCTTAAACACAGGCGAAGTGCTGGAGGACTGGACGGTTGCTAATGTTGTCCCTCTGTACAGGAACGGTAGTAGGGATATTCCAGGTAATTTCAAGCCAATGAGCCTGACGTCAGTGGTGGGAAAGTTGCTGGAGAAGGTACTGAGGGATAGAATCGATTTATATTTGGAAAAGAATGGGCTTTCAGAGATAGGCAACATGGTTTTGCGTGGGGGAGATTGTGCCTTACCAATTTAATGGGGTTCTTTGAGGAAGTGACCAAATTGATAGATGAAGGAAGGGCTGTAGCTGTCCTATACATGGACTTTAGTAAGGTGTTTGATGAGGTTCCCCATGGTAAACTAATGGAGAAAGTGAAGTCACATGGTGTGCAGGGTGTTCTAGATAGGTGGATAAAGAACTGGTTGAGCAACAGGAGACAGAGAGTAGTAGTTGAAGGGAGTTTCTCGAATTGGAGAAAGGTGACCAGTGGTGTTCCACAGGGGTCAGTGTTGGGGCCACTGTTGTTTGTGATATACATAAATGATCTGGAAGAGGGCATTGTTGGTCTGATCAGTAAGTTTACAGATAATATGAAGATTGGTGGAGTAGCAGAAAGCATTGGGACTGTCAAAGAATACAGGAAAATATAGATAGACTGGAGAGTTGGGCAGAGAAGTGGCAGATGGCATTCAATCCAGGCAAATGTGTGAGGTGATGCATTTTGGGAAGTCTAATTCTAGAGCGAACTATACTGCAAACAGAAGAGCCTTGGGAAAAGTTAATGAGCAGAGAGATCTGGGAGTTCAGGTCTATTGTACCCTGAAGGTGGCTGCACAGGTGGGTAGAGTGGTCAAGAAGGCATATGGTATGCTTGCCTTCATTGGATGGAGTATTGAGTATAAGAGCTGGCAGGTCATGTTAAAATTGTACAAGTCTTTGGTTCGGCCGCATTTTGAATACTATGTACAATTCTGGTCACCATATTACCAAAAGAATGTGGATGCTTGGGAGATGGTGCAGAGAAGGTTTACGAGGATGTTGCCTGGTATGGAAGAAAGGTTGAGTAGGTTAGGATTGTTTTCATTAGAAGAAAGGAGATTGAAGGGGGACCTGATTGAGGTCTACAAAATCATGAAGGGTAGAGACAGGGTGGATAGAGACAAGCTTTTTCCCAGGGTGAGGGATTCAATAACGAGAGGTCATGTGTTCAAGGTGAGAGGTGAAATGTTTAAGGGGGATACACGCGGAAAATACTTTACACAGAGGATGGTGGGTGCCTGGAATGTGTTGCCAGCAGAGGTAGTAGAGGCAGGGACAGTGGATTCATTTAAGGTGCATCTGAACAGATACATGAGTAGGTGGGGAGCAGAGGGATACAGATCCTTAGGAATTGGACGATAGGTTTAGACAGTGGATTTGGATTGGCTCAGGCTTGGAGGGCCGAAGGGCCTGTTCCTAGGCTGTAAATTTTCTTCGTTCTTTGTTCTATTACACCGTGAAAATTTCATATATTCCAAAAACTGAAAAATTCTGAATTCTGAAAAACAACTGGCCCCAAGGATTTTAGATAAAGGATTGTGTATGTGTCCCTCATTTTGGAGGCCCTCTATGCCCATTGGTATTCTCCTTTTAACATTGTCTTTACCCAAGGCATTCAAACTCAGTCCCTCATCAATTCTCTCTCCTATCTCAATGGCATCTGCCAAATGTACCCATCCAAAATTCCCATTATAACTTGCAGTCCAGGCTCCATCACTTCTGCGGAACAGCCAATGCTAGTAATGACTGCCACTTGATCTTGCTGCTGCAGTGATGACTGTGCTGCCTGCCACTCAAATTGGCCAGCACCTCTCTAGAACAGGGATTACTCTCAGATGGAGATGGAAGGCCTAATCTGGAACAATGAAGGCGAGTAAGCATCAATGCAGGACAGCTGGGTTTCAGGTGGGGGAGCTCAGGACCACGTTTTGAATGGGAGGTTGGGGAATTCGGCACCCAGTAAAATTCAGCATTTTATCTTGTTATAAATTTAAGGTTTATATTAGTTATTAAAACATGGGAACATTTACTTTCTATTAAGAGAGGCTATAGGCCATCTGATAAAATAGAAAATTGTCACACTTACAATAAGTATGCAGATTTTCAGCTAAGCATAGGACAGAAGATAAATAACACAAATGATATGCATCTTTTGATTCTCTTGATCTGGGAGTACTAATGCTCATTCTGGTGTCAAAAATGGAAAATGTCCCATTTCCTGTCAGTGGCACCCATTATCTTGATGAACACACAAAACACTAGGAGCTAAATATTATGTTATATTTGGCTAAGTGTGAAATGTGTCAGGTTTTTCTGGAAGGAGCCTTGACACAAGGCCACTGAGATTTTTCACTGTATCATACCAAATGTTACCCATGAACTACGTAGCCCACTCCTATGGTGCTCCGCATATCCAATTTCATCCCCATTTTACAACACACCATTCCCAGAAAAAGTCTCAATTCAGTGGATGTCTGCCAAAAGACCGACATCCCTTATGCCTGCAACATCTTTGAGATATCACTGTGCACCCAGACAAGGACAATGGAGCATTGCAACTCTCCAGCAGCATTACAATGCAGCAGCCGCAAAGCCATACAAATCATGGCCCATAGCAATGGAGCAAACTTGATTGGATGAATGGTCTACATCTGCTCCTACATCTTATGGTCTTATAACTTAGCTGGCTCTCCTTGACATCATCCTCTCATTGTAGTCACTGGTTAACTACCAGGCCATGTAGTTTACTTGCCCTTAGCTACATTCTGCCTAAACACCCTCTGTGAGTTACTGCTAGTACGTTCCCACTGGTCATGTGAATCTTATAATTTTTCAAAAGGGGACCATTATATACTATCAGGCAAACAGTTGGACAAGTGCAAACTTGAGTTTTTATTGACAGCAAGCAAAATGGAACACAAGGAAATAAATACAGGCTGTAGTTGATATTCACAATGCAAAACAAATGCTGGAAGCATGAGCTTGACAATCCGTGATGATCTTCTGCATCCAGCTCACGTCTACAGGAACTGGGTGTCTGACTTGTAGTGCTCAATGCAGCTGAACTCTGCCATCCACAAGAGGATTTCCTCTTCCTCATTGTCCTCAACATTCTCCTTGGATGACTGCTCCCATTCCCCTGGCTCATCAGCATCTATTGCCTATTTGCCTGCTTCAATTGTGTTGAGCTCACCATGCCAGGGTGATGTGGTACACTCTGTCCAGATGATAGCGGAGACCTCCCTTAAGACTGGTACAAGCTTATCATATACTCCCCCACCGCCCGGGTCACACAGTGTGCAAATGTGGTGAAGGTGCCACTCTAGCTGGGTGACCAACACATTATATCAAAAAGAGAGTGGCTGCCCCCTTTCCCATTCCAGACCCACAGAAACCATGAAAGATTCCAAGATATTCATTAGAGTCCTTCATCACATTTACTTGCCAAATATGGAGTAACGTCCTCTACCGCCCACAGCATCTCAGGAGTTCTATCACTAAATCCTTTGATATTTAAGGAGTGTAAGTTGTTGAGCTGCCTACCTTGCCTTTGCTATCCCCTTCTCCTGTAAAGTAGTGGCACAGGCAGAATAAGACCCTTAAGTGTCCATTAATTGATTATTCAAGTGTCTCCATAGGCCTCAAAACAAGTGAACTAGTGACACACTGCTCCCCACCCCCAGCTTTCAAATGTGTTGGTTGGGGGACCATAAAATTCAGTCCAAAATATATTGATTGTTAAAATCAAGGGTGTAATTTGAAGCTCCAACTACTGTAAGGAATGTGAAAACGTAGTGATGTCACTGGATGTTGATACTCTGGGGACATGAATTCAAATCCATAGCAGATGGTAAAACTTAAATTCAATATAAATCTGGAATTAAAGCATCTGCATCATGGCAACTATGCAACCGCTGTTCTAAAAGCTCAACTGGTTCACTAATGTCCTTGAGGGAAAGAAATCCTCCATCCTTACGGGTTCTGGCCTACATGTGACTCCAGACCCACAACAGTGTGGTTGACTCTTAACTGCCCTCTGACTATTAGGGTTAGACAATAAATGCTGGCCTAACTGATAATGCTGACATTCATTAAAAAAAAACAGAGGAATGACTACTCATTTTTCTGTTGGATCTGCATGCCATTCAACCAGTTGTTTGAAAGGGTTTCAGAGATGTTTTGCACAACTATTTCTTCCTCCTATTGTCTTGTCTCAGATCAACAGCTGAATGAATCATCTCTCCATTGAGAACAAATTGTCAGCTGAAGGCTTTGGCTATCTGATTGCTACTCACTGAGGAAAAGCCCAACTTTTGTGTGAAGGTATTATGCCAGAGGATTGAGACATCTGTGGACATAAAATTCTTTTATTAGCAGTAACTTCTATCAGCCAGGAAAGTGTGGTGACAGCTTCTATTCAAAACACTCTTTGGTTTGATGATAAGAATGTACAATGCGATACTATTTAGAGCTACAGTACATCAAATCAAAACATTACATCGAAGGGCGAAATGGTGAACTGAGCCAAACTCAAAGCAACCTCTTTCTGTTTTGACACTGGAGGAGAACAATGTTTTATTTTCACATAAATTAACAAAACAACTTGCATTTATATAGTACCTTGAATCTAATAAAATGCCTCAAGATGATTCACAGAGGCAATATGAAACCAAATAAAGCAGCAATCCACGTTAGAATAATTAACCAAATATTTGATGAAAAGTGGAATATTTAAGGATTGCCTAGAAGAAGAGAACAGAGGTAGAAAGATCCTAAGATTTAGGGAGGGAATTCCAATGCTTGGCAGCCAAAAATGTGGCCATCAATGTTGGAGCAATTAAAATTTGGAAAGCAGCAGAGCCAGAATCAAATGAGTGTAGATATCTTTGAGTGTTGTAGGGCCGGAGGAACTCAGAGAGAAAGGGAGGAGATGGGTCATGGAGGGAATTGAAAATATGAATGAGAATTTTAAAACTGTGTTGTTGCTAAACTGGAAGTCTGTGTCTGATTGCAAGCACGTGGATGAAAAGTACGTAGTCCAAGTTAGGACACTGGGAACGGAGTTTTGGCTGACTTCAGGCTTGCAGAGGGTAAGATGTCAGAAGTCAGTTGGGAGTGTATTAAAATAGTTATCTGGAGGGAACAAAGTCTCAGCAGCAGAAGAGCTGAAGCAGGAGTGGAAATGAGTGATGTTGTGAAGTTGGGACTAGCCTTAGTAAATGTGCAATTACGTTATCTTTGAAATTCAGTGCCATATTTGAGCCAGATAGATTGTTCAGCCTCAAGTCATTTCCAGGGGGATAATGTAATCAGTGCCAAAGTCACAGGGCTGGTGGCAGGAACTGAAGACAATTGTTTCAGTTATCCAAATATTTCCTTGGAGGAATTTTCTGCTTATTCAGTAATAGATGTTGGGTAAGCATGCAGACCCAGTGGAAAGGGTGGAAGGGTGCATAGATCTGTGTGTCATCCACATACTTCTTAAGGTATCAGCTCTACAGGCCACTTTATTAATCTTGCTATGTTTCTGTTGCAGCAGATGCAGAACATTCCTGAAGAAGGGTAACTGGACCCGAAACATTAATTCTGTTTCTCTCCACGCACGAAGCCCCTGCTGAGTTTATCCAGCAATTTCTGTTTTTGTTTCTGACTTCCAGCATCCACAATGTTTTGTTTTTTTTCTGACAAGTAACATCCAGGAAAGAAAATGTCAGTATTTTGGTCCTTTGTTTAGAGCTGAGATCTTTTCTGGAGGGTAAAGTATGGGACGTTAAAAGAGGGGTAAACCTAGGTATAGTTTGATGATGGATGTCACAGAATGATTGCGGATGGAGTATAGTGAATACCTGAGATTGGCACAAGACAGCTAAGTATGACAGCAGACTTCCTGGCAGGAGTATCTAAAACAGCTGCAGTGATGGTAAATGATCCATTATATTACTCAGGGCCAAAAACTGAGCACTGCTGGATACTTGTAATCAAGATTTGCTGCACACTGGATCCTACAAAGATGATGTCTTATGTTTTTAATATTGTCATGCCCCAGTGTCACAGCAGAACATGAGTGAACCTTCAGGCTATTGACTGCATTTTAACTGCTGTTTTCTTATTTTCAACAGAGTTCTCATCTGCTGAGAGCTGTGCTAAGTACTGTTTAAAGGAAAACCAAAAATTTACATGGACTTTAGTGACCAGTCTCAGAAGACGTTGCTGAAGCGTTGTCAGTGGAGTATGGAGCCATTTGAATCCAAAGTTCTTTAAAATAAGGCTTCATTTTAAGCTTGAAAATGCTGTTGGGACAGCTTTGCTTTTCAAAGACATATCAAGGCAAGCACTGTAGAAGCATCCTTGCAGGTCCTGGTGACTCACTCCAATCCAGCAAATGGGATGACCTGTGCATTTTGGCCAGGGACTAGATCTCATGAAAAAGGGAATTGGAATTTCTTGTTCCACAGAATATTCAAATACATAGCAGGACTCCGAGGATATTGTATCCAAGGAATTTTTCAATGCAAAACTTAAAATCTTTCCTCAAATGTTCCATAATAAACAGAGTGTGAAAACTTCCAAGACCTTGATGAAGAAAACATAAATTAAATTTGGGTATCTATCAGTGTGAAGTGTTTGATCAAACAATTAAGGACTACTTTTGAATCAGGAAATGCAAAAACTCAGCAGTAGTAAATTAATGATAGCTTGCATGATTTCTTTCTCGTCAGCTTTCACATTTTTCTTCATGATCATGCTTAAGGCTAATATAAACTTGGCAGTACTTCATGTTTTATTATATTGACTTTCTTGTTTATGCTCCTAATGGGCTTCCCAAAACCACATTTTCCACTATTCAGACTGGAGGAGGAAATTGGGCAGGGCAGGCAGGCCTCTGGCAAGTTGCATGTTCTTCTGAAACAGAAAGAATTGGAATTACCACAACTTATGGGTAATAGACTCTTTGGACTGAATTATCTGTTTTTCGGCGAAGTCCAAGTTGTGATTAGAGAGGTGCACAGCTGGTCAGGCAGCATCCGAGGAGCAGGAAAATCGATGTTTCGGGCAAAAGCCCTTCATCAGGAACGTCACACTCACTCTATCTCTGCCAGTGTACCAATCATCTACCAAGGTTCAGGCTCTACCAGTCTCATATCAGGTTCTACTAGACTGCAATATTTTTCCTCACTCGCTCTCATTCAACCCAACTCCTGACATCACTAACTTTGCAAGGCTTCTGCGCTGCCTTTTTACTAGCTCAGGACACCTCATCAGTTGCACCCAACAGGAATAGCTGTACCACTTCCATTTCTTGTAAAACTTTCCCCTCTCTCATCCTAGGAGGAAAACAGCCCACGATAGAACAGAAAGAATTAAGGCAGTTTAACGGCTGTCTGACATTTGGCTCCTCACCATCTATGTGGACCACATTGTGAACTTGGCTGCCCTGAGTGGCTGACTGACTGACTGTGTCCTGAAAAAGGGTTACACCCGAAACATCAACTTCTCCACCTCCTGATGCTGCTGGCTTGCTGTGTTCTTCCAGCCTCCTGCCTGTCTGCTACTGACTGTGTCTAAACCCTGGATTGATATCAGGTGCCATCTTTGACTTACTGTGTCAGGACCTCCTGAGTAAAGACCAGCACCCCTTACTTGACTGAGGCTTGCCAACAACCATTACAAGCTTCCTGACTTGGTGACTGCTAAATGACAAGGCAGGACAGAATGACGAATACCTCTGGCTGGATTAGTGGTGCTGGAAGAGCACAGCAGTTCAGGCAGCATCCAACGAGCAGCAAAATCGACGTTTCAGGCAAAAGCCCTTCATCAGGAATAAAGGGTGCTTTATTCCTGATGAAGGGCTTTTGCCCGAAACGTCGATTTCGCTGCTCGTTGGATGCTGCCTGAACTGCTGTGCTCTTCCAGCACCACTAATCCAGTATTTGCTTTCCAGCATCTGCAGTCATTGTTTTTACCTACTATCTCTGGCTGATAGAGTAAAGTGCAAAACAGGCAAGGCAGGGTTGCTGTGGTAGCTCAGAATGAATTATGGTGAGTGAAGAGCCCAGAGTTGGAGCCCTGAGCACAGAGTATGCTTACTACAGCATTACAATGATCATTGCTGGTGCAACCCAAGGTGCAGCATTGAAGTGCAGAAATGCACTGTAAGTGGAACTGACTTGTGCCAAGGAGGTTATTAGAAGCTGGTAAACATCAGATGCCAATACCCATGAATTAGGGGTATGTATGGCTGGTGTCCATGAAGCATGCCCCGAGACATCAGCCTCCAGTGTCTAATATGGAAGTTCTACAGAGCAAGCGCTGAGCTGAAATTGTCAGGTACCCGCTCAGATTTCCATGTTGCAATTTCTCGAAGTTTAGCTTTTTTGGCGCATTTGATAAGATAGCTAATTGAATATTAATGAGTCAGGTTGTGCATTTATGAAGGCATTTAACAAGCAATAATCACCTTTAATTGGTGACTCACCGCTGCCAAGCAAAAAACGTGTCATGCCACTTAGAACATAGAACAAGGAACAATACAGCGCAGAACAGGCCCTTTGGCCCTCGATGTTGCACTGACCTGTGAACTATTCTCAGGTCATACCCCTACACCATCCCATCATCATCCATGTGCTTATCTAAGGATTGTTTAAATCTCCCTAATGTGGCTAAGTTAACTACATTGGCAGGTAGGGCATTCCATGCCCTTACCACTCTCTGAATGAAGAGCCTGCCTCTTTCATCTGTCTTAAATCTATCATCCCTCAATTTGTAGTTATGCCCCCTGGTGTGACCTGACATCATCATCCGAGAAAAAAGACTTTCACTGTCTACTCTATTTAATCCTCTGATCATCTTGTATGTCGCTATCAAATCCCCTCTTAGCCTTCTTCTTTGCAATGAGAACAGACCCAAGTCTCTCAGCTTTTCCTCATAAGAGCTTCCCTCCAGACCCGGCAACATCCTGGTAAATCTTCTCTGCACCTTTTCCAATGCTTCCACATCCTTTTTGCAATGAGGTGACCAGAACTGTACACAATATTCCAAGTGCGGCCGCACTAGCATTTTGTATAGTTGCTCCGGAACTCAATCCCTCTATGAATGAAACCTAACACACCATATGCCTTCTTAGTAGCACTATCAAACTGGGTGGCAACTTTCAGGGGTCTTTGTACATGGACTCCAAGATCCATCTGCATATCCACACTACCAAGAATCTTTCCATTGGCCCAGTACTTTGCCTTCCTGTTATTCTTGCCAAAATGAGTCACCTCAGATTTAGCTGCATTGAACTCCATTTGCTGCCTCTCAGCCCAATTCTGCAGTTTATCCAAGTCCCTCTACAAACTGCAACATTCTTTCACACTGTCCACTATCCACTGACTTTAGTATCATCTGCACACTTGATGGTGCTTCATTGACAGTGCTTGTCTTGGTCCACACTGGGCTTTTAAAGATGGCACCATCACAAGGGATGCCAGCTATTTCCAGCATATCCTAGCAGTGGTGAGATGTTCTGGGAATGGTGCATGGTAAAATGGGGCTGAACGTGAGTGACTCCACAGGGTGAAGTAGGTAGTTAATAGAATGACTTTGGGAAGGCCTTAAGAAATAGGAGCAGAATTAGTCCATTCAGCCCATTGAGTTTGTTCTGCCATTCAGTGATTGGTAATATGTTTCTCAACCCTATTCTTCTGCCTTTTCCCAATAACTCTTGATTTCCTTACTAATCAAGAACCTATCTATCTCTTAATGCACTCAATGATTTGGTTTCTGCAGGCTCTGTGGAAATGAGTTTCATAGATTAAGCACTCTCTGGCTGAAGAAATTCCTCCTCATCTCTGTTCTAAAGGGTAGCCCCTTCACTTTAAGGCTGTGCCCTTGCAACCTAGTCCCTCCTACTAACAGAAACATCTTCTCCATGTCAACTCTATCAAGGTCACTCAGTGTTATGTAAGTTTCAATCAGATCCCCCTTTTCCCTTTTAATTTCCATTGAATACAGATCCAGCGACCCCAATGACTCCTCATTTGACAAGCTCTTAACCCTGGGATCATACTTGTAAACTTCCTCTGGACTCCCTGCCAACACATACTTCTTTAGATAAAAGGCCCAAAACTGCTCAATTCCAAATGTGATCTAGCCTAAGCAGTACATCCCAGCTTTTGCATTCCAGCCTTCTTGAAATGAATGCTAATATTACATTTACCTTCCTAACTGTTAATTGAACCTCTATGTTAACCTTAAGATAATCCTGAACTAGGTCTCCTAAGTCCCTTTGTGCTCAGATTTCTGAAGCCTTTCCCCATTTAGAAAATAGTCTATCTCTTTATTCTTCCTACCAAAATGTATAACCTCACACATTCTCACATGTATTATATCTGCCATTTCTTTTCTCACTCTCCTAGCCTGACCAAGTATTTTGCAACTTCACTGCTTTGTGAACACTACCTGTCTCTCCTCCTATTTTTGTATTGTCTGCAAAGTTAGCAACAATTCCTTCAGTTTCTTCATCTAGATTGTAAATGTATAATCTGAAGAGCTGTGGTCCCTAGACTTGACCGCTATAGAACTCTACTATAAACTGGCTGCCATCCTGAAAAAGATCCCTTTTATCACTACTCTCTGCCTTCTATCATCAGCCAATGCCTTCTGGCATCCAAATAGCTCACATTCACTGGCTCTCCTTTGTCTAACTTGCTCATTATCTCCTCAAAGAATTCTAACAGATTTGTCAGGAATGACCTCCCCTTGACAAAACTGTGCTAACTCAGCTTACCATGCACCTCCGAAGACTCCACAATTTCATCCTTAATAATGGATTCTAAAATCTTACCATTGATTGAGGTCAGGCTAATCAGTTATAGATTTCTGTCTTTTTCCTTCCTCCATATCTAAACAGGTGCGTTATATTAACCATTTTCTGGCCTCTGGGACCTTCCCCGACTCCTGTGATTCCTGAAAGATCACCACCAATGCCTCTACAATCTCCTCAGCTATCTCCTTCAGAACTCTGGGATGCAGTCCATGGTCTGGGTGATTTATCCATCTTCAGACTTTCAGGTTCTCCAGCACATTCTCCTTAGTGGTGGCCATAACCCTCACCTCTGCCCCCTGACTCTCTTGAAATTCTGGTCCGCCGCTAGTGTCTTCCACTGTGAAAACTGATATAAAGTACCTATTCAATTCCTCTGCCATTTCTTTGCTCTCCATTACTACTTCTCCAGCCTCATTTTCCAGCAGTCCAAAATACATTCTTACCTCTCTCATACCTTTCTGGTATCCAAAAAGCTCTCCCAATCTTTGTTTATATTACCAGCTAATTTCATCTTCTATAGAGAGAAAACTTGCCAGGTCATAAAACCCTTCAAAATACTTGACACAACTCACACTTAGCCCAAAGGACACAAGATTCATTCCTTTATAACTGCCAATGAGTCCTTAGTGGTCACCAGTTAGCAGTAGCAAATAAAGAAATAATATTTGTTTCCCTCTATTTTAAACTGTAAATTATTTCTTACATTTATCCAGAAATTTTTAAAAAAATCTCAAATGTGAACAGAACTAGGATTTATATAGCAAATTCCCTTTCCTTAAGGCATCTCAAAACATCTCATAGCTAATGAATTACACTTGGAACACTGTCATTGTTGGCTCATAGGAAAACACAGCAGCCAAATGGTACACAGCCCAGTCCCATGAACAGCAAACGAACGAATTAATCAGATAATCTGTTTTAGTGGCGATGCTTGAGGAGCAAATATTGGCCAGTGGCTTGGGAGAATTCCAAGTTCTTTTTTGAATAGTGGTCTGGAATTCTTATACATGTTCTTGAGCTCATCCAAAAGACCTCTGACCAAAGGGCAGGATTCTCCCCATGGGCTCTTTGACCCTGACATCAGAATCACATGCAATGAAATGGCCACACTGAGTGAAGAAGAGTCACTGGGCTGTGACTTTCACCCATTTGGCTGATTTGTGGTCAGGTGACAGACCCACCTTCTTATTCAGGATTGTGACCAGGCTCTAAAAGCTAAACGACCAATAGGAGCTTGAAAGAAGCAGCAGGTTGCATTTTCAGGTAAGTCAGGGTGAGAGAGAGAAAGAGAGAGAAAGAGGAGATTGACCCAAGATAGAGGCACCTCTCTTCAGCTTTCTTAACTTTCAAATGAAAGAAGTGGCTAATCCAACTGACCCATTGACTTTATTGGGAGCTTCCATTCAGGGAGCCTATCTCAACCAGGGCAAGCAGAGAGAGTCTCTGAGCCTGCCTGGAGCAAAGGTCTCGGAGTTGCTGCCAGAAGGCTACCTCCAGGCAGCTACATTCCCTGCAGTCTCTGGGGACTTGGAGCCCAGTGGGAAATTTGTCATTCTCAAGCAATTCATTTTAGTAAGCTTTTAGACTCCCTTCAGTAGCTATCTCCATCAATAACTGGCCATCAGAGCAGGGCAAACTGAAATCCAGCATATCAGCTTGTAATACGAATCTATATGTGTTTGTTGCCTTGCTGGCCTGCATTGGTGGGAAAAGATTCAGCCCAATGCAGTCTTCTCTCAAAGTGCAACTCAGCCTAGGTTATGTAGTCAAACCTTGCAGTGGAAATTTATCATAAAAACTCAAATCGTGATCAAGATAATGGGGCTTTCTGTGGTTTGCTGTAGAATGGACATACAGTTCGATGGAAATCCTGACAAAAATGCCAGTGCGTGAACAGTCTGGGAAGTTGCAAATTCCATCAATGAATGTTCTCTGCTGCCTAGGACCCTCACAAATGAGATACAGCTGGAGACTTCAGAGAGTTCAGACAGATTAAAACACAACTTAGCATCTAGGTCACTATAAAAGTTAGCCTGCCAGTTACCCCAGACATCCAACTCCTCGATTTGACAACCTCCCCGACAATTATCCCTGGCTACCACATTGACTCAGTTTGATTATTACTCTGATCTGATCAATCAAATGCCTGAAACCCTTTCAATCTGACACAAATCTATACCTCCACCTCGACTGCACTCACTCCAAAGACCTGTCCATGCTCCCAAACCTACCCAATCACAGGCCTAATTTTAGTTAGTTACTGCCCAATAATCTCCTGACTATCCCACAGACCTGACCCAAGAACCTTCTAGCTCCTTCATGAACACTCCCTGATCTGACCACCTCTCCCAAGCAACCGAATATTTCTCAACCCAACCTGAATCCCACCTGACCTAATATCCCCCTGACTGCTTCTTGACTATCTGATTGCCCCTCAATCTTATCCACTCATCCACCCTACCTTCACCCCAGCCCTACCCACTTACTCATCTCATGCGCTTATACACCTCACAAACTCTTGCCAACTATCTTAATCACCTCCCAACCTATCAACCATAATTCACCTTACTCTCCTACTCACCCACTTACCCATTCATTCATTCAATCACTCACTCACACAACCTCTTCCCAATCATAACAATTGAAGATCAGACCTATGTACATCATATGGTAGATAATGCCATAAAACAAGGAATGTTCCTTCTTTACAAGTCTCTATACGGAATCCTACATTGAGCAAGTAATTCTGAATGCTGCACCAGAGGTGAAAGCCTTTTAAAAATGACGAGGCATGTGGTTCCAATGCTGATTTGAAGCTTTGAGCTAATGTCTTTACTGAGCATGAATACAATTCCCCCTGTTAAATAATTAAAAATATTGATGCAAACATCTGACAGAAAAGTTAAATGTCAAGTTTCTGAGAACAGTTTACTATTGTATTTCTTTTGTTTTTAAACCTGATATTGAAGTTTTAAAAAAATTTGTAGCATAAGATATTCAGTTCTGATAATTGACTGGAATTGTAGTCAGTATTAGCAAGAACTTGAGGTACAGAGTGATGCCAATTGCATGGGTTCAATCCCTGCACAGGTTTAGGATACCATTAATACTCTTCTTCTCAACTTTGTCCCTTGCCCGGTGATCCTCAGGTTGACTACGACCAGTTGAGTCTCGAATGAAATAGCAACCCTATAGTCCTCTGAGTGGCAACTTTACCCTTATTGGCAATGGTATGGATATAAACGATGAGAGACTGATGTTGGGTGCATTGTTGATTTTGGTACATATTTTCAAGGGTCTCATGATACAGTACAACAAAAATTCTGAATTCTCATTGGAATAGGGGATTGGTTAGACTGTTTTCTATTTGACTCAATTTGCACACGAATCAGATTCTTTTTCAGTTCATTTCTCAAAGGTGATATGAATTGTTTCATAATTATTAATGCTTAGAATCCTGGTTTTTAATAGTTACAGTCCTCTGTTATATGAGTCGGCCTTAGATATAATTAAAAGCAGATACTACAGATGCTGGAAAAGAAACAGAAATAGAAACAGAAAATGCTGAATAAACTTAGCAGATTCTGGCAGCATCTGTGGAGTGAGAAACAGAGTTACAACTTTGAGTCCAAAGACTACTTCAGATCAATGATTCAATTTGCTGGATTGTTGTGATCTCAGCCCAGATGGAAGTTCATTACAAAGGTCTTAGCTCTGAACTGGAAGGTGAAGGGGACCCAGTAACATCTCCTGTTCCTGATCAATATGCAACAAACTATGTTTATATTTTAACTGGAAGGTACATAGCCAAAATAAACAAATGACTGAGAGGCATTGCAATGCATGCCACCATTCATTTGTCTATTTGTGTGTGTAGTTAGGGTGAGTACATCTGTGCTGTACTCTGGCAATGCTGAAAGAACACATTTCGTATATTATAACAGTGACCACACTTCAAAAATCCTCATTGGCTATGAAGCATTTTGGATCATTTTAGAATTCCGGCCATAATGACAATGTGGTTCCACCCATAGCAGGTAGACTGCAGCGGTTCAAGAAGGCAGCTCACCACCACCTTCTCAAGGGTGGCTAGGGACAGGCAATAAATGCTGGTCAGCCAATGACACCCACATCCCACAGATGAATTTTTAAAAATCATCATAAGGTTGTGAATGATGTTAGCAAAATGCTATTTGTTTTAATACTTGTTGCTAATAGTCGCTAAAGGAAAATCTCAGTGGAAATTTCAAAGAACAATCAATTCTAGAACTTTATCAGACCAGAAGTTAAAGGGTTGAAGAAAGTAGCAGGCAGGAGTGAAAAACAGGAAAACAGTCCCTAACAAGGTCAGATTAGCCAGAATTAGTCATGGACTTCAGAATAAAACATAATGAAAAATATCATATTTAGGTTTGAAAATAAAAATATGAATTGTAAATTTCTGTATGATATATTAAGAATGAATAAAAAAGAATGTTGTCATGGACGTGAAGTATATGAAAACAATACATTGCAAGTATAAGAAAGTGTGAAAAGGGCTAGATTTTGTGGTGCCAGTAGGGGTCTTACCCACCAGACAGAGAACTGGAGGTGGCGGGAGGGGCAAACCTAATCAGTTCAAAGATGAGGCTTAATGGAATCAAATACACTTCAGACAATTAAATGACTCCAAATGGACCTTTCCTGTGATTGAGGTCCCCAGCTCAGACTACTGGTCAGTCAGTAGCTGGCAGCTATCAGCTATCGGAATGCACCCATCATTCAAGCTCAGAATGCCTTATGAGTTATGCCCAAGGGCATCTCCATTAACGCCAAGCTATTATCAGGCTCCATTCAGTGCTTCCCTTCCACAGGCTGTATTCAATGTACCATATATTGTACATGACACCACTTTCTTCTCTTGATGGACAATTGTCTAATTTTGTGCCAAAAGATATGCAAGCAGAGTTCAAACTTTTAATTAACCACTATTCAACTGTTGGCATCTCTTTGTCACAAATGCTGTTTTCATGGTGCTAATAATGTAGAAAGCATAAATACACAGTGGGAGTTTAGGTAGTTATATCAAGTGGAGAGGCAGTTCAAACATTGCATTTGGCCTCATCCATCTCTTACTTGCAAAGCAAAAAAATCATCAAGAGTTCTGAATCCAAATTGCTATACACTGTGACGCAATAATATTAGTTCAATTTGGATATTGTATGAGGACTGAGTTGAATTTAGTTGTGATGACTTCAGTATCCTGCTGACACTTATTCATTGATTGAAACTGATAAATATAACGTGGTATTGGAGTTTAATATCCTCTAAAGACTTATTGCTTACAATATTGGATTTAAGTTGTTTCATATGATATTTTAATACAGTTGTTCATCTGTTTCTAATAAATGGGTGAACAGCTGAATAAAGGAATTTTACATTAATATGTTTAGCAAAGGAAATGAAAACCCCTTCTTACATGGTTCATTCGTTCAAATAACAAAAAAAAGACTTTTTTGATAGTAGAAACTACACCTGCAGTACTTCTTGAACTCCTCCAGGAATCCACTTGCAAATTAGACAGTTTATGATACAAAATTCCATTGCATAAACCTTATCAGCACACACACATAGCCCACAGCTAAGAAATATAACCCAGATGCCTAATGCAGCAGAAAACCTATTCCAGTGATGTTTGCAATGTTGAGTGGAACTTATGCTGTACACATGTAGCTAACTGAACTAGCTTTACGATGATACAGAGTCTGCTAAGGTACTGTCTGAGGTGTGTTTGGGTAGTAACCTCTTGAAATAACTCTAACTGCAGCCTATGTTAAACAACTAATTGCTGTTTGTGACATAGTGTTATCTGCAAAACTGTTGCCATATTTGCTTACACCAAATAGCCACTGCATTACAAAGTAATTTTTAGTATGAGCTGTTTGGAGTTGTTTCAGTGAGACCTGATAAACTGTTATATGAATGTAAGATGGTCTTTATTTGACTTTAATGTTTTAGCAGCAAAAACATTGATATTGGAGAATAATATTTTAAATTTATATCATTCCTAAAATATTAAACACAATGTTTCTATCAGATCTTGATGGCTACACAACTCAAATCTTCATTGTTTATTATCTCTTGCGCTTGGTGATAAGCAAATATTTTAAACTACAGAGGGTGTTTGATGGTCTCAGCAGTAGTGTAGTTCTGAAGTCTTATTTTCCCTATCTGACAATGATTGACTGATTCAACATAAAATATGATATAAACTGCACATAATAGATTACTAAGGGACCCCTGAGGTTCAAGGCTCATGTGCATGTGGAGTTATGCAGAGATTTACTTTAGTACAATATCATCTTCATTGCTATTTTTCTGCTGAAAATCTTAGATGAATGACTTATCCATGATGGAGCTTTAAACTAAAAGTAAAAAAAGATTTAAAACGATTTAAGGCAAAGTAAACAAAGTGGTGAAGAGGAGATGCAAAGTTTTTGACTTTTGTAAGTCCAGGCTTCAATAAGAGGAGGACTCCTTCTAAGATTAACCTTGTTCTAACTAACCAAGGCATAGGGTGAATGAGGAAGGGAAGCAAGTTTCTCTCTCCTCACCCGGGAAATTTGAGACTTAGGGGTATCCCATCTGGAAACTTTAACAGCTTGGGAAGGCTCACCTTGGATGATTGTAATACAGGACTGCCAAAGTCTATTACTTATTCACTTTCATTTGATGATTTAGATCCTCCTCATCTCCTCAAGATCTAACATCAGTTCTTTACTTTGCTCAATTTCAAACGGGAGTCATTGCTCTCTGTTTATGATGATGCTTTCCTACTTAAGTGCTGCTTTTATCTACTCCTTTCATTGTGCTGCTTTTGGTCCTTACATCATTCTGCCCTTCTCCAAGTGATTGAATATTGCTCCTATTACATTGGGAACAATCTTTAACATTGTCAAATTTGGATCTGCCGTTTAATCTCTTGAAGCAGCAACAACATGTCAGAACTAATAGCACAGCAGGGGAAAGGGGGTGAAAGAAGATAGAGATAAGTGCTGCACCGTTGAACAGGCAAGGAGTCATTTGGGCATGTCTGTAATGGGTTGTAGAAGGAAGGCTTAGCAAGATAAGAAATCCCATAGTTTTAAAACCCTGGGAAAGACTGTACATTAAGGAGACTGTACATTAAGTGTTTATCACAGAATTGTTATGGCACAGAAGGAGGCCATTTGGTCCATTGTGCCTGCAATGTTTCTACTTCCTAATACCAATCTCCTATCTTTTCCTATATCCTGCAAAGAATTTTTATTTATCAAAATAATCATCTAATATCCTCTTGAATGCCTCAATTGAATCTTCTCCCACCACATTTCCAGACAGTGCATTCCATACTCTAATGACTTGCTGAATGAAATTTTTTCTTCCAAAACCTGTACTGCATTTGTATATATCTTTAAATCTATACTCTGTCATTCTTTTTTCCTTTATGATTGAGAACAGCTTCTCCCTATCTACTCCGCAGGCTTGGTAATGCAGAGTCCCTAGTTAATGTTTGGTTCAAATCCATCATGCTGAAATTTGAATTCAATAAAAATCTGGAATTAAATAGTGACCACATAGTCAATGTTATAAATGAAAAGCCTGCTTTTAAAAACTTCATTCATAGAATATCTGGACCAGCATTTATTGCCCATAGGGCAGTAGAGAGTCAACCACACTGCTATAGTTCTGGAGTCACATGTAGGCCAGATCAGGTAAGAATTGCAGTTTCCTTCCCAAAATGACATTAGTGAACCAGATGGACTTTTTCTGACAACTGACAATGGTTTCACAGATCATTCGACTTCTAATTCCAGATTTTTATTGAATTCAAATTCCATCATCTGCTGCAGTAGGATTTAAACCCATATCCCTGGACCATGACCTGAGTCTAGGAGAAAGTGAGGACTGCAGATGCTGGAGATCAGAGCTGAAAATGTGTTGCTGGAAAAGCGCAGCAGGTCAGGCAGCATCCAAGGAGCAGGAGCATCGATGTTTCGGGCATGAGCCCGAAAAAAGTCTTATGCCCGAAGAAGGGCTCATGCCCGAAATGTCGATTCTCCTGTTCCTTGAATGCTGCCTGACCTGCTGCGCTTTTCCAGCAACACATTTTTAGCTCGTTACCTGAGTCTCCAGATTACATCGACTCTCCTGCTCCTCAGATGCTGCCTGACCTACTGTGCTTTTCCAGCACCACATTCTCGATTCCAGATTAATAGCCCAGTGATAATACCATTCGGCCATTGCCTCCCCTAACACCCTTGAGGGAGGTAAATGTGCCATTCTCACTTAGTCTAGTCTACAGGTGACACTTAGTTGCCCTCAAAGTGATCTAAGAAACCAGTCAGCTCTATCACACCATGATAAAGCCTAAAGGAAGAAATGAAACCAGATTGGCCATTTCACATGGACCTAGGCACGAGATGTGATCATCAGTGTGTTGTGTGGCACTACCCCCCCAAGCCCCCAAACAATACAACAAATTTTTTCATAATAGTTGTGAAAAGATTTGGAGAGCTGCCTCACAGAGTGGTCAAGGAACAGCCTGACACATTCATACCCACAATATCCCAGATTTCATTATTACCATCCCTGAGGTACCAACACAATGGTATACAGTCAGAAGGGAGTTACCCAATGTGTCCTAAACATTGACACTGGGCCTCATTAAATCTCTGAGCATCAGGTCAAATATAGACAAGGAAATCTTTGATTCGCTATTTACTATGCTGTTCTTAGTTAAAAATCAATGGTCCTTTTGGAGGAAGCTTTGAGGGTGGCAAGGGCACAGAATGTACTCTAGATGAGGGACTTCGCTACCAAATCACTGAGAGCGGCTCAGCAGCACTACTACTGACCAAGCTGCCTGGGTTTTTAAGGACACAGCAGTTAGACTGGGTGTGTGGAAAGTGGTGAAGGAACCTAGAAAGAGGGAAAAACTTACTTGATCTCACTCTGTCTGTGTTAAAAATCGCACAACACCAGGTTATAATCCAACAGGTTTATTTGGAAGTACAAGCTTTTGGAGCACTGCTCCTCGACTAGCTACCTGAGGAAGGTGCAACACTCTGAAAGCTTGTACATTCAAATCAACCTGTTGGGTTATAACCTGGTGTTGTGTGATTTTTAACTTTGTCCACCCTAGTCCAACATCGGCATCTTCACATCATCACTCTCTCCAAACTGTCCCAATGCATCTGTTCTTGACAGTATCAGTAGGAGTGAACACTGCACGGTCCTGTCTTTAAATTGAGGATGCTCTGCATTGTATTGTGTGGCACGATCACTGTGCTAAATGAGATTGATTTTAAACAAATCTAGCCATTCAAAACAGGGCATCCATGAGTGCTATTGGCAGAATTGTCCAACCACAATCTGTGACTTCATGGCCTGGCATGACCCCCACTCTATTTTTACCATTAAGTTGAGAGGTCAACCCTGGTTCAATAGAGAGGGCAGAAGGGCATGTCAGGAACAGTACCAGATGTTTAAAAAAATGATGTCTCAACCTGGTGATGCTTCAGCATAGGACTACTTGTGTGCCATATATGTTAGGAGGTTCTCAATGTCATTAGGGAAGGAATTACAGGATTTTGACCCAATTACACCAAAGGACAAACAATGTATTTTCAAGTTTGAGCACCTCATTGAAGAAACATGCTAAAATCCCGGAGAGAGTTAAAAGGAGATTTACTGGAATGATACGAGGAATGAGGGATTTTAGATACAAGGAATGATCAGAGAAATTGTTCTTTTTGTCCATGGGACAGAGAAGATTGAGTCATTGAGTCACAGAGTCATAGAGTCATAGAGCTGTACAGGATGGAAATAGACCCTTTGATCCAATTCGTCCATGCTGACCATATAGCCTAAATTAATCTAGTCCCAGTTGCCAGCATTTAGCCCATATTCCTTGAAACTCGTCCTATTCATGTACCCATTCAGATGTTTTAAAATGTTGTAATTATACCACCACTTCCTCTGGCAGCTCATTCCATACACGCATCACCCACTGCATGAAAATATTGCCCCTTATGTACCTTTTACACCTTTCCCCTCTCAGCTTAAACCTATGCCCTCTAGTTTTGAACTACCCCACCTCAGGGAAATGTCTGTCTATTCACCCTATATACGCCTCTCATGATTTTATAAATCTTTGTACGGGAACCCTCAGCCTCCGTGATCCAGGGAAAACAACTCCAAACTATTCAGTTTCTCCACATAACTCAAACCTTTCAACCTTCCAACACCCTTGTAAGTCTTTTCTGAACACTTTCAAGTTTCACAACATCCTTTCTATAGCAGGGAGACCAGACTGCATGCAGTATTCCAAAAGTGGCCTAACCAATGTCCTGTTCAGCTCAACTCCTATACTCAATGCTCTGACCAATAAAGGCAAGCATACTAAGCATCATCTTCACCCTCCTGTCTAGCTGGTCCTCCAAATTCAAGGAACTATGACCCTGCTCTCCAAAGTCTTTTTGTTCAGCAACACTCCCTAGGACCTTACCATTAAGTGTATAATTCCTGCCTTGATTTGCCTTTCCAAAATGCAGCACCTCACATTTATCTAAATTAAACTCCATCTGCCACTCCTCAGTCCATTAGCCCAACTGATCAAGATCCTGTTGTACTCTGAGATAACCTACTTCGCTGTCCACTATACCTCCAATTTTGGTGTCATTTGCAAACTTACTAACCATGCCTCTTATATTCACATCCAAATCATTTATGTAAATGATGAAAAGCAGTGGACCCAGTACTGATCCTTTTGGTTCATCAAGGTGACATTATTTCAGATGTTCGAAACTATGATCAATTTTGACAGGGTAAAGAAGGATATTCTGTTTCCACTAATTGGTACAGTGTGTCAGTAACTAAAGTCACAATTTCAAGATTGTCAGAAAGAGAGCTAGAAATGAGATCAGGAGAAACCTTTTTACTTAGAAAATTGTTAGGATTTAGAATGCGCTGCCTGGGAGAGAGGTGGAGGCAGATACCATTGGTTCCAAAAGAAAGCTGAATATCTATTTGAACGTGATTAATTTAAAGGGCTCTGGAGATAGGGTTCATTTATCATTCTCACCTGTCTATAATCTCTACACTGATTTTGGGGTATCAGTATTTTGCAGGTGGTTCTATAGTTGTTATTCTGGATTAGTGGTGCTGGGAGAGTACAGCAGTTCAGGCAGCATCCAAGGAGCTTCAAAATTGACGTTTCGGGCAAAAGCCCTTCATCAGGAATCAAAGGGCTTTTGCCCGAAACGTCAATTTTGAAGCTCCTTGGATGCTGCCTGAACTGCTGTGCTCTTCCAGCACCACTAATCCAGAATATGGTTTCCAGCATCTGCAGTCATTGTTTTTACCTCACTATAGTTTTTATGCCTGGACTAATAATCCAGGATCCAATGCTAATGTTCTGGGATCAGGGGTCCAAATTCCAGCATGGCAAATGATGAATTTTAACAAAAGCCAGTATCACTATTTTGTTTTTACCTTCAACACTACCTATTTGGGACAGCCAAATAGTCATTATTTTTCTCCACATGTGACCATATGCGTGTTTCCTATTAAATAATGAGACATTTTAAGAGTTGCCAATGGGCCAGACATCCCACCTTACCATTTGCTGATAGCTTCGAAAGAAAATCTAATTGGGAGCCTGTGTATGAAATTAAGTTTGAAATTTGAACATTGTGAATTTCTTGTGGGTGCAATGTTTCTGCTGGAAAATCATGGAATCTGTAATTCCAGCAAACGTTGCCACAGGATTAATGAAGAGGAGATGACTCCATTGTAGTATGTTAAAAATATAGACTCAGGATTACTGTATTTGTTGCTTGCAATCAGATTTAACCAAACAAAAGAGTCATTTTGATATTCATTGTAAGACTGTGCTACTCAGTGAGAAGTGACATTTCAGAAATCTGCACATCCTGAAGTTCAGCAACGTTAGACAATGCTTAAAAATAAATCAATTTCCTCAGACACCCTGTACTAGTCCCATGCTAAGTGGCTATACAGACCTCTTCAAATACAACAATATTCACATGGTCATTCCAGTTCTATTCACAAACTTCTAATTTATCTGAATACAATGCTTTTCAGTCCCAGCAGCATGGCTGAGATCAGTTTAAATTTTGACACATCATCTTGTGCTGCAAATTGGAATCTGAGGTAGTGTTTCATGCATTTCCTCTTTAAGACTCTCGGATGTCATTCAACTTGTTGACAAGCCATTGTTTGTGTTTTTTAAAGTTTTTGTTGTCAAACTTCAAAACTCCAAACTGCTGTCATCAAATATTTCTCTGCTTTTGAATAACAATATTAAATGGGTAAGTTCAAAAACCTTATTGATGATAAAGAGACAACCACTCATACTTGCATTACTATTATTACTAAAATCACAAACTTGCTGTTTATCGAACTTAACTCTATTAACATCACTGTCAATGCATTTTCAATAAAAATGTAATTATAGATTGTTAAAATTGCTATATCAATTTCATACAACAATTGCTTAATATAATTTCAAGAGTACTTGAATATAAACATATGAACAAGAAGCTACTATCAGTTCTGAAGAAAGGTCACTGGATCCGAAAATTTAACTCTGCTTTCTCCTTTGAGTTTTTCCAGGAATTTCTGATTTTGTTTCTGATTTCCAGCATCCGCAGTTCTTTGTTTTCTTAAACAAAGAGTAAGATTGGTCATTCAGCCCCTTGAGCTTGCTCTGCCATTTAATAAGATCATGGCTGATCTGACGGTAACCTCAAATCCATATTCCCGTCTCCCCAATTACAACTCTGCCTTAAAAATATTCAAGGGCCCTGCTTCCAACAGCTTTTCAGAAAGAATTCAAATAAATCATGATTTGGAGATGCCTGGTGTTGTGTGATTTTTAACCAAATAAATCATGACGCTGATTGACAAAAGTTTACCTCCTTTCTGTATTAAATGAGTGACACCTTATTTTTAAACAGTGACCCCTAGTTCTAGATGTTTACTTAAGAAGAAACATCCCTTCTATATCTAACCTATCAAGACTCTCAGAATCTTCCATGTTTCATTTAAATTGCCTCATGATCATGTCATGTAAATTGATTCTAAAAGACCTATTATTAACCCCATTCTAAATGTTGATCACTCTGTACAAGAGATTTTTAAATTATTTTTCAAGTGTTGGAAATATATGTCAGGTCTGTCAACAGCCAAGAAGGGAAAAAGACAGATTTAAGATGGAGTATCTTTGTTCAGATACCATCTATCAACATTTTCTCTCCTTATTCCAGATTTATAGTATTCATAGAAAATTTTTATCAGATTGTTGTTTCTGTTTCTGCACATTCACCTATTGTGTGTTGCTCTCTTGCTTTTATACTCAGAACATTTGTGTCTTCTGTGTGATACAGAAACCCGATGGCATGTGGTTAGCTGCCTCACAGTGCCAGGGACCTTGGTTTGACCCCACCCTTGGGCAACTGTCTCTATGGAGTTTGCATGTTCTCCCTGTGTCTGTGTGGGTTTCTGTCAGGTTCTTTGGTTTCCTCCCATATTTCAAAGATAGGTGGGTATTCATGGGGAATGGAGGGTTGGTGCGGACTTGCTGGGCTGAATGGCCTGTTGCCACACTGTAGGGATTCTATGAAATTGTACAGGGTGGCCCTGTGTATTTCCTGAAATTAGTAGCTATGGCGATAATGGGTGCACTGGTGGTAATCTTCGAACAAACCTTAGATGTGGGACATGTGCCAGAGGACTGAAAAAGTGCCAACGTATCACTTCTTTTCAGAAAGAGAGGGACAAAAGACAGGCAACTATAAGCTAGTTAGCTTAACATCTGTCATTGGGAAATTCTAGAATCGATTATCAAGAATGACAGTGGAGCATTTAGAAATACAAAATAAGATCAAGCAGAGTCAGCATGGCTTTATGAACTGGAATCCTAACAAATTCATTAGAATTGTTTGAGGAGGTAATGAGCATGTTAGAGGAAGGGGAAACCAGTAGATGTAAGTTGTTTGGAATTCAAATTTCAACAAGATATCACAATTGAATAAGAGAAGAGCCCGTGGTCTTTGGGGTTCGGCATGAAAATGGGTAGAGATTTGCCTAATAAAAGAGTTCGGATAGAGGGGGAGTTTCAGGATGGCAATTTGTAACTAGTAAAGTGCCACAGGGATCATTGCAAGTAAATGCACCATCACCAAGTCTATGGATGGCAAAATAATAGGTGGGAAGGCAAATAGTGAGGACAGCACAAGAAATCTACAGAAGAATATAGAGAAGTTAGGTAGGATGGGCGTGTACCTTTTGGAATTTAGAAGAATCAGAGCAATCAAGCATATAAGATCCTGAGGGGCTTGACAAAGTAGGCATGGAAGGGTTGCTTCCCCTTATGGGAGAGTCGTGAACTAGACGGCATAATGTCAGAAGAAGCAGTAGCCCATTTAAGACAGAGATAACGATTTTTTTACTCTGAGGGCAGTACATCTGCGGAATTCTTCACTGCAGAGGGCTATAGAAGTTTGGTTGTTAAAAGTATTGAAGAATAACATAGTTTAATTTTCGAGAAAAGGAATCAAGGGTTATGAGGTTAAGGCGGGAAAGTGGCATTAATAATTATGAGATCAGCCATGATCTCAATCAATGGTAGAGTGGACCTGATGGGCCAAATTGCCTAATTAGGCTCTTTCATCCTGTGGTCTTATTAGCACAGACTCTTGGATCTATATTTTCCGAGGAAAGAAGCAGTCAGTTCTCTAAAGGTGATGGCAAATACATGAGAGATAATCAGACTTCTGCTACTGTGAAAAAAGCTTTTTTCTATATTCTATCTGCACTTATAATTTTTGTTTTTTTTCCATTAACTTGTTTTGCCTTTGCCCTTCTTTCAGATGATTATGCAGGGATATATCCCTTTCTTTCATCTTTGCTAATACTGGTAATCTCTAACCAAAATAAGTCAAACTTCATATACTTGAAATAGTCTCTGGCCCTATTCATCACAATAATTTTGTTGATTGTGGAAGAGCAACTCCAGTGCTGAATTCCTTCAATAGATTAAAGAGAAATTCCCACCAGACATTTACTTGCATGGTGAAGTTACAAAATACAAGATAAACTTGAAAGAATTGGATGGTAAGGACTCATCCTACCTTATCTCACCTTTTAGACAAACAAACTTCACAATCTCCCTTCTTTATCTCATTATGTAAAACACTTTTTCATCAATCTGAGATTTTTGCTTTTATTAACCTATTCTAAAGAAATTTTCACCAGTTTTAGTATAAACCTACTTGTTCTTCTGTCTTGCCTTACTTTTTAGGTTAAACCCTGATTCAAAATGCAAAACTAGCTGATTGTTAAATTTACTCACTTTACAATTCAGTTTTGAATGGGGCACCACCTTGAATGGATGTAGTCCTTCTGATGAAGGTGGGATTTGTTGTATATCTTCAATATTTTCTGTCCTTATTTTGTTTGAAGATGTAGATCTTTAATTAGTACAAAATGAATCCCATGGTCAGCCTAAATAAAGATGCACTTGGAGATGAAATCATAGAATCATATGGTTCAGAAGATGCCCCTCAGTTCATCAAGTGTTCAGCAATTTGAAGCCATGCAGTTAAACAATGAATTAGTGCTAATGTGGTCAGATTTGAGAGTCAAGCTGTTCTGTCTTGTGGGCATATGGTTTCTATGTTTCATTATGGAATTACAAAGTTTTAATTTGAAGCTTCAGGCATTTAGGTTGTGAAGCAAAATACATCAACAAGTTTGCTATGTTGCTCTTAAGTTATTATACTAGAGGTGGCATGGTGGCTCAGTGGTTAGTGCTGCTGCCTCACACTGCCAGTGATCTGGAATCAATTCCATCCTTAGGCGACTGTCTGTGTGGAGGCTGTACATTCTTCCTGTGTGTACGTGGGTTTCCTCCTACAGTCCACAGATGCGCAGGTTAGGTAGATTGGCCATGCTAAATTGCCCATAGTGTTCAAGGATGTGCAGGCTAGGTGGATTATGCAGGGTTACAGGGATAGGGTAGGGGGTGGGATGCTCTTCACAGAGTCAGACTTGATGGGCCAAATAGCCTGCTTCTGCATCATAGGGATTCTATGATTCACTTCCTCCTTGACTCACGCCTTTAGCATCTCTTGCTATCCAACCTGTATTCCAGTTTCAATCACAATAGGGGGAGTGGTAGGGAAGTTCAATTGCTATTCCCTGATTTTATGCCGTTTTATGCTTAGATACTGGGCACGCAAACTAGAAAATAAGATACTGACACTGCATTCGGAAATGACCAGTAACACAATTTTCCAACCTGAAATTTGTAGACTGCAGACATACTGAAGGGGGCTGGTTTATGAAAAACAGCTGCTTAAAGTGATGCAGGAGCAAGGAATGAGTCCTGAGCTAATATTAAACCAATTAAAAATGAATCCTATTGTTTCACCTGGGAGTTTCTGTTTCAGGCTTCACGATCACTGAGAAGTCTGAAATGTGAGATTTCTGACAGGGTGTTATCTAACACATTTCCTAAAAGTAATGTTTATACCTTCACATAAATTATAGTTTACAAACTTATGTTGTTGCAATGCTAAAACAGAATATTGTTACAGCTGAGTTTCACGAGCAATACTATGGATCATGGAGAGGTATTAGAAGTGAGATTATAATAGTGAATAAGAATTAGATGAATTGCAGAGTAATTTAAACAAATTTGGCAAAATTGAGGCACACCAAGTTAGTTACATTTATAAAGTGAAGTGAGTGGATCTCACTGTAGAGTTCAATATGTAGCAAAGCTCCTTTTTAAATCTGTTAAAATGGCTTGCTTTGAAATATTGTTAAAAAATTAAATTAGCCTTCACTGTTTAATATCTGCTTGATATTTAGTGGGATCACTATATAGAATTACATTTTGTTCGAAGAGGATTTTTGATACACATGGGAAGACTTCCTGGAACATTAAATTTCATCAACATCAAATCAATTAAGTTATATCATTCTTGCCAAAAGGATCTTATACTATGAGGTTAATAATTAATCTGCTCTCATTGTACATTATCAGTTCTAAAATAGTTTGTTACCTGGATTTCTAGAACATACTGTTCTAAGAAACTATCCAAATACATTCAATAAATTCATTCCCCAAAGGTTACCTTTGCAACCATTTCAGGGTGTCCTCCATGGGCAGCAACCATACACACTCCAGATCCCACATCCACATTTTGTGACAGGACTTCATTCAGACTGAGGATGAGAAATTTACGTCTGAAATTAGTATCTTAAACTTAAGTTATGGCAACTATGGTATGGAAACAGAGTTACTGAGATGGTTTGGGAAAACAGGTTAAAAGTTAAGACAGTTGAGATCCATTGGCAGATGACTAAATAAGTATTTTGTAACCCTCAACAAAGATATATTCTCTCATAGAATATAGATCATAGAACGGTACAGAACAGTACAGGCCCTCAGGCCCTCAATGTTGTGCCAACCTTTTAACCTACTCTAAGATCAAACTACTTACAAACCCATCATTTTACTATCATCCATGTGCCTATCCAACAGTCGCTTGAATGTCCCTAATCTATCTAACTCTACTGCACCTCTGGCAGTGCAGTTCATGCACCCACCACTCTCTGTGTAAAACACCTACCTCTGACATCTCCCCAAAATCCCTTAAAATTATGACCTTTCATGATAACCATTTCTGCTCTGGGAAAAGGTCTCTGGCTATCCACTCTATCTATGCCTCTCATCATCTTGTACACTTATATCAAGACATCTCTCATCCTTCTTGGCTCCAATGAGAAAAGTCCTAGATCCCTCAACCTTTCTTCATAAGACATGCCCTCCAGTCCAGGCAGCATCCTGATAAATCACCTCTGCACCCTCTCTAAAGCTTTCACATCCTTACTATAATGAGGTGACCAAACTGAACAAAATATTCCAAGTGTGGTCTAGCCAGGGCTTTATAGAGCTGTAGCATAACCTTCTGGCTCTGAAACGTAATCGCTCTGCTAATGAAAGCCAACACACCATTTGCCTTCTTAACAACCTTATCAAGTTGGGTGGCAACTTTGAGGATCTATGGATGTGGACTCCAAGATCCCTGTGTTCCTCCACACTGCAAAATCTTTGCAGCATTATACATTTTTGTTTCAATTTGGAACAGGCTTAAATTCCTTTGTTAGCCATCAAAGGTGCATTCTTCTTTCAAGGGTTAAAGGCAGGATGTGTAGGTTAGGTGCATTAGTCAGTGGTAAACGTAGGGTAGGATAGGGGAATGGGTTTGGGTGGGTTACTCTTTGGAGAGTCGGTGTGGACCTGTTGGGCCAAAGGGCCTGTTTCCACACTGTGGAGATTTTATGATTCTTCTATGATGATATGTAAGAACATTACTCAAGAAAGGATTGAGGTAGAAAGTAGGAAACTGTAGGCCAGTCAGTTTGACATCTGTCATTAGGAAAATACTGGAATCCATTGTAAAGAAGTTCGCACCTGGACATTTAGAAAATCATAATATAATCAGACAGTGTCTACATATTTTATGAAAAGGAAATTGTGTTTGTCAAAAGTTATTTGAGGAGCTCTTAGGAATTGAGAATTATGATGTGTGAGTTAAAAATAAAATGTCCCTTATTTTAAAAGATCAGAAGAAATTTCTTCTCTGAGTGACATTAGTCTTTGTTATTCTCTACCACAAAGAGCAGTGGATACTGGGTCATTTAATATATCCAAGGTGAGTGAGTTTATTTTTGATTGATAAGGGATTAAGGCAGGAAAGTGGAGTTAAGGCCAGATCAGCCACAATCTTATTAAATGGCAGAGCTGAAAAGTGTCTCTATTTCTTTTGATTTAACAATCAGTGGATTAGAAAATGAATCTCTGCAGCTTTAAAAAGTTAATGTAATGCTTGTGCAGTCATTGATGGATCAACAGCCTTTTTGTCTGCAAAACTTTACTCACGTCTCCACCAATAACTCTGCATGTATCAGCATGAGAGCTATTAGATCCCAGATAAACAGTAGCTGAAAATGATTAATGAACTATTTCAGTGCACCCACCCCAACCTCATGGTGTTACTTTTCCTGTTTGAAAAGACTTGCCTTGTATGTTGTTGTTTTCTCTATTGCAGTTCACACCATGGTCTGCATTTATGTTTGGAATGAGGACAGGAAAAGCCTTACTTTCAAAAACAATGGGCCCTTGCTTGGTGAAAATGGGTCTCAGAAATAAAGTGCTTTGAAATAAGTTATGACTCAGGTACAGAATCTACTCAACCACATTTTTCATTTTTGCTTGCACCTTCCTGTTACTATC
Organism: Chiloscyllium punctatum; assembly: GCF_047496795.1. NCBI lineage: Eukaryota > Metazoa > Chordata > Chondrichthyes > Orectolobiformes > Hemiscylliidae > Chiloscyllium > Chiloscyllium punctatum. Next base: position 50,346,066 of record NC_092763.1, read on the forward strand.
TTGCTTTTTCGTATTAAACAGAAGGTGTTGAATTTTCTTTTTGTTTTTGTCCTCCATCCAAATTGAATACATTTTACTAGGTGCTGGTTGGAAGTAATTTGCAATGTGTATGCAAAACACAATCAGAACTCATTCTAACTCAAGTGGAGCCAAGCATGTACTTTTTCTGATTAATGAGTTGGGTTTGAAAAGGAAAAATGTCTAGCTTTCACTTCCTGCTTAAAATTAGGTAAAGTTACCATACTCACAGAGGACTGTTCTTTCATTAGAGAGAAGCGAATGGTGGAGAGTTTGACTTGAGGTTCATCACACCGCCTCAGGTAAGATTGAGAAGGCAGAGCCTTGATGCAGCCTCAACTACTGCAAGAACTGAACCTGTGCTGCTGATATCATGCTGTGTTGCAAACCTCCTGTTCGACCCACCTGAGCTAACTGAACCCCACTGACAAACGTAGGTGTGATTGCTGAATGAGGATAAGATTAGTTTTGGTCATAATTTTATCAAAGATTACTACTTGACCAAGACAAATACATTTTTTCCAAACAAATGACGCTACTATTTTTATTTTTCGAATTGTTTTCCTAAGAACTGGTACTGAAGAATCTGTATCTAGGTACCTTGCACCTGAGATGGCGCCATAAGTGGTGACTTGTAAACTTTTCACTGTATTCATATGAGTACATGTGACAATAAGGCCAATTCAAGTCAATTCAAATGGATCATCCCTAATGTTTCTGGTAAATAAAGGCATTGCCAAGCTTAGCCAAACAGAACAGAATCCATTTCGTGACCTATATGGATGTCAACCAGCTAAGATGGTGAGAATTTACAATTGGCCTGTGGTTTGCTCAGTGAAAGAGAAGAAAATAATTGGTCAGCCTTCTTGCTCCAGTGACTCCTGCTTTAAAATGTGCATGTGTTGTAAGAAAAGGATCAAATTCAAGTATGATGCCCTAGTGTTAAACAGTCTGCAACCTCTGTCTAGGCTCAAATATGCACTGTGAGTATGTGATGAGTGAATTACATTTGTGGAAATGTACCCAAGGAAAGTCATTCCATTCAGGAGGGGAAGGGAAGAAACTGGGAAAAATGTTAATGGATTATGAAGTATTTATGATGTTTATGTTGTCAGTGATTGTCATTAAGCATGCTATATCTATCAGAAAGATGAGTGGTTAACTTATCTCATTGGAGTTCAGTTTCTACACTTAAAACTGTACTTTAAATACTTCAGAATAAATAGCTTTCCACATTTGCAATTTGCCAGAATTTGTCTTGAAATTTTTGTTTGTGGGATTCCAAGCAATTCTCTTCAGTTACACATCAAACTGACCTCACGGTGCACCACTCAATAGCCTACTTACGAATAGCTTTTATAATGACTGAATACTCCTGACTGGAATCCAAATTCTTTTCTGTTGTGTGCATTATCTTCTGCAAAGCAAGACTGTGTCCAGGACAGGGAGATTGCAAATTAAGTGTTTGTTTATCTTCCTCTTGTTCCATTTTTTTTAATGGTTATTTGCTTGTGATGACTCAAAAATGTTACTTCCTTGGGTAAAAGCAGATTCACGAGTTTTTTTGTGCACTTGTTTAAATTATAAAGACTGCAAGCTATTATTATCTTCCGCCTAGGAACCCTCCAACCACAAGGGATGAGCTCAGATTTCTCCAGTTTCCTCATTTCCCCTCCCCTCACCTTGTCTCAGTCAAATCCCTCGAACTCAGCACTGCCTTCCTAACCTGCAATCTTCTTCCTGACCTCTCCACCCCCACCCCACTCCGGCCTATTACCCTCACCTTGACCTCCTTCCACCTATTGCATTTCCAACGCCCCTCCCCCAAGTCCCTCCTCCCTACCTTTTATCTTAGCCTGCTGGACACACTTTCCTCATTCCTGAAGAAGGGCTTATGCCCAAAACGTCGATTCTCCTGTTCCTTGGATGCTGCGCTTTTCCAGCAACACATTTTCAGCTATGGTTTCCAATTCTCTGATTCGCCTCACCTTCCCACCTTGAATAGAGACGTTATGCTTGCCGATTTCAAGTCCCAATGGAGCTAAATATGACACGTCCACTCAAGAAGGGAGTGGTTAGAGAACAGGAAATTATAGGCTAGTTTCTTGACATCTATCATGGGGAAAGTGCTGGAATTGATCAATAAAGAATTTACAGATGGTCACTTAGTAAAATTTCAAGTCAACTGGGAAGAGTCAGCACAGTTTTGTCAAAGAGAAATCATGTTTAAACAACATACTGTAGTTCTTTGAAAGAGCAATGTGTGCTGTGGAAAAAGGGGAGCTGTAGATAAATAATACTTGGGTTTTCAGAAGGCATTTGATAAGATGCCCAATCAAAGACTTCTGTGGAAATTAAACAGTGATGATGTGGGGATAGTGTATTAGCATGGTTATGAGATTGACCGGCTGTAGAAAATAGACGGTACCTGTAAAATTGGTCTGTGTCTAACTGGCAGGAATGGAAATGAAGACCTGAAGATGGAGGGGCCTCAACTTAATACAATCTGCATCAATAAGTTGGTTAAGGTTGGCGAAGGTATTGTAGTTAAATTCTCAGGTGATGCCACAATAGGTAGCAAAATATGTTGCAAAAAAAAATAGGTTCAGTGAGTGGGCAGAAATCTGGCAGATGTAGCATTGTGTGGAAGAATGTGAAGTTGTTTACTATGATAAGGAGAATTTTTAAAAAAAGCACAATTAAACACAGAATGATTTCAGAATTGCAGAGGGATTTAGATATAATGATGTGTGAGATACAAAATTTTAATGGCCCGTACATAACATAATCAAGATGGCTAATTGAATGCTATCTTTTATTATGTGAGGAATTGAACATAAAAGTAAGGATGTTATGTCTCAGTTATGCAGGGTATTGCTGAAACCATGCCCTAAATAATGCCTGCAGTTTGCTGTCATTACTTAAGGAAGGATGTAATTTGGCAGCTGTTCAGAGGAGGTTTAATAAATTTATACCTGGGGTGAGTGAGTTGTCTTATGAGGATAGTTAGACAGACTGGGCATGTTTCCATTAAGAGTGAATGAGCAGTGACTTGATGAAAGTGTATAAGATTCTGAATGGACTTGACAAGGTGAATGCATAAAGGATGTTTCCTTTTGTTGGTTAGTCCAGGGAGCACTGTTTCACACTTTCAGGGTAGACATGAAGAGAAATTCTGTGTGAATTCGGAACTTTTTTGCCTCAGAAGGCAGCAGAGGCAGGATCATAAAAAATATTTAAGGAAGGTATTAAACTGGAATATTGCAAGATTGGAACACACAAATGGCGCAAAGATAATAGAGAGTTTAATCAACTGACATCAGGACATTGCAAACAAGAAGAGAAATCAAAGATAAACAAGAAATAGTTTACATTGTGTACGTGGAATGACTGGTTTAATTTGGGCTGAAGAGTTTCTTTGTTTGCATGCTGTCCCTTTCCATCATCCAACGAGCAGCGAAATCGACGTTTCGGGCAAAAGCCCTTCATCAGGAAGGGCTTTTGCCCAAAACGTCGATTTCGCTCTCATTGGATGCTGCCTGAACTGCTGTGCTCTTCCAGCACCACTAATCCAGTATTTGGTTTCCAGCATCTGCAGTTATTGTTTTTACCTTGTCCCTTTCCATCAGTCTACTATTTATCAATTTTCCATTGAAAATCTGTCTGACTGCTCTAGCTGCCCTCCAACATCAGTACCACTTGCTGGTGTAGGATCCAGGGAATTGCTCAGCTCCCTTGCTTAGTGCACCCCCTCACCATTGCCACATGCTGCTGGAGGTCCCATTACACAGTAGTTGATAGATTCTTGTTAGGCATGAGAATCAAAAGTTATTGGGAGAAGATTGGAATATGGAGTTTGAAATATATGTAGGTTAACTATGATCTTACTGAAATGCAGAGCAGGATTGAGGGGCCAAATGGTTTAGTTCTGCTCCTATTTTGCATGTTTATATCATGACTTGGGTGCGTAGCTTCACTCGGCTACATGCTGAATGTCATTGCAGACTGATGAGTATCATTTGTTGTTATCTGGTGTGATACTTTCAGTATCAGAGTCATCACCCTTAATGATGGGTGATTGATCACGTACAACTTGAATGTGTCATCAGATATATCATTGAATTTGACCATTGTTTGTTACAATGTTCTATGACTTGGGCCGGACATTAACAACTTTGTAGTTGTTAGGTCACATTCCCCAAACCTTCCTGCTGACAGATGTCTATGAATTGGTCAGATGTTTCACCTCTATCTTTGGTATGACATGAACTCAACCCATGTGCTCTGAAGTTGCCTTGGGCCTTAAGCTGACCTTCATAAAACTGGAAAATTTTTCAGTCATCTCTAGAAATACCAGAGAATTTTATTCTTCACTAACTTTCATTTCCCTAAAAGATGTATTAATTTGACTGCCTGCTTTTCTTTATCAGCTATTATGTGAAGATTCATTCTACTTTGAGTAACCAAGTGTCAATGCATATTCAGACATTTGCTTTCCCTCCTTACTCGGCAGCTTTTATGCTTTTAAACAATAACCAAAATATAATATTTGTTTTGTTGTCATCATTATTTAGTTTATTTCCTTGTTCTTGCTTTAAAGGTTGCAGCTTTTTCTTTTCATATTTTATTCTTTTCAAAGAAAGAGCTGAGCAGTGCCATCAAATGGTGTTCACACCAACAAAGTATTGGTTTGGTGCCATACATGCTTTTCTCTGCTTTTGTGTCATGTCAGAAAACAAAACAGCAGAATGACTGACAATTGTGTACAGATAAGCCTTGACGATTGGTAGAGCATTTTCTTCTAGTGTTTGGGATTACTTTGGAAAAGCAGAGGTATTTTGGCCCTCTTGTGAGCTACCATTTTGAAAATTATGATGCATCTTGGCCTGCCATTTGTTTTCTTTTGAAGAGAGAAGGTGAACTTGCAATTTTCCATTTTGGTTGAAGTGTTTCACTTAATTTCATCCTTCAGCCTTGGTCGTTAGGTGTGAACTTCAGCACTGACCTCAGATTGGTAACAATTAGATGAGATTCTCTACAGGGTAGAAACAGGCCCTTTGGCCCAACAAGTCCACACCAACCCTCTGCAGAGTAACCCACTCAGACCCATTTCCCTCTGACTAATGCACCTAACACTATGAGCAATTTAGCATGGCCAATTCACCTGACCTGCACATCTTTGGACTGTGGGAGGAAACCCACAGAGACAACGTACAAACTCTACAGAGACAGTTGCCCGAGGCTGGAATCGAACCTGGGATCCTGGTGCTATAAGGCAGCAGTGCTAACCACTGAGCCACCGTGCCGAACAGGTTGTTTCACAACTTGCTGCCAATAACTTTCTAGCACCCATTTGCTGGGAAGGTTTTCTAAGTGTCAGCCCATGTAACATATTCCACAGAGACTTACTGAGACAGATATCTGGAAGTTTTTCTCACTTCTGAGGAAGGGTCACTCGACTCAAAACGTTTACTCCAATTTCCATTCACAGATGCTGCCAGACCTGTTGAGCTTTTCCAGCAATTTTTGTTTCTATATCTGGAAGTTTATTAATCATATGCACTGATCTCAGAGTTACATATTGCCTGGGTTTTATGCTTTCTTATATTACTGTTACATTAAGTACATAGTGATGTAAACAACGAGTGTTCAATTCCCACACTCACTAAAATCACTATGATAGAACCCCTCCCCGGAGGCTAAAACCAGATTCAGCAATTAGTATCCTGACTGAAAAGCATTAAGCACTTGCAAACTTTGGTGATGAGTTTGCACCTGCTTCAGAGGTGTGTTGTAACATATCTGAACAGGTTGATTTTAAGTATCTACTTCAGCAAGCAAAACAACTTGAGGCTGCAGAAAGTGCTCAACATTGGAGTCTGCAGTCCATCCTACCCCTTCCCATAGGATCCATAGACCAGAATCAGGTAGCAGCAGCTCACAAGGAACAATACATATTGAGGCATATTCTCCTAGGAGACAGCAGCTGTAGGAGAAGCTGCAAATGGAGAAGACACAAAGAGAAGTGTGTTTGGGGATGGTGTGGGGGTAGGGAAAGAGAAGCATGCAGCCAACCTATGGGCCCAGAGAAAGGAAGCTGCAGTGAAAATATGTGACATATAAATAGAGACAGGAAGATTAGCTTTGGCAGCAACAGTGACTATGTCTGAAAATATTGAATTGAATACTGAACACTTTGGGACATATTGAGAAAATGAAAAACACTCTATGAAATGCAGTATTTTTCATTTGCATTCTGGCTTGAATGCTTGGACTAACTAATGACTTATGGTGGTAGTACCAGTAAAATGTTACTTAGATATTTTTCAGCTTCTGTGTTGCCCAAATTGCTAAGCAAAATAAAGAGTGACAGAAACTTCAGGAGGTTAAATGTTAGTTTCTCAGCTAGGTTTAAAACCCCTAATTCATGTGTGTGTGTGTGTGTGTGTCTCTATGTTGGGGGAGAGGGTCATGTGAAAACAGCCGTTTCCCCTCATTGTCCTGCAAGAAACAATGGAATTTTGTAGCAGGAAGTAACATTGCAACCTTCAGATTCTGGAAGGAAAAACTACGACTTTCAGGATCTGTGCATAATCAAAGTCAACTTTATGCTTTCTGAATATAGCATATTTGTGTCAATGAAAATAGCTTACTGAATTTTTAAATGTGGAAATCCAAAAAACCCTGTTAAGAATTTCATTCTGGTACATTAACCATTTTCCCCAGATATTTCAGTAAATTCACTGGAATATGATTTTACCAAATCAATTTATATTGATTAAATCGATTTGTATTATAACTTGAGTGCATGTATTAGCTAAAATTCCAGATATGTTATTTCAGTTCTAATCTTAAAGAATACAAATTGGAGAAATGAACAGTGTGAGCCTGCCTTTTAGTAACCTATTCACTGATATTTTTATTGACAAGAATTGATTTTGGAAGTTGTACTGAAGAAAATAAATTCCATTGGAAGTGCATGTTTACAAATGGTAGATGAAGACAGACTGTATTATCTCATTAATGAAGTGCTACTAATGATCACTATCTAGCAACATTTGAGTGAGGTAGAATGCACACCACAGCAAGAAGCAACAACATCAGAGAAGGAACAAATATGCTAAGTTGTGACTTCTAGCTGTATGTCATGTTCAGAACTTAACCCTGTATCCCTATGTTTTGATGTTAAGTTCTAACACAAGCAAGCTCATAGTGACTTGTCACTTACTTCTGGCACAGGCTATGCACATAATTACCAGAATGAAAATGAGTGGAATTAATCAAATTGTTTGAGACAATCATAATTTGTTCCTGTAACAATACTAATATAATCAACTGCCAGATAGTCATCTAGGATATATATACCTTGTCGTGCCTGAAATATATGCTATTAGATACATGGTTACACAAATTGTTTAACAAGATCTAAGACACAATATTTTAGACCACTTGGAGAAATTTAATTTTTGAAGTTAAGAGAGGCATCAATATCAAGAAAGCAAACCTTTATTGTATTTTCTTCATGGGTATGAGGCAGTGATTTGTACAATTTCCTTGGCAGATACACATGAACAAGTAACATCAGTTTAGAATCTGCATGTACAGTATGAAAATAGGAAATTGCACGGGATGGTTCTAACTTTACCAAGCAAAATTCAATTAAGTAATTAAAGTAATTTTATATTATCACTTCTATAACTGAAATTGATGCCTACAAAATAAAAAAAAGTATAACTTTGCTTTGTGAGAAAAGAAGCTTGAAAAGGTGAAGAATATCAAATGGTTGCTGATTATACCACTGGCAATTAATTACTGTAGCATAAAATTGATTCCATATATTTGACATAAAAACATGAACACCAACAAGCTCTCCTGCTTAAAATGAATGTATAAATTTCAGTGTATTATGAACTAGCTTCAGTATCTAGTGTATGCTAAGTTGAGGATCTCATAGAGCTGTTAAAGATACCAGTTTGTGAAGAATGTTAGAATGAAATGCTTCAAGAAGATCTTGGATCTTTTGCAAGTATTCGTGTCCAAACTCAGATGAATGTCTTATTTGGAATCGTGGCTGATCACTAAAGATGGTTCCTTGTGGAAGCCAGATATCGTATTCAAAAAAGACCTGGATATAGCCGTAGTTGACATCACAATTATTGTCAATGATATGACACCGAAAACAACATTTAAATGGAAAGAAAAATGAAATATAAATATTTAGGTCAGAAATTAAAGACCTGACCAGAGGTTATGAAGTGAAGTACTTTGGCTTTATATGGCTGTAAAAGTGCATTTACATGTGACTGTAGCATCAATGCAAAGCAATTTCTCTTCATTTTATTTCTGAATCAGGCCTTGCCACCAAGTTTCTCCTTCAACCTACTAATGACATGGAGTGGTTTTCTCTTTTATTTACACAGAAGCTGAACTGGGGAGAAAAGGATCAACTTAAAATATCTAAATTTATTTTAATACTGCTGCATTCCAATGTTTTATCATTGAAATGTATTAATGATGGCAATTTATTTATATTAGAAAAGATGACCATTTCATAAAAGCTCAGAAATCAAACAACTGACTCAAGATTTTCCAAACCCTAATTCTCTCTGTCATCCCTTCTTGTAGAATCTTTGAAACCCACAGAAGAAATTTACCTATCTTCCAGGTTTCTACTTCCCTGGTGAATTAATCAAGAATGAACCTGCATCCACTCTGATGGGCTGTTTATTGCTTGGAAGAATATTAAGTGGCTTAGAGTGAGAGTTCCACACCCATTTGGGGAACAAATCTCACCTCCAAGAGCTGACTATCATCCAAATGAGTGTGATAGTTTGGTGGAGAGCTACATTGATGGGGGTGATTGGGTCTGGATAGGAGGATCTGGCAAGTGGAGAGAGAGGAATAGGGGATAGACTGCGCAGGCAATGTGGAGATGGGGGGAAATCCAGAGGATTCCAGCCTGGGGACAGCAGATGGTTGGTCTCCAGTGCATCCAGGGACTTATAAAGGGATTCTCTCCCCCCAGTGAACACATAAAAAACCTGTCACAAGGTTGGAAGAAACCCTTATAAGTAAAGTTGGCAGGGCAGAAAGAGGGCTTTATGCCTTTAATTTGGCACTTCAGGACATCATTTAGTCTATAAGTGGGTGTCTGGCCTGACACGTATCCAGTGGCATGGCAAAGTCTGGTGAGGTCAGTGCTTAACACTTTGCAAGGTACCCTGGCCATCATGACTGATTGCATGCCCCCACCTACCATCCCCATTTTTCCTGTGAGCCCACTCTCAGGAGAGTGTCAAATTGTGTTCCCAAACTTAGCATCACCTTTTGCCATGGTGATGCTCTGCACTTAGGGCCTTCAGTTCTGTAAAGTTATTGAATCATTATCATACTCTGTGTTTGTAAAACAACCTTCCCGTTAGTAAATTTCCTAAGATTCATTCTGCCCAATGCAGCAAAAAACTCAGATTATTCAAAGTTTTTCAAATACTGCCCCAAAATGACTCTGAAAGTTGATGCAATGATTGAGTTTGACAAAGAAATGTGAATGAACTAAAACAGTTAAAAGTGAAATTCAGCTCTGTTTTCCATAGTGCCCCAGAAACATGGAATTACACATAGAGCTAAAAGTCAGAGCCCAATCCAAACACATGAGTTATCCAGTTCAGCTTTCCTGTTCACAGGGAGGCTCAAAGTTCAGTCTCCACATTCTTGAATTTCCTATGTGTGTGCGATCATTTCTTTTTATAAACTGCATAATGGGAGATACTTGAAATGCTTTAGGAAGATGCATATTCCCACGATCACATATTTAAACTGTACATAAATTGCAATGATCCACTAACATACAAAGTGACTTCTACAAGAAATGTGGAATGCTCAGATATTCACTTGCTCTTCAGCTTCAGAATCTGTCTTATTTAGATGTTGAAGTTTGAAGTGGTTGTTTACATTGATGCATGGTTATGATTTAGGTTTTAGGCTCTAGCAACAACAACAGCACACATACTTTTCTTGTCCTTTCCCAGTATTATCACACACACCTCCCACTTTCCTCAACGTATTAATTATTACTAGGACAAGATCCAACAAAGGCCAACTGCCAAAGCGCCCACTCTTCATGAATCAGGCTGGATAGTGAAGACAATTTTAACCAGAAGCATAAATTCACTGGGTTAGAAGCAAAGCATAGGTCATTCCCCTGATCTGACCTGTGAGACATGAGGCCTGAGCAGGCTTAAGCCTTTGTAGATTTTGCCTGCTGATTATCAGTGCCCACTTAAAGTGGGTCAGAAGTGGCAGCTGGCTCATGGGCATGAGTGGACTCTAAGGCTAGAGAAGGCCATTGGTTGACCTCGAAGAAATGGTCTCCATCAAGAAAGTAAATCTTGTGAAGGAGGTTTCATTAGTTATACACAGGAGAAAAAGTGACGGGAGACCTAAATATCTCTTTGTGTTTTCTAGATGAGCATCCTAATCCTTCTGGCCTTATATAAATGAACAAACATTCTGGATGTAGGTTTGCTCGCTGAGCTGAAAGGTTTGTTTTCAGACGTTTCATCACCTTACTAGGTAACATCATTAGTAAGCCTCTGGATGAAGTACTGGTGGTATGGCCCACTTTCTATTTATATGTTTATGTTTCCTTGGGTTGGTGATGTCATTTCCTGTGGGGACACCATTTCCTGTGGTGACGTCATTTCCTGTTCTCATGGGGTGGTAAATGGGATCCAAATCAATGGGTTTGTTGATAGAGTTCCAGTTGGAGTGCCATGCTTCTAGGAATTCTTGTCTGTGTCTCTGTTTAGCTTGTCCTATGGTGGATGTGTTGTCCACAGTCAAAGTAAGATCCTTTCTCATCTGTATGTAAGGATACTAGGGAGAGTGGATGATGTCTTTTTTGTGGCTAGATGTTCATGTATCAGTGGGCCATACCACCAGTGCTTCATCCAGAGGCTCACTGAAGATGATACCTAGTATTTTGATGAAACATCTGAAAACAAACCGTCTAGTTCAGCGAGCAAACCTACATCCAGAACCTCAACTTAAGCTACAAATCTCCTCAAAACTCGCTAATGAACAGAAATGTTTCTGTTTGGGTCACTTTTTTGTACTCTTTTCCTCCTCCTGTTGCCTTCACCAGGATACCTCTTTACTTCTGTTCAAATGATGACATCAAACCCTGCTCTTCATAATTGTAGAAACCCAATGAATTTGGATGGATGTCCTTACTGCCTCCTCAGGAGAGGAGGTAACTATCCCACTGGCAGGGTCAGTATGGGTACCAACAGCTAAGGCACCTAACTAATTTTAACTGCCTACTTGCTCCAGCGAAATTGAAACTAATCCTGGAGAATCAGCTCATCCACCATGTAGTTTAGATCTGAGTGGTGCTGGAAAAGCACAGCAGGTGAGGCAGCATCCGAGGAGCAGGAAAATCGACATTTCGGGCAAAAGGCATTCATCAGGAATAGAAGCAGGGACCCTCCAGGGTGGAGAGATAAATGGGGGTGGGGGGGGGGAGGTTGGGAGAAATAGCAAAGAGTACACGAGGTGAATGGGGGTGGGGATGGAGGTGATAGGTCAGAGAGGAGGGTGAGGGAAGGTAGCAAAGAGTACACTACGTGAATGGGGTGGGGATGGAGGTGATAGGTCAGAGAGGAGGGTGGAGCAGATAGGTGGGAAGGGAGATTGGCAGGTAGGACAGGTCATGAGGACAGTGCTAAGCTGGAAGGTTGTATTCAAGCTTTATGATGACCTCACCCAATGTCTTTATACATGCAGATTTCATTGAATTGAGATCAGGAGAGGAAAACCTATTTGAATTAAAAACTGAAAGAACTGTGGATGCAGTAAATCAGAAACAAAAACAAATTTGCTGGAGAAGCTCAGCAGGTCTGGCGGTACCTGTGGTGAGAAATCAGAGTTAATCTTTCAGGTTGAGTGACTCTTCCTGAGAACCTATCTGACTTGTTGCTCATGCATTCCTTTTGCTACCCCTACTGAGATTAACTAACTCAGTATCGACAGGGAACTGAACCTGGGTGTCACTGAAAGATTAAAAAATTACGATGGTAAGTGAACACTGTGAGTTGCATACATTCTGGGAATGATATCAGAATTGCTTACTAACTGGTGTCTTATTAATGTCATACTAATTTTATTATTACAAATGCATAAACTAAACTAATAATATTAGAAGTTTCTAAAAAATCACTTTTCAGAATGATCCCCTTTAAACTTAGGATATGAATTGGTAAAGCAGACTGCTGTACAGTTAGCACTAAAGGGTTACAGTAAAATGAGGCACAGCTAGATGAGGATGACCTTATTTAGTCAGTAAGGAGGAACAGCCCATGGATCAGAATTGGACTCTGTCCCAGCTCAGTGGAAAGAAAAACTGTGTAACTCTCATCTGAGATCAAACAACAAGTCCAGTCAGATCATTATCAGGGGATTTATGCAGATTGCAAAGCAAATACTGTACACAAATCATTCCTCCTGTTGGACATGGGAAGCAAGAAACATGTGCACTGAAGAATCGATACGGCATCATGACTCCCCTGCAGAATAACGGAGTCCAGAGGAAACAAAAAGCAGAAAGTGGAAGCCGAATGTTTAAAACATCAGAGACAGAAAAGGTTGGTTTGAAAAGATAATTCCCAACCGCAGAGGTAAACCTTTTAAAGAGCTCACATTTTAAAATGTTAGTTTTACTTTAGTCAGTTTGTAGCATTACGAAGCACTTTCTGTTTTTGTTGTTAAATTTTCTCATAGAAAGTTCTTTATAATATAAAAAATATTAATATAGTAAATTATAAATTCAAAGAAAGACTGCTAGCCATCAGGAAAAGATTTTCTTTTATAATAAACAATGACTGGTAACTGAGAAGCAGGGAATACTTTGTTTTTAAAGTTCCTAACTGTACTTTTAAATTCACTCAATACCTACAACTCAAAATATCTGATTACAATTTTGCAGATTTCCAGAGAGAGCAAATTGTAAAAGTTTATGTTTTATTCACTGTATCTAGTATAATTAATCTATTGATAATTGCAGATTACCTCTGTTGCTTTGATGAACCAATTGATAACGAGTAACTTGCAGAATCACCTAAACCAATGGTAATTTGCTGATTGCCTCCACTCAAGTATCTGAGCCACTTATAGACAACACAATTATTAACCCATTAATGTCTGATGCATGGTTTCATTGATATGTCTTTGTTAGTGTGACACCTCCTGGATATAACTTTGTCAAAGGTTTACATGTTGCAGCAGTTCTGTCCAGCTACATTCTCACTCTGATGGAGTTTCTCATCAGTGCATGGTCCCAGAATTTTTGCCAAACTCCTCTGTATTACTTGATCTAGTGACACAGACAGACATCCCCTGGACCATTCTGTCTTTATGGAGGGATTTCCCGTGTTCATTCTTACTACACATTCTGAAGTTCATTACCTTCAGGATACACCTGATAAACGTTTTTACCATGTGGTGTCGAGAAGGAACTTTGGTAAGGTCCTGAATTTCGAGATTCTTCCCAATATCACTGGAAACCTTTCTTGGAGAATAATTCAGCATTAGTGTCAGGATGACTTGCTATTATGCAGTCTACCAGAAGCTATGTTTCATTTTCACACACCCATAAGTTGCAGCATTCCTTTTACTACCTTCATAATCTTAAACAGCTCTATAATCTTAAATTTCAATGCTTCTGCCAGTTTGCTCTCTTATATTTGCATTAGCAATTAATGGGTTAATGTTCTCCAGAGGACATAACAATATAGCTGAAAAATGTGTTGCTGGAAAAATGCAGCAGGTCAGGCAGCATCCAAGAAGCAGGAGAATCGATGTTTCGGGCATAAGCCCTTCTTCAGGAATGAGGAGGGTGTGCCAAGCAGGCTAAGATAAAATGTAGGGAGGAGAGACTTGGGGGAGGGGTATTGGGAATGCGATAGGTGGAAGGAGGTTAAGGTGAGGGTGATAGGCCGGAGAGGGGGTGGGCGTGGAGAGGTCGGGAAGAAGATTGCAGGTCAAGAAGGCAGTGCTGAGTCCGAGGGTTGGGACTGAGATAAGGTGGGGGGAGGGGAAATGAGGAAGCTGGAGAAATCTGCATTCATCATAAGAACATAACCTGGTACAGGACTGAGGTAATACCGTATTCTTGGAGGTTCTGCCTTTTGGAAGAGGCCCCATCTGCTAACTCAGATGGATGTAAAAGTTGAACTGACATCTCTATTTATTCAAATGTGAAAGATTTATTCCAATCCTGGCCAACAATTATTGCTCAACTATTACCACAAGTAATAAATTGCTTGGTCATTAAACTCATTGCTTGTTGTGGGATCATGCTGTAGGTTAAGTGCTGCATTCATCTATATATAACTTCAAAATAAGTCATTTATTGATGTGCTTTCTAGTGTTGGAGAGCTATTAAAGGCACTCTGTAAATGCAAGTCTTTCTTGTATTAATTTTTGTCACCTGGTAAATAGACGAACAATTTGTGGGATCTGTTCCTGGTCTTGATGTAAGTTGTCATTCGCCAATGCAGGATGCTAAAGATTAACAGGGAAGGTTGCTCAAACCACCTATCAATATTTTAAACTCTAGTCTATGCTCAGCTGATTATCAAACTTAATTAAACAGTTCACTTAAAAAGGCAAAATACTGCAGATGCTGGGAAATATGAAACAAAAACAGAAAATGCTGGAGAAACTCAGCAGGTCTGGCATCATCTGTGGACAGAAAAATAGAATTAACATCCAAACTGTGGTATGACTCTTCAGAATTAGAAACAAACAGTTCACTTAAAATCTTCCAGATCTAGTGGGCATTGCTGAAATGTTTTTTCTTAAAAGTTGAAACCATTAGTATATGTTTTAGTTTGCATGGGATGTCTGACTCTTATTAGTGACAACTTCCTTCAGGGGCAGAGTTGTCCTTTAAGTTGTGCTGATGAGATTGGACCTTGCCTGGTTAAAAGAGGATAGAATTCAAGAAATGTAGTTGGCGCCAGTTTGACAGCATCATTTATTTTTTACAAAAGCAAAATATTGCGATGTTAGAAATCTTAAATTGAAAACAAATTGGAAATATTCAGCAAGTTTGGCAACATCTGTGGAGAGAAACATAGAGTTAACATTTCAGATCTGTGATGTCATCTCATTTGATTTTAGCCTGTTTGATTTTAGTGCTATTTATTTCCAAATTGCAATATCAGTTTTACACATTTTTGAACATAGAATTATTGAACTTTTGCAATGATTTGGATATGAAATCAAAATGATCTAGTTGACATAAATACCCAATGGCATACTGGAAGCAGCTAAATTTGAACTTAGATATGAACAAGGGAGTCGATGCATCATGTTTCATATGAGCGTGTTGTTGCACACAAATTCTACTCTAGGTTGCCATTGTGAGGCAGTATTTTTTAATGGAGATTCTTAAATCCATAAGAACTCAAGTTTCCATTTGACCTGTTAAGTTCTATACCTTTCTTTCTGGGCCCCCAGACTTTAATTTCCATGATCTTGGTGCTTTAACTCCAAATAGGAAGAAAATGAATTGTATTACTAACAGGATTTTAGCAAAGTGTTACAGTAAGTGAGTGAGATCTTTGTACTGAGCAGATTCAAATATGGGGAAAATGCCCAGCCATCAGTTAGTTTATAGGCTTTGCCCATTTCAAATTTGAATGAGTCCATTAGAACATCACAGCTTTTTCAACTTACACTTCTCTTTTTTTATTATTAGCTGAGGCATAGATTACAAGTGCAAGGACATTATGCTGGAATTGTATGAAACCCTAGTTAACCCACGACTGGAGGACTGCATTCAGTTCTGGTCTCTAGGAAGGATGTGATTATATTAGAGAGAGTGCAGAGGAGATTTAGCAGGGCACTGGTTGGGCTGGAAGGACTGAATTATTAAGAAAGATTGGAGAGGGTAGAATTGTTTACCTTGGTATATCAAAGGTTGAAAGAAGTCCTGATAGAAGTGTATAAGATTATGAGTGGGATAGGTAAGTTGTTAGGAGGGCTGTTTCTCCATTGAGAGATCAATAACCTGGAAACAAAGGTTTAAGATATGAGCCAGAGGCTAAAATGAGAATTCAAAAGAATTGTTTTCACCTAGCAGTTGGTGAGAGCCTAGAACTCACTGCCTGAAAAGGTGTCTATGTCAGAAAAAATTCATAATGTTGAGCAATATTTGATATTCACTTGAATTACCATAACTTCCAGGGCTATGGGCCAAAAGCTGGAACATAGGATTGATGTAGTCAGATCTTTGTAAACTGGTGAAAACATGATGGGTCACATGGCCTCCTTCTGTGCTGTAAAAATGTTACGAGTCTCTTCCATATGAGTTGGAAGAGCTGGTGGGTACACGTTTGATGTTGTGAGCATTTTGGAATGAAGGATTATGATTATTTTCTGGTAAGATGGTGGTAGAGTAGGGCTTCTGAGCCCAGCGCTTGTCTACTCCATCTGCTTTTCCTTTCATTTTCTTTTCTCTATTCTATTACTTACCTCTTGTTGAAGAGTATGGTCACGGCGACGACATCAGTGGCGGTGAATGAACCCAGCATGGACTTGAGTGGGCCCAGCACTGACTCATGGTTGCTATGGCGGAAGTGAGTTAGTGTTCCTGGTGGTGACAGTGTCTGGTTTGGGTCAGTGCAATATCCAGCAACATTAGTGGCACCTGCATTGGTGAGGTCCAGCAAGAAATAATAGTGGCGATGGCATTGGTAGAGGCAGGATGGTGTCGAAGAGTGGCAACATTGTACAACACATTTCACTGTGTTTTGTGACAAAGGACATGAGACAACAACAAACAAATAAATAAATTAACATTACACGGCCATATCCATAGACTTAATTAGGTAAAATAATTGTGGCATCTAGTCCAAGACAATCTTGTGTCTCAACCATGCTATGTTTACTGAGCTCAACATGGAAGTGGTAAAGACACTGGTTTTATGTTGATCATCTTGATTTAGAGAAACATCATTGTCAAGTTTGATTTCATTTAATGATAAGATTAGGATTGCTAGCAGTGCATCCTGTGGTTGAATGGCCTGGATTTGCACATGTGAAATTGCCATTTCAGCAAGGTTATAGACCTAGTAGCTATGGAATGATCCCTATCAATACATTATTGCTTGTATGGAAGAAGGACAGAGAATGAAAAACAGGTATAACTTGCATTTATATAGTGCCTTTTATGTCTTCAGAATATTTCAGTATGTTTCACAGCAACTGAATTACTTGAAGTGTGGTCACTATTGGAATGTAAAAAAAACACATTAGTTAAATTGTGCACAACAAGGTTCCACAAATTGCAATTAAGTTTCCATATAATATATTTTTGTGATATTGGTTGAGGAATAAATGTTCATTAGCAAATCAGAAGCATTCCGCTGTTCTTCCTAGAATATTAACATGTAATTTTCAGTTTGCACTACAGGCAGGAACAGGAAAACAAGGCACTGGTTTAGCTTTTGACTAGAAAAGCTGAATATGTGGAAAAAAAAGTAAATAAATCACCTAGCTGTATTGGTCATAATACTAGAGGCGCTAGCTTAAGCATAACATTTCCCAAACCATCTTAGCACCAGTATTATGTTAAGATTTCTTGTCTGAATTATTTTTGGAGGTCAGCATTTGTTGTTATGCAGACAAACATAACTATTCTCTAAAGTAAGATCACATAACATTGAATAGAATAGCCATAGTTTTTTTTTGCTGATATCAATTAAAGAAGAAAATTGGTTATGACACTGAAAGAATTTATTGTTCTTCCTCAAATAATGTTGCAACAACAACTGGACAGGAATATAAATCTTCAATTTGCACCTTCATCCCGAGATCACACAACAATCCTCAGTACTACACCAGGGTTTCTGTTTAGCTTAATCTGGTGACAATATTAATGAGGATTTTACTAATATATATAGTGGTATTACATTATGAACACCCTAAATCACTTAACTGAAGCTGTCTTTCAGAGAGTGTGAAAATACTGTTGATGTGCTTAAAACAGGAAGAGAATTTCATACAGCAAATATTGTAACCAGGAGTATGAATTCAAAGTTAATGAACACCACATAACCAATGGTTTTTCACGTTCTGTGACCTGAGTTCAAATTGGGCCCAAAAAATTATTGAAAAGTTTCTTATCAAATTGCTATTTTATTCAAAGCATTTCATGCAGTGTGTGCAATAACCTTCATTATGTAAGAAGAAATGTTCCATTTTCCTGTAGTAAAATTGTTCATTCTGCGAAGCACAATTGTCAGCATAAAGTCATTTTTGTTTCCAAGTTCAGAGCTTGAGTGCCGTGTAACTGATCTTGTACCAACACAGTTAAACATCGTGTTCATTAGTAACAACTAAAATGTAGTGGCCAACTTGCAGTATACTTGTAAAATAGTTTTTGGCTTGCTGCACACTTGTTGAACCATTTTGACAAAAGTACCTTCATCTGCTTATCAGCCTGCTTTTGGGAATAATGCTTCAGCAGTGGCCGTAAAAAGTTAACACTTCCAGAGATTACAGAAATGGAAAAAATAGATTACAGGGACATTACTAAAATTGACATTTGCAGTTTCTTGTTGAGAAATACAGTAAAATATGGGTCAAACCTATATCCAAACCTGTATCATATCCAATATTTATCTTATAATTTTATAGCCAAATTGCATCTGCAGTTAAAAGGTCAGTGATATTAGTCGTGTTTAGATAACTATGTCTGAAAGCAGGTTCTTGACCTTTACCAGGGCTTCAGCTTATTCCTGCTTGATAAAAGTTAAATACATCAGCAATGGGGAGTGAAAATAGAAATTATTTCATTTATTTGCTTGCACGCTTTCCAAATTTATTGTTGCATGTCGCAACAGGAGACTTATTTTTATAATTTGAGCAGTCTAAGTCAGAGAATCATAGAGTTGTACAGCACAGAAACAAGCTCTTCAGTCTAACTCTTCCATGCTGACCAGATATCCTAAATTAATCTAGTCCCATTTGCCAGCATTTGGTCCATATCCCTCTAAACCCTTCCTATTCATACAACCATCCACATGCCTTTTAAATGTTGCAATTGCACCTGTCTCCACCACTTCCTCTGGCAGCTCGTTCAAGACATGCATCACCCTCTGCATGAAAAAAAGGTCCCTTTTAAATCTTTCTTCTCTCGTCTTAAACTTATGGCCTCTAGTTTTGGAGTCCCCCAACCCAGGGAAAAGACCTTCTCTATTTACCCTATCCATGCCCCTCATGATTTTATAAGGTCACCCCTCAGCCTCCGATGTTCCAGGGAAAACAGCCCTATCCTGTTCAGCCTCTCCTTATAGCTCAAATAGAATCATAGAGTCATAGAGATGTACAGCATGGAAACAGACCCTTCGGTCCAACCCGTCCATGCTGACCAGATATCCCAACCCAATCTAGTCCTATCTGCTAGCACCCGGCCCATATCCCTCCAAACCCTTCCTATTCATATACCCATCCAAATGCCTCTTAAATGTTGCAATTGTAACAGCCTCTACCACTTCCTCTGGCAGCTCAGTCCATACACGTACCACCCTCTGTGTGAAAATATGCCCCGTAGGTCTCTTTTATTTCCTTCCTTTCTCACCGCAAACCTATACCATCTAGTTCTGGATTCCCCGTTCCCATGGGAAAAGACTTTGCCTACTTACCCGATCCATGCCCCTCATAATTTTGTAAGCCTCTATAAGGTCACCCGTCAGCCTCCAACACTCCAGGGAAAACAGCCCCAGCCTGTTGAGCCTCTCCCTATAGCTCAAATCCTCCAATCCTGGCAACATACTTGTAAATCTTTCCTGAACACTTTCACGTTTCGCAACATCATTCTGATAGAAAGGAGACCAGAATTGCATGTAATATTCCAACAGTGGCCTAACCAATGTCCTGTACAGCCGCAACATGACTTCCCAACTCCTGTACTCAATACTCTGACCAATAAAGGAAAGCATACCAAACGCCTTCTTCACTATCCTATCTACCCGTGACTCCACTTTCAAGGAGCTAGGAACCTGAGCACCAAGGTCTCTTTGTTCAGCAACACTCCCTCGGACCTTACCATTAAGTGTATAAGTCCTGCTAAGATTTGCTTTTCTAAAATGCAGCATCACGTATTTATCTGAATTAAACTCCATCTGCCACTTCTCCGCCCATTGGTCCATCTGGTCATGATCCTGTTGTAATCTGAGGTAACCCTCTTCACTGTCCACTACAGCTTCAATTTTGGTGTCATCTGCAAACTTACTAACTGTACCTCTTATGCTCGCATCCAAATCATTTATGTAATTGACAAAAAGTAGAGGACCCAGCACTGATCCTTGTGGCACTCTACTGATCACAGGCCTCCAGTGTGATAAACAACCCTACATCACCACCCTCTGTCTTCTACCTTTGAGTCAGTTCTGTATTCAAATGGCTAGTTCTCCCTGTATTCCATGAGATCTAACCTTGCTAATGAGTCTCCCATGGGGAACCTTGTCGAACGCCTTACTGAAGTCCATATAAATCACATCTACTGCTCTGCCCTCATCAATCCTCTTTGTTACTTCTTGAAAAAACTCAATCAAGTTTTTGAGACATGATTTCCCACACACAAAGCCATGTTGACTATCCCTAATTAGTCCTTGCCTTTCCAAATATATGTACATCCTGTCGCTCAGGATTCCCTCCAAAAACTTGCCCACCACCGACATCAGGCTCACCGGTCTATAGTTCTCTGGCTTGTCGTTACCACCCTTCTTAAACAGTGGCACCACGTTAGCCAAACTCCAGTCTTCCGGCACCTCACCTGTGACTATCAATGATACAAATATCTCAGCAAGAGGCCCAGCAATCACTTCCCTAGCTTCTCACAGAGTTCTAGGGTACACCTGATTAGGTCCTGGGGATTTATCCACCTTTACCCGTTTCAAGAAGTCCAGACATCCTCCTGTATAATTTGGACATTTTGCAAGATGTCACCATCTATTTCCCTACAGTCTATATCTTCCATATCCTTTTCTACAGTAAATACTGATGCAAAATACTCATTTAGTATCTCCCCCATTTTCTGCGGCTCCACACAAAGGCTGCCTTGCTGATCTTTGAGTGACCCTATTCTCTCCCTAGTTACCCTATTGTCCTTAATGTATTTGTAAAAACCTTTTGGATTCTCCTTAATTCTATTTACCAAAGCTATCTCATGCCCCCTTTTTGCTTTCCTGATTTCCCTCTTAAGTATAATTCCTCCAACCCTGGCAACATTTTTGTAAATCATTTCTGAACCCTTTCAAGTTTCACAACATGAAGGATGTGGAGGGAGACCATAATTTCACACAATATTCAAAAATTGCCCTAACCAATGTCCTGTACATTGCAACATGACCTCCCAACTGCTAATTAGTTCTCTGACTAATAAAGGAAAGCATGCTAACTATTTTCAGATGGGACACTATCTTCAAATGCAGAACCCTAAATTGAGCATGGAGTGCTACCAGGGAATCCTCAAAAGCAGGTGGACTTTCCTTCCACCCAGCAGCTTACAGGAGACAGGACATAAAGGACCGGTAGTCTTCTAATGCAGGAGTGAATAAATGGTTAATGAAAGTGTAATAGACCCTTCCCGTGAGAATAACATTGTCTTTCCTGAAAATCGTTTCGGTTTTGGGATCAGTACTTTGAAAATTGCTTTTGGCCCTCCATAGCCTGTTAACACGGTCCTTCAGGACTTTAACCAATGGTTCATTAAATGTCTGTGTGTTTCCGTCTCTCCCACCATCCTCCACTCAGCCATCACTTTGAAAGTATCACAGCACCCCAGAGGTGTCAGGAGACTAACAGTCAGGGATTGTGATGTCCAAAGTGCAGACATTTGAAGAAGATCTCACAAACACCAATCAGATGAAGAATCAGTTTAACATAGTTGCTTTGTAGGAGAGACTGTCAGAATTCCCTTATTTCTTCAAATAGTGTAACAAAATCTTTGGTCTGAATATATGAATCGCAGTTGACATAGCATCTCCTGGAAAGGATGGTACCTCCAAGAATGTACTGCAGTGGGGAGACAGATAATTATGTCTTAGAGTTTTATCAAAGCTGCTCCTAATGTAACTGCACTGCAGCAGCTCTGAAGAAATTCTGGGACTATGGCTTTTAATCCTAGAATGATGAATTGACTCATAATTCTTTGAACCCAAGGGCAAACTAAGTACAGACCAATTAAAACAAGTAATGTCAGTAAGATGTAAATATGGCTGGTGGAGACGGAAACACACAGACCCAGGTACAAAAAGTGCCAAGTGCTATAACTTTTTCACTGAAAACAACAAATTGTGGAGATAACAGTGGGACAGGCAGCATCTATGGATACTGTCTGATCTGCTGTGATCTCCAGCTTTTGTTGTTTTCAGTACAGGTTCCAACATCTGCAATAATTTTCTCCTATAATTTTTCACTTGTGTTAAGTGCATGCAGGCACTGTTATTGAAATCAGTACAGTTGGAACACCAGCCAAATACTTGAGCACAATGAATGAGTTAACAATGACCAGTACTGGAAATTTGTCAATGTCATCTTTTTTATTATTGTGCTGGAGTTGAGATTTGTGTCTGGAAAATGTTTGGTAAAAATACTGTAGGTTTTAAATCAAATCTCACCAAATCACTGTTTTCTCAGTTGTGTGCCAAGGGAGGGACAAATGGTTTCATTGTAATAACACTAGATGCTGGGGTAAATTGTGAGGCCCAGCTGGGATGAGTCATTTTATTTAAAACATGCTTTTCCTTATGTAGGAGTACTGGATGGTATCATGGGTCCGAACACTGTAAAGCTTTTTATATCATAGTTTAGGGCTTTTGAGAGGGCCGTCGAGACAGAAATCCATTTTTGTTGCCTTGTGGGAGTGAAACTGAGTTTGAAACATTGTACTTCCTCAAAAGATATCTCTCCTGACTTAAACATTCAGGACTGAGATGCCATTAGCAGAACAAAGTTTCCCTTCTCTATGTATTGGACGGTTATGACGAGATTGCCATTTTTGATAGCACACTGGCAATGTAAGAATGCTGACAGGTCACTCCACTGTTTTGTAGGGGG
Organism: Chiloscyllium punctatum; assembly: GCF_047496795.1. Taxonomy (NCBI): domain Eukaryota; kingdom Metazoa; phylum Chordata; class Chondrichthyes; order Orectolobiformes; family Hemiscylliidae; genus Chiloscyllium; species Chiloscyllium punctatum. The sequence goes on from NC_092763.1 coordinate 50,369,211, forward strand.
AACTGAAATACGGTTGATCATTTTTCTTTGTTGTTCCTGGTTTAATTACAATAAGAATAATACCGACAACACCATTACTCCAAGCACTGCCTGGAAATAAACTGAATTATAAAAGTTTACTGAACAGAGCTTGGAGTGCTGCCTTGAAAACTCAGTGGGTAGAGGTCGTACCCATTGTCACACAAAGACGAAAAAGCCCAAGAATCAAACCTGAGGCCATATCGTAACCTGGCAGTGGTGTTGAGCCATCTCACCACACTCAGGGAGGAAGTTGCACATCTGAGAGGATCTGGTGAATCAAACAGTTCTCTTTAACAGGCAGTTTTTGTTCATTGGGAGTGGTGCTCACTGTGGGACTGCAGTCAGTTTCAGAGGGAGACATGGTGTAGAGATGGAAGCTACCTTAAAGATGAATCAAGGGATTTACTGGGACTAGTTTGATAGAGCCCATGAGGGGTCTGGGAGTACAGGATCATCAGACAGAGGTGGTGAGGAAACTGGGGGCTGTGAGAATTAAAGTATGGGATGTCTTCCGATGGCCACTGGAGGCAACCATTCATTTTACCCAGCCACAAGCCTGCTACATTTCATCTAGCAGATTGGACATGGCAAAATCCCAGTGTCCATGGGAAGAGATTGTTCAGTGACCATTGATTGGGAACTTAAGAGCCTCCATTTGCACCCTGGTGAGTGTGCTTCCCGGCACCTCTGCTGTCAATGATAAAATGACAGGCTGGATGGGTAGGCGGTGGGCTGGGCTACATTCCAGTTTTACAGGTCCCCACATCTGCCATCCCACACAGGAAAGCCTCGTCTGTGCTGTATTCCCTGATCTTAGATGTGGAATGCATTTAGGGTTCTAGAGGTACCTTCAGTACCTCTGTACTAAACATAGGGAAAGAAAAAATAGTTCATGGGAGCAGCAGAGCCAAGACCGGTCCTATTCCCATCTGACATGCTGCCATACATACTTTCCCAATGGAACCATTAATCAGATATCGAACATTTTAATTCTGGTTATTTTCTTCCCTCCATGTTCAGGTCTCAAAGTGCAGTTGTAACATCCCAGCTACTAATTGGCTGAAAATAGTTAATCGAGCGCAAGGAATTAAAATTTCTATCTGGTGTTTTGGCTCAGTGCTACAAGAGTTGAATTGTCACCTCATTACAATTTGAGGAATGACACCCAGATAACGTTGTGTGACAGGGAAAGATAAGACCTATCTTCCCTCACTTTCTTTTATTCATTCACGCGATGTGGACATCATTGATTGGGCCAGCGTTTATTGTCCGTCTCTATTAACTTTTGAGGAGGTGATGGTGAACTGCTTTCTCGAACCATTGCAGTCCTTTTGTGTTGATACACCTAGAAATATGTAAGGGAAGGAGTTGAATGATTTTGACCCAGTGACACTGAAGGAATTGGTCACATGGTGAGGTGAAGGTCTTTGTTTGGTGCCCAGCAGAAGTCAGGTGTTTGGACCTGAGACAGAGAAGTGAGGAAAAGACAAAAAAAGGAAGGTTACTCCACTTTCTCTGTCTTGCATTGTCCCGAATGATCAGTTCAAGTATAGTATTGCTAAAGACTTTGAAACTCCTTTGTTTTTGAAAAGCAATTTGCATGCCCCAGAGCAGGGCATGGAGTGGGGAGCAGGTAGGTGGGTGAGCGTGATGAACAAACCAGAGACGGAGCGAAACTATAGTGATTGTTTATTTATTAATCTGCATGCTGCATAATGGTTATTGTCGTAAGTACCTTAACCATATTGACCAGAATTCATCTCTGTTCTGATCTAATCTCAGCTAAGTGGAACAATTTAAACGCTGTAAACGCCCGATCAGATATATTTAGGGAAGTGAAGATTTTGCTTATCATGATGATTTTTTTGCTTGAAAATGTGCGTGTGTATGGACAGCAGGCAAAGATTAGACTGAGCTCATTCACAATGCAGTCTATGCTTCCATAACCTGTCAACACCGTCTCAACTCACAGGTAAAGAATGGACACTTAGTAGGGGTAGTCAGGAAGGGCTGCTGCTTACGGAACTGAAACTCCTCAAGCAGCAGCTTCTTAGTTACTGCTTCTCAGACTCGATAGTAAGAAGAAAAAAGAAGGAAAGTAAAAACAGTTGTTACCAGAAGAGTTCAGTAGAGGTGCCGTAATGTGTCTACATTTCAGTTCCATCATTGAAACAAAGAAATCACTTTACCCTCCTCTCTACATGAATATGGACCCATTCGTTAAATGTTGGCAGGAAATCGTACATTTTTCTTGGCTCTGATGACAGGAAGTACTCCCGTCACCCTGTCGCTGAGAAGGTTTCTCTACAGCTCTCTCTACTGCTATTTTTGCTAAAGGCTCGGAGACTCTGTCCTGAAAGAATTTGGAAAACAATTTACTATTTGTATTGTAATGAGGCAAGCATGGAAGGAAGTCAAATGTGTTAGTTTTGCATTGCAACTGAAATCTTAATTCTAAATTTGTTTTAGAATTTAATAAAGCATCTTCAAAAAGCACAGACCTCTCAGTTTAATGTTTCATTTGAAATGTTACTAAATTAATACCGAAAAGAACTATTTTTGACCACTTGAGATTGACACCAAGAATAATTTTTAACTGTCCTATAATATGCAAATTTCTGTAAAGTGAATTTACACAGGAGAGCTAAACATTCACTGGTTTGCTGGCTTATTACTTTACATTATGTATCTATCTTAGCAAAAATGCAGTTTCCAAATCAACAGGTTTATTAGTAATATTTTAAAATATTTTGGGACTTAAATGATTTCTACACACATGCTTTCAGCTTCAGCCACAATTCTGATTTATATCAGTTACTTAGTTTCTTTATAGTTTATGCATCAAAGTACAATGAATACAGGTCATTGAACAGATTAAATTAATCAAACATAGGTCCATTAAACCATTGAATACTACAATAAAGCCAACATCGTAGCATTTCAGTGGGATTTTGAGGCTGGAATGTGTTGTAACAGAATACTCATTCAGAACTTAAACACTGCTAAATAGAGACTGCAAGTTGAAGATTCCATTTTGTGCTCACCAAAGTAGCAAATAGACTTGAGCAAAAGGACACCACTTTATATGGTGTGAGAGGACAGTACTGATTGATTAGACCATCAATGGTATGGAGATGCAGCAGAAACAATTAACTGTCAATCTTAATTCTTAGATCAGGTAGATAGTTTGCGATTAGTCGGGGTTTGCCATGGGGTTGCAGCAGATGTTGGGTGTCTCCATGCCCCTCTTTTGAAAACAGTGCAACATATGGACAAATTTTACTTGCATAAAACAGGTCCTGTGTATTTATATATGTAACTCCTTGAATGCTTCAATGCATCACACTGTGAACATGACCGAGGATCTTTATTTTGTTTTCAGTGTAACTCTTAGCATAATTCAGCCTGTTCCATTGTTAGTTTTTGTTGAGTTTGTTTGTCTCAGTGGGTGACAATGGAAGTATGAGAATTTAGCTCAATGTTTCTCCATTGGGAAACGTTCCTACATGTTTGCTATCGAGTGATTTCTCCTGGGTTGTATGATCATTTCCTTGTGGTAAAATGGCTTGCTAATATTTAGTTAGTATTAAAACTTGCATCACTATAGTGGTTAAGTTATTGTAGAGCGACCTGTATACTTGGAACTATACCAGGAAATAATTCAACATTTCCACATGAAGGAGTTGATGAATCAAGAAAATGCATACTTCTTCCTTTCTTCCACAGATACCCCAGCCATTAATACACCCTAACCAGTGAACCAGTAAGTTAGCTGCAGCCCAATTTCTGTTGCTCTGTGGACCTCAGTGTACTTTCTGGAATAGTTCATGTTACTTTCTCAAGAACTGCACAATCTCAGGATTTTGTCAGAGTTAGGATTTATGGGGAGGGATTAGAGGGGTGAGAGACATGGGGAGTTGAAAGGAACAGAAGGACGATAAAGATAAAAGGGCATACAGACAGACAGACAGCGCGAGAGAGGGGGAGAGAGAGCTAGAGAAAGATAAAGAGAAGCAAAATGGAACAGTACGATAAACAAACAATTGTTCCTGACTGTATCTTTTGATGAATGTTAACAATTTGCTTGGCCTTTTGAGCTGTGACACTCAAGATATAACCTTTGTTTGGAATTTGGCTAGAGATAGATTGCATTACTTGTAAATGATACTTACTGTACTTTGATTAGCATATCTGAAAAACTGAATTAATCAGAACTGAAGACAGGCCAGTAGTATCAAAAAAGGGTCAGAGCAGAAAATGAAGGAGTTTGGCTTTCAGTCATAAGGCAAGAAAGGAGTAAGAAGGTGATCAAAGATGACAGGACGGAGCCAACATTTAGAATCATAAAGTCATAGCAGAGAAACAGACTCTTTCAGTCCAACTTATCCATGCCAATCAAATTTGGCCCATATCCCTCTAAAATCTTCCTATTCATCTACCTATCCAAATGTCGTTTAAATGTTGTAACGGTACCTGCATCTATCTTCCTCTAGCAGCTCAGTCCACATACGAACCACCCTCCATGTGAAAAAAAATACCCCTCAGGTCTCTTTTAAAGCTTTCTGCTTTCACTTTAAAAATATGCCCTCTAGTTTTGAACTCCCCTATCGTAGGGAAAAGACATTATTATGGTAAATGTCAAGGAGGATCCAAGAAGTTTCAGACAGGACAAGAAAAATAGAAAGTTAAATCTCACTTAGTGGAGGAACCACAGGGTGGTACGGCAGAAACTGACCATCCAGCGCTGCTCATAGGGATATTTTGACTTTAGCTGTATGCTTGACCCAAGCCTAATATGACATGTGAAACCCTCTCACATTATAGATTCCCACTGATTAGTTCAACATTTTTCCTTTTCAATTTCTCTCCCGATCTGTTGCTGGGAACAGTCTTACATAACACTGAAGTAACTCTTTATCATAAATGAAGCCAAATTTAACATTTAGACATAGTTTACGGTCAATAATGTGACATCGCTAGGCTATCGAATAGTGGGCTTCCTGAAGAAGGGCTCATGCCCAAAACGTTGATTCTCCTGCTCCTTGGATACTGCCTGACCTGCTGCGCTTTTCAGCAACACATTTTCAGCTCTGATCGCCACCATCTGCAGTCCTCACTTTCTCCTATCAAATAGTGGGACCAATAAGTTAAATGCATTCCTGTCTTGTCTGATATTCAGTACATGTTCAGCTAATCCTGCTGGCTTTCCTACACAAATGTTGCACTTTGTTCCCTCTGCTGGTGGTGGCAAGTCCCTCTTATTCAATTAGGACTAACCTCAGAATTTCTGACATGGTCATTCTCTTGTTTCATTGGGTAGGGTACAATTTTTTAGATTAGATTTAGATTAGATTCCCTACAGTGTGGAAACAGGCCCTTTGGCCCAACCAGTCCACACCACCCCTCTGAAGAGGCACCCACCCAGACCTATTTCCCTCTGACTAATGCACCTAACACTATGGGCAATTTAGCATGGCCAATTCACCTAACCTGCACATCTTTGTACGGTGGGAGGAAACTGGAGCACCCGGAGGAAACCCACGCAGACACAGGGAAAATATGCAAACTCCACACAGACAGTCGCCTGAGGCTGGAATCAAATCTAGGACCCTGGTGCTGTGAGGCAGCAGTGCTAACCACTGAGCCACTGTGCCGCCCTGTCACATTTGCTTCGTCACATTTGTTAATATTTATGGTTATGTGAGGTTACTTGCTTTTGTAGTAAGAATAAAAAGGATAGAATTTTGTTTTAAGAGTGAAACTTCTCAATGTTGATATTCTTAGAGCATTAGGTGTATTCATATAAAACATGGACAGCTGTCTGGCAGGTACAACAAGTGGTTTAGAAGGTAGATGCCATATTTGGCTTTATTGAAAAGGGAGTGGAAAACAAAACTACCACAGCTCTATAAGGTTATGGTTAGACCCCAGCAAGAGTTCAAGGCACAGTTTTGGTCTCCATTTCTAAGGAAGAAATAAGTTTGTATAGTCAGTGCTACAGCAAAGGTTTATTGGATTGACTCACGATTTGTGAGCATTATCCTATTTGAGAAGCTGAATATGTAGTGCTTGTAATGAGGTCAGCCGGGTGGACCTCATAGGATATGAGTTCCCTGATCAGGGACCCTTGGCTGCCAGATATAAACAGGAATGTCAGACATTCTGTTCATACTGAGAGCTGGTTCTGAAAGAGTTGGATCAGCATCAAGGACTCTCAATGTGTAAACAAAGGGTGAATTATTGATGGGATACTGGGCTCTGTGGAGTTATTTCAAAATAAATTGGGTGTAACTCTCTGGGGTTTAGAAGTTTGAGAGGTGAACTCATCAAAAATACAATATTCTGAAGAAGTTTGATAGGATAGACATTAAGAGATGGTTTACTCTTACTAAGGGGTCTATGATACAGAGTTAGTGTCAGAGATTGATCAGACTGAGAGTAAGAGCAATTTCTTTACTCAGGTACATATGTATCTTTGGAAGTCTCTATTCCAAAGGCTTGTGGGTGCTGCCTTATTGAAAATATCGCCTTTGCTTAGATTCATATTTCATCAGTAAAAGCTCCCTTTAACAATAACATTATAAATTAACAGTAAATTCTCATCTATTTCCTCAGCAGTGGTGATGGGGTCAAAACATAAACAATATGTATATTTCTTTTTACCTCATTAAAAATCTTGAATCCCAACAGTGTGGAAACAGATCATTTGGCCCATCAAGTCCACACTGACCATCCAAAAAGTATCCTACCCAGAACCATTCCCCTACTACTCTACATTTTCCCCTGATTAATCCACCTAACCAACACATCCCTGAACTCTATGGGCAATTTAACATAGCTAATTCACCTCACCTGCACATCTTTGGACTATGGGAGGAAACCAAAGCACCTGGAGGAAACCCACGCAGACATGGGGAGAACGTGCATACTCCATACAGACAGTTGCCCGAGGATGCATTCGAACCCAGGTCCCTGGCGCTGTGAGATGTTTCATGTTTTACACATAGATTATCACAGCAACAACTCACATACAATAATAAAATCAATAGCCAGCAAACATTTAAGGAAAACATTTCAAGAAACAACTGTTTGCAGAACATCTTAAAAAAACCCTGACTGTTTTTATTCCACTGTTCTTGTAATTAAGGTTCCAGGAGTCTGACGTATCAAAACATAATCTCAACATTTTTGTTGTTCAATCTGTTTTATATAACATATGGAAGACTCATAAACCTAACTTTATGTGGATCGATAATCTATCACTGGACTATGAAAAATAGATTTAATAGATTTAACAGGATTTCAGATTAACATAAAATTGGAGAAGAATCAACTTTAATTCTGCAGTGTTGTACTGGAGTTTCTGCCTCAATTTTGGTTTCAGTCACAATGAGGTTTCAAGTCATGATCTTCAGAATTTGTGCCAATAGTGGTATTCTCAAAATAACCAGCCTGATACCATGTCCATAAATAAATTTACAGATAGATACTTCATACTACTGCCCTCTAGTATGTTATCAAACAAGCCAAACCCCCTTCAAATACAACAAAGAGATAGCCTAGATCCTTTTATTATTTATTATAACTTTTTCTAATTTAAAGACAAGTGTAATGTGCTATGTTCCAGATGTAATTTGATTGGTTATGGTACCCGACTTTAAGTAAAACACACTTTATTCTTATCCTATAGTTAAAATACAAACAAAAGAAAGAAGAATTGGTCTAACTTTAACTTTATTGGAAAATTTAACAGAATAATAAATTATTTAACTACTACACAGCAATGGTTTGAATCTAGTAATATCCCATAACCACACCCTTGGCAAAGGAACATCAGTAAAACAGATTGTCTCACATGTGATTCTGGCAGCAGAGAGAACTCCAGCTTTTTGTTGCGGCTGAGAGAGATGTAACAGGTTCCACAGCCAACTTAAATACCCCAAATTACTGAAAGCTAAACTCAAGTCCTGTTTCTGTGGGAGCCTGACCCCACCCATTCAGGCTGCTTCTTTTGCCCCAACTTTTAAAACAAACCCTAGCCCTCACAAGCTGTTTAATTTATTGGCTTCAAATAGACATCTCTATACCTCTGTCTCAAAACCTCTCCAAAAAAAGGACAAAATACAGCTCTTAAAGCCAGAGTATTGTTATAAGCATTGTAAATGAAATTTATGGAAATGACTCCAGCAAAAACATCAGTTTATCTTTTATTCTTTACAGATACTGAAGGCATGCTGTGACTTTTCACATTTACATTTTAACTCACATTTCCAGCATTTACAATGTACAATTGTAGAGATTGTACAATTTCTGCTCATATGTCTTATGGTTTTAAGGTCTTTATAATTACATATAGTAGGGGACTGTTCAGTGTAAAATAAATTATAATTTCAGAAACTACAAGCTTTAAAAATATTTTTTGCTTTTATGCTATTTGGTTCAGTCAAACTTTCCTGATTTGGAATCAGCATGGATAAATGTTGGCATTCAAATTCCTGAGAAGTTTGTCACAGTAATGGTGTATTTCTGGAATATGCAATTATTACTGTGAAGGTTTCCCCAAAAATGTAACTTTCATTCTATTGTGTAAAAAAAAACTGATTAAAATCAATGGTGACCTCAACTTTCTAAAACATACCAACATTTTTTTAATATGCTTCTAAATTTCCATATCCTCACAATCTACACACATTAGATACACAAAGCACAAACATCGTGCAACTCCAAAGGATGGCTGCCACTGAGTTGCAGCTTTCAGTGCAATAACTTTCAAAACTAAATTTACTTTAAGTTCACACGTTGACATCTGCTCAGCCTGCTTTCTGATATTGTTGCCAGATGGGCTGATTATGAATGCTTGGCTGAGCTCCCAGAATGGATAATACATACAGCCCTGTAGGCACTGTTGATATGCTTGTAAGTGAGTGATAGTTTTATCTAATTGACAGCTTTATTACCTTGTATGAACCTGATCTTCCACTGGAGAAGTTTTATTTTGATGCAAGGTAAATAATTTCTTGAAGGAGATGGGAAATGGGACTCAGGAAAGTTCCTAACTCTCCAGACTCATCTCCGTTAATGTCATTGATATCACAAATGGCTGTGATTGATCAACAGCTTTTAAGACATTGTAGGATGATAGTTTCTTATAGTGGATTTTTAAAAAATCCTCATAGCTTATAGTGTCAGGTCAGGAGCATTTCAAAGATTTGCTAGACTTGCTAATGGCTAATTAATTCTGTGCTTTGTAGATACTGGAAGAATGGGTATAGAAGATGAATGAGCCAGACTGAACCAGCTTGGGAAATATTAAAGAGCATACATAGTTGGTATAAGGTGACATTGAAGAACAGGAGTTATAAAGGTGCATGAACTGGCAAACGGGCAAAGAGAGTAGATTGGAGTTTGGGGCTTGAGGGCATAACAATTGTGATAACAACTAGTTTAATAGAAAGTGGCCTTCCGACCTGCAAAACCTGACATAGCCCTGCCTTCAATACTGCTCCAGGCTTGATTCCAGAGGTTGTTGCCCTGACACCATGACGTCCTTGAAGAACAATATTATGGAAGGTAGAGATATTAATGGACATGGGTCTGCACAGTTGGGAAGTTTCCTGACTCCCATTTCCCATCTCCTTCAAGAAACTATGGCCCTTAGGTTTTACTCACTGTTGCAAGAGTAATGATCAACTAAACAAATCAAGTGCTGAACTGTTTTATTGAATGAAATTCATGCTCAAACTCTATAATGCCGTTGCTGTGGCTTAATTTTGGATTTCTTTTTCTTTGCTCTTACATTGTCTACCTTACATTATACTTTCAGCAATACAATCAATCAAACTGAATTAGATGTCTGCTTCAACAGTAATATAACAGCATATGAGAAAGCAACTAAAAACGCAAGTGCTTTGCTGGAATGTAAAACCTGAGCAATAGCCAAGCTCTGTTATATTCCTGATAACCAATGGTGAAAGTAGAAACCAGATCCAGTTTTTACTTGAAATAAATTCATTCACAGACTGAAACATTGCAAGTATATATCTCCTGATTCCACTCTATTCCAACTCAGTGAGCATCTCTTTATATGTGCTCAAGTAACCATCCAATCAATGTCCTTCATCCTGTATTACTTCTGCCTGAATTGATACAATTAACAAGCTGCATAGAAATTATGCTAAGATTTTACAAAGTTAGACTATTTTTATAGAGTTTTACATTTAGTCTATTCATCACTCCAGAAAAAAAATATACATAAATGTCAGAAAAAACACAGAGCAGTAGAAATAATAGTAAATGTAAGATGGAGTGATGGGAAAATAATTAGAGAACTCAAGCTCTCCAGAAATGCCTAGGTGAAATGTCATCCACATACCAAAAATAATTCCCATACAGTTAAGGTAAACCCAAATTGATGTGATATATTAAACCCATGTAGGACTAGAGGATAGGAATTTAAATTTAGGACAAGTGATAAATATTTTGAATAACTTGCTTGGCACGCTAGCGGTGTAAAAAATGTCATGAGTGTTCACTGTTTGGTTGGATGCAGCCAGGAATCGTGAGGGTACTAGAAGATTAAGCTTTCATATATTAAATAACTTATCTCATCCTACACCTTAAGTGGTGATTTTTTCTTGAGGCACAGTTCCATTGGTAGTAACATTCCTCTGGAAGTTTGTCATTCTTCACAAGTCAAATTAAATCAGTGACAGTCTGCAAGCTATGCACAGCTGCGTTAAGTCTGCTTTGACTGAGTACTCACATAGCCATTGCGTTCTCACTGGAATCACTAGGTAAGGATTTGGATCATTGGCAGATTTGTTCCATCTGTGGCTTAAAGGTCCTGAGGTTCTAATTCTGACTTCACCTCAATCATTGCCCTGTCTAGAGACGCAGTTAACTTAGTGCAAACATGTCTTTAATGAAAGGCTTTCATACTGCCTGGTGCATTGATATATTAAACCTTTGAGCAGAGTAAAATGTTCTTACGTAACACGTAATTTGGTTATATATTGGAATAGTGCTCTTCAGTCTATTTCCATGACCTTGCTATGTATCCAAACAATTCTTGTGTTTCGTTCTTTTTATTTTCTGTTGTTATGTTGTCCAAAAAAAATCCCAAGTTTATAATAAATCAGGATTGAAACATCTGTTCTTTCTTCCTCAATGTGTCTTGCATGTGTCAGAAACTTTTGAACTCACAAGTATTTTCTGAGTCTCTAGTTGCTTATTCAATGGAGGAAATACAACTTGCCTTTAGATCTTTTATTTATGAAGTTTCAGACTAACAATCAAAAAGTGACCTCTAATTCTTCAGAGTATAGCAGCTGTATTTTGTGATGATATTTTCTTATCATTAGGAAGTGTGAGAAAATCTACCTTCCCAATAAAAAGATGTATTCCTCGTCATTGGCACAGACATGAATTCAATTGTTGGTGCCAAGAAAAACACTTACTTTTAGTGAATTTTATGCTGATGAAGGTGAGAAATATTAGTGTTGCTGAAGGAATTTCAAGCCAGATACTGTTAGGTCATTATCCCACAGTTAAATGCAGAATAAAGCTCTTACTACTCAGCCCCAATAATTCTTCCTGATAGCCCAATATCAAAAGTATGCCTACCATTGCACAATGAGCTGTTTCTCTATTTCCCACACTTGGCTTCTGTATCCTGATGAGTTGAGATTGTTACCTTATACTGAATTAGAGGCAATTTTGTGCTGTGCAACTGAATCGAAAGACTTCAAACTCATTTCAAGTAGGATACTCACATACAGCAGATTAAAGATGCTTTTGTCAAGTTAGTTTTCAATTGCTTTAATACAAATTTCATGACTGAATGAATGTCATCGAGTCACTATTCTGCCCAATTTTTTAAACACCTCTTAACATTCTTATTCATCCCATTTCAAGAACCTTAGTTGCTTTAATTACTTTAGTTATTTTAAAATGTGCTGTAGCGTTGACCAATTCCCATTTCCTTTTCTATCGCTATTTCACTTCTCAGTCAAATTTCCAAACAACCTCGGTTCTATCGCTACTGTTGTTCCATGATTGTTTAATAGAGAATGGACACCCATGGTCTGGATGGATTTCCTTTTTGCTGGCATATGCATTTCCATACTATGCAATTTACCCTGGCAACAACCTTCAAACTGTGAAGTTGAATGTTAGTTGAATGTAATGTGCTTTTGCAGAACTTGTGGACTACTCTGCCTTCCGACTATAAATGTTGCAAGTTAACATTTTTATGTGAATTAGGTGTTTAGAGGTGTTAAGATGGTAAAAAGAAATAAAAGCTATATTTGCTCTATTTTAAAGCAATCCAATTGGTCTGTCCATGTTCAAACACAAATTCTGCATTCAAACCCTCTACTTGTGTTTAGGCCTCAATTATTCACATTATTTCTTAACGACTTGGAAAATTGCAAAGAAAGATGTATATTCAACTTTGCTAATGACACAAAGTTAAGTGGCAGTATAGATAGTTGTAGATGATAGCATAAAATTACAAAGAGATAGTGGTAGACTAAGTGAATGGGCAAAATCATGGCGAATGGAGTTCAATGTAGGCAAGTCTGAGGTTATCCATTTAGACTGAAGGAGGATAGATCAGGGTACTTTCTAGATGGTATGAAGTTAGATATAATGGATGCCTAAAGTGATTTGGGGACTCAGGTGCATACATCTTTAAAATGTCAGGAACAAATGCAGAGAATAATCAAGAAACCTAATGGAATGCTGGCCTTTATATCTAAAGAACTGGGGTACAAGTATGTCAAAGTTATTGCACAATTTTGTAAAACTCTGGTTAGGCACCCCCCTTGGAGAACTGTGAGCAGATCTGGGCACCACCCCTCATGGGGGAAATATTGGCCCAGGAGGGAGTATAACGCAAGGTTTCAAGAATTATACATGTACAAAAGGGGTTAAAGTTATGAGGACAGATTATACAAATTAGGCCTGTTTTCGCTAGAAGTTAGGTTAAGGGATGATCATATTGAAGTCTTCAAGATATTGGAGGAAAAGACATTGTACACAAAGATAAACTATTTCCATCAGTTGGAGGTTCCAGACTAAGGAGCGTAGTCAGAGAATGAGGGCTAGACTTTTCAGGAGAGATGTTAGGAAGCATTTCTATAGGGTAATAAATGTTTGGAACTCTCTTCCACAAATGGCAATGGATGCTGTTAATTTGAAATCTGACATAGATACATGAAAGAATATTATGTATTAAGGAGTATTAAAGAATATGAGCCAAAGGCAAGTATATGAAGTTAGATCACAAGTCAGCCATGATTTTATTGAATAGTGAAACAGGCTTGAAGGGCTGAATAACCTACTCCTGTTTCTAATGTTCCTATGTACCTGGTCCAAAGCTTTCAGTCATGAATTAATATCTGGCACTGAAAACATCAACCTTATTCTAACTTATGGAACATCCATGAAGTCAAAGCCATCACTCTGAGCAAATAACCACTTATGACAATTTTTTTGTTGTTTTTACACCAAAATTGCTTGTACAATTGCTGTCTGAGTGGACAACCTATTTAAAAAATTGTTCACTCACAGGATGTTAGTGTCCCTGACTGGGCCAGCATTTATTGCCCATCTCTAGTTGCCCTTGTGAAGTGGTGGTGAGCTGCTTTATGCCTTTACAAATTCTTAAACATGAACTTGCAAATCATATGGAAACAAAGATTGCTATTGTAATTAATCTGGTTGGCACACATTTATTTCAAGCTGGCTTGTTTGACTATGCTCTGAGTAACTATTTGTATTAAAATGAAGACATTTCAGATTGTAATAGATAAATCAGAGGTTTCTAGCTGGCAGAGAGATTTTTGTATAGCAAGTCTGAAAAATTGTAACACTGATCAGATACTTATGAGGCACAGCAACTAATGGCTGAGGTTAATGTAGACCAGATGGAGAAGGTTGAGTTTTGAAACAGCCAGTGCTATGTGCCAGCAGAAATAACTAATTGCTAATACTCCTCTCCCAGACTCAGCAGTTAAAATTCAGAGAAACAGGAAAAAGTAGAAAATAGTTTTAACTGGGGACTCCATATATCTACTGACAGAAGATGGGGTTCTGCTTGAGCATTGCAGGATTTGATTACAAATGCTGTGATTCTGGAAGAAATTATGGAAATTATTTGTTAAATGTGAAAAAATATATTGGGATAATTTAAGTGTTTATTTATTCTGCACATTGGTGCTTACATCAATCCATTCAAAACTGTTCCTACATCTGGCATAATCACAATATAGGGTTTTGAAACTTATGAAAAATAGTTTTAATTAAGAACACAAAGCTGGTGGTAGAAAATAGCAACAAGGTGCCTTTGAGGGGGTGAGCTGGCTGAGTGGTGGTAATGATATAGCACAACTTGCTTCCATCCAGTTCTTTCATTGACTAGTTTTCCCAGTACGGCATTAACATTTTCAAGATGTTGAAAATGACGCTGAAAGGTGCCAGGCCAATATAAGCAACATTTAGAAAAGGTTAATATCTCCACTGAGAAACGTTTCAAGCTTTTTTATATTGATTTTTTGGGAAGAATCATTTTGTGTTCATGAAGGTTGAGGGATTCGTGGAGGTTTGAGATTCACCTTCATCTACAGGCTCTCTGCTCTTACATGCAGAAATATTAATGGCTATCTTCTTCAAGAAAGCAGAGGGATTCTGATTACTATGCCTTCCTTCACTTTAGTTTGTTTTCTTGTAATGTGTGCCCTTTGTTTGCAATCAACGATGCACTCTCAAAGTGACATAAGGAAGTGTGCACATGTGCCCAGCTATATCCATTAAGATGCCTGTAAGGGACTGTATTGGGTTGTATTACAGTGTTTTGATGTCTGAAGCCTTAGGCTTAGACAGATAAATGTCAAGTAACATTTGTCCCAAAAGTCTTGTCTCAAAAGTATATGTACCTATATCACATTGGCTACAATCATTCAAGATGATGGCTCACCACTACCTTTCCTGGGCCTTTAAGGATGGGCAATAATTGCTAGTCTAGCCAGTGACACCCACATACTATGAAAGAATAACATTTTGAAAGTTAATATAACAAGTTTTCAATTGTGATTTGCAGCATGAATCTGTGCGCTGTGAAGTATGGTGTTCTTGAGATATTTTGAAAGAGCTGTAAGGATGTATGGAGGTTTGACATGGGCAAGCAGTATTTGTGAATCGATCTACAGGCATACATTCTAAGCTGACACATTGGATGCATGGTGCTGTCGAGTGACCTGGCTTTACCTGATGCTTTAAAATATGCTTTCTTTCCTTGACAACTTCACTGACCCCACAGCAAGCGCATGCAATGCCTGGCGTATCATATTGCTGTCCACTGGAGGAATAAAGAAAGGTCTGCATTTATATAGCACTTTTCATGACCACTGGAAATATCAAACTGCCTTTAGTGCAAATGAAGTACTTTTGAAATGTAATCACTATTGTAAAGTTGATCACTGAAGCTAGTTTCCAGAAATAGCAATGTAATGCAAATCATCTATTTTTTGTGGTGTTGGTTGAGGGATAAATATTATCCAGAGCACCTGGGGATCACTCCCTACCCTATTCGTCTTCAAAATAGTATAATGGAATCTTTTATATCTACCGAGCTGGCACCTCTGATTTGATGATTACCACTGAAATCTAAAGTTCACGATAGTGGCCTTGCCTGTTGGCTAAATGACTCCATTAAAGAAAGCCAGCCAAAAGTAAGAGCACGTCAGAGGCATTTATCTGGCAAGGATGAGGCCTTCCCCAGGATTTACGATCTCCAAATTTGATATGTGGGGACATTGAATGCTGTCCAACATCGCCAACTGTATATTCTCCCTCATTAATGAACTGGAATGGCAGACTTGAATTTAATGTCCAAGCCCTGAAGTGGGACTTAAACTCAGAATCCTTGTGGTTCAGAGACAAAGTTGTTACTCACTGAGCCACAACAGACACATTGCAATAGGTTTATTGGAATGCCATACGGATAACAATCCTCCTGGCACCTTGCCAACAAAGCACAATCTCCATATCTCCGTACTTTTCCCAAAAGCCTTTTAATGGTTATGTTATGACCAGATTTCAGGTGAGAATCCCTAAGTTATTACGGTTTCAGGTGGATACTCCAAGTGTCTGGTTGAGGAGGACTGAACTGACTACCCTTTTTATTAGCAGCATCCTGGATGCTTACATCAGGCAGTTTCCTGTTTTTGACTGTCTTCTGAATCAGTTGATCTGTTTTCCATGGAGTCATATGCAGCTTATTTCCCTGGAGTTGTGGAACAGACTGGTCATCTTCACTTGGCCTTGCTGTGTTTGCTTGACTGGCAAACTTCTTCATCTTTCAGATGTCTTACTGAAAGATTATTCAGACTCAGTGTGCTCTCTGTCACTGCCATTGGTGGGGGTTCTGTTAAGAGGATTGAAAATTTCCACCAGTCCTGTCAAGTCTGTGATTTCCTCTACATTATTCATGTTAATAGCTCTTTTATACCAAAACAAGGAAACTCATTGGATTCTTTCTACTGATTGAGTTTTTCTTGAGTCTTGGAAACCAAATTAAAACTTTTACCAGTTGTCCCTTGACTGTTTATTAATCACAGCTTGTTCCTGAAGCAACTCCTCTGATGACATTGGGGTTGAGAGATAAGCTCAAGACTGAAAATTTATGTGTGTGAACAATCTACGCATTTCCATTCTCTTATGCACGTAGTATTCAAATATAACTTGTTGCATTCCTATGCATTTGACGGTTATTTCACCTGCACCATAGATGTCTGTAGGATGTACTTTCTGCCTCTTCAGCCACTTGTAACTGGTCTGATAGGTTAGAAACACGCAGTCCTACGTCAAGCTTCAAATAAACAGGATAACCATTGACATTGATACATTCCATGCCTTTTGGCTCATCTAGTCAGCAAGATCCCACAGAAGTGCCTTAGGTACTTTCTCCACTGGAGATAGCTCATCCAGTTTGAGCATGTGTCTGTGGGGCCTTGATATCCAGCAGCACTGACACTGGTTTTTAGCTTTGGGTAATTGGCTGTTAATTGCACAGGCTAGTTACATGGCTCCTTTCACTGTTTGTACCCTCCAAAGTGAATAGACCCTGTTGCTGTCTTGACGTAATGTAGGTACCTTTCCTCTCAGGGTCTTTCTATGAGTTTTTCTAATTTTTGCTTCCATGCTGTGAATAGGTTTATCTCTCAAAGTTAATTCTTCCTTTGACTGTAGTAAATTTGATCAAGTTTAATCAAAAATCCCAACAACAATTCTGTTTCTTATACATTCTGATTTCAAATCTCTTTATTCACAATGTTTCCATGTATCTGTGCAGGCGATAAATGAAATTGTCTACCGCATCCCCGGAAGCTGAACTTTTCTGTTACATCTTGCCCATATAAGAACTTCTTCTGTTGTTAAATTGAAGTAATTATCATTAAGATGCCTTCAAAATTATTTGTGCTGTCTTTAGTATTGAGAAGACTATTTCATTATCCACAATGGGATCCACTGAATTGTACCAATTAGTTTCAGATATAGTGTTGAATTTTGAGGCCATGCTTTATCTTTAAAAGTAATGCATCCACAAAGATAGTTTACTGCCAGCAATCTTCCTTTGCCTATGTTTTGTCTAGGCCCTGTCTAATGATCAGTGGTAGAAGCTACACCACCACAGACACTTTACAGAAGAGGCACTGTCCTTTGTTGGCAAGATGGTTACTGCATGGTAACAATAAATACATCCACATTGCCAGTGCCCTGGTATAATTAATTTATTAATTAATTTCTAAATGTCATTTGGCAATGCTCTCCAATTCCTATAAACCTCTGATGCACTGTGAGCAACGTGTGAGATCTAGGAGGAATACATTAACAACAGTATTTCTTCAGTGAAGTCACTGTATTTCAAATGTCATATGAAGACATTTCAGATGCCACACTTTGTTACAGATATAGAATCATAAAATGCTGAATGTTTCCAAATTGCATTCTGATAATCACAAGTACATTCCATTCTACAATGTTCCTGACAACTGATTAAATTTGACTCAGCTTGTTTAACAAGATTTCGACTCTAATGGGGAATTAGCTCTACATTTTAAGTAAAACATTTGTAGATTAAATGGGACAGTATTTCTTTCTATCAAATTACTGTAACCACCATCAAAAAAGAGTTCTATTTGGATCTTAGTCATTCCTAGGTGCTATATTTTCAATGTAACATTTCAGGTATCACGCTTCTTTGTGCAGATTTCTGAGGTGATTTAATTAAATATTTAATTCATAGAACAGCCATAAATCATAACTAAACAGAAAAGGAATTCCAAAATCAGTAAATTATAAAAAGAATGAAAAGCATTATTCCTGACATTCACATGAAGCGCACTACACCATTCAGCTCCTTGGACTGTTTGGAATCTGAGTCAACGATTAAGCCTCAGCCTTTATCTGTAATATCTCACAGACTCTGAGGACTTGTAAACATACAGTCCCCAGGTTGTAAATGGGTGTTGATTTGTATGCAAACCTGAACATAATACAGGACAATGTAAAGGTGCCATTCATACATACAGAAATGTTCGGATATTGAGTCTTTAAAATTATACCTCTGTAGATTGTGTTCATAAGTACGAACATTCATAAGTCAAACATTTGTATATCTGGGTCCCCCATAGCCTTAATCACCCTTGCCTGTTCCAGACATTCTTACTTATAAACTGATCACTTGTGTGTGTGTATCTGTGTGTGTGTATCTGTGTGTGTCTGTGTGTGAAGTGTGTGATGTTAGCATTTATTTTTCTCAGGGTGACTCGATAATCTCTGGGTCACTGGACCTGAAAAGTTAACTCTGATTTTTCTCCACAGATGCTGCCAGAGCTGCTGAGCTTTTTGAGCAATTCAGTTTTTGTTTCTGATTTCCAGCATTCGCAGTTCTTTTGGTGTTTATTCATGTGAATTCCTCTCTCTTTCACTTGAGGAAACATTGGTAATTGGTTCTATTATTTTGTAGACAACTATACTTTTATTTAAGTATAATGCCTACATGCTACAAAGGGAATTAAAATATTTGTTGTGATGATTGAGAGTGGTTTAAAGGGAGTTGAGGTGATTCTCCCCCCTAAGCTGCTCATAATAATTGTTGGAGAGATTGCAAACTAGGGTTATAATCCCTAGAAAGTAGAAGGGTAAGAAGCAATTTTGATGTAAGGTTTCAAAATATTAAGGTGAACTGATTGGGGAGATAGACAGAAACTATTCTCGCTGGTTGAGAATTCTAGGACTAGCGACATAGTATAAAAATTAGAGTTGGGCCTTTCAGAAATGAAGTTAAGAAACATGAGTTCATGTAAAAGATGGCAGAAACTGAAACTCTCTTTTAAAAATAGTAGATGATGCTTGGTCAGTTGTTGATTTTAAATCTGAGATTTTTGTTAATCCTAAGTATTTGTGATATGGAACTTGGTTTGTAAATGGAATAAGTCACAGAACGACAATAATATCATTGAACGCAGTGTTGTAGGGCTAAGTGACCTACTCATGTTCCTATTTTTTATGCCTTGTTAAATTATTACAATATGTCAGTTATAACCTGGAGAAGTTCACCCTGAGTGAATTGCTTCATCCTGTTGTGTTTGGCATGCAAATGGACATCTGGGGACCAGTGAGCTGAATAGGGGAAAGACTCATCAATTATTCACGAGAAGACTGTTTATTGACTTCCACTGATGTATTTACAATGGATTTCAAATTCACTACCAAAGGCTTTTCAGCAAAATAACGTATTAAAGTAAAATTTTTATCACATGACTGAAGGATTCTGGTTGGACTCTAAGGAACAAATTTTCCTAAGAGTTTTGCATCCCTATAGGTTTACTTTTGCATTTCAATGGACTCTACACCAAGTGATTCATTCACAAAACATTTTGACGACGTTAAGTCATTATGAAGATGAACCTTTTGATTCATCTTTCTTATTACTTCCAGAGCCTTCCTTGACTCTCGAGTAAATGTAAAAGTGCTCTCGAAACTAACTAGCGATCACTTCTCTCCTAGATGTTTCAGGTGTTTTTCCTTTATCAAATATATTGATAAACATTTCACAAATGAATTTCCTATGACTTTATTACCAATGCATTTTGGCATACAATTCAGAATGTTCCAGATTCCATCACCAGACTTCTAAGTTTGTAATTTCAGCTGATGCGAGGCAGTGCAATTGTCAACATAATGAAAAGATAAGATCAAGCAGGAGTTTCATCGTGAATATTATCCAGATATCTCTGCTGAAAGTTGCAGCTGTTTGAACAATGATACAAACAAAGTCAGCTTTCCTCGTAGAAAAGTGTATCAATGTTGTCATAGGATCATCACCAAGTCCTTTCTTCTTACTATCAGAAGAGCAAAAGTAAACTTACAGCTTCAGAACAGGTAGAAGAGGTTTTTACTAACTAGAATAACAGTTACAATACATTCATAATTACTCAATGCATGCAGTTTACTGGAAACCTTCCTAAGATTAATTTTATTTGCCAGAAGCAAAACGATCAGCCATGAAGAGTAACTGTTCTGACATTTTTGCAAAGAACACTCAGTAACCAAACATGTTGAGGAGGTTAAAAAAAAGTACAAAATATAAATTGATTTATGGCACAACTAGCAGACTAATGATGTCAATCTTGCAGCTTTCAGTTTGTAACTCCCAGCAACAAACAGTTCATAGATTACAGCCAATCTGTCCTAATTATTTGCGACATTGTGAAGGTAACATTTACGGTAGTCATATGATAAACATTACTAAAAGCAACAAACTGTGTCTGATTCAGCAAACACTGGAAATTGTTAAATGGTATTAATGAATATTTTTCTGTAATCTTTTTTCTACACTTATCTGTGGTTTCACAGGTCAGTGGTTCATGAAGTATCTTCATCCTTTATTTTATTAGAGAGCAAAAAAGCATGTAAGGGATTGCAACGGAAGTAGGACTACTCACTTTCATCTCAAAAGAGAAATGCCTCTATTAAGACATTAGAATCTAAATTAATCTAATAGACGGCTTTAACTAACAAGTCTAACCATTGGGTAGCCATGCCGACATAGTTGTGCATAGTCTTCTCAGTGAGAGCAAGCAAAGCATGTATCAGACTGTATATGCTGTCAAAATATCATCCAGACTTGTTGGGGGTGGGGTGGGGGGTGGGGATGTGGGCGGTGGGGGGGGTGGGGGGGAGGGGGGATGGCATTATCCTCTGTTGGAAAATTACAATTTCCTGTTTTATACTGCTGTTGGATGTGGGAAAATCAATTGAGATGCAAAAATTCAGTGTCTCTGGGTACCATTCAGACATTGTATATCATTTATTAATTTTAAAGTAGACATAGATGTTTGTAGCTTTGAAGTAGAGTAAGACAGATAATTTACAATAAAATCTACTCTACTTAACCAATGTGTACATGAAGGATATACATCAGCAGTCCTTTAGATAAATCTTGGATTCAATGATTCCCTGCTTGTATTCTGTTTATATTAAAGATATAGACAAAAATGCATTACAAAAATTGACTAAGAATGGAAAGAAAGAAATTGAACTTGCATGTATCTTCCACAACATTGAGACATCCACAAGACCTAAACTGACAATGAGCAATGACAACATTTAATAGGAAACACAACAGTCAACTTGAGCACAGCAAGGCCCTGCAAGCCAGAATGTCTGCTTTTTAGATTCAGTTTGAACAAAAAGGTTTTGGAGTGAACATTTTGGCCTTCCTCAAATAATGTCATGGGATTGTTTAAAAATTACATTGAGAATGCAGACTGGAAGCTAAATTTTACCTGTCCTTAGATTGAACCAGCAACTCTTGAGAACTGGGACCCGAGCAGTTGCTGGACACTCTGGTTGGCGTCACTTTACTGGCTGCAGCTCAGAACATTTAGTGGGGGCCTGGCTAACTACTTGTGAGACAACACTCATTTCCTGCCAACTTCAGATCGCCCAACCAACCATTCCAATTCAGGTCAGGTGCTGAATTTTACCACAAATTGCCTAAATTTGCAATTTTGGTTTCTCTTTGTGTGGTCTTAAAAATTTTCTCATGCTATCCTTACAAATTCACCTTATTACCCATGGACTAACCATTATGGCACCCACCAATCCTATTCTTCCAAGTGCCATACGCAGTAATTCTTCCCAGTGCTGGATATCTCAGAATGCCCAGAGCTGACATTATCTTTGAACGCCAGCTATATACCAAGTCAAGTGTTGGCATTTCCACGTTGTCCTTTACTGTGCACATATTAAGACGTCAAATACAAGCTAACACTTCTCAGGGCACATAGGTGGCATTGCTGACATTTCATGCACATACAGGCTACTTGGAAGCAACCAGTTTATCACAGCTGTTAACCTGATGGCCACGGTGAGAGGATGGCCACCCACCCTCTAATATGGCAGGTCTCTCTCCAGCAGTTTTCATCATTCGATGTCAGTCAGGACATCCTCAGCCTGGGGTGCCACTACACCTTATTCCTCTGGAGAAAATAACATTGAAGATAATGGAGCCCACCCATCCTTCTTGTGCATCCTGAGGATTCCAACTTTGTGTCAATTCAAGTGATCCCCATTCCACTTATGGTTTGTATAGTGCATCGCATTTTTCCCTTATCCTCTCAATGCCAACCTACCTAATAGCTCAGTATTTGCCTGGGTTGACCTCAGAAGTCACAATAAGATGAAATAAACTAAAATTATGAGTATCTATTACAGACTCCACTGTATACAACAACCTCTCATTCATAAAAGATCCTTTTAGTATACTTAAATCTCCTCAAGTACTAATCTTGTTACAGAAACAAACACTTGTATTCATTACTCAACACCAAAAAGAACAAATTATTTCATCAGGTATTGGATAATTCAATCAAACAGTGGATTTATGTGACCACCCCTCCCCCCCCCCCCCCCACTCCCTGCCCCTCACTGTGTTAATAGGGGGTTGTGGAAGTTGTCAAACAGTGGTAGTGCTTTAATAATAGCAGTTAGTGTTAAGCAGACAAGCATCAATTGAAACTGTCACCGCAGATTTATTTCTGAAGGAGGACCATTGGACCCAAAACATTAACTGTGCTTTCTCTCCACAGATTCTGCTAGATCGGCTGAATTTCTCCAGCAATTTCTATTTTCGTTTCAGAGCACAGATTTGTTATTCAGCTCACAGGGACTTACAGGTTGCTTTTGTTCAAATGTAAAGGGCAGTGGACTTAAAGAACTTGACAGCCTGACAGTTCAACAAACTTCATTCGTTGTTTAAGAGCATTTCTACTGCTTAAAAAAAATTGTAACAGATATTGCATGAAAAGGCCCTCACTTCAATAAAAAAAATAAAGTATTTTTGAGCTCAGCACTGAATTCAAATGAATCTGCTGAGTTTGGGCACCCTCCATGTGAAAGCCATTTCCCGACTGACTGTGCTTTTCCAGCACCACACTCTTGACTCTGATCTCCAGCATCTGTAGTACTGACTTTCGCCTAATGTCATTAGTGTGCCTTTACTATTGCTGGATAAAAATCCTTCAATTCCATCCCTCACTTCTCTAGGTGTACCCACATGACATGGACTGCAGCAATTCAATGAAGTCAGCTCTCCACTAGATTTACAAGGGCAACTGAAAATGACAATAGCTGCTGGCTCAGCCAGGGATGCCCAGATGTGACAAACAAAGGAAAGAATCCAGAAATATTGGAAGCAGTCAGCAAATCAGACAGCATCTGAGGATGAACAAATGGAATTAACATTTCAGGTTGACAAACTGTTATCAGATAGCTAATAGATTGAAGGGAATGTATAAACCACATAATTCATACAATTATTCTTCAAATTTCTTCTTAAAACTTACGTAGTGCAGCTTTTTCAATTTCTTGGAAATTACTTGACTTAGGATACAATTGAATTAGCAACAGGAAGGATAGTACAGGCTCTTTATGTTGTGGACCACATTTCACCTTAGAATTATTATCATAATTATTATGCTTTTCTCCCACAGAGGATGAAACCAGCAGTGGAAAGGAGGCGCTCAGCACCCACTATGGCCATTAGTAAAGCACTCAGCAAATCAAGAACACCATCCAGGTGAAAGCTTCATTTTCTTAATAATTAAATGATGTTAAACATTTGAGTAATTTCACTGATATAACTGAGTCAATGCTGCAGAGTGTTGGATAAAATAAAGAGTCATAGATTCATGGCGATGTACAGTACGGAAACTTACCCTTCGGTTCAACTTGACCATGCCAACTTCGTATTCTAACCTAATCTAGTCTCATTTGCCAGCTTTTGGCCCATATCCCTCTAAACCCTTCCTATTATATCCCCTTCCAGATGCCTTTTAAATGTTGTAATTCTACCATCCTCCACCCTTTCTTGTGGCAGATCATTCCATACATGCACCACCCTCTGTGTGAAAATGTTATCCTTTCGCCCTCTCACCTTCAACCCACGCCCTCTAGTTTTGGACTCCCCCACCCTAGGAAAAAGACCTTGACTATTCACCCTATCCATGCACTTCACGATTTTATAAACCTCTATAAGGTCACCCCTCAGCCTCCGATACTCCAGGAAAAAAAAACCTTAGCCTATACAGCCACTCCCTATTGCTCAAAACTTCCAATCCTGGTAACATTCTTGTCAATCTTTTCTGCACCCCCTCAAGTTTAACAACATCTTTCCTGTAGAAGGACAACAAAAATTGCATGCAGTATTCTGAAAGCGGTCTCACCAATGTCCGCAACATGACATCCCAACTCCTATATTCAATGCTCTGATCAATGAAGGCAAATATGCCAAACCTTTCTTCCCTATCTACCTGCAACTTCACTTTTGAGGAACTATGCACTTTCACCCCTAGGCCTCTTTGTTTGACAGCACTCTTCAGCATACAGTTAATGATAGAGCTTCAGAGTATGTTGTCAGTAAGACCACACATTGAATATTGTGAACAGTTTTAATCCCTTTATCTGAGGGAAGATATACTGGCATTGGAAACAGTCCACAGGAGGTACAGGAGTTTGATCCTGGTTACGGAGTAATGGTTGAATAGATTTGTCTTCTACATATTGGAGTTTAAAAGAATGAAAGACCTTATGGAAACATAGAAGATTATTAAGGGGTATGACAGGGTAGATCCCTTGTGAGAGCATGCAAGCAACAAGGCATTATCTCAGTGTAGTCGAAAAGTAAAACAGAAATGAGGAGGAAATGTTTCCCTCCGAGAGTAGTCAGGCTGTGGAATTCTTTACAGCAAAGGTTTGTCAATTGAGGCTGGCACGTTAAGCACATTCAACGCTGAGATAAACAGATTTTTAATCGGATAGGTGAATAAGAGTTATGGGGGAAAGGCAGTAAAATGGAGTTGAGGATTACCAGATCAGCTATGATCTCATTGAATGGTGGAGCAGACTCAATGGGCTGAATTGTCTATTTCTGTTCCTATATTTTGTGACCTTACAGATGTCAAGCAGATCTTAGGTACATCAACCATTATGCATAAATAAACCAAGATGGTACCAGGAAACTATTTTAACAGAAACAGAAAAGAAAATACTGGAAATATTCAGCAAGATAGGCAGCATCTCCTGCCAGAAATAGGGCTATTTTAACTTGATAAGCATTACAGTCAAAATAATCTCTTCATCTGATCATTGCACACGTGCTCCTTCTGGTAAATTTCCATTAAATGAGTAATAAAATGTATTCTTTCCCCTTCCACAATTACTATCTACATCAGTGCAAACAATGTTAAGGATGGAAGGGCATTTATGTGGGGTATAGATCTGTCGAGCAAAATAGTCAGTTTGTGTGCTCTAAATTCTACATAAAACAAAGAGTAATTGAATCAGCAAAGATCTGCTTTGTGAGACACAATGTTGCCAAGGATGTGAAATTCAGTACAGCTTCAATTAAAACATGAATAAAAGAGCTGAATTCCAATGGTGACATTTGACTGTTTATGCCATCAAAGAGCCCTAGTAATACTAGAGTCAATGGGGCTGGGGAAGATCTCTGTCATAATTGGAGTTTTACCTGGCGCAAAGCAAGATGATTGAAATTGTTGGAGGTCAGTCATCTCAGCTCCAGGTCATCTCTGCAAAAGCTCCTCAGGGTAGTGTCTTAAACCCAGCCATCTTCAGCTGCTTCATCAATTGGCCAGATGGTGAACTGGACTAGCCATATAAGCACATTGGCTATAAGAGCAGGAATACTGCAAAACTAATTCACTTCCTGACTTCTCAAAATCTACTATCTACAAGGCACAAGTAAGGAGTGTTTTGGTATACTCCTGATTTGCTGGATGGGTGCAGCTCAAACATACTCAAGAAGCTTGACACCATCCAGGTCAAAGCAGCTTGCTTGAGTGATACCACATCCACAAACTTCCGTTCCCTCCACCATCAACAAACAATTTCAGTTGCTATAAGATGCAGTGCAGAAATTCACCAAGGCTCCTTAAACAGCACTTTCCAAACACATGGCCACTTTCAATGGGAAGGACAAAGTAGCAGATACATCATCACCTTCAAGTTCTACTCTAAGTCACTCACCATTCTGAATTGGAAATATATCACTGTTCTTTCACTGTCCCTGACCTAAATCCTGGAACTCTCTTTAACATTATTGTGGGACTCTTGGGACTTTGTGATATATGCCACCACTACCAGTTTGTGAGAGTGCATTAGGCTTATTTGAGCTAGTACTCTGACAGCAATCCTTCATTGTTTTGGGCCTATCTAATGATTAGAGGTAAAGGATACATCAGCACAGAATAACTACAGAAGAAGCTCTGTTCTTCAGTAACTAGAGCAATTAGTACAACAGTATTCTAGTCAGACGTGGTTATGAGGACCTTATGGAGCTGGTATAGAAATATCTGCTCCATGTAAAAGCTCCTCATCTCCACCCATGGATTGTGTAAGGCATTGGTAGAATAGGTGGACCAGATGTAACATAAACATTAACTCCTACCACACCATTGCCTTGTACAACAGAGTAAATCAAATCATTCAAAACTGAACAAGTCTGATAAATACAATTGAATGCAGAATATATTATATTCTGTCAGCTAACTGTATTTCAAAGCATACTTAATTTCTTATAAAATATTGGCTCTTAACATATTGTTCAAGAACAGTAAATAGTATCAAGTCATTCCAGACCATTTTCCTCCTTTAATTAATATCATAGAAAAAGATGAGTAACTTAAAATAATTAATCCAAACTGTTTAAAATACAATTTATTCTTTACAAGCATTTAAATCAACTTAAGATTCTTTATTGTTTAATATTAATACCTCAAAATCAGTATTTACTGTGGAAAAGGATATGGAAGATATAGGCTGTAGGGAAATAAATAGTGACATCATGCAAAATGTCCAAATTACAGAGGAGGAAGTGCTGGATGTCTTGAAACGCATAAAAGTGGATAAATCCCCAGGAACTGATCAGGTGTATTCTAGAACTATGTGGGAAGCTAGAGAAGTGATTGCTGGGCCTCTTGCTGAGATATTTGTATCATTGATAGTCACAGGTGAGGTGCTGGAAGACTGGAGGTTGGCTAACGTGGTGCCACTGTTTAAGAAGGGTGGTAATGACAAGCCAGAGAACAATAGACCAGTGAGCCTGACGTTGGTGATGGGCAAGTTGTTGGAGGGGATCCTGAGGGACTGTATGTACATGTATTTGGAAAGGCAAGGACTGATTAGGGATAGTCAATGTGGCTTTGTACATGGGAAATCATGTCTCACAAAGTTGATTGAGTTTTTTGAGGAAGTGACAAAGAGGATTGATCAGGGCAGAGTGGTAGATGTGACCTATATGGACTTCAGTAAGGCGTTTGACAAGGTTCCCCATGGGAGACCAATTAGCAAGGTTAGATCGCACGGAATACAGGGAGAACTAGCCATTTGGATACAGAACTGGCTCAAAGGTAGAAGACAGAGGGTGGTGGTGGAGGGTTGCTTTTCATGCTGGAGGCCTGTGACCAGTGGAGTGCCACAAGGTTAGTGCTGGGTCCTCTACTTTTTGCCATTTACATAAATGATTTGGATGCGAGCATAAGAGGTACAGTTAGTAAGTTTGCAGATGACACCAAAATTGGAGGTGTAGTGGACAGCGAAGAGGGTTATCTCAGAGTACAAAAAGAGCATGACCAGATGGGCCAATGGGCTGAGAAGTGGCAAATGGAGTTCAATTCAGATAAATGCGAGATGCTGCATTTTGGGAAAGCAAATCTTAGCTGGACTTATACACTTAATGGTAAGGTCCTGGGGAGTGTTGCTGAACAAAGGGACCTGGGAGTGCAGGTTCGTAGCTCCTTGAAAGTGGAGTCGCAGGTAAATAGGATAGTGAAGAAGGCATTTGGTATGCTTTCCTTTGTTGGTCAGAGTATTGAGTACAGGAGTAGGGAAGTCATGTTGCGGCTGTACAGGACATCGGTTAGGCCACTGTTGGAATATTGCATGAAATTCTGGTTTCCTTCCTATCGGAAAGATGTTGTGAAACTTGAAAGGGTTCAGAAAAGATTTACAAAGATGTTGCCAGGGTTGGAGGGTTTGAATTATAGGGAGAGGCTGAACAGGCTGGGACTGTATTCCCTGGAGCATCAGAGGCTGAGGGGTGACCTTATAGAGGTTTACAAAATTATGAGGGGCATGGATAGGGTAAATAGACAAAGTCTTTTCCCTGGAGTGGGTGAGTCCAGAACTAGAGGGCATAGGTTTAGGGTGAGAGGGGAAAGATACAAAAGACATCTAAGGGGGAACGTTTTCACACAGAGGGTGGTACGTGTATGGAATGAGCTGCCAGAAGAAGTGGTGGAGGCTGGTACAATTACAACATTTAAGAGGCATTTGGATGAGTATATGAATAGGAAGGGTTTGGAAGGATATGGGCCGGGTGCTGGCAGGTGGGACTAGATTGGGTTGGGCTATCTGGTTGGCATGGACAGGTTGGACCGAAGGGTCTGTTTCCATGCTGTACATCTCTATAATTCTACGACCAGATAAAGAAATATCTGAATTCAGATAATACTGCCACTGAATAAAAATCAAATCAGTGTCAATGTAGAATAATGCTGCTTGTGTATGGATGTTGGCAAATATGTGGAGAAGTAATTGTGAGGTCCTTATCAGGTTCAGAGTTTGCTATTAATACCACAGGCTAATTGGTGTGCACCTGTAATTGAAGTAAAATAATAGAAGTTGTGGGTGGGAAGGCATGAGTTTTGGGTGACAATGGCACATGGTTAAACTGACAATAAGGAGTGAGTTACAGTTGTTCCTTAACGATCCTAATCAAATCATTTAATTTTTCTCTAAGTAACATAAGTTTTGAGTGTTATGTTCCTTGCTTCTCTTTTTCAGAGATTCACGTTTGGGTTTAAATGTGACAGGGCTACCAAATTACCTGCTCTTTGTGGGGCATCTGCCAATAACAAACATGAGTAGTAATGGCAAACTCAACTGATCTCCAACCCCCAATTTGCTTTGTGCCTCTTGACCATGTCATCAGACAGGTCCAACAGATGCACCTTACATTTCATTTCTATTTTGGCTGTGAGATGAAGATTCCTCCCAATGTTCACCACAAATGATTTTGAAGTGATTCTAAGAACCTATCTTTCTGCTCGGGTTACAGATTGACTCCTTCGCCCAGTAGATTCAATTACATTATAGCCTGCTAGCAGGATTTGCTTTAATTGAACAACAAATTATTATGTCACAAATTGATATGTCAACATCTACAATGTCTGTAAAATTTTACAGCTTACTTTGAATATATTCATAAGTTGAACAAATCTTAAGATAAGGTTAAATCTTATATATTGGTAAAAGTGGAACTTCCATTGATCAAGTTCAGTTGCCAGAAACATGAAGATACAATGAATTGACTAAAATATTAATGAGTTTTGTAACTTGTGTCATAAGTTTCTCAAAAGTAGAAAATTTAGGATGTTTTCTTTACTAGCAGATTGGGGATCCAAGCAAATTCAGAATTTACAATTCTTTCCAACAACAATCAGTAATGATGCCATTTCAAACCAGATTGCATTGCTTAAAGGGGAACAAGGAATTTGACATCGTGACCTTAGTGCCATCTACAGAAAAATCTAATTATTTGAATTTCAACAACTTATCTTTGGTTCTGACCTGTAAGAGCTCAATTCTGTCTAATCTATTTTTCAGTTTTTAGTACAAATGTACTTTGTTGCATGGCTGTAGTATTTGTTCATTGATCCAATTCACTGTTCCTCAGATTAACAAACTTATCTTTCAATTAGATTCTTGTATTGCCTTTATAAAGCTGAAAAATTAATTTTAAACACATCTCTACCATTGCTAACATAAGAATGAGGGCAAAAATGAGAGAGAAAGGACAAGGGTTCTGTGGGAGCAGGGTAGAGGTGATGTTGGGGAGGAGGTTGTAGGCCATTGATAGATTTGAGGGAGGGAGGGGGAAGGGTGGCTACATTGGACTTTGGGAGATGGGATTTGAATCATGGGTGGTGAGGTTGGGTCTGATGATGAGAGAAGATGATCCAATCACACGTGGGTGCTTGTTGTGCTCATCCATTCAAGGGCAAGAGGGTCCAAATACAGGGTAGGTCCAATTGCAGAGAGGAGTGCACCAGCATGGGGGTGGTGATAAGGGATCTGCAAGTACTGCTATAATGGCACTTACCTGTTGAATTTGGCCTTCCTCACATTTTTCCAGCATTCAATTTTACCGAGCCCTGGGAAGCTGAAATATGCAAACTATAAATCTAAATCTTGATTAACTTTGAAGGACATAGTCTTTTAAAAATATTTAAATAAAGATCAACCATTGGTGACAAGGATTCCATTAAAACTGAAATAAATACATTGCCCATTGAACCTCTCCTGCTCATTCTGGGGTTTTAAAATTCCCTCCAAGGCCTTTTCTATTTCCTTGATGAATTTTTGGCGAACTGACTAATTTGATTAGACAATGTTACCAATGACAAAATCTTGTGGCTAAAGTCAGATATTTATATTGAAGTAATTTTATTCTCAGAAAATGATCTACTTTTCCATAAATTCTTCTGTCCTACATCAGTTTCATGTTCCAATAAAGATTACTCATACAATACCACTCCTCAAATTTACGTTGATTAGATACCAGTTTTTCTTCTCCCTATTCTCATTTGTCAACTGTGCTGACAGTGCACAGACCAAAAAAGCATAATGGGGTTGGTATTTCTAATAGCACCAAAAAATAAATCGCCTGTGAATAACCATTCTTCCATGTAGCGAAGCAGATAATCATTCGGTGCTGTGCATTTAGCATCATACTTATCCAATAAGACAAGAGTTAAAGTAAACTTTTGCTCTAAAACATGGACTAGCTCACCTACTATTGGGCGGCACAGTGGCACAATGATTAGCACTGTACCTCAGAGTGCCCAGAGACCCTGGGTTCAATTCCCGCCTCGGTAACTGTCTGTGTGGAGTTTGCACATTCTCCCCATGTCTTCGTGGGTTTTCTCCCACAGTCCAAAGATGCGCAGGTTTGGTGGATTGGCCATGCTAAATTGCCCATAGTGTTAGGTGTAGGGGAATGGGTCTGGGTGGGTTGCTCTTTGGAGGGTCGGTGTGGACTTGTTGGGCCAAAGGGCCTGTTTCCACACTGTAAGTAATTTAATCAGTTAGTTTACCAAATTTCCTATTGTGATTCTTAAATGACATCACATAAAGAGCAATATATCTCTTTCATACATCACATTTTGTTCTCTGAGCTTTTTAAAAATTATACCCAATGCCTAATTCTTCCCTTCTTTAGGGTCAATTGATGATGAACATCCAATGATTCTTTCCGCTAATATGGAAAATGGCTGCCATTCAACTTTACAATTCTCATCCTGTTTGAAACTTCTTCATAATCCAAGATTGCATAAAAAAGAATTTTATTAAAGTTTAAAATAACATTATGTGCAGAATCATTTAGCAATTTTGGATCTGCCAACAAATTCCATCTGCAGATCTGACTGTACTAATCTGCCTCACAGTGTTTGGCTGATTGATACATTGTCATATACTGATAGTTAAGAGAATGTCTCCACGTTCCATACTCAAATTAATTTTAAACATTGATAATTACTGAAACATTGGTACATTATAAATGTTCCAAATTATAGCATTACACACAATAGCTTCAGTAGCATTTGAATAGTGAAAAGATAGGCGATAGCCTAATATTTTACCAAATCAACTATCTCAGTATTCACATCATTTTCTTTGCAGAAGAAAAATATAAAACATTTTGCTGCTCCCCATTTTCAAAGATCCATATTTTTGTCCTAAAATGCTCCATCCAACCAGAGAAACTCACAACTGCTTTGTTGGTAAGCAAAAGGAGACTGTGCCTCATACCTAAGAGAAAATCAAACTCATTAGAGTCACTTGAACATAGTGCTAAGTTCAAACAGAACTAATTTTCATGATAGTACGGGCTTTAACTCACATTGTGGGAGTCATGAATGTTTAGAATAGATAAGCATACATGAACTTGGGACAATGTCTATAGAACTGTCATAATCTCAGGTCATCTGCTTTAATAATAGATTGCAGTGTGCAAAGTGCATGTCGAGCTGTTCTTGTGGCAGATTCCAGGACCTTGTCTCTGAATCTTAACAACCAGGGAACAACCAGCCATGGAGAGCCTCTATTTGTTTGAGTGTGGCATCCTAAAACCTTTCATCATGCCACTACTATTTCTACCATCAAATCCTCCTTACAATCTCTCTCGTGCTATGTTTTTAATCACCTTTGGTAATTTTTCCTAATATTGATTGGCATCCATTTCTCCCCAGTCCATTATTCATTTTTGCAAAGCAACTTGTCATATTTACTATATATCTTTTTCTTTTTTTTCAAAAAAACCCACACGACCGCCTAACTGCGGTCGAGCTTATTTTTCCCCAGTACCCATGTTGTGTGTGTGCAGGTGTGAGACACGGTGAAAGACAACAGGTGCATCAATCTTTATTCAATTTCCACAACCAGGAAGAAAGAAAACACCCAAGTGGCCAGTGACATGCAAAGGGCAATGCTGGGTGATCAAAAAGGTGAAGGGGAGGGCAGGGATTAAATCAAAATAGAGTTGGAGGGGGAAATAATACACTCCACTCCCTGTGGTGCCCACCTTTCCCTGTAAATCTTGAGGGTGTTGGAGGACACTGTGTGCTCCTTCTCCAAGAACACCCGGGCTCTGAAATACCTACGGAAGAGGGTCTGACAGTCGGCCTGCTGCCTGTACCTGGTTATGGCCAGTTTGGCCAGGCCCAGGAGCAGACCCAGAAGGAGGTCTTCTGACCTACCCTCCCCCCTCTGCAATCTGGAGCATGGGACTGAAGTGCAACCAAAAACAGAGGAGAAAGTCATATTTGCTATATTAGATGGGCTTCATAAAAACAAATTACTGTTGCTGCATTGTTTGCTCTCAGAGGTCTGCAGTCAGAAACAGCAAGAAACTTCATCTCTCCTGAGTTAAAAAAAAGACATAAAATAAATTATATTCTCACATCTTATCGCCAAGCTAAAATTTTCCTGGAATATGTGAGTAAAAATGTCAGACAAGAAATTATTCAGGCACAGCTGTATTGCCTTCCAAACTTAAAAAAATATGCATGTGAAAATATTGTGCTTGGAGAATGTACTGCAGGGCTGCCCATTGCTCATGGAACCATACTCCAGTGAAAGAACTAGTGGACTCAAGCTGCCATTGTTGCCAACAGAGGTGGTGACCCCTTAAATTAGGAAATTTTATAATTAGCCTGCCTATCATTACATGACTTTACAGGCAACAGGGGAGTTGTTGAATTTTATACAGACCTGTGGTGAAATTGATGTTCTTAAATGGAAGATAATGCCCTGTTTAAGGCCTCATGTGGACTGATCTAATGCATAGGAAGGGTTTGAAGGGATATGGGCTGGGTGCTGACAGGTGGGACTAGATTGGATTGGGATGCATGGACGGGTTGGACCAAAGGGCCTGTTTCCATGCTGTACATCTCTATGACTCTATGTCAGGAGGGGCATGAACAAAAAGTGTGGTTTGGCAGATTTAGCTCTGCAAGTTGTTGGTCAGTGCCAATCTGAGCACCCTCTCCATTCCCCGACTCTCACCTCTCTACAGTTTTGCGCACCAACATTCAACATGCCCGACTCCTAGTATTAGGACCCACAAACCTTTCTCTGGTGAGATCCCAGACTTACTTGGGTCTGAAGGCATGCAGGTTATTTCCTTCTGAGCCTGCTGAAACACTGGCAGTATCAAAAAGTGTGGTGCTTGAAAAGCACAGCAGGTCAGGCAGTATCTGGGGAACAGGACAGTCAACGTTTTGGGCATAAGCCCTTCATCAGGAATGTGGGGGTGGGTGACTCCCACATTCCAGACGAAGGACTTATGCCGGAAACATCAACCCTCCTACTCCTTGGACGCTGCCTGACTGGCTGTGCTTTTCCAGTGCCACACGTTTTGACTCTGATCTCCAGCATCGGTAGTCGTCACTTTCTCCTGCAACACTGGCAATACCCATTGATCCTAGTATGGCAAACATCAACTAGCGTCCTCTTGGCAAGTGGCTGTGTAAAGTGCTATATGCGCCAAATGATGGACTGGATTTGCTACTCATACCAGTTAAAGGACCATCAACCAAACAATTAAAGTAAATTTAGCTGGTCAAGAAGAGACAATTTGGGACCCAAAATTTACATTAAGATTTAGGGTATTAACCCCTTACTGTACAAGGGGAAATTTGTCAAGGAAACTAACCTGTTCTATCTTGGGCTTTTACAGATGTATTCACTTAGAGTCATAAACATGGAAACAGATCCTTCGGTCCAACCTGTCCATGCTGACCAGATATCCCAACACAATCTAGTCCCACCTGCTAGCACCCGGCCCATATCCCTCCAAACCCCTCCTATTCATATACCCATCCAAATGCGTCTTAAATGTTGCAATTTACCAGCTTCCACCACTTTCTCTGGCAGCTCATTCCATACACGTACCACCCTCTACGTGAAAAAGTTGCCTCTTAGGTCTCTTTTATATCTTTCCCCTCTCACCCTAAACCTATGCTCTCTAGTTCTGGACTACCTGACCCCAGGAAAAATACTTTGCCTATTTACCCTATCCATGCCCCTCATAGCTTTGTAAACCTCTATAAGGTCACCCAAACATTCTTCCGATAGGAAGGAGACCAGAATTGCACGCAATATTCCAACCGTGGCCTAACCAATGTGCTGTACAGCCGCAACATGACCTTCTAGAGACACTTTTTAAAATTTCATTCTGAAACAATCTTCTTAAACATTTATTGGAAACAAAATGAAATCCTTGATGAAAATGAGTGTTTTGATTATTTTGATATGCATAAAATATGTATTTTGTTGTTAGTATCCTGGGTAACTATATCTTATCTGTGAAATGCGTAAAATAACGATTTGAACTGCCTGATGCTTATAATGTACATTAATTATTTTTAAAAGAGCTTTTCCCTATAAAGAACTAATTTAAATTCATGTAGTTATCTAATATCAGTCCTGTAATCAGCCCTACAAATGCACAATAAGTACAACATATATTCCAACAATATTGTGTGTATGTAACATAATTGAAATTTGTATTTCATTGATGATGCAGTTTACATTAAACTGTCCTCTGGCTATGAAATGCATCATTCTCAGTACTTATGCACCCTGTGGAAAGTACTGTACATGCTCAGTAGCACTGCAGATTTCCCAGCAGCTGAAGATCAGAGTGAGCTTTCAGCCATCATTCGTTGTTCAGAAATTCTTGCCTTTATTTGGCCAATGGCTGTGCAAATCTTATCTCTGTCTTAGAAATTACAACTGAAAAGTCTAAACAGCTGCACTGATATATTACTCTGTAATTAATTGTTGTCAGTTTGGCTTAGTCTACAAGAGCATTAGTGGAATATTCTTGCTCCTGATCTGTTTACAGAAGCCTGAATTTATTCAACCTAAAAGCAGGTTCAGACTCTCACTGTCACTGATTTGATGCTGTACTGACGCACAGGAAAACTGCAAGAACCATTATTGGTAATCACTGACTTTTACAACTTTTGGCATATTACCTAAATATTTTTAATTTAAAAAAAACTAGTTCAAAATTCGCTCTCGAAGTACGGTACCAAGAAAATAGGTTTAGTCTTGTGTAACCAACTGTATCCCTGTAAATTAAAGGTTTGTTCCTGTTGCCTCATTAGTCACTTAACCCATTTTTCTTAGTAATTTTCTTGATAACTGTTCTTTCCTTCCTGCCCGTTCTGTCCTGAATTCATTGATCCTTGTTGGGGTTTGATTTCATTCACACGGGCTAACCTCTGGTATTTTGCTCAAGGGGCTATTATTCATATGAAAATGTTGTTATCTATGACTATTTATGTATTGGAAAAATAAACTGTTTCGAATGGCTGAAGGGTTGATAAATAGAGGCCACAGATGTAAGGTGATTGGTAAAGGAGCCAGCAGCAACATGAGGAAAAACATGTTTAAATAATTGGTTTCAATAGAACAGTATCAAAGAATGACAGAATCTCTACAGCACAGATATAGGCCATTTGGCCCATCGAGTCTGCACTGCCCTTCTGAAGACCATGCCACCCAGACCCAACCCTTCAATGACCCTATCCCCATAACCCACATGGGGTTTTTATCCCATGGCTAATCCACCTTATCTGCACATCCTTGGGTACTACAGGACAATGGAGTATAGCCAATCCACCCAGCCTGCACACCTTTGAATAGTAGCTTGCAAAAGGGAATTGGATTAACGTTTGAAAGATTGAATAAAAGGATACAGAGAAAGAGCAAAGAAGTGGGGCTAACTGAATTATTCTTGAAAACTGGTGATGCAGACATGATGGGCCAAAAGGCATTCTTTTGTGTTATCCTACTCACTAGTAAACTGTTTAATCGCAAGGATTCAATTCCAGCCTCTTGATCGTATTGGTAGCACAAACTCACACATCATCAGGTGCCACTGAAAAAAAAACATAAAAACACAGGATCCAGGCATGTTTTTTCCTTCCCTTGTCCAAGTATTGCACCTCAACCACTGCTGGAGATGAAAACTGTTAAACCTACATAGAATGTTCAAATCTGAGACCTTATGGTTTATGTGGATTATATTTTTAACATATTACAAGACAAGATTTATTAGTGCTGCAACTACACAGTTTGTGCTTCAAGACAGCTAAAGTAGAGTGCATGGTTGAAGCACAAAATGAAGCTTGATTTCAATTTTCAGAGGGACTTAAAATTAGATACCCAAAGCACAGCTACAAACATATGGAAGCCACAATAATAAATGGAAATAAAGGGCAAATGATTGAGTTGTGACTCCCAACACAGCATTTGTCTCTGTTGTGATACGACAACCATTTACTGTTCCTGCCCAAAAGTCAATGACTGCACTAATCACAACAACTATTTCCAATCTTGTTAAAAGATGAGCAACTCTTAGGTAAAACTGTAGAAAGTTTTTGAGATATTGGGAAATAATTTGTGGCATTAGAATTATTGTTACTTTAATAATTTCAAAATGCTTATAATTGTGTAGCATATTTTGAACCCTTAAGTGTTCCAAGCATTGCACTCAGTTTTTGAAGTTTTTGAGGTCTAGAAGTCTTTAAACATATGCTCAGTTTAAAGCTTTTCAAAAGTAGTTTAGAAGGATGAGCTTCATGATGAATGCAAGCAGCAAATGTGAAAAGAGGGAGAAACAGTTATATGGGAGCATCAGGTTTGTTTTCATATTTTACTCATGGGATTTAGACAATATTAACAAGGTCAGAATTTATTGCCCTTTCCCCTGAATCATCAGGTCGTTAATAAAGTGATGGAAGGTGTCATCAACAGTGCTATTAAGCAGCACTTGTTCAACAATAATCTATTCACTGACACACAGTTCAGGTGCGACCAAGACCACTCAGATTCTAACCTCAATACATAGAAACAGTCCCTCGAACCTCTTCCACCATTCAATGAAATTATGACTCACTGTAACTCCATATAACTGCCTTTGGCCCATATTTCTTAATATATTTGCTTCACAAAAATTCATGTTTCTCAAATTTAAAATTAACAACTGATCCAGCATCCACTGCTATTTGTGCAAGAGAGTTCCAAATGTCTACTGTCCAATGTATTTGAAAGTGCTTCCAA
Source organism: Chiloscyllium punctatum (assembly GCF_047496795.1). Lineage (NCBI taxonomy): Eukaryota > Metazoa > Chordata > Chondrichthyes > Orectolobiformes > Hemiscylliidae > Chiloscyllium > Chiloscyllium punctatum. Next base: position 50,407,515 of record NC_092763.1, read on the forward strand.
TCACCCCTCTGAACCATCTGACCCTAATTCTCAATCTATGTCCCTTGTTGTACAATCCCCACTCAATAGAAAAAGTATTGTCTTTTCCAGTAAGTATCTTGAAGATTTTGATCAGATCCCCCCTCAACGTTCTATATGATAGAGAAACAGACCCAGTATGTATGTATCTCCTCATAACCTAACCATTGATGTCCAGATATCATTCCTGTAACCCCACGGTATAATTTCTCCCAGGCCAATACAGTATATCGTCCTTGAACTGTAGTGGCCAGATCTGCTCACAGTGCTCAAAATGGCATCTTTCGAGGGTTTTTTAAATAACTGCAGTTTATTTCAATGTCCTTGAACTTCTACCCTCTAGATATAAAGACCAGCATTCCATTAGCTATCTTGGTTATTTTCTGCAACTGTTCATGACATTTTAAAGATTTAGTCACCTGAACTGCCAAGTGTCTATGGACATCCATTGTATTTAACTTCATGGTGTCTCAACTGCATTTTCAGTTAAAACCTTAGTACAGACAAAACGCAGACAAAAGAGCTAAGTTCCAGAAATGTGGCCCAGAAAAACAAGACAGCATCTGACTAAATGTGTTAATGAGGAACCCTAGCAAAACTAGAGTCAACTGGAATCAGAGTGAAAGCTCTCTACTGTCTGGAGTTGTAACTGAAACATTGGAATATGTTTGTGGTTTTTGGAGGTTGGTCATCTCTGCAGGAGTTCCTCAGGGCAATCTCCTATGCTCATTTTCAACTGCTTCATTAATGACCTTCCCTCCATCATAAGATCAAAAGTGGAGATGTTTACCAATGAATGCACAATATTCAACTTCCTTAATGACTCTTCAAATACTGAAATAGTCCAAATCCAAATGCAGCAAGATCTGGACAATTTCTGTGCTTGGGCTGAAAAGTGGCAAGTAGCATTTGCGCCATTCAAATGCGAGGCAATGACCTTCCTCAACTGCATAGAATCTAACTATTGACCCTTGACATTCAATGGTATTATATGAGTGTTCCCTCTAAACTATGTATCTCTGATCTATGTATAGTGATTGGTATGTCAACACCATTCGCTGCACTTACTTCCAGTTACAAAGTTGCTGCTGCACGTGGCCCTTGGAGGAGCACATGGAAGAAAACTAAATAAGTGGAAACACTGGTTACCATTATTGAAATCCCCTCTATCAACATTCTGGAGATTATCAATGACCGGAAACTCAATAGAACTAGCCACCTAAATACAGTGGTTACTAAAGAAGGTCAAAGGCTAGGAAACCTGTTGCGAGTAAATCATCACCTGACTCTCAAAGCCTGTCTACCATCTACCAGAAACCTGGCATATCAGAATTCTGACTAAACACACCACAGTTAAGAAGCTTGACACCATCCATGAGAAAGCAGCCTGCTTGATTGGCACCATATGCACAAACAGTCACTTCCTCCACTACTGACGCTCAGTAACAGCAGTGTGTACACTCTACAAGCTATTCTACTGAAATTCACCAAGTATCCTTGGACAATACCTTCCAAACCCCAAATACTTCCATCTAGAAAAATAAGGACAGTAGATACATGGAAACGCTAACACCTACAAATTCCCCTTCAAGACACACTAGCTTGACTTGGAAAAACATCACCATTCCATAGTTACTGGGCCAAAATTCTGGAACTCCCTCAGTATTTTGGCCCAATGACTATGAAGAACTGGTAAAATATTTTCAGATCAGAATGTTGTGTGTCTAGGATGGGTTATAGATTATGGTGTTCTTATGCAGCTTAATACTGTGCATCCTATCGAGAATGAAAATGTAGCGAAGTGGTGGAGGCTACACTGAAGAGAGCCAGAGGAGGCAATGAAGGAATGATTGATAAAATATTCATATCCTGAGCAATTAAAACAGGAAAGCAGAAGTGCTGGCAACTAGCCTCCAAGAGCAATGCTGAGGTCATTGACATGCTTTGCCACCACTTTCTTCACATCTGTTGTCCATCGAAAAGGAAGAAGACATCTTTTCTGTTGACAATTTGATCAATCAACACTTCCATCATAACATAAAAAGCCTTCAAGCTAATGGTCAGAGTCAACTTGCTTGCTGTTTCATAACATTTTTGCCCATTACCCACCACCATAAAAGTCACCTTTCTTTAAAGATTGGTGGGAGACCTTTAGACAACCAGCAATTTCCAAATTTTTTACCATCCAAGTTGGTAAGCTAAAGATGGGGCATTTGCACTTGTCCCCACTTACTGTTCACGTGACTTACACCAGAGATGACAATGCTTCCATCAAACCCATCAGGTTGGAGGGGAATCTTGGAGGGGAACCTGTCAGGTTCTGGTCATGGTTGAAATGTATGAATTAATTGAGCACACATATCCTTTGGAAGATTAAAGGCAATGATGCTGAAAAAAAATTGAACATGCAAATCAGGTAATTATCCATATGATATGACCTTGTCAGTGAGGACCAGACAAGATAGTACAAATGCTCCATTCTAAACCTGTTGCACATGACTGTTGCACCACAAACAGAATCAAGGAGGCATTTAATCTTCCCCTGTCACTCAGCCCAATAGATGTTTTAAAAAAAAACATTCAAAATAACTTCAATAACTGTGCTGTAATGTATGTGAACCCAATGTCAATTTGAATCCACCTGGTAAATGTGTTGAGTAGAATTGCATTCTAGAGGATTTCAATGTGGGAGAAATGAAACGTGTTCCATAGATTATCTCAGGATCTGCAGCAAACATGAATAGAGCTGATTAAAACAAAACATTTCAGTATTCCACCATTTTTAAAATTTTAGAAGTGTAGATTGAAAAAGATTATTTAACTCAGACCCTTTCAGAATTCATATGTGGTTGTTAAATCACAAAACTCAACCCACCCATCCCCCGACTACATTGCCATCTGAGGCTCTATTTTAAGAAACACTAATTCCTTCCCTGATCTGCCTTGAAACAAAACCAAGCAGTTCTATTAATATCCCTCTAACTTTCTATACCCCTTCTCAACCAATATCAATTCATTTCCATTTAAAGATTGCAGTTGAATCTGCATCAACTATATTCTTTAAAAATAGGTTTTTGCATTAATTTCAGAAGATGAATAAAAAAAATCATTTATGTAATGTTTTAGGATAACTGAGGATTTCAAAATGCTTTACAGCCAAAAGAGTATTTTTGAAATGTAGTCGATGGGGAAATGTATTACACACTAAACATCAGTGCTACATGTTGAATTTCATGTAAAGATATGTGTGAATACTGAGAATTGATTCATTGAATGTGATTCATAGAATAGGCTCATCTTGGTTTTTCACTCACCTTGTGGGCAAGTGCCTGCACTCCCTTGGTTACAGTTGCTGTACGCTGTTTAAATCCAATACTCATTATATGGCAAATCACAGATCGCCAGTCATGTAGAATTCCTAAGAGTTGCCCTCAAATAAGTGGCAGATTGGAATACAGCCCTAAAAAAGTGTTGGACAGAAATACAACAATTTACAACTGTCATGTGCTTAGCATGCAACAAAACAGTCCAAGGTAGTTTGGAAAGGAAAAACTAGTCTGAATTTTAGCAAAAATCAAATAAGTGCCAATTTTAAGGAGCTTTCTGGAGGACTTCTCTCTGTGAGCTCCTGTCAGTTATCACATGCAATGTTTGGCTGCTCACCTCAGTTAGTAATCACCACTCCTCCGTGGTGCTGCTCTCATGCTATCTTGTGCTCAGCTGCAGGAAAAATGCTCATTAGTTCTGGGTTCTTTCAGTGTTTATCCCACAGATGCCATATTTAAACCCCAGCTGTGCATTATGTCAAGTACTAGCAGCCCCATCAGAACTAGCCACCTGGGTCAGTGCGCTGTTCTACAGTCTAGGGGAATGTGCAGCAACGCCACAAGAAATTTCATCACATTCTGCGCTCTACAAGGCTAAATGCCACCACCTTCTCTCTGCCTACCTCACACTCACTAACACTGCCATTGCACCTACCTCTCATCGAGATTCATGATCTACTACTCTCACTATTGCATGCAGCATCTTCTCTCGATTGTTCTCACCCACCTCACCCCCAAAACTACTAACCCTTCCCCCTCTGCATTTCCTACTCACTCATCCAGTGCATCTCACCAACCTTCTTGACTGACAAAGCACCAGCACCATGTCTGATCATAGTCTTTGACTATTCATTGCTGCCAAACATGACAAGCTGCCTACCTGCCTCTGCTAAAAGACAAAGCAGAGATGCTGTGAGCATTCAAACCCAGAGATGACCCTATGAAAAGTGGCAGTGAGCTTTAAAGTGCAGTATTGAAGTGCTATACTGTGTTAAAAGTGACTCCAAATATATCTTAATGATGTGGTATTTTGCCAATGTCAACCTCTGTGGATCACTCCTGGTGCATGCCCTGAGATGTTGGGGAATATTATTCAAGATGGATATCTAAATGGAGACCAGTGAGTTGCAGTTGTCAGATCTTCCCAACACAGACTTTTACATTAGGAATTGATGATGTGTAGACTCTCTCCACTGCCAAGACACATAGCAAACTTCATATAAATGAGGTGAAATTAGTTAATAGTGAGATGCTAATGTGAGCAAGTAGGCTTTCATTTCTCACAAGTAACATTCTTGTCTGGGCACTAAAACCTTGGGTGGAAAATTGGAAACTTTCTTCTCAATATCAAGAACCTTACTTTTCCGCACCTGTCAGATTATACCAACTAACTTACCACTGCCCACTCAGGGTCTGAGAAGATACTGCTGACTGAGAAGGTTAGAAGTTAAAATAGTATATCACATTTCTTTGATGTACAGCATAACAACAATCAAAGTTCTTCAGACAAATTTTTATACTTAATTCCATTCATTTTCTTACAACTTGGATTTTTGTTTGTGACAACTTACTTTTCTTCTTAGAGATGGATTGATTTCCCCTACATCTCCTGACAGCAAGTCACTTGTTCGAGCCTTCAGTAGCCCCACTACGGCCTTTATCATGGATGAGCGAGTCCAGCTGACGACAGGATTACAGACACAGGAGAGGCATCTCTTCCTCTTTAGCGATGTCTTGGTGATTACAAAATCAAAGTAAGCATTCCATGTGCACTACTTCTAACTGACAACATCCCAAATTATATATTTTGCTTGAAATATGTTACTGTTTGGTTATTACTTGTTGAACATTTTGCCTTGTGACAAATTGTGATGGGCCTTTCATTTACAATTCATCTTTATTACATGACTATCTCTGGGTGATCTATCATTGATGAATATATAGCTATTGGGAATGTAAGCTCTCGAAAGACTAGCATATATTGCCTATTTCTTACTAACCTTAAGAATATCAAAATTAGAAGGAGAAGGAGACCATATGTCCCCTTAAGTCAGCCCCAATCATCGCTATTTCGTCCTAGGCCTCAACTCTTATTTCATGCCAGCTCCTCATAGTCCTCAACTCCCTGATATTTCAACAATCTATCTACCTTCTCTTTAAATACTTTCTGTGATCTAGGTTCCACAACTCTCTGGGGTACAACATTGGAGACATTCACTACCTTCTGGGAGAAGGAATACCTTTGCATCTCAATCTTAAGTGTATGTTCCCATATTCTGTAACTATGCCCCCTATTTGAGATTCCTCACTAATAGAAACATCTTCTCAACATTTACCCTGTCAAGCCCCCACAGAATTTTTTTGTTTCCACATGAACACTCTTCATTCTTCTGAACTGTAATGAATAGCACCTAATCTATTCAGTAATTCTTGATAAGTCAACTCCTTCATTCCAGCAAAACCAATGCCTCCTCCACTATCTCTGCTGCCTTTAAAACTCTTGGTTACAGGCCATTAGGTCTTGATGAGTGTCTACTATTAGGCCCATTAGTTTGACAAAAGGTTTGGTCTTCATAGTAGAGACTGTTGCAAGATCTTTCCTCCCAATGGCATAATACCATAGCACCAAAAGATATAGGAGCAGAATCCGGCCATTTGGCCCATCCTGCTTGCTCTACCATTTGATCATGGCTGATATATTTCTCAATCCAGTGTACTGCCTTATCCCTGTAACCTTTGATCCCATTACTAATCAAGAAACAATCTAATTCTGTCTTAAAGACACTTAATGACTTGCTTCCATAGTTTTCTGCAGTAATGACTTCCACTGATTAACTACCTCATTGTTAATGTATAATGTAAGTAATTGTCCCAACACTGACTCCTGTAGAACTTTACTAATCACTACCTGCTCATCGCAGTTCTACAGGGTTGTCCTTTCACTTTGAGGCTGTGTTCTTTGGCCTTGTCTCTCCTGCTAGTGGAAATGTCTTCTTCATGTCCACTCTATCCAGATGTCTCAGTATGCTGTAAGATTCAATGGGACTCCCCGTCATCCTTCTAAACACCACTGAGTGCAGACCCAGAATCCTCAAACTCTCCTATGGTAAGCCCTTCATCCCTGGAATCATTCTTGTAAACCTCTCTGAACCCCCTCCAATACCAAAACGTCATTCCTTAGATACAGGGCCCAAAACTGCTCACAATATTCCAAACACCATCTGACCAGAGAATTATACAGCCTCAACAGTACATCTCTGCTCTTGTATTCTAGCCCACTTGAAATGATTGCTAACATTGCATTTACCTGCCTGACTGCCAACTAAGCCTGCATATTAGCCTTAAGAGAATCTTGAACTAGGATTCCCAAGTGCCTTTATGCTTCAGGTTTCCAAAGCCTTTCCACATTTAGAAAATAGTTTATGCCTCTATTCTTCTTACCAAAGTGCATAATCACATACTTTCCCACATTGTGTTCCATCTGCCATTTCTTTGCCCACTTTTCTAGCCTGTCCACTTCCTCAACACTCCCTGGCCCTCCACCTATCTTTGTGTCATCTGCAAACTTAGCAACAATGCCCTCAGTTCCTTCATCCAGATTGTTAATGTATAATGTAAGTAATTGTCCCAACACTGACTCCTGTAGAACTTTACTAATCACTGGCTGCTATCCTGAAAAAAAACACCTCTATCCCCACTCAATGCCATCTGCCAGACAGCCAATCCTCTATCCATGTCAATACCTTGCCTCTAACAACATGAACTCTTATCTTATTCTGCAGTGTCATGTGCAGCACCCTATTAAACGCCTTTTGAGATCTGAATAGATCATGTCCAGTAGCTCTTCTTTGTCTAACTTGTTACCTCCTCAGAGAATTCCAACATGTTTGACAGGCATGACCTCCCCTTAACTAAGCCTTGCTGACTCAGCCCTATTTTACCATGCACTTTCAAATACTCTGCAATCTCATCCTTACCACAAACCAATGTCAGGCTAACTGGCCTATAGTTTCCTATCTTCTGCCTCTATCCCTTATTGAACAGGGGTGCTACATTAGCCATTTTCCAGTCCTCTGGCATCCTCCCAGATTTCAGTGATTCCTGTAAGATCACGACCAATGCTTCTACAAAATCCTCAGTTATCTTCTTCAAAACTTTGGGATGTAGTCCCTCCATTCTGAGTGAATTGTCCACTTGCAGACTTTTCAGCTTCCCAGCACTTTTACTTAGTGATGACAACGACACCCACCTCTGCTCCTTCACTGTCTCACTTAACAACATTTTTTTTAATCTTTGAAATGTTTGTTGTTAATCCAACTTGAAGACTGATGCAAGATTATCAGTAAATTATCTGCCATGTCCCTGTTCCCTATTATTAATTCCCTAGTTGCATCCTCCACAGGTCATCCACTTACTTTAGCTTCTGCCTTCTACCACATTGTGATTGCTACCCCCTAGAGAATTCTTAAATGAAAGATCTCTTATTAATCCTACATTGTTATGCATTACTAGTTCTAAATTAGCCTGTTCCTGGGTAGGTTGTGCAATATATTGCTCTAAGAAACAATCCTGATACACTATATAAATTCATTGTCTATTGCCCATCTGATTTATTAAGTCACGAATTACATGAAGATCAATTTTAATGTGCTTCTGACATGCCTCCTTTATTTCTCAATTAATATACTTTATCCTAGAGTAAGGAAATACTTTGGAGCCTGTCAACAGTCACCTGTGAGTTCTTTCCCTTGCTTTTCATTATTTCGATCCAAACCAATACCATATCATGATCTATTTCACGTATAGCTGTGTAAAAACTTTAGTTATATAAATCTTTAATTAGGTAACATTTGGAGTATTGTGTGCAGCTCTGGTTGCCAAACTATAGGGAGAATGCGAAAGCTGTGGAGAGAATGCAGAAGAGGTTTACCAGGATGTTGCCTGGATTGGAGTGTGTTAGCTATAAAACAAAATTGGACAAACTTTGTTTTTGCAGGAGTGTCAGAGGCTGAGGCGCAACCTGACAGAAGTAAAGAAAATTATGATTGGTACGGATAGGATGGATAGTCAGAGTCTTTTTCTCAGGGTGGAAATGTCAAATACTAGGGAGCATGGGTTTAAGGTGAGAGGGGGCAAGTTTAAAGAAGATGTGTGAGGAAAGTTTTTTACACAGAGAGTGGTAGACACCTAGGACATGTTGATGGGGAGGTGGTAGAAGCAGATACAATATCAACATTTAAGAGGAATTTAGACAGACACATGAAATAGGAAGGGAATAGAGGGACATAAACCATGTGCAGATAGATGCAAATAGTTTGGAATGGCACCATAGTTGGGACAGATATGGTGGAATGTTCCTATATTGTACTGTTCTATATTCTATGTTCTCACCACTTTCCATTACACCGATACCTTCCTTTATTAACAAATCTACCCCCACCTCCTTTTCCTTTTTGCCTATTCTTTCCAAATATTGAGTATCCTTGAATATCTAGTTCTCAGTTTTAGTCATATTGCAGCCACATTTTTTATTAGTTTAAAAAGTCACTTTCATTTAATTGTATTTGCACCATTGACTTATCTATCTTGTTATGAATGTTGTGTGCATTCAAATGAAGTCCCTGTGTGGACCACAACAGCTGGACCCATTCCTCCCACTCTAAGTTCCTCTCAAGCTCAGAGAACATTTCCTGAACCTTGGCACCACGTTATCAAATGCCTTTGGGACCTCTGTTTTTTTGTTCAGAGAACAGTATCTATTCACTGAATGTACTAGTCTCTACTGCTGCTACTGCATTTCTCTTTTTCCCTTCACTTGAATTGCATTCCACACCATGGTGCTGTGATCAGTTCTGTCATCCTCCCAGTTGTCTGTGCCCTTGACCACACCAGGAGCAAGAACTTTGTAAAGATTGGACAAGGGAACTGGCTGAGGCTTTTCCAAAGCTAAATTCTGGATCTCAATACCTGCCTCAGTTGTAGCCACACCTATTGTCCCAGACTACAGACTAAATTTTATGTAATCAATCTAAGGAGTGTGACTGTCTCCTGAAAAATAATGTCCAGGTACCTCTCCCCTCCTTTATGTGTCACAGTGTCCTCAGCTTGGAATCTAGATCATCAGCTCTGAACTGAAGTTCCTCAAGCTGCCAACACATTCTGCAGATGTGGTTACCATGCATCACACCAGTGCCTACCAACTACCACATTCTGGAGAGAGGGTGAGTTCTTGAGAGCACCACCTTCTTGAACCACTGCAGTCCAACACTGCTGCTGTTAGGTTTTGACCCACTGATAGTGAAGGAGCAACAATATCATTCTGAGCCAGGATGGTCTATAGCTTAGAAGAGATTTTATTCCTTCTAAGTGGTAGAAGTCAAAGGTTGGACTTATGATGGCAAAGGAAACTTGGCAATTCACTAAAGTGTATCTTGTAGAGAGTGTATAATACTGCTGATGGAGGGAATGAATTGTTCAGGTTTTTTGATGGGTTGCCAATTAGCAAGCTGCTCTGATGCGAATGATATTGTGAGATATCAGAGTTGTACTCGTCTTCCACACATCTGACTTGTGTCTGGCTGAAAATAAACAGGTTTTGGGGAGTCATAGCTGAGTTACTTGCTGAAGAATTTCATGCCTCTGACATGCATTTGTTTCCATAATATTTTTATGTTTAGTTTAGTTAAGTTTCTAGTCAATGGTAAACCTCATGATACCACTGGTGGGACTTGCACCAATGGTAATGCCACTGAATATGATTAAATTCTTTCTTGTTAGAGATGGTCATTGCCTGGCACAGTTTTTTTCTACTAATGAGTCCTGATTATTGCCCAGATCTTGATCCATATAGATACTGACTGCTTCAGTATCTGAGGAGTTGTGAATGTTTTTGAACACTGTTCAATCAGAAAGGAGCATTCCAAACTCTGACTTTGTGGAGGGAGGGTCATTGATGAAACAACTGAGGATGGCTGGTCTAAGTACACTATCCTGAAGAAACTCGCAAATCTGACAGTTTATAGATGGTACCAGACCTGCTACAATTCTACAGCAGTTTCTGTTTTAATTTCAGGTTTCCAACATTTGTCGTAATTTTCTTTTAATTTTGCTTTAACCCTGAGAAACTCTTGCAATAATGTCTCCGGAATAAAATGACTAACCTTCAACAATCAGAACCAACTTTTGTTTTCCATGTATGTCTCTGACCACTGGGGAGTTTTGCCCTGATTTCCATTTACTTCATTATGCTAAGGCTTTTTGATATGAACATGAGTCAAATGGTGCCTATCAAGGGAATCACTCTCACCTTAAGTCTGGAATTCATCTCTTTTGTTCCTTCCTAACAGGACTGTGATGTACCAATGGTACACAATATGGACAGAAATAGCTTAAGAAAGCTACTTACCTCCAATTTCTCAAGGACAATCAGGGATGGGGAGAAAATGCTGGCCTTACCAGTGATATTAATGTTCAATGAATGAATTTTAAAAACCATAGACTTCAAACGGTTATCATTGATTAACCAACTACATAATTATTAGCTCATATACCCTCAATTTCCAATCTGCACTCTATGAAAAGTAATGTGGGAAAAGGATTTGTAAATCTTATATATTCTAAGTATGTAAGTTTGCTCGCTGAGCTGGAAGATTTGTTTTTACACTTTTCTTAGCCATACTAGGTAATGTCATCAGTGAGCCTCTGGTGAAGTGCTGTGGTATGTCCCGCCTCTCTATTTATCGGTCTTAGTTTCTTAAGGGAGTGATGTCATTTCCAGTTCTTTTTTAAAGGGAAAGTAGATGGGATCTAAATCAATATGTTTATTGATGGAGTTCTGGTTAGAATGCCATGCCTCTAAGAATTCTTGTGCTTGTCTTTGTTTTATCTGTCCAAGGATGTGTGTGTTGTCCCAGTAAAAGTGGTTTGATTCCTCAGAAGTAAACCTAAACAAGTGGACACAATGCAACCAAAAACTGTAGCCTTACATCAAAGATATATCAGAAATAACTTACAACTACTCAGACCCCTTGGCACTATGGTAGCCCACAAACCTACCAACACACTTAAACAGCAACTGATGAAACTAAAGGATCCATTAGATACTACCAGCAAAATTAACATCTGTTACAAGATACCATGCAAAAACTGTAAAAAACGCTACATCGGACAAACAAGCAGGAAACTTGCCACCAGAATACACAAACACCAACTAGCCACCAAAAAACATGACCCACTCTCACTAGTTTCCATACATACAGAGAAAGAAGGACTTCACTTTGACTGGGACAACACACACATCCTAGGACAGGCGAAACAAAGACACGGACGAGAATTCTTAGAGGCATCCATCAATAAGCACATCAATTTAGACCCTATCTACCTTCCCTTAAAAAAAAGTACTGGAGATGACATCACCCACCTTAAGAAAAAAGACCTATAAATAGAGAGGCGGGACATACCACCAGCACTTCACCGGAGACTCTCACTAATGATGTTACCTAGTATGATGACGAAACATCTGAAAATAAACCTTCCAGCTCAGCGAGCTAACTTACATACTTATCAACAACCTGAGCTACAAATCTTCTCAAAAATCGCTAACCTTATGTATACTGTAATTATTTATCAAAACAACAAGGGGAAACTCATTGTGGTGATTTTTCTCGGTCATTTGGTAAGCTATTAGTTAACAGTTTTTTTTGTGTAATATGCTTCCGAATAGCAAACTAAGGGATGTAAAAAGTGACACTTTTTTTTACACTTTACTATCACATTATAACTTAATCTACAAAGATAGCAAAAAACATCAAATCTGTATAAAGAGATAAAAAATGAGATTTCTTTAACTCTACCTCTGCTGCTTCTCTCTCAGTAATATGTTTGGTTTATCTATAATGCTGAAGAATTGGGCTCCTGGCCCTGTCTCCCACTGTCTTATTTGGGTGCAGCACAGTACGTTCCAACTGAAACATGATGTTCTGCCTTTACTAAATGGTGCAAACACATTCAGCAAACATAGTACTGCACCTGGAACTGACTCACGTATGAGACGAGAAGAAAATTTTCATGATGAAGTAGATATAAATATTAATATTTTACAAAAGGTTTATTTGGTACTTGAGGAATGCAGAATATAGGTGATTGAAAGAGGACAGCCTCTCTGATTTAAGACGGCCAAACGCCATTGAGGTAATGCACTGGAGTACTGTGCTTGAAATTGGAAAAGAGAACATATTCAATTTAACATCACTGTTATTTATTTTTTCCTGAGGATTGACACTTTGCAAGATTATGCATGCATGGGAGCTTGTAGCCCTCCATTATCTCATCCAACTGGCAATTCTTCATATGTAAGCCTAAACAGTAGATGCCACCTGGTTATTCAACTGTGGAAGCCACACCGCCAACTTCATTTTCATCTAATAGTCACATAAACACTTTCCAGCAGAAGTCACCTTGTGCTCATCATCTCCCAGAGACGTGTTTAGATTTTTCACTTCATTCTTTAATTCAATACAGGTCTTCAACTAATTTAAAGCTGAAGAATCAGGTCAGATTGTGTGAAATGTGGACAGCCTTCTGCACTGATGAAGTATGTGAGAGGAAAACAACTCCAGAAAATTCTTTTGTCATCGGATGGCCCACAACTAACTGCGTGATCACTTTTAGGTGAAAGATCATTTTGAAAACTTCTGTTTAAATTTTCCGGAAGGGAGTAATGGAGACATTTTAATGCAACGTATCAAAAATTTAACTAATCTTTCCTAAATATCTTTCAGTTCTACAGAAACAAAGGAAAAATGGCTTTCAGCACTTCAATGGTAAGAATTTCAATTCTTCTTTACATCATAGACTGTTTTATGTGGTTCAGAGTGGTGCCTCTGTGATGTTACCATGGCAAAACCACATTAAAACAGATATTAAATCTTTGATTTCTCTCGTCTGCTGCTCTCTGCTACCTCGCCATGGGGACTTCCTTCACGCGTGAGTCTACGTAGGGAGTTTCAATTGGCTATTCAGTTGTAGAGGCCATCACAACCTGATCCTGACCTGCTCTCATTTGATAATTACATTTCTATACTTTCTAGGAAGGTTCACTGAAAAGTGAACAAATCTTTAAACTTGCTGTTGGAGTGTTGTCCAGGAGTAATCCAAATGTTACTGTGGGCTGGGTTCAGATGCTACTAACTGCAACCAACATTGCTGTTTCAATCAATACCTATTCCCCCAATGGGGTACAGGGCTACTAGATTGCCATCAGCTTGTCAATGGACATTTTTAGCCTGACCAACAGGCTTACTACATTCACAAGAATGATTTGAAAGAGTCTGTGGGCTACCACTGCTTACCTGAGTTAGAGCTCAAACACTACTGTACTAATGCTATCTGGTAGCATTCCCCCATTTCACATGGCGTAAACAAACACCACGTTGATCTTAAGATTATTGTTGGCTACAAAATATCAAGACCTGAGCTTAAGATATTCATAGATGATACTTGAAGAATTAAACATGATGGTTAAGAGGATCTGGACACTAATATCTGCAGTGTTGATTTGTCTCTTTTAATAAATAGTATAGAGTTGGTATTGAAATAAAACCAGAACATGCTGGAGAAACTCAGAAGTGTGGAGAGAGAAACAGAGTTAATGTTTCAAATTCATTGTGATTCATTTTTGGAACAGCTTTGGTGTTGCTTGGAAAGTGTCTTGCTTGATGATAAATCTGGTGTATTATATTGTACCTGCTTGTATTGATAATAATTAATTATATTATTATGACATGGCTTTGCTTACACTCCTCAAGATTACAGACAACAAACGACAATTATTCTGGAAAATCTCAGTGGGGATGCTTCTTATAATTTTAGACAGATGAAAACTGCTTTAAGATTCACATGATACAATTCCAGTTGTATATTAAGCTTCATTATTCTCGGCACCGTGTTTGTTTCTGCATTGGTCATGAGGAAATCTGAGTCGCCCCTCTTCATGCTTCCTGAAGTGTAGTAGCATTGACGATTGCTTTAAAATGAACATATAAGCAGCTTTCAGACAAATGTAAATTGACTGGTTCCACATCATGCTGACACCCAGATGAGAAATTTGCTTAACATTGTATGGATGTGCTTAATTGGCAAAAGCTACCTAAAATCATATTACTCTGTCACATTGCTTATGTTGTTAAGTGATAACAGTAATGAGATTTTTCTACTTCCTAGAAGATACATCTTTGATTTCCTCGATATATCTGTGTGCTGAAAGCTAGCTGTTACTGAAGTGTCAGGGTGAAAGGTGCTCAAAATATTTGGATATGCTCACAGTCAATGTCATTCAGATATTCCATATTTTACTGTGGCATTAAATATGGAGATTTCACTCTCCCTGCTAAACATTACCTTCTTAGGCTTATTGTTACTGACATTACTGGTTATTTGTACCTAATATGAAAATCTTGGTGGTAGATAATACTCCACATCTGCCAACAGATATGAAGGATAACTCCTCTGCTCATAATGCTCCATCTCTTAGAAGTCCTGTGCTGTTAAAACACTGAAGGGACAGTCACCATTGTGACTAAACATCTGAGATGAGGGAGGAAATCCTATCATTCTGTAGGATTAAAAGATCCCTGGTTTCACTTTTGATCTGCAATTATCTCAACTGAATCATATTTAACTCTAGACTAGAAATATCAGCCAGAGTCCCTGCTCCTTATTACATGCCAGGATCTTGAACTGGAAATTTTATGAGAACTTTGGATATTCAGAAGATAGCTTTTTGCCTATCATGCACGAGTCACTTGGCCTGCTGGGAGTCACTGTCAAAGCTGACACATGAAGAATGACTTAAATAAAATAGAAAGTGATGGAGAAGCTGAGCAGGTCCGATGGCATCTGTGGAGAGAGAACAGCATTACTGTTTCAAGCCCAACGACTCTTCTTCCGAACTGTTTCCAAAACTAATTCCAAAAAAGAGTCACATTTGAATCAAACCATTAACTCAGTTTCTCTCCCCACAGGACTTGGGTACTGCAGATACTGGAGATTAGAGTCAAGATTAGAGTGGTGCTGGAAAAGCACAGCAGGTCAGGCAGCATCCATGGAGCAGAAAAATCGACATTTCAGGCAAAATCCCTTCATCAGGAAGGGCTGATCAGGTCCTGACGAAGGGCTTTTGTCCGAATTGTTGATTTTCCTGCTCCTTGGATGCTGCTTGATCTGTGGTGATTTTCCAACACCATTCTAATTTTGACTTCTCTCCCCACAGACCTGCTGAGCTTCTCCACCATTTTCTGTTTTTATTTCAGATCTCCAACATCCACAGTATGTTGCTTTTATTTGATAAGGAGTGGCTACTTGAAAAGGTACTGAAGAACCTTTGGTATCAAGCAAACTGTAATCCTTTACAGGAGTCAAGAGGAACGGAAAGAAGAAAGTTGGAAGAAATATTTTCTTGATTCTCAGCAATGCTATTTGCCTGTGGAATATATTGTTTCAGATCTTCTTCGGTTGTGCAAGATCAAAGCAGATTATTTATTGATGTCAAATTGCTGTTAGCAGTTTATGTGCAGAGATATTAAGCATAACAACACTTTCTGTACACAGGCAAATCAAAGAGATGAAGCAAGATGAATATCCCAAGAAGATGTCAATGAAGATGCTAGTGATGACAATGCAGAGTGGTGCTTCAGTATGTGTTGTCGCTTCTAACTTAATTTATATTAAATATTGGCAAAGACAGATTTTTCAAATTTCATGTGATTAAGATTGTGGTTTTTGCTGAAATTAGAAAAATGGTTTCTGTTTAGAAATGGCTTTAAGAGATGCTGAAAATGGTAACAGCTCAAATTTTCCAATCAGGATTAGAATACCTGTTTCCAATGGTGACTAGCCAAAAAAAAAATTCCTTTCCTCTGATATTTCTATTCAAACTTCCAATGGAGAAGCTTGCAGAACTCTTTCAGCACATTAAACCTCAAAGGGGGCAGCAAAGTGAATCTGTACAGAAGCCAGACCCATTGATTACAGCTTTCTGTTCTAATCTGGTAAGAGTTTCAAGATCCCAAAGCTTCTCAATGTGTGTGACTGATGGTGTGAGTAAATGATCGTGCAAGTGACTGAGTGTGTGAGTGAATGAGTGTGTAAGTAACCAAGTTATTTTTTCATTCATGAGATGTGGATGTTGCTGGTGGCCAGCATTTATTGCCCATCCCTAGTTGCCCTTCAAAAGGTGGTGGTGAGCTGCCTTCTTGAACCGATGTAGTCCATATGATGTAGGTTGATCCACAATACTGCTAGGGAGGGAATTCCAGGATTTTAATCCAGTGACAGCGAAAGAACAGTGATATATTTCCAAGTCAGGATAGTGAGTGATTTGATGGTGAACCTGCAGGTGGTGTTCCCGTGTATCTGCTGCCCTGTCCATCTAGAAGGAAGTGGTCATGGGTTTGGAAGGTGCTGTCTGAGAATCCTTGGTGAATTTCAGCAATGCATGTTGTAGGTAGTACACACTGCTGCTATTGAGCACCAGTGGTGGATGGAGTGGATGTTTGTGAATGTGGTGCCAATCAAGAGGGCTGCTTTGTCCTGGATGGTGTCAAGCTTTTTGCGAGTTGTTGGGGCTGCAGTCATTCAGAAAATTGGGAAATATTCCATGACACTCCTGACTTTTGCCTTGTTGATGATGGACAGGCTTTGGTGAATTAGGAGGTGAGTTACTCGTTGCAGTATTCTTAACTTCTGAACTGCTCTTGCAGCCACTGTGTTTATGTGGTGAGTCCAGTTGAGTTTCTGGTCAACGGTAACCCCAAGGATGTTGATAGTGAGGGATTCAGTGATGGTGACACCATTGAGTATCAAATGGCAGTGGTTAGATTGTCTCTTATGGCCATTGCCTGGCATTTGTGTGGTATAAGTGTTACTTGCCACTTGTCAGCCCAAGCCTGGATATTGTCCAGATCTTTTGCATTTGAACATGTATCTGAGGTGTTACGAAGAGTACTAAACATTGTTCAATCATCAGTGAACATTCTCACTTCTGACCTTATCATGAAAGCCATTGCTGAAACAGCTGAAGATGGTTGGGCCTAGGACACTAACCTGAGGAAAAGCTGCAGAGATGGGGTGGCACAGTGGCTCAGAGGCACCATGGTGGCTCAATGATTAGCACTGCTGCTTCACAACCCCAGGGAACCAGGTTCAATTCCACTCCTGGACAACTATCTTTGTGGAGTTTGTACATTCTCCCGTGTTTGAATGGGTTTCTTCTTATTGCTTGTGGCAGGACTACAGAGTTTAGATCTGATCTGTTGGTTGTGGGGTCACTTATCTCTGTTTATCACTTGCTGCTTATGCTGTTTGGGATGCTATTATTCCTGTTTGAAACCTCATTTTGTGTCGTTCCTGGTATGCCCTCCTGTACTGTCCATTGGCTTGATGGGAATGGTTGAGTGGGGGATATGTTGGGCCATGGGGTTACTGATTGAGCTGGAATACGATTCCGCTGCTATTGATTGCCCACAGCGCCTCATGGATGCTCAGCCTTGAGTTTCTAGATCTGTTTAAAGTCTGTCCCATTTAGCACAGTGATAGAGCCACGCAACACAATGGAGGATATTGTCAATGTGAAGGTTAGATTTCGTCTCCACAAGGACTGTGTATTGGACACTCTCACTCTTTACTGTCGTGGACAGATGCATTTGCAGCCGGCAGATCGATGAGGATGAGGTCAAGTATATTTTTTCCTCTTGTTGGTTCCCTCACAACCTGCTCCAGATCTAGTCGAGCAGTTATGTCCTGTAGGACCCAGTCAGCTCGATCAATAGTGCTGCTGCTGAGTCACTCTTGGTGGTGGACATTGAAATCCCCCACTTAAGGTACATTTTGTACCCGTGCCACACTTAGTGCTTGCTCCAAGCATCGTCCAACAGAGCAGTAGTGATTCACCAGCTGAGGGAGGACAGTGTATGGTAACCAGCAGGAATTTCCTTGCTGGGATAAATGGAGCTAGGTGTTTGATGACTGGTGTGGACACGAATGTGGATGATCCAAAGGGTTTCCTTCTGGAATTTAAAGCTCTATAATTCTATGACTGAACACATTATACCATTCTTGAAAAACATAAAAATTAAAATATGTTCAGATGAAACTAAAGCGGGCATCTGTTTTTGATTTACTAGGCATTAACACTTATGGTGGGTAACACAGATACAGCGAGAAAGGTAATTAAAATGGCAGCTCAACAGCTCAATGCAAAAGTAAGTTGAATTGTTTTATGTTTGTACATTGCTTAGGAACCATTACACATCAATTACAATTACTGTGCATGAGGCGATCTCCCAAGTCCTGCTCACAGAGAACTTTGAATTTGAAGTATAAATTGATGTATGGATACCAATTTGGTTTCAATATGTAATTTTAGACGGTATCCATTTAACATCAGAGGCCAATTGTAAACTTGTAACTTTCAGGTGATGGTACAGTGAGTGGCATCTTTTAGATTATTTTTGTATCTCTAACAATATGTAATATTTAAAGTGTGATATCTCACAAATGATGAACATTTATTAGATGCAAAATTGGTAAATATAAACTGACAGATTGCCAGTGACATTACCACAATGGGTTAGAGGTTGCATTTTTCCAAGAAACGCAGTTGGGGTGATAAATGTTACAATTTTCAACAGGTGGAATAATCAATACAGTGGCTCTGAAATTTTGTCAAATTTTATTGCTTCAGATTTGCTTTTCTTTTCATGGTAGTTGTTAGTGTCTGGGTCAATATTGATTCAGAGATTTGTGAGCTTTCTGATTGGTGGTCAATTTCCATTGTGGGAGTGTGTTATCTAGCATGTTCCTTTAAGGCCATGGAGTCCACTCATATAAGTCAATACAGTTTGATATCTTTCAGAGTTATTCTTGGTGATGGAACATTTTAGATTGAAGTATTTCAGGCTGTAGCTTTCAACTGTGCAATGAAAGTTATTATAGACGTTAGTTTGAAATCTTTATGAGTGCGTAACAAACAAAATTCAGATATATTTGTCTCATTAAGTGATTTGGTACTTAGCAAAGTATGAACTTAATTAAAAATACCTTTTACTAGCTGTTACATAATTTTCCAGAAAGCTAACTGTGTTGATGTACCCATATATCAATAAATCAGAAAAAGAATCCAATTATTTAAATTATTCACTACCAAAATGCAAGAAGAAATACAGAAATGCTATTAAGTCTCAGATTGTTAATTATTTACACCACTGTAAATTCCCATTTCCAAGTAAATAATGGGAATATAATGAACTCCACCCACCTATGTGGGTGAAGAGGTCATGGCCAACATCAATCTTCTATTTTTCTCCTAAGCTGTAGCAGTAGTCACCTCTATCAATCAGCATTGCAAACTGGAAACCCTCTTGGGTGAACAAAGTGAATGAAAATTCCAGTGAACCTTCCCTCCTGGCTTTATTAAGTTTATAGATTACCTTGTCCTCACAGATCACCCTTCCTTCACATGGGCAGGAATTAGCAGTGCTGTAGACAACCACCCATGCATGAATGGAAATCAACTTCCATCTACCAAGAAGAAACAACTACGCTCCCCTATCCAACATCCATCTCTGTGAACCCCAATTACACACCAACAATTGATTCACTTTCCACCCCCCTTACAACCCTCATGACTGAACAGAAATCCTGGACTTTGAGGTATAGTTTGCTTGCTCATATTCATGTGAATTGAATCGTAACATTAATTGATTTTTATTTACAAATCAAACAGGACAGAGCTTATAATTACCAGCTTTGGGTGATTTCAGGAAAAGAGGCTACACCATACCCACTGATTGGTAAGTACTGGTTTTAACCTTGAGCTGATTCAGTGATTAGGTTTAGTATGCCTTAAAATAGGACAAGATTCACTACTGCATAGAGGCAGAAACATTTCTGTTGCTGGGGAACTCTATTGATAGCCTAGTTGTGGGGAAAAAAAAACACGTGCTACAGAAATAAGCCAACTCACCAGATTCAATCCAAAGTATTGATAATGCTAGAAATTTGAACGAAAAACAGCATCTGTGGAGAGAGAAACAGAGATAGACAGACATTTGTTGTCCAATTAAAGACAGAAGATACATCAAGGAACTTTTGAGCCCAGTAGGACAGCTGACAGCAACCCCACCAGGACAGGTGAGTGCTTTTACAGGATATTGAGACCTTGAAGGCTCCCTGAAGTGGAGATGTTCATCAAGATCTTGTTTCAGTAGTGAGAAAGATGACATAGTCTGATGAGGTGCTATAATGGCGAGGATTGATCTCTCCAATGGTCATTTCTGGACTTCAGTGAGCAGCCTCCTCTTGCTATCAATTAACTTAGCCACACATGATCCATTGTCCTTCCCCTGAGAAGCTGTGTCTAGTGTTATACTGGGCTCTGGACGCATTGGCCTCTCCGATATTGGAAAAGTTGCAGCATTGTTTCAAAATAGGCCTTGGTTTAGACTGCCAATGGCTTCATTGACTGCCTGCTTCTGTAAAATGTCTTAGCTCCCATAGCCCACTGCAGATGGGAAAGTCACCCAGAGGCAGGATAATGTTTGTTAGCCATCTTAATGAGGTTTCTTACTAACTTCCTGATGTCCTCAGTTCTAAACCTCTCTCCACAGAGCTGGGAAGACTTAGCCCTGTTTTTGTCTCCATTGATGCTGCCACACTGCTGAATATTTCCTCCATTTCCTGTGTTTATTCCAGACTCAGTCATAATCTGTGTTCAGTTGGATAAATAAAGACATGGCAACAGCTGAGAAGTGGGAATTTGCCAATGTTCCCTGAGCTATAATGGAATAAATAAAACAGCAAGGGTTCCAGCATCCCCAGTAGAAAGTTAGCAGATGTGAAGCTGAATTGGGGCATGATCAGGTTTACTTATGGTTCTCCTTTTATAACACCAGATAATGGGTATTTAATTGATTAGATTAAGAGACAGCAATTCATTGGCTCACAGCTGTGGATCAGATAGTAGCACACTCGCCTTTGAACTATAAAGGTTGTGAATACAAGTCTCAAGTCTTGAGCACAAAGATCAAAGGTGACTCTCCAGCATTACAGCGTAGGATATGAGACATGAAACCATTGCCCCATCTGCTTACTTGGGTGGTGTAAATGACCCTATAGCAGGGTCTTAGAGAGGATCAAAAAGTTTCCCCCATGCCCTGTTAATATTTATCCCTCAAAGAACATGATAAAAATATATTGTCTGCTGTTTATCATATTGCTGTATATGGAGGGTTGCCAACCATAAACTAGCCGCTTATGGTTATACAATCTAGCAGTGAATACACTTCAAGCAAATTATTTCATTGGCAGTAAGTATGGTTGTGAATGGTATTTTATATTTATCAGGAGGTCTTCCTCTTTTTCGCATGCAGCTCCTATATCTTAAGGAGAACAGGGTAAAAGATTTTAAGAATGTGAAATGGAATAAATTATCATCTTTGACAATTCTGGCATAGATCTTAACATGCTGGAAGCAATCCTACACTTAAGAATCTGTATATTCACAGTCCTGGTTCTGTCTGTTCTGCCACTCCATTTAGAATTTTACTACTTTGGATATACTCCCATTACCTGTTCCTTGTTTTTTCCAAAAGCAAAGTAAAATGTCTTATAATTAATTTATGGTGAGTACTTTTGCTCAGTGAGGTGAATGGAATATATCTGAATGCTTTATATATAATGTTAGGTCGAGTGCTGGGTTATATCAAATTGAAATAAGGCTCCCGCGACTCTGTAATTTTCTTTGTCTGTTTTTGGATCAGCCAAGAGGGTTCTTGAGCAGGTATCTGTAAGTTCCTGAAATGAAAACTTCACCAAAAGGTAATAAATGTACAGGGGAAATAGTGGTATACCGTTAAATCATTGGACTAGTCATTCAGAGATTAGAGCGGTGCTAGAAAAGCATAGCAGGTCAGGCAGCATCCGAGGAGCAGGAAAATTGACGTTTTGGGCAAAAGCCCTTCATCAGGGATAGAGGCAGGGAGCCTCCAGGGTGGGACGGTGGGGCTGAGGAGAGGGTAGCAAAGAGCACAATAAGTGAATGGGGGTGGAGATGGAGGTGATAGGTCAGAAAGGAGGGTGGGGGAAGGTAGCTCTTTGTTACCTTCTCCCTAGCACGCCCCTCTGGTCTCCCATTTATCTCTCCACCCTGGAGGCTTCCTGCCTCTATTCTTGATGAAGGGCTTTGGCCCGAAATGTTAATTTTCCTGCTCCTCACATGCTGCCTGACCTGCTGTGCTTTTCCAGCACCGCTGTAATCTAAACTCTGGTTTCCAGCATCTGCAGTCCTCACTTTTGCCTAGTCATTCAGAGACTCAAACTAATACTCTGGGAACACAGGTTTGAGACATAACATGGCAGCTCATGGAACTTAAATTTAATTAATAAATCTGGAATTGAAAGTTGATCTTATTTACAGTGTCATGAATCAATTGTCATGAAGATCCATCTGATACATGCATGTTCTTTAAGGAATCTGCCATCCTTACCTGATCTGGCCTACATGGGACTCCAAAGCCACTGCCTAGTGGCTTACTTTTAACTGCCTTCTGAAATGGCACTAGCAAACCATTCAGTTCATGGGTAATTAGAAACAGACAACAAATAATGGCCTTGCTAGTCACATCCACATCTCATGAATGTTTTTTTAACTCATAGAAAACGTGACAGGCAAATTACAGACATTCAGATCCCACAAGCAACCGCAAGATAAATGATTAACTATTTGTTTAGTTTTTATTAGTTATGAGTGGAATGTTTGCTAGTATATCAGCAGAACTCCTTTGCTCTTCTTTGAATTGAGTGTTCTAATACTGTATTAATGCTATTTAAAAATCTGAGGCAAAACAGTGCACACAATTGTGTAGCTTATGAAACATAGAAATAGTTCCAGACAGTCCAGGCTGGTGTTATTTTTCCACTTCAGCCTCCTCCCTTCTTTCTCATCTAAATCTATCATTTTAACCCCTATTTCTTTCTCCCTCATATGCTTATCAAGCTTTGTCCTAAATGTGTCAACACTTTTTACTTTAACCACTCCCTGTGGCAGTAAGTTCTATGTTCTCATCACTTCAGAAGTTTGTTCTGAATTCCCAGTTATATTTCCTGGTGACTATCCCTATCTTAAATTGATGGCCTAATGCCAAAATAAACTATTTACTTCTCAAAGCTAAACAAAGTGTTTTCCATTTTATGTTACAGGCCATGAGCAACCATTTAGTGTAATGATGAACTGCCTCAGAGACTATACAGCTCACATGGAAAGATCTGATATTACTACCCGATCGCAGGGTAGCAACAGAGCCATCCTCTTTGAGGATCTCCCAAAAGCCAAGCAATGTCAGTTTGTTCTGAAGCCAAGGCCTCAGCCAGACATCCATGTAACCAGAGGTGAGTGACATGTAAAATAATCAAAGACATTGGAGGTTAAAGAGGAAATTAAGTTACTGTAAAAAGTTCCAAACCAGTAAAAGATTACTTTGAACTGTTATAAGGAGGGTATTCTTCTTGCAAAATAACACATGGAATGGATGTCCAAACAGAACAATGGACATAGAAAGCCTAAAGTCATTTAAGAAACATTTACTTCAAATACTTACTTCAATTAGTGAAGTTTATGTATGTTCTGAATGGCCTATGGTTCTTGAATCACACATAGCAGAATAGGTTTAAGAGTAGCAGTGAAAAGCCATGCTTGTACTCAGTACTAAATGTAATTATATATACAGTATGCACAGCTAAGCTGTTCTGTAATATACACCCAGTGTACAGAGCTTAATGTTTTTTTTAATCTGACAGAATATTTTGATATCAGTTTTCAACAGAAGGCAGTTACATCTTTGGCTTTCTGAGGTATTTGAAGTGATTAGGTCAGGTAGAAACCAGCTGGTTAGACAGTTAAAATTGCTGAGGAGATTTAGCTGCTGATATCCTGCTGCATTCATGTTGCTTATTTTAATATCCTGAATATGTGGCAAAATATTTGCCAAAAACTGGAAGGACCTTTCTCTTTCAACATGTAGATCAAGCTCTGAACATGTTCCAAAGCCCTAATTGCAATGACCTGAACAGGCAAATCATTATGGGGTTTTCCATCAGGTGGAGAAAGTAAGAAGAGGAAGCAAAACAAAATGAGACTTAAATAAGCAATTTTCTTACCCTATTTGAACAATTGTCCTGTGAAGACCCTTACAGAAGGTTAGTTCTTTTCTGTTGTTGATATCCTCCAATTAACCAGCTCTTCCCAAATCCAAAATCATCCAAAACCTCTCTCCGCATGAGGCTTACCTAAGTGTCAGTAACTATTCTTCTGGTCCTGGTCAACTTCCACCTGAAATTATGATCCTGTATGCCAGCTGGCTTCCCACCCATTTCAATACTCTAAATGCATTCTGACTAGAGTCCTATCCAGCCTCAGCGGTACATCTCTGCTCTTGGTATTCTAGCCTTCTCAAGATGAATGCTAACCCTGCATTTGCCTTCCTAACTGTCCAATGAATCTACATGTTAACCTTAGGAGAATTCTGAACTAGGATGCTCAACTCCATTTGTGCTTCAGATTTCCAAACCCTTTGGCAATTTATTCTTCCTTCCAAAGTGCATAACTTCACATTTTCCCACATTGTTTTCCATTTGGCATGGCTTTGCTCACTCTCCTAGTCTGTTCAAGTCCTCCTGAGGGCTCCCCATCACCTTAACACTGTCCCTCCACTTTAACTTTGTGTCATTTGCAAGCTCAACAGCAGTTCCTTCATCCAGATCATTAATGTATATCATGATTAGTTTTGCTCCAAAAACTGACCCCTTTGGAGTGCAACTAGTTACTGACTACCATCTTGAAAAAGACCTCTTTTATCCCTACTCACTGCCTTCTGCCAGTCAGCCAAACCTTTATCCATGCCAGTATATTTCTTCTAACTCCATGGGCTTGATTTTATTTAGGAGCCTCCTGTGCAGTACCTTGTCAAAGAACTTCTGGAAATCAAAATAGATCATGTCTACTGACTCTCCTTTGTCTAACTTGCTTGTTATCTCATCAAAGAATTCTAATAGCTTTGTCAGACATGACCTCCCCTTGATGAAGCCATGTTGACTCAGTCCTATTTTACTACACACTTCCAAGTATTCTGCAATCTCATCCTTAATAATGAACTCTAAAATCTTCACAATGACCGTGTTCAGGCAAATGCATGTATAATTTCTTATCTTCTGCCTCCCTCCCTTCTTAAACAGGTGTATTATGCTGGCCATTTTCTGGTCCCCAAGACCTGACTCCAGTGATTCCTAAAACATCATCACCAATGTCTCCACAGTCTCCTCAGCTATCTCCTTCAGAACTTGAAGTGTAGTCCATCTGATGATTTATCCAGCTTCAAATCATTCAGCTTCCCCGGCACCTTCTCTTCAGTGATTCACATTACATTCATCTTTGTCCCCTAATTCTCTTGAAGTTCTAGTATGCTATTGGTGTCTTCCACTGTGAAAACTGATGCAAAACATCTAATCGGTTCGTCTGCCATTTCTTTGTTCCTCATTTCTACTTCTCCAATTTCTGCTGTGCCTTCCGAATTACCCTGAGAAACTCTGACCATTGTTGCTCCACCATCTTCCCTGCTGAGCTCTATCCAATCAACTGGGGCCAGCTCCTCCCTCATGTCTTTGTAGTTACTTTTACACAATTGTAATACGGTTGCATCTGATTCAATTTTCTCCCTCTCAAGCTGCAGAGTGAATTCTATCATATTATGGTCACAGCCCCTTCAGAGTTAGTTCACCTTAAACTCCCTAGTCAACTCTGCTTCATTATACATCACCAAAAACAAAATTGTCTGATCCCTAGTAGGGTCTATCACAAACTGCTTCAAAAAAACCCATCTCATAGACATTCCATGAGTTCCCTTTCTTGGGATCTGATACAAACCTGATTTTCGCAGTCCACCTGCATATTGAAGTCCCCCATGATTATTGCAATGGTGCCTTTCTTATGTGTTTGTTCTGTCTCCTGATTTATTTTTTGCCCCACTACTTGACTACTGCTAGGATGCCTGTACAGAACCAAAAGGTGTGGTGCTGGAAAAGCACGGCAGATCAGGCAGCATCCAAGGAACAGGAGACTGGAAGTTTCGGGCATAAAACCTTCAACAGGGATGTGGGGGAGGGGGGGTGGTGTCCAAGGGAACTGAGAGATAAATAGGAGAGGGGTGGGGTGGGGTGAAGGTAGTTTGGAAGGTGATAGGGTGACCTCTTGAACTGTCCTACCTGTCCATCTTCCTTCCCACCTATCCACTCCACCATCCACTCCGACCTACCATCACCCTCCACCTTCATCTACCTATCGTCGTCCAAGCTACCTTCCTCCCCGTCCCACAACCTTCCTAATTATCTCTCAGCTCCTTCCTCCTCCACATTCCTGATGAAGGGTTTATGCGAAGGGTTTATGCCCAACACGTCGACTCTCCTGCTCCTCGAATGCTACCTGACCTGTTGTGCTTTTCCAATGCCACACGTTTTGACTCTGATCTCCAGCATCTGCAGTCCTCACTTTCTACTAATCCTCTACAGAACTCCCATCAGAGTTTTTTCCCCTTTGCAGTTCTTCATCTCCACCCACACAGATTCTACACCTTCCAACCCTATGTTGCTTCTTGCTATCAAATTAATTTCACTTCTTGCTAACAAGGCAACCATAGCCATCTGCCCATCTGTTTTATCTTTTGATTGGGCATGTATCCTTGGATATTTAGTTCCCAGACCTGATATCCTTGCAGCCTGATTCTATGATGACCACAACGTTGTGCCTACTAATTTCAACCTGCACTACAAACTCATTTACCTTGTTTTGTATACTGCGTGCATTTAAATACAATATCCTCAGATCTGCATCGACTGCCCCCATCTCATAGTTGTCCACTTACCTGCTGTGCCTGAAGTTAGATTCCTGAGCCCTTCCATACTCTCTATCCTATTACCCGGTCTGGAAGACTTAATAAACTTTCCTGAGACCTCCCTTCCTTTAAATGTTTCCATACTTCTCCATGCAACTGAAACCCCACCCACTATTTAGTTTAAAGCCCTTACCCACAGCCCTAGGGATTCTGGTCCCCACATGATTCAGGTGGAGCCTGTCCCTTCCTTCCCCAGTACTGGTGCCAATGTCCCATGAATTTGAAAACGTTTCTCTTACACCAATCTTTGAGTCATGTGTTTACGTCTCTAATCTTGTTGACCGTGTGCCAGTTAGATGTTGGCTCAGGTAGTAAGCCAGAGGTCATTACTGTTTTGGTTCTGTTTTTTTTTTATTTAGCCCCTAGCTGCTCATATTCCCTCAGCAGAACCTCTTTCCTCTTTCTAACTATGTTAATGCTACCTACATGGACCATGATTACCAGATTTTCCCTCTCCCATCCCAAGTTCCAGTGCAGTCCAGAAGAGATATCCTGAATACAGGCATCAGGCAGGCAACACAGCCTTCACGACTCTCAATCCTGGCCACAGGGAACAGTGTCTATTCCCCTGGCTATACTATCCCTGATTCAACTCCATTTCTCTTTTCTCCCAATCTCCTTTGAATAGAAAAGAAAGGTGACGTCTCAGATATTTTTTATAAAACCTTAAGTTATCTCAGGACTGTGACTTGACAGAAATTCTGAAATCTACATATTAATCACTCGAAACCTGCTTCCCCATTCTAATTGATTAAAGACTAAACAGCAATCTAGGTTAGTTCAATACTTTGCATCAATTGTATGATACTTTGATCTTTTACTATAAGTTTGGTGTCATATGATCCTACCCCACTAGCTGCCTGACAAAGGAGCAGCGCTGTAAAAGCTTGTACTTCCCAATAAACCTGTTAGACTATAACAAGGTCTCTCATGGCAGACTGATACAAAAAGGTGAAGTCACAATGATTCTGCCATAAGCTGGTAAGATAGATGAAGAACTAGCTTATTCATAGAAGTCAGATTAGTGGTCAAACAGTGTTTTTCTGACTAGAGATCTGTGGTCAGTGGTGATCTGCAGGGATCAGTGCTGGGACCCAGTGTTGTTGTTTGTAATACTTATAAATGATCTGGAGGGGAATGTAGATGGCCTGATAAGTAAGTTTGTGGACGACACAAAGATTTGGGGAGCTGCAGGTAGTGACGAGGATTGCCAAAGGATACAGCATTGGTTGGAGACTTGGGTGGAGAAATGTCTGATGGAGGTTAATCTGGACAAATGAGCGATGAGGTATTTTGGAACATGTAATGAAGGAGGAAAGTATACAGTAGATGGCAGAACCCCAGTCATCGTACAGAGCAATCTTGGTCTCCAGATTCATTGTTCCCTGAAAATTAAACACAAGTAGATAAGGTGGTCAAGAAGGCAGATAGCATGTTTGTTTCCATCAGTTGAAGCATAGAGTATAAAAACTGGCAAGTCAGATTGTAGCTGTATAGAGCTCTAGTTCGGCCACATTTGGAATATTGTACACAGTTCTGGTTGCTACACTAGCAGGAGGACATGGAAGCTTTGGAGAGGGTATGGAAAAGGTTTACCTGGATGTTACCTGATTTGGAGGGTATTTGCTGTGAGGAATGATCGGACAAACTTGATTTGTTTTCACTTCAATGGCAGAGGCTGAGGGGTGAGCTGATAGAAGTTTACAAAGGCGTGGATAGAATGGAAATTTGGAGTCATTTTCCCGGAGCAGAAATATTAGAGGATATAGGTTTAAGGTAAAAAGGGGAAAGTTTAAAGTAGATGTGAGAGGCAAGTGTTTTACACAAATGCACTGCCAGAAGAGACATTGAAGACAGATATAACAGCAACATTTAAGATGCACTTTGACAGATATGCGAATAGATAGGAAATAAAGGGATACAGACCATGTACAGGAGAAAGGTTTTTAGTTTTAAAAAACATCATATGTCAGCGTAGTCTTGGTGGGCCAAAGAGCCTGTTCCTGTGCTGTTCTGTTCATTGTTCTTTATCACATTAAACACATGCATAAACATAAATATAATGTTTAAAAAAGCGAGGAGTGCTAAATACAAAAAGGAAGATTAAGAATTACCAATTGAAAATTTCATTAGAGTCCTTGAGATGTTAGGTTTTAACCAGAGAATGCAATTGTTCTGTTGATATCTTTTGTCATCAGCAATGGTGAAATTTATACATTCCCTAGAACAGGGATTCTTGAAGTGGGTGTCAGGGCCCCAAGTGGAGGGATGTGAGCTCTGAGGCAATAATTGCTACTGTGGGTCTCCAGCTAAGTTATCACAGCCATGCTCATACTCTAACTGTCACAGTTCTCATCATGGAGCTGCAACAATTTTCAAATCTCAAAATAGAATCACTTTGGGAAAAAGTTTAGAAAAGTGCTGTTCTAGAGAGCCCAATGAATGGATATTACTCCAATTTGCTTAATCGGTGGATATTGCTTTTCAAGAGATTGAGAGAAACAGGGAATGAGAGATCTAACCTTCCAGTTCTGCTGTTACAAAACCATCATGCTTCTTTCTGTGTTGCCTAAGAGCTGTTGCCTGAAGTACACTGCCTTTGTATATTCCTTTGTATATTCATTGTTTTTCTCTAGCTGGAGGATCTGCAGGTAAATTTGATCCCAATATGGGAAAACTACAGAAAGGTATAAATCAAACAAGAGATACAGAACTGAATTACCAGTGTCAGTAGTTTTGACTACATGTTAATTTCAAGACAGACTGGATCTGGTTTCTTGATGGTTTCAAGAGCTTAGCTCTAAATGGTCAGATGACCACTGCAGCCATCCTACTTCAGTATTTTTTTAAAACCATTTTACTTGAAAGGTCCTAGGTATTAAAATCAGATAACCAAAACTAAAAAATGATAATCTACTTTTACCACTATCAAGCATTTTCCAACAAAATATTGTGAAGCATTACTAATGAGCACAAACAGGATGAGCATTCCAGCAAATATAGATTTAATGAGTGATAAATTGTTTACTTCTTTCAATTCTTATTCCAATTTAGCAAATGTCATATTCATGGAATTTTACATTGTATTCAAATGTTGGTGCTTTCACTTCGAAAAGTATTTAAGTCTACCAAAATTTAGCAGATTTCCCATCCTTGTCCAAAGATCAGTTGTATGCACTATAATCTCTACCTCATCTCAGTTGTATAGATCAGAGAATCAAATCTGGAACAATCTATTCTGTCAAGTCTTAGAGTAGAAGTCACAACTACACTGAAAGTCAAGTAAAACAATCACATAATTATGTAATTAAGAAGTCCTATGAGACAAGTTTGCTATTTTAATCTCAGAACAAAAACTGTAAATCGTTTCTTTCCTGTTCTTCCGGGTGAAGGGATTATTTAACAATTGGAACACTTTCAATTAAAGTGCTCCCCTGGTGTTCTTGAGAATCCTTTGCAGCTTTCTATGATGTGGTCAAACTTCATGTCATGTCATGTCAAGACATGCAAACTGTTCCTGTGTGTGGTTCCAGAGCAGCTTTTGTTGCAAACATATTTCCCAAAATGAATCTATGGTTCTTACTGCTTCTGAAATCAGTGTTGCTGGAGAGTTTTGAATCGCAGTATGTTGTATGTGGTAAAAAGGGAATACTTTAGCTGCTGGATGCTCAGCCTGATGCAGGAACCAGTACTGCTTGGAGTTAATGATTACTGCAGCCATAGCATGATTTATAGTTCCCTAGCTCCTAAATTTGAGCTCAAAACAACAAATGATTTTATTGGCATTTACTGGAAAACATAATATTTAAAAATAAGAATTGATTATTGTATTAGAATTATCATTCAAAATATTGAGGTTGAATCTCTGCCAGAGTTTCTCACACATTTTATGAACCTTGGTGGAATGGAATTAATGCCATTTTTCCAGTGTTGACCTAGCTTTTAAGTGGAAACGTTCCTGCAGAATTAATCCCCCCAGTGTGCTCCTTTTCTTTTGTTCTCATCAAGTTCATGAATATCTGTGCTAAGAAATGGGAGCCCATTGTTTTGGGCACTTCTATAAGCACTAAGCACTCTCAGGTCCATGTTTCGGTCTATTCCTGTTTCAGAACAATATACCTTATTCATTGAAATATTTCTGCACTTCCTGCACTAGCTTTCCTGATATCTCTCTAAGCCAGATTACTGTTTTACATCAATGTCTCATGTATAAATATGGCAGCCAGCAGGGACAGAACACAAAAAACCCTGGACTGGTTTACTGTCAGGTCCCAAAACAAAATCAAATGCTGGAAATGAGAAACAAAAACAGACATTGCTGGAAAAACTTAATAGGTCTGGCACCATCTTTGGAGATGGAGAGAAAGTAGAGTTAACATTTCAGGTCCAGTGATCTTTCTTCTGAACTTCAGACCTACTGAGTTCTTCTAGGAATTTCTGCTTTTGTTTCCCAAAAGTGATGGTTTGATATTTAACCCATTATGCCATCTAAACCTTCTCTCACACCTTACATAATACATTTCATGAGAAGCAAATAAATGAATCAAGGAATCGGTTACTTAGTAAAATTTGAACAATAAATGATGAGACAAAGATGAACTTGATGTAATCTTCTTTTCTCCTTCCTACTTTTCTCCTGTCACATTTAACTGATCAGCATTTTAAAGCATAGATGGACACTTGAGTCATGATAACCCCATTTTTACTTCCTTTTTTTGTTCCAGAATCAACTCCAAAACCACTTAAAAAGAAGAAGTCATTGATAGACTGGGCTCTGCGCCGAAGCTCCAGCAACCAGTCAGATAGCAGTCTTATTTTGGACTCTCCAGTCACACCAAGGAAACTTTTTGGTCTGTCCCTACCATCCATCTGTAAGAATGGTACCCTTCCTAAGCCAATTATGGTAAGAAGTATGGTAAGAAGCTGACCATTGACCACTGACTAAGAACAATCCATTAGCTGTGAAGTGCTTTGAAATATCCTGTGGCTATGAAAGGCATTACAATTTTTTTTCTTTTTTTTTTCCTTTTTTTTCTTTTCTGTACTTCCTTTGAATTCTTCCCTTTCTTTGTTACTACTTGCTGCTACAGTAAAATGTTTCAGCATGTATTCAGGTTATAGCTCCAAGTTCAGGTTCTATGTTAACAGTCTGGATTTTCATGAAGTTGGGAGGGCACAGTGTGAAAATAGTAATTAGGACTTGATTCCTGACCCATTCCTGAGATTTCCAATTTTCACCAACGCGAGTTGTGGGTGTGAGGTGGTTCAGGTCATAAGGCCGCACATTGTACTCCTAATCTGGCCAGCTCCATAAGGGGCATATGTATCTCCTAGTTCTCTACAACTTTCATGGGACTAAGCTAGCTTTTAAAAAACTTGTGCTTCGTTGCACCTCAGAAGTGTCAATGACCATAGTCTGGGTGAGGGAAAGTTTTGAAAGATACTCCATCCACTTATGTTCCACCACCCAGCCTTATGGCCCCACACATCATCCAATTGTCCACCCATAACTATTAACCTATTTCATTGTACCACTAAACCTTGCAGTGATAAGAGTATGTAATAAAACACTTTTTAAGAAATTGTCATTAATTAGTAACTTTCCACTTTCTTAAAAAAGGCTACAGGCTTATAAACCTGTCAATCTTCTAGGCCTTTTAAGATATCAATAGCCAAATCTGCAAGCACTGGAAACCATTTTACATGCATTAATAAACTTTACGTAACTGATAACATTGATCAGAGGTCAGACTGTCAATCAAACAGGTTTGTTTTCCTTCTGCTCAGCTGTTTTAACACTCAAATAGCTCTGATCTCTTAGCCAAGAATGCATAGTAAGGCGTGGCTGAGAGCTCAGACATCCATTAGAGAGTTGAAAAAGCTGAGCCACAGGAAAATCATCTCTTGATTGACATCTCCGACTCCGTATTCTGTGCTGTCAGAGTCATAGAGACGTATAGCATGGAAACAGACCAGATATTCCAACCTAATCTAGTCCCACTTGCCAGCACCCGGCCCATATCCCTCTAAACCCTTCCTATTCATATACCCATCTGGATGCCTTTTAAATGTTGCAATTGTACCAGCCTCCACCACTTCCTCTGGCAGCTCATTCCACACACGCACCATGCTTTATGTGAAAACGTTGCCCCTTAGGTCCCTTTTATATCTTTGCCCTCTCACCCTATAACTATAGCCTCTAGTTCTGGACTCCCCCACCCCAGGGAAAAGACCTTGTCTATTTATCCTATCCATTGCGCAATGTTTATTTGCAGAAGATAAAGTAGTTCCAAATGCTCACGGGTTCAACTATTAATACTTTAGAAAACTGAATGATGGGCATTCTTATTGACTCACTGTGAATTTTTTTAAGAAAGACAAAATTTAGGAATGGATGATTTCTTAAAGGTCTTTTATTAAAAATATATCCTATAGTTATTACAGACATCATTTATGCCATAGCAAGGCCTGGAGAGTAGAAAGGGCCATGAAGTTTAGTAGGGAGCATAGGAGTATAAAGAGCAGTAGCAGGAAGGTACAGAGACATGCGGTGGTATGGATATGGCATGGTGAGTGTGTGGGATATGAGAGCTGAGGACAAGCTGGCTTTGCTGATTTTATTGTCACTGTGACAAAGTCCCACAACCACAAGGTAGGCCTTTTAAACAGCCTGCCTCTACTCCCTGCCACCAGAGTAGTCACCTAAAAACTGACCTAGGACTGGCTGGCCACTGCAGCTCATACCTGTACCCCTTCACAGTGACAATTATGTCTGTAGACCCATGTTTCCCTGAGACAATGGATACGGAATCAGGATTTTCCTAACTTCCACTATCTGCCTCAAGGATGAAAACCCAGCCAAATACACTAGTCAAGATCAAACTATTGCCTGATAGTAGTTTAATTGGTTTAGTTTACAATTCAGGTTAAAGGCTGTATTAAACTTAGTGTCTTCATGAAGATTAGAGATAGGTGTGCCTCTTTGCTTATGGTAGAAATTAGGCTTAGAATTCATAGAATCCCGACAGTGTGGAAATAGGCCCTTTAGCCCAGCAAGTCCACACTAACCTTCTAAAAGGTATCCCACCGAGATCCATTCCCCATTACTCTAAATTTACCCCTGCCTCTTGCAACTAACCTACACATCCCTGAACACTATGAGCAATTTAACATGGCCTAACCTGCACATCTTTGGATTGTGGGAGAAAATCAGACCACCCGGAGGAAACCCATGCAGACACAGAAAGAATGTGCAAACTCCACACAGACAGTCGCACAAGTTTGGATTCAAACTCAGGTCACTGGCACTGTGAGGCTGCAGTGCCAACCACTGAGCCACCTTGCTGCACAATTAAGGTCAATCCTTACACTTTCAAAGTTTTACACACATACAAAACAAATTTCTGGAAAAAAAACTTGTTAATTTACATCTTCGCTAGCTGTGAAAGAAACACTACTTCAAATATGAAGCAAATTTCTGATGATGTCTTCCATGAACTCGATGCTATTTCTCTACAGGATATGCTTGTCCTATTATATCATGAAGGGCCCTCCACCAAAGGAATTTTTAGGCGCTCAGCTAATGCCAAGATTTGCAAGGAACTCAAGGAGAAATTAAATTCTGGAAATGAGGTGCAAATGGACAAAGAGTCTGTCTTTGTGGCAGCTGCTGTCATCACGGTATGAGTTTATGTAACATCTCTGTTCAATTGTTAGGTTAGATCTTACACATGTCACTATTGATTAAACAGAGAAAGGCACAAGGAATGAATGGACCAGACTGAATATGATAGAATGTTGCCAACTGCGGTGTCATCCTTCCATAAATATAAAACTTACAATTCGTATTTCCAATCTGGAGCCTTACCCTTTAATATCCAATTTCAAAGGAAAGAAATTCCTTTGAAACTAGATTGCTAAAATTATGCCAATTTTTTTCAAGTATTCAACTATTTTGTCACAGTAGCTCTTAAAGCAAATATCTAGATGGTGTACAGGGGATTTCCACGATCACTAATTCCTATGGTTATGATTTTTGTCATGCTTTTCTGTCTACATTTCCCATTGAAATTTACTGTCAGCAGTTAAATGTAGTGGTATGCGCTCTCCACTAGGTGCCTCTAAGGTGTGAGCTCACTCTCAGCGTCATTAACATCCCTTAAACAAAATAAATCTGATATGTGTCAAGTAACAGTACGTAAATTTACTTGCTGGAATTATTGTATCTAACATGACTCCCTTGCATATTAAATCTCAAATTTTCCAGGAACCAGTCCAAAAATATAAATTTCACTGTAATCAGTGTCTGTCTTACAAATTTATTTTCAAAGACTATAACCTCCTCTTCTGTTGCCAGACCTTGCCACAGAGACTTCTGCAAACAAGTAGCCTTTAACTCACTGACAGCAGAATCATAGGGGAATGAGGCTTGCCTAGATGCAGAGTTTGTTGTTATCTCAGAAAATGCATCAAGCATTTTGCACACAGCAAAATCCTATAGGCAGCAATGAGAGATTAATGAGATAGCCGTTTCACTTGGTGCACTATGTGACTCAGTTATTTATATTCATGTAATATGTTTAATCAATAGCCACTATGAACAATTATCATAAATAGCAGCACACTCCTGTTTTCCTTGTGGTAACCAAAACTAATAGTACATCAGTAATAAATGATAAATCTTAATGATTCTGCTTAGGGACATCAATCTATTTTTATTACCATCAGTAACAAAGTATATGAAAAGGGAGAATTAAAAACAGACTTTTAAAAATGTATGAGTAAATTTCATGAGATCTTGCCCAGTGCAAGGCTTTCGAAGTATCACCAGTGAAACCTCAGAATATCTACTCCAAAAACAAGACCCAAGAAAAACTTATGTACAGAACAGCTTTGATTATCCAAACATCAATTATCCGATGATCTGATATGTGTCAAGTAACAGTACGTAAATTTACTCGCTGGAATTATTGTATCTAACATGACTCCCTTGCATACTAAATCAGGATCTCAAGGTCCCATAAAAACACTATCCATTATTCAAACAATCCGTTATCCGAACAAAATATCCCCTGCCTGTCTCGTTCAGATAATCGAGGTTGTTCTGTAATGGGATACATATAAAGGTAATGAATTACAGCAGTGCTTCCCAAATGTTTTCCCACTGTGACCCCATTCAAGGCTTGAAAAAAGTGATAACTCTTCAGTGAGAGTTATTGGGGTTCGCTGACATGGGGAGGGAAGGAAACTGTTAAAGTGGGACAACAACTGTTACGACTCAGTTAAAGCCCTGTGGCAGCTATTGCTGGCTCAGAACTTAGAACCCCAAAATTTCAGTTTATGACCTCACATGGGTGCCAATCCCCATATTGGGAAGCTGTGAATTGCAGAGAGGTTCTTGGCTGCTTGTAATGGGAATCATCTTGTGTACCAATCTGGATTTTTTTTCCTTTCATTGTTCACTTAATTCTTTTTTTTGTTAATATTTACATCACCATGTCAGAGTTACTGGAATAAAACATTAATTCATAAGTGTGGCTAAACTAAAAAGAAGTCAATCACAATGTGACTATTCTTGTGTAGGACTTTCTACGTAACATTCCTGGCAGTGTTCTGTCATCTGAACTGTACGAGAAATGGATGCAAGGAATAGAAAATGAGAATGAAGAGGAAAAAATACAGTCCATGAAGAAGTGAGCGGAACATTTCTTGACAATTTAATAAGTATATAAGTGTTTTATCTATTTCTTTGTTTGTGCTGAGCTATTTTGAGCTAGAATAACTGAGCTCAGGAAGGATATCACCTAGGAATCGTAATTGGCCTCAGGATTGTTGGATTAGGAAAAGAAAGTGATCTAAGATTCCTGCTACTGACTAGCACTTAGAATAATTGAAACATAGTAAACAGGAGCAGTGGTAGATCATTTGGCCCATTGAACATGCTTCGCCATTCATTATGAGCATGACTGATCATCCAACTCAATTGCCTGTTCCCGCATTGCTGTCGTATCCCTTGATCCCTTCAGCACTAAGTGCTCTATCAAACACCTTCTTGAATTCATACAATATTTTGGCCCCTTGACTCCTTTCCATAGTAATAAATTCACAGGCTCACCACTCTCTGGATGAAGAAATTTCTCCTCCTCTCAGTCCTAGTCTACCTCATATCCTTAGACTGCGACCCTGAGTTCTGGACTGCCCCATTATCAGGACCATCCTTCTTGCATCTACCCTGGGCTAGTCCTGTTGCAATTTTATAGGTCTCTGTGAGATTCCCCCTTCAGTCTTCTGAACTCCAGTGAATATAATCCTCACCAATTCAAACTCTCTTTATATGTCAATCAGAATGTTGAAGACCAAAACTATGTACAACATTCCATGTGTGATCTCAGCAAGGCTCTGTATAATTATAGCAAGACATCCCTGTTCTTGTGCTCAAATCATCTCACATACCATTTGCTTTCCTGACTGCCTGATGCATCTCCATTCTTGTCTTCAGTGACTGGTGTACAAGGACACCTAGATCTTATTGGTGGTATCGTGGCTCAGTGGTTAGCACTGCTGCCTCACAGCATTAGGGTCCCAGGTTTGATTCCAGCCTCGGGTAACTGTCTGTGTGGAGTTTGTATGTCTCCCTGTGTCTGCGTGGGTTTCCTCCCACAGTCCAAAGATGTGCAGGTCAGGTGAATTGGCCATGTTAAGTTGCCCATACTGTTAGGTGCATTAGTCAGAGGGAAATGGGTCTGGGTGGGTTACTCTTCGGAGGGCTGATGTGGACTGGTTGGGTTGAAGGGCCTGTTTCCACACTGTAGGTAATCTAATCTAATCTTATCGCAATTCCACTCTCTCAATGAATAGCAATTCAGATAATGCATTTTCTTATTTTTGTTCCCAGAGTGGATAATATCACATTTATAAACATTATATTGTATGTGCCATGCAATGCCCTGTTCACCTAGCTTATCCAAATCATGGAAACCGCTCTCCATCCTCCGCAAAGCTCACCCTCCCACCCAGCTTTGCATCATTTGCAAATTTGGAAATATTGTATTTAGTTCCCTCATCTAAATCTTTAGTACATATAATAAACAGCTGGAGACCCAGCATGATCCCTGCAATAGTCGTTGCCTGCCATTCTTAAAAAGGCCTGTTTATTTATACTCTTTGTCTGAAAACCAATTTTCTATCTCTTTCAATGCCCCACTCCCATGTGGTTTAATTTTACATGTTAATTTCTTATTAGGGACTTCGTCAAAAGCATTCTGCAATTCCAAATAAACCATGTCATAGGTTTTATGTCAACTCTATGAGTTAGACCTTCAAATAATTTCAGTAGTTTTGACAAGTGTGATTTGTGTTTCATAGACCCATGCTGACTCTGTCTGATCCTGTCACTGCTTACAAGGTGCTCTATTACTAAATCTTTTACAGTGAACTCGAGCACTTTCCCCACTGCTGACGTCAGGCTGACCTGTCTTTAACTCCTGATTATCTCTTTGCCTCCCTTTATAAATACAAGGTTACATCAGCTATCCTTCAGTCTGTGAGAACTGTGCAAGAGTCTATAGAATCTTGGGAGATGACCACCAATGCAACCAATATTTCTTGGGCCACTTCCTTAACTGCTCTGGGATATAAAGGCTCTGGGGATTTACTTGCCTTCAATCTCATCAATTTCCCTGACACCATTCCTATACTAATACTGATTTTCTTCAGTTCCTCACTCACACTAAACCCTGTGTTCCCCAATATTTCTGATATTTTGTTTGTGTCCTCCTTTTTGAACACGAAAGTATCTACTTAGTTGGTCAGCCATTTTATATTCCCCA
Source organism: Chiloscyllium punctatum (assembly GCF_047496795.1). Classification (NCBI taxonomy): domain Eukaryota; kingdom Metazoa; phylum Chordata; class Chondrichthyes; order Orectolobiformes; family Hemiscylliidae; genus Chiloscyllium; species Chiloscyllium punctatum. The sequence goes on from NC_092763.1 coordinate 50,446,683, forward strand.
TTATAACTTCAAGTGTTTCTGACTGTAAGGGACCTATATTTGTCTTCACTAAAATTTTTCCCTTTAACTATCTGTCGAACTGTATCTCAGAACAGTGATTGAATACCTCCTTTCTACAACTTCCCTGTATTCATTGTTTAGAATGATGAATGGCTCTTTGGGTGATCTGCTAGAAGTCTGTCAATATCATACTCTAGCAGAAGCCAATGTTTTCAAGAAAGAAGGGAGAAAATTCCTACCTTGCTCAAACATTCACGCACATTTATTTAACAGCAGCAGTGACATGACAGCAGCTGGAACTAGATTCTTGATTGAATATCTGTTTCCTAGCCAAATAACATTGAAGCCAACTTCAAATCAACAACTATTACTCTGCCTGAAATCACCAGCACAAAGTTGGATTTAAACCAGGAGTTCTCTAGTCTGTATAACTCAATAGATTTGTCAATTTAACCATGAAAAGACAGTTTTTTAATTAAGTGTTACTTGAAACATTTGTCATTGGATTAGAAAATCTATATCATCTTTAGTCCATGATGATTTTTAGTTAATTGTCATTATTGTGCCAGGATTCTGGGTTTTAAGGCAAAATGTCAAAATTACAGATATGTTTCTAATATATTGCAGTCTGGTAGAGGAGCTTCCTGAAGCAAATGTCCTTCTTCTCCGACATTTGTTCGCTGTACTGCATCACATTGAGAAAAATTCTGAAGAAAACCAGATGACTGCATTCAACTTGGCTCTTTGTATAGCTCCAAACATGCTGTGGCTTCCTAGTCCTCTGGGCCCGGAGGAAGAGAGCAAGTGCACAAGAAAGGTAACCTATTGATTTTGGCCGATTTCTCTAGAAAATGTAACTATAATTGTTATTGGTGCTTCTTTTTGTTCTTCATCCTGAATTAGAATCAGCCAAAATTGATCCGCTAGGTGAATGCCACATGTTTAACACTCATCTTATGCTGTAATGGTGTTGTGGAAAGACGCTGTCCATTATCTCCACCCTCTACTAAAACTTGTTTTCATCCTCTCAGTTCTTTAACTGTCACAGTTATGCAACAACGTCTATGGTTTCTTTAGAGGAATGTTAGATTAAACCATTGTATGTTTCTATCACCTCATAATGTCCCCTAAATAAAGTACAGTGCATACCATCATGAATTGCTTCAAAATGCAATGACTCACATTATTTAGCCAATAGCAATTATCATTTTACATATTGGGTATAGCAGTATAGTGGCTATGTTATTGGAATAATTATCCAGATGCTGGGTATTCTGAAATGATTGACATACCTCCTGACTTCACAATGTCTTTTTATCTCATACAAAGCATAATCAGGAATGTGAAGGAATACTCCCCAATTCATTGAAAGACAGCAGCTGGAAATGTCAAGGGTTGATAATTATATTATCTCTTGATGGAGATGGTCACTGCCTGGCACTTGTATGATGTGAATGTTATAGTTACATGTTCAGCCATTGCCTGTAGTGTGCATCCTCTACAGGATACGCTGCAGCAGAGCATCAGGAGTTAGAGAGTCATAGAGTCATACCACAGAAACAGACCCTTCAGTCTAATGCGTTCGCGCTGACTAGACATTCCAATCTGACCTAGTCCCATTTGCCAGCATTTGGCCCACATCTTTCTAAACTCTTTCTACTCATGCATCCATCCAGCTGGTTTTTAAATGTTGTAATTGTACTTGCCTCCACCACACCCTCTGGTAGCTCACTCCTTACATGCATCACCTTCTGCGTGAAAAAGTTAGCCGTCAGGAGCTTTTTAAATCTTTCGCCTGTCAGCTTAAACTAATGGCCTCTAGTTTTGGACTCCCCCATCCGAGGAAAAAGACTTTGGCCATTCAGTGTATCTAAGCCCATCCTGATTTTATAAACCTCAATAATGTCACCACTCAACCTCCAATGCACCAGGGAAAAAAGCCCCAGCCTTATTAAGCCTCTCGCTATATCTAATTCCCTTCAGCCCCAGGAACATCCTTGCAAATCTTTTCTGCACCCTCTCAAGTTTAGCAACAACCTTTCTATAGAAAGGCGACCAAAATTGTATGCAGCATTCTAAAAGTAGCCTCACCAATGTCCTGTACAGCTGCAATATGACACCCCAACTCCTATTGTCAATGTTATGACCAATGAAGGCAAGCATGCCAAATGCCTTCTTCAGCATCCTGTCTGCCTAAGACTTTCAAGGAATTATGAACTTGCACCCTTTTGTCTCTTTGTTTGGAAACACTCCCGAGGCCCTTCCATTAATAGTCTAAGTCTTGCCCTGGTTTGCCTGCCCAAAATGTTTAAGGTGAGAAGGGAAAGACTTAAAAAGAACCTGATGACTAACTTTTCAGGCAGAGGGTGGTGTGTGAATAGAATGAGCTGCTAGAGGATGTGGTAGAGGCGGGTACAATTACAATATCTAATATCTGGATGGGTATATGAGTAGAAAGGGTTGAGGAATGTGGGCCAAATGCTGGCAAATGGGACCACGTCAGAGTGGGATGTCTGACTGGTATGGAAGAATTGAACCAAAGAGTTTGTTTCCATGTTGTATAACTCTACTCTGATATTATTCAATGAGTTAGATTCTTAATTTTTCTCTTTCTATGCACAATATTCAATGTAGTCTGTAAAATGTTTGATTTGTTGTTCTTCCCATTTGAGGAAAGTGCAATGATCATAGCATGGTTACCTTTGTAAGATGTTCACCAGAATGCCCATCTAGCTAGACAGCTCCAGGCCTTTTGTAAAAAGTTCCTATTGATAACAACACATCTCAAAGACCTGTTCCCTTGTCACTACTATTTTCAGATTCCTTTGGTCGCTGTACTTGCAAATCTTTCCAGTAAACCATAAGAACATAAGATATTGGGGTAGGTGTAGGCCTTTCACTTTTTTTTGCCTATTTTTCAGGAAAGTCGATATCTTTGAATATTGAATTCCCAGTCTTGGTCAACTTGCAAACATGTCTCTGTAATAGCTATCATTCATTTATTTCTATTTGTGTCATCAACTTATCTGTCTTGTTACAAATGCTAAATACATTCAGATAAAGCACCTTAAGCTTTGACTTTTTCCATACTTACTTACTCTGGCTCTAATTTCTTGTGCACTCTTCAGTTTATATTTATTGCCTCCCTCTTTGATTATCATTTGCCTCTTCACTACTCTGGACAACTATTCTCTCCTTTCTTTTTTAAACTTCTCTTCAATGGAAACTCGCACCTCCCCACTAACTTACAGTCCTATCTAAAACCCCAGTTATATGATTACCAGGGCAACTTGGCCCAGCATGGTTCATATGTAGCCCATTGAAACAGAACAGTTCCCTCCTTCACTAGCACTGGTGTCAATGCCCCAGGAATCAAAACCCATTTCTCCTACACTAGACTTTGAGCTACACATTTACCTTTTCGAACTTATTCATTCCATTTCAATTTGCATGTGGCTCAGATAGTAATTCAGAGTTTATTTATTTTGTGGTTCTGTTTTTTAGTTTAGCATCAAGCTTCTCCCAGTCATTCCGTAGAAACATTTTTCTAGTCCTACATTTGTCATTGGTTCTTATGTGGACCAAGACAGCTGGATCCTCCTCTTGCCATTCTAAGTTCCTCTGTGGTTTCCCTCTGTTGCGTTGGTGTCGAATGCGTGGTGCCAGAAAAGCACAGCAGCTCAGGCAGCATCTGAGGAAGCAGGAGAGTCGGCGTTTCAAGCAAAAGCCCTTCATCAGAAGTGAGACTGTGAGCCAAGGGGGTGGCAAGATGAATGGGAGGAGTGTGGGGTTGGAGGCTAGGTAGCTGAGAGTGTGATAGGTAGATGGGGGTGTGGGTAAAGGTGATAGGTTGGGGGCAGGTTGCAGCAGATCATCCAAGGTCCCAAAGAAGCCTTCCACATTGATCAAAGTTTCACCTGCACTTCCACACATGTCACTTACTGTATCTGTTGCTCCCGATACAGTCTCCTCTACATTGGGAAGACAGGACGCATACTCACAGAGCACTTCAGAGAACATCTCCAGGGCACCCACACCAATCAACCCCACCGCCCTGTGACCGAACACTTCAATTCCACCTCCCACTCCGCCAAGGACATGCAAGTCCTGGGCCTCCTCCATCGCCACTCCATAACCATTGATGCCTAGAGGTAGAACACCTCATCTTCCACCTCAGGACCTTCCAACCCCATGGCATGAATGTGGATTTAACTAGTTTCCTAATTTCCCCTCCCCCCATCTTATCCCAGATCAAACCTTCCAACTCGGCACCACCCTCATGACCTGTCCTAACTGTCCATCTCCCTTCCTACCTCTCCGTTGCACCTGGTGTGGTCTCCTCTACATTGGGGAGACAGGATGCCTTCTTGCAGATCATTTCAGAAAACATCTCTGGGACACCTACACCCACCAACCCCACCGCCCCGTGGCAAAACACTTCAACTCGCCCTCACACTCCGTCAAGGTCATGCTGGTCCTGGGCCTTCTCCACCACCAAACTGTTACCACCCAAAGCCTGGAGGACGAATGTCTCATCTTCCGCTTTGGGACCCTGCAACCACATGGGAAAAATGTGGATTTCAACACCTTCCACATTTCCCCTACCCCTCAGATTATCCCAGTCCCGAGCCTCCAACTTGGCACCACCTCCCTCTGACCTATCACCTTCTCCCTCACCTTCATCCACCTATTGCTTTATCAGCTACCTCCCTCCGAACTCTGCCCCCTCCCATTCATCTCTCAGCCCCAGCCCACAAGCCTCATTCATGATGAAGGGCTTATGCCCGAAACATTGATTCCCCTGCTCCTTGGATGCTGTCTGACCTTCTGTGCTTTTCCAGCATCACACTCTCGACTCTGATCTCCAGTATCTGCAGTCCTCACTTTCGCCTTCTATTGCACTGGAATAGAAGTCTACCAGCTTCCGTATACTGTACCTGCAACACATCACCTGCTCGGCCATTTCTATTTGATTTATTTGGTTGTTAAATATATTTAAAGTCAATTTCTTCACCGTATTCTTCAGCTGTAGTAATGTGTCAAGTTTTTAACTGATTGATTAATCAGAAGAGAACATTGTTAAGAACATATCTTTACTTTTCTGCTATTTTGATTGCGGATTGAATTGGGGAAATGGCTGTTTTAAAAACTGAGGATGGTGGAAGGAATTGCTGTTCTACTTAAAAGCAAGTTACTGAAACTCATTGTAAGTTGTGGTACACTGCTGCTTTGTTCAAGCACTGGCGTACACTGTTTGTAGATGGACTGGCACCAGGGGTGTGAACAAAGTGGCAGTCATCTGGCAATAAGTGGCAAATTACTTGTGGAGATGTGACCAGCTATGGATGGCAACAAGTATCTAATTGTCTGCTGGGTTACTGAACAGCTTGTGGGTGTGAACGATAGAGGCCTTCAAATATCCAGGCTGAGAAGTGGTGTCTCCTTCTTTCTTACAAAACACCTAAAGCCTGAAGAAAACCAGTTTATTTTCCTGCACCGATTGTCAACTGTTTGTTTTACCTAGTGACTAAAGGATTTTGTAGTTAATGTGCCAGTTGCCTGTGCCTTCTGTGAAGAAATGAAAAGAATCTGAACAACAGAAAGTCTTGCCAAGCAAAAGGATCATCTCAGCGAATCCTGCAGTCTGAGCCCCAAACAATACTTTACCAATTTTCTTACCCTCTCCGACCATAACACTAATGCTTTTCTTGTCCGTTTGTGTCAGTCTGTATGAGCATAGCTCTTACTAGGAGTTAGAATTTTCATTAGTAAAATTACATGTCAGTAATGCACAGTTGCATATCTGTGGTTAGAATCTATTTAAGTACAAAAACCAAATCCACATTTTCTGTTATCCTGGGACTGAAAAAAATAAGTAGATTGGGGAATTTTGTGTACCTTGATAAAATTTTGAACTTTTGTGACACCTCTAGTGAGGTGTGCCGAGAGAGAGCCAAGAGTGTGGTGCTGGAAAAGCACATCAGGTCAAGCAGCATCCAAGGATCAGGAAAATTGATGTTTCAGGCAAAAGCCCTTCATCAGGAAGGACGTTTGTCCAAAAGGTCAATTTTCCTGCTCCTGGGATGCTGCCTGACCTGTTGTGCTTTTCCAGCACCACACTCTTGACTCTAATCTCCAACATTTTTAGTACTCACTTGCACTTAAGAGAAAGAGTCACCAATCACGTCCTTGTTTTCTTGTGATGTCATACTTTCAGTCTGACAAGTAGAATTAGGTTGAAGGGGTTTTCTGTGTCTGGTTTAAACACACCCCTCTCTCCTCCCCCCCTCAAACCACACTCCGATATTCTGTGTACTGGGCCTCCCTCTCTGAAATGGCCCTCCCTTCTGAAGTGGGCCTCCCTCTCTGTGTCCAGTTTAAAACCTCACACTCCACACTCTGTGTACTTGACCTTCCTCTCTGTTCTGGTTTAAAACACCCCCCCACATACACACACTTTCCACACTCTGTGTACTTCCCCTTCCTCTCTGTGTCGAGTTTAAACCTTGCCCCCACACTCCACACTCCATGTACGTGGCCTCCCTCACTGCCATCAGTCTGTACCTCCCACTGTAGCTGTGCCTCTCACATTGTCTGTATTCCATATATTGGGCCCCCTCTCTGCAGCTGCTTTCCATCTCCTGTCACTGTTGCTGTTCTTCCACAGATCCACTCTCTAAATACTTAATGATTGTTTCAATGTAGGGAATCATCCTCATCCAAATATAAAATCAATCATAGTTATGGGATTCATCAAGGCTGTTTGCTCTAAACCTATGTAACATATTGACCATAGCCTCTATAGTTTCACAGAGTGCAGTCTTGAGGAATGACTGCAAGGCAGGAGATGGTCAACCTTATCACACTTACTGTTCTCTGAATCTGTCTCTCCACATGTCACGATTTGAAGAGATGGAGAAGGAGGAAACAGAAGGACAATCAGGAGTATTAGAAACTGATTAGTAAATTTTACTCTTGGCTTTTAGTTGAAAGGAAGCCTTTTCCTTCAAGTATGACAAAACATTTATCACAATTGAGCTTAAAACAAAATATGTATCATTAATAGTTCAATGAACGTACTCTCATACCATTTGATTATAAAAACAGTTGTAGATTCTAATCATGTGATATTTGTATTCTCTGATAAAGTTTCTCACAATTAGAATTGGATTTGTTTCCAACTGTCAATTCAAGTTTAGTTCAAAATAATTCAAATCAGACATAGCTTGAAATTGGAATCAGAAAAATAATTGGATTTATGGTGTGATTGGGCGAGCAATTGGAACCACTTATATTCATCTACGTTCCCTCTGAGAGCAGGCAGCACCAGACAAATACATTAATTCTTAGAAATATCATATTTGTGTGTTAACCAAACTCAACCAGAATAACAAAAGGAATGTAAAAAACAGATGTATTCTAAAGTTCTGATCACTATTCGGCAAGTAAAGACAGGATACATCTCAGTTGTGAGGTGGATAATACAGTAACATGTTATTTGTATGCTATTTTCCAAGGTCAGTTCATTTCATAGTTTTATGTGCAGGTTTGAACAGGCACACTAATGATTTGCCTGTCACTTGTTAGGTTGTTGGTCCCCATACACTTGAATCTATGCCATGACACAAACTACAAAGTTTTATGTGTTTCCTGATCACTACAATAACTGGCTGGTTGAAAATATTCCAGCCTTCCTGATAGGCTCACATAAATATTTAAACGTGGAAACAGAACACTGACAATATTCACAGGATTGTACTCCTTACAGCACTAAATATTACTTATGGCTGCTGATTTTAGGCTGTATTAGTTGTACTCTGTTTCTGCTTAATTGGGTTCATTCCCTCACTATGGATGGCAGGATTTGCATATGACTCATCAACCCTATCGTAGTTTTACAAGATCTCCCACAGTGAAGATCTGTTGGTTGTTAGCCAATAGAATTGATGGTGGATCGTTGGCTCAAACAATTTTCTCCTCTTTCCATTTCTCTTATGGTCGCTCTTAGAGGCTGCTTTTGTTGATTGGGAGGTCTTGAAATGAATTTTGATAATAGACCATTAATATAGCTGTTGTCAGGCTTCAGCGTCCCTGATGCAGTGTTGATATAGCAAACCTTCATAGTGCTTTGAGATGACCTTCCAGATGTTTCCTTTGATCCTGTTTTGAATATGCTCCCTTGCGTAACTCAGAGTTAAGCGTTTGTTTGAGTAATATTGAGTCAGGCATTCTTACAACAAACTGCATCCACCCCAGCTGATGTGAGATTATTGTAACCTTGGCGTGTCTGCATCTTGGAAAACATTCATGTTTGCCCTTTTGCCCTACCAAGATGGATGGCATTGCTGATAATGTTCCAGTGTTGCTAAGCAAAAATGCTGTTCAGAAGTTTGGGAGAAATATTCACTAATAGATTTTGAATTTAGTGTGAAGCCTGATAACACCATTTTTGAAATCTCACAAATGTAATTTACCACAGGCTGAGTAACACATTGAATCTAATGGTATATCTCATATCAGTGTCAGCTTTTTATGATAGGTAGCTTCCAAGATAGGAAGGTGAAAGAGATTTTTCAACACCTCACTGCAAATCTCAAACGAAGACAATTCACCAAGGCTTCTTGGATGGCACCTTGCAACACACAACCACTTCCATCTAGAAGGAAACAGACAGCAGGTACATGAAAAGCCACCACCTGAAAGATCCCCTCCAAGCCACTCATCATCCTGACTTGGAAATATATCGCTATTCTTTCAGTGTGGCCGAGTGAAAAATCTGGAAATCTCTCCCTAACTGCACTATGGGTGTTCCCACAGCAGATGGACTTCAGTGGTTCGAGGAGGTGATTCATCACCACCTTCTCAAGGACAATTAGAGATGAGCAATAAATCTGAGTTTTGCTCATGATGCTAACTTTCCGTGAAAGAGTAAACAAAGATCATTCCTAGTAAACTAATTTTTAGTCTTTTGGTCACATTGGCTGCACTAATAGTGCAATTCTTAGCAAGAGAATGTTTTTACTTCCAACCAGAAATTTCGAACTGGAAATTTAAAATAAAGCTCAGCTGATATATTCATCTAGTGGGTGCTAACCAAACAATAGTTAAAAAAGATTAGACATTGGAAAGTATTTTGGAGCCCAGAAATAGGGTTAAAATGACATAACGTGATGTTTGGAACAAATGTTTGAAAACATTTGGTATTTTAATAAAGGTGCTGAGGATTTAAAGTAAATGTGTTCATGTCTCAAATGATAAGGGAACAGAGGAATCTCATGTAAATGTATTCATTAATTTGTTAAGAATACCACACAATGTAAATTTGAATCAAAAAACACCTTGACGATTTCAAAGTTTATTTTGCAATGCTTCACAGGACCTGATCAAATTAATTTTGAAATACTTTAATATTGTATACTCCAAATATACAGGTGCCCCCATTTGTACATGCATTGTGCGAATGTTTGGTAGACATGTATTATACTGTATTATAGAAGGAATCTAAAACTACATAGGATTTGGAACAGATGTTGTTACACCTGGTTTTGGATGGTTAGTACAAAGATTGATTCAGTACATTTAAGTGCTGTTGCTAAACAAGAAAACTGTCTTGCCTATTACATTTAAATTCATCTCTGAATTAGCTTGCTTATATGAATATTCACACAGCTGAATGAAAAAGTCAGCAGAAGATTCAAAAATCTGAAAACTTATACCAACAGATTTAAGAACAGTTTCTTCCCCGCTGCTACCAGACTTTTGAATGGATCTCTCAAATATTAAAGCTGGTCTTTCTCTGCACCTTCACTGTAGCTGTAACACTATATTCCGCATTCTATTACCCTGATATACTTTGTAAGTTATGATTTGCCTGGATAGCACACAAAACAATACTTTTCACTGTATCTTGGTTCGTGTGACAATAATAAATTAAACCAAATCAAAATCAAAAAATGAATTTCAATTTATGGAGCACTTTATTGAGTCCTCAGACTATTAAAGATGCTTTGAACCAAGAGATTAATTTTAGAGTCCAGTCACAGTTAACAACAGCAATCAAATTATGTATAAACACTATCTCATTGGCAACATTAATGCATCATTCCCTATTGTCAGCTTGGATTATATGTTCAAGTCAATAGTAGGCAAAGAATCTGCCAACTAAGAGAATCTGACAGTTAAAGAGGAAAACATTTTCTTTTGTTTCATTGTCAGCACATTATTTCATAATTGATCCATTTTTAACTTCTCAGTATTGATTCCTGAATCCTAGCACATTTTTCAACTTTCATTATTTTTCCATCAAATGAAATATAAAGTTACTCAAAGGCACAAGGCGCTAAGCAAACACAAATGATGAAGGCCAACTGCCTAATGCAGAAAGGGCCTACAATTCCACTATTAAGGCAATCCCTGACTCACCTGACATTTTCCAAATGTTTAGTGAACATTTCATCATCCACCACCTCATCATGGAGTATTCTATTGGTAGTCTGTCCAGCTGATAATTTTATTACTAAACCATGGATGTTTATCACCAAGTCAGTTATTGGGAGTTGGGAAAATGTTTGACTTTATGTACTCAGCTTAGGAAAAGGTATCCACAAAGACACGATCTCCATTGCCAGGAAATGAGTATAATTGTGCCAGCTGACTCAGGAAAGAGTGGGCGAAGCTGCTGGTCTCTACAGTGGTCTGTTTAAAAGGCCTTCTTTGGTGATTTCTTTCTCAGTTATAATGAAAAACAGTAAGGCCTTCTAGCCCTCATAACTCTCTGCGATCAACCCCTCATATACTCTACATGTCATCTCATGCAACCTATTAGTATGTACAGTTAAAGCACATGGGATTGGGAGTAGTGCTCTGACATGAATAAAGAACTGGTTGGCAATCAGGAAACAGACTAGGAATAAATGTTTCTTTTTCCAAATGGTGGGCTTGTACCCCCAGATATCCGCAATAAAGGAACTAAATGTAATATCTCCAGGTTTGCAGATGATACAAAAATTCCTGAGCTCCAAGTTATGCAATACCTCATTGATAGCTCTGGCTCTCTGATCGCTACTGTTCATTGCACAATGCTTACTTACTTTAATCCATTTTAAGGGCTTGCTGTTCCTATTATTGACACTTTAAAGAGTTGAAATGATTGACACTTTTATTGCTGTGAAGGAAAAGGACTTTTTAAAAAAACATTGAAGGAAGAATTAAATGAATGCCTTTTAAAATGTTTTTAACATATCCTAATGTCACTTTATGTTTCATTGGTTCCATCTGGAAATGTCATTGCCTAGTATCAAGAGTATGAGGTGCCATAGAAGTGGGTGGGGGCATAGCTGAAATCGGGGACAAGAGCAGTGAAATAACCTCAAATAACCATTAATATTACTCTCAGTAAAACTTAATAAAGTTTATTCCAATTATCTTCAATTGATAGTTGGTGTCCTATTTCTATCACAAACCAAATTTGCAAATTAAAGTGGTCTGAAGCTGGCGGGTAGGCAAACTCCTACTGGAAAGCCACTTTTAGAATGATATCAGCTCACATAATTTCAAGGGACTACCATAGCTTTTCTCTCCAATTATGCCAGGAAAGTCTCTCTCCAAATATTACTTGCTTAAATAAAGTTTTATAGCCCTTTTTGAGCTGAGCAGTTATTTGAACTAACTCATGGTTAATTTTGTGAAGATACTTTTTGCAGTTCTTTCGAAATCAGCACTTGCCAGTTTTAAAAAATATAATCAGGTCAAATAGTCACCATAGATGTGGAGAAAATGAAAACTATTGTTATGTAAAGTATCATTTATATCATGCTTTAATATAGTTATGAACTTTGTTACATTTTTACTTAATAAAAAAACAAGCCATCGTAATAAAAAATGTAAAGCAGGTGTTTTCTCAATGCTATAATTAAAACATTCTTCTTAGAATAGCTTGCTCAAAATTACACATGTGACCAATGCCTACTAAAAATTAATCCTTATTTCCCACTCCTTTCTTGCGTCTTCTGCAGCTGCACTCTGTGCATTTCATTATGCTAAAGAAATTATACAAGTTTGTGTTGTTGAATGTGTTGAATCTGGAATTTTGTGGTCTCTTTCAGGTGGCCATTCTGGTACAATTCATGATTGAAAACTCTTACCGAATCTTTGGGAGTGGTCTGAATTCACTATTTGGAGAATCAGGAGATGTCCAGCGAGGAAATTCTGAGGACTCACTGGGTTTGTGGTGTCTTGCTTATTAGTTTTTTTTAAGTTACTTATTAACTGGTTCTAAAGGGTCAACAGGTTTCTGTTGATTGGGTTTATTACCTGTAAAATGCTAGTACAAAAACCTCAGCACAAAGTTTGTTAACTGATTTAGAATAAAAGTAGTCACAAGTCTCAGTGTCAGGAGGCAGTTTAAAATTGGAATGCTCATGGATAATAAACTTGCCCTACCACCCCATCTCCATTCTTATCTATCATTTACACAATGTGAAATAATGGGGCAAAGATTGACAAGCATTGTGCAACATTTCTGGGTGCAAACCAGAAAGCATAGGTTGATCAGGGCAAAGAATTAATTTCTATCACCCGAAGGTTTTTTTGCTTTGGATGTATGTTCATTGTATGGGGCTGATTGTTAACCTCAAGCAAGTCCACATTTTTTTTAATCTCAGTGTCTTTCCAGTAAGTGTCAGATTTAAGTTCAGTAGCACAAACCTAATTCCTGAGTCAAGAAGTCAACAGTTCAAGCAATTTAAACACATGATTCAGGCTGACAATTTAATAAATACTGAGAAAGTTATGCACTGTCTAAAGTTCCATCTTTCAAGTAAAATGCTAAACTGAGGCTCCATCTGCCCTCCCAAATGTATGTGAAATATCTCTTGGCACTAATTGCAGAAGTCCTGATTCTTAATTATCTTTGAACCAACATAATTGAAACAGATGATCTTGTTTCATTGCTGTTTGTGGGTTTCTCCTACATTGTACTTGAAAAGGTACATTGTTGTTAGAAAGTGCTTTGGTATACCCTGAGATAATGAGAAACATTAGATAAACCTTTTCTTTTCCATGTAATTTGTATTGTTGCGGAATTGAACATTTCTTTTCCCTTGAATATACTTTAAATTTCTTGGCTGTGAAATTGGACTTTGTCATGCTGCTGTTGCTAGAGTTTCATAAGCCCTAACTCAGCAGGTAGTGCAATAGGTATCTTAATCTGCAAAGGGAGATAGTGTGGGCAAGACATGTGTGTACTGCTGGGATCAGGCATGATCAGATCATAGGATCAACCAACTGGCACAGTTGATTTGGCGCATACTTTTGACCATGAGACCTTTGGTCTCCTTGTGCCTGTGCCTCAAAAGCTAATCTCTGCTGATGAATTTATGTAAATATATAATTCTTGTTAGGCCAATGGTCAAACAAGTAAATACATTGTTTGGTGCCAAATTAAACCATAGTGTCCAAAATTCTAATCCATGATTAGTTGTTCTCGGTTAAGGTAACAATAAAGAACCAAACTACGTCTGTAATATGAAATAAATGAAACCAACCAGAGTTTCCACTCTAAATGCCTGTATTTTATTCAAACAGCAAAGATGTCAGACGGGGAACAGTTTTTATTTGATCTCTGTTAATAAATAGTTTATCATACTTCATTGACTTAAATGATGATATGACTGAGTATTTCTGAAACAGTTTTACAGCAAGAGTGAACAGCATAACAGCATGAGAAAATCATGTTGAAATGTTGCAACATTCTGATCTTTCCTTTAATATTATTTCTGCAGATATTGGCTTGTTGCAGCCACAGTATTCATCTGACGATATGGATTCAGAATTATCTGATCAAAAAAGGCAAGAAGTTCAAAACGACCAGTCAAGTGATTCCATCTTCAGCACCTTGAATGAGTCTGGACTGCACACAGCTGAAGGACCCAAAGACATCTGGAACCAGCAGAGCTTATTCAGTGAAGAAGTTCCATGTAAGAAAATCTTAGAGAAGAGTGACAGTGGAGACCTTTGTGAGCAGTTGGAAAATGAATCTTTGTATTCGTGCTCCTCTGTCTCTTCACTTGTAGCTATCCAGAGCATTCACTCAGCACGAGACCGTTGCTCATCTGAGCCCAGTGTCTGCTTGTCACACCATCTTGCCTTGTCTCATGAGCCGGTCGCCCGCCAGTCAAGCTGTGATGCTGCCATGTCTCATGGCCATATTGATTATCTACAACAGCTGAAAAGGCTTCAGCTTGAAAGTCAGAGGTTATTGGATGATGGGAAAGGTCCTGGTTCTAATAAAATGAGATATAACTTTTGGAGGTCCCCTCAAATTAATTCCAGGCTGAAACAGCCTAATTCACATCGAATGAATCTGTCAACAAGATCAAGCCTGTCAAGCCTGTCTTCTCCCACCACATCACCCTCCGAGTCTTCATTAAGTTCAATAGATAGTGCCTTCTCTTATTCTGACTCATCAGTATTTGGTCGCAATGATACTTCGCACTTTGGAACTTCTATAAAAAGCCAGATACTCTCACCTTGTACTTCCAATAGGCTTACTGGCACATTATTTGGGACATCGCCATCTTCAGTGGTTCGCTGTCTCGATAATTTGGATTGGTACAGTGAGGAAACAGAAAATAAAGGAGACTTAGATGGTGAGAGTGACGGAGAGGATTTAGCTCAAATGTCAATGGAGCGCATGTCTCATGTGAAAAGCCAAAGAGCTAATGTTTCCGAAAAGGGTATTGATTGTTTTACAAACGTAGCATATATTGGATATGATGAACGTGGGGAAAATTCTTTCCAAAATGATGCAAAGGAGTTAAACAGAGAAACTAATAAAGAAAGAAGGAATAGGTCAATAGTTCCCAATGCAACACAATGTGTTTCATTACCTGTGGAGCCCAGTGTGGAGCCTTCTCATAGTGAGAATGTTAAACGCACTAAAATAACATTCTACATGGCACCAGGAAAGGTGTTCAGTATACAAAATATGGATGATCAAGCGAGACAGAACCTTGAAGTTGACAATGCTACACAAGACAACAATAGCGTCTACAGTGTATCACCACCCAGCAAAGGAAGTACTAAACAATCAGGTCAGACTTTAAAGGTCCACATCCCTCAAACTGTGTTTTATGGTCAGGACTCACCCTTGGTTCTCCAATCTGTTGCACGGAGGCAGACATATGATGGATCCAAGGCATCGCAGAAAAAGGTTACACCTGGGGACAGTTTAAAAAGAACACCTTCCATGGACTCTCCTTCACAGAGTGACACACAATTATTAGATGGCTCAGCTCAGCCCATATATTCTCAGCAATGTAGCAATAACACGAGTAATAAAAGACACGCTATTCGATTTATATTACCTCCCTCACTTAAAACTACTGTTAAGGACTACTTCCTTTACAATGAGGCCAAGCACTGCTTCAGAGACACTAAGACAGTGGGGAGTGAACTAATTAGAAGAAGACAAGAATGGCAAAGTAGACGGTGCACTGATTCACAATTGGAAGACTTTGAAAATATTATTTTCACAGATGAATCTTATGTCTGATATAGTAACCTTCTAACAATTATTTTTATCAAATTATTTTTTTTAAACCAGGGCAGCACTCTACAAGTTGCTACTGATTAAAATTAGTTCCTTTATGAAAGGCTATATGGTTTTTGACATTTATGCTGAACACCACCACTATTACCATTGCCTCAAAGTTTCTGTTTAAGAAACTAGCAAACACCTTTAGAATAATAGATCAATAATGACACTGAAGGTCACCATGTAACCCATAAAATTGGTTCAGCTCAATGCAAGAGCAATTCTTATTAGCCAGTCCCATTCTTCTAGCCTTTTCCAGTTTCCCTGTAAATGTTTCCCTTCAGGTACTTCTCCAATTCCCCTTCAAAAACCAATATTGAACCCGTCTCCAGCACTCTTTCAAATAATGCAGTCTGGATCAAATCAATCCTGAAAGAGGATTTTCCTCATGTCATCTTTTGTGCTTTGGTCAATTTCTGTCTGTGGTAGACAAGCAGGAGGCTGGAAGAACACAGCAAGCCAGGCAGCATCAGGAGGTGGAGAAGTCAACGTTTTGGGTGTAACCTTTCTTCAGGACTAGGGGTGGTGGTAAGGGGAGTTACAGATAAAGGTGTGGGGGTGAGTGAGGGTTTTGGATGGAGAGAGGGGTGGAGTGATGAGGTCATGTGGCAGTAGTAACAAGTTGGTTTCATGGTGTGATCAAAGAGCTGGAGGGCTGAAGAGGTCACAGCAGTATGACAGTGAGAAAGGGAATCACTGAGTGCACGTCTGAGGGAGGCAAAGAGTTTCTTCAAAGTGGGCATCCTTTGAAGAGACTTCACAGTGGTACAAACTTAGTTAGAGACAAAAAAAACTGCAGATGCTGGAATCCAAAGTAGAAAGCTAGAAGAACAAGGAAGGTAGGCAGCATCAGGAGGTGGAGAAGTCAACATTTCAGATGTAAACATTCTTCAGGACTGGGCTGAGGTAAGGAGAGTTGCAGATAAAGGTGGGGGTGGGGGGTGAAGTGAACACAGGGATACGTATGCACAAATTGTTGATGACAGTTTTGGTTGCAAATGTGCTTATAAGAACATATAAACTGCTGAACTTTATAAATAGAGGACTAGAGCATAAAATTATACAGGTTATGGTGAACACTTTTAAAACACGTGTTCATCACTGGGTACCATATTTTTTGAGCAATATGAAGGTTTTTAAAAAGGTACTGAAAAGATTTGTGAAAATGGTGCTACGAATTAGAGATTTTAAATATGTGGATCGATTGGAGTAGATTTTTAGATTTCCTACAGTATGGAAACAGGTGCTTCGGCCCAACAAGTCCACACCGACCCTCTAAAGAACAACCCCTCTGACTAATGCACCTAATACTATGGACAATTGAGAAAGGCCAATCAACCTGATCTGCACATCTCTGTATTGTGGGAGGAAACCAAAGCACCCAGAGGAAATCCATGCAAACACAGGGAGAATGTGCAAACTCCACACAGGCAGTCACCCATGGCTGGAATCAAACCCAGTTCCCCCTGGTGCTGTGAGGCTGCAGTGCTAACCACTGAGCCACCGTGCTGCTCCATAGCTGAGTTGTCTCCACTTCCTGTCTGTGTCTGTGTTCTCTACCTTGCAACCCTTTCCCCATTAGGGGAACAGTTTCCCCTTATCTTCTTTGTCTGGACCCTTCTGATATTCAATACCTCTATCAAACTGCCTCTCCGTTCAAAGGAGAATAAACCCAGCTACTCCAATCTATCCACATACTTAAAATCTCTAATTCTTGCAAACCATTTTCGTTAATCTTTTCAGTTTCTTCTTTAAGTCCTTCATATTGTTCCTAAAATGTGGTGACCAGTGATGAAAAAGTGTTTTAAAAGTATTCACCAAAACTTGTATGATTTTATGCTCTATGCCTCTATTTATAAAGTCCAGCATTTCATATGTTCTTATCAGTATGTTTGCAACCTGAACTGTCATCTATAATTTGTGCATATATATTCCCAGGTCTTTTTGTCCGTGTGTTCACTTTAGAGTTATGTGTTTAGTCTATATTGTTTCTCCTAAATCTGCCTCACAGCGCCAGAGACCTGGGTTCAATTCCCGCCTCAGGTGACTGACTGTGTGGAGTTTGCACATTCTCCCCATGTCTGCGTGGGTTTCCTCCGGGTGCTCCGGTTTCCTCCCACAGTCCAAAGATGTGCAGGTTAGGTGAATTGGCTATGCTAAATTGCCCGTAGTGTTAGGTAAGGGGTAGATGTAGGGGTATGGGTGGGTTGCGCTTCGGCGGGGCGGTGTGGACTTGTTGGGCCGAAGGGCCTGTTTCCACACTGTAAGTAATCTAATCTAATCTAATCTAATCTAATCTAAATCCTCCATTCAAAATGTATCACTTCACATGCAGTTTATTTCTTCTGAGAAATATCCACTCATTCCACTAGCACGCATCCTCTTGAAATCTATCACAATTCTCCTTGTACTTCACAATATTTCTAAGTTTTACTTCATTTGCAAGATTGTAAATTGTGCCCTGCCTACCCAAGTTTGAAATTATAAGATAAATTAAGAAAAACATTGATCCTTTAACAATCCCTCGATTTTCCGTTTGGAAAGACAACCATTCAACATGACTGTTGGCTTCCTGTTGCTCAGGCAATATTGCATTTATGCTGCCAGTATCCCTTTTGTTCCACGGGCTACAATATTGCTGGCAAGCTTATAATGTAGCACTTTAGCAATACCTTTAGGAAATCCCCAAATACCACATCAACCACATTACCCTCACCAATCCTTTCTGCCGCCTAATCTAGAAACTCAATCAAGTTGACCAATGACTGTTAACTTTAACTTTGTCCGAATTTATTGTTTCCAGAAGCTTTTCCAACACTGAGATTTAACTGACTGGCCTGTGGTTGCTACATTTATCCTTACATCCTTT
Organism: Chiloscyllium punctatum; assembly: GCF_047496795.1. Lineage (NCBI taxonomy): Eukaryota > Metazoa > Chordata > Chondrichthyes > Orectolobiformes > Hemiscylliidae > Chiloscyllium > Chiloscyllium punctatum. The sequence continues at coordinate 50,465,147 of NC_092763.1, forward strand.
TCTGAACAATGGCTCGGTTGGTTAGGTAGTAAGAGTGTGGAGAGGAATAATGCTAAAATGTGGGTTTAGTCTTTATACTGTTGGGTAGTTCATGCCTTGATGTGGATTGATGTTCCCCAGGCTATGTGACCACTGTATTTCTAACATTGATGGATGTCTATGATTCCTAAGTGGACTTTGGCTAATTACCAAAGTTCTCATTTATAATGAAGCCATGTCATCTACTTACATTTGTAGATCCATTTTTTCCACTGTTATTTTCCCTCTTCTTACTATATGCCCTTATATTATTTCTATTTCTCTCATATCTTTCTTTCATATGATGTGCCTGTCTTTTCTTACACCCTTTTAGGTTTTCTCCAACACACCTCCTCTGAACTTTTTATAGTCAGCTTGGTTTTCATTTGAATTATTGTTGGCACCCATTTTCTGCTTTGTCCTACATACATTTCATATGTTTGTCCTCTCCAGGTCTTCACTCCATTGACAACTAGCTTTGGGGGCCAAATGCAGTTCCAAAAATGGCCACTACTCTTGGTGACACTGCTGGAACCAGAGAGCTGGCAGCTCCTAAAAGCAGGGCTTCCTCTGCAAATACGGGGAGAAAGTCTGAGTCAAATCAGTCAATAGCCGACAAGCTGCAAAATGGCTGCAGAATAAATCAGCTAAATTGAACAAGGCTCACACCCAATTGTTTTGTGAGAGACTGAACATCCCAATTCCAGCACTGAAATCAGCTGATAGGTATTCTTGGTTTTGGGGACTCCTAAAATTGGCAATAAAATTTGCATGTGTGGCAAATACATGACTGATCAAATGAAATGATTTTTCAATGGTTCAGTGTTCAAGAACATTCTATTTCACCTTGTCAGTCTGGGTACAGTATTGATGGTGGGGGGGTGGTAGCACAGATGGAGAGGTTGCCAATTTAATAGCTGTAGCTCTATTTAGGATGTTGTGATTGGAGTTAGATAGGGAGAAGCCAACATTCCTACTCCTGCTTTGAGTCCAATGATTCCTGTTATAAAGTGTGTGTAATGACCCCTGTTACAAAGCATGTGCATGAATATCCGGTGAGAGCTAAACTGAGCTTTATTTCAAAGCCATCCATGAAATATGTATAACTTGTTAAGACTTCTTATCTGAGTTCATGAAAATTAATGACGACTTGAGTTGCTGGAGGACTGTTGACACTTGTGTAATTGTATGCTAGTCGTGGAGCAAGGGATAATCATAAAATAAGAATTGCAAAAAAGAGCTTATATTTCCTTAACATCTACCACTGGGCAAAACATTTGTTTGCTCAGTTGTCTGTTCCTTTCCCTGATTCTTTTTATGATTTCTGCAGTTTCAAGCCTGCTGCTATGGTACATTCCATTTATCATGCATTTGGACTTTTTTTACAATGGTACACATTTCTCAATGTTATAGAAGATGTTTATAATTTTCAATTTAAAAGAATGCTGTGTCCTTGTTCCTGCATAAACAACATTGATTGTATAATGTACAGTGTTGAACCAAATGTTAAGCTGTTGCATTCATTTTAATCTGAGTTATAACTACATTGAACATTACTTACTAGGAAGAATGCTGTGGAGCACCATATTTATTACAACTAATGAACACTGAAGATTTTTAACTGTACGAAGCTTCATTAAAAATGAGTTAAAACAGTGTGTTGTGAGCCATTGGGATCTAAAGGTCCCAAATCCAGGTCAGCAGTACAGTACTGAATTAGTTAGTCTTATACAGGGTAGGTCAGAGAAGGAAAGAATTATCCTGATTTGCATGGCCATTTGCTGTCCCTGATTGTCTAGAAGTTGGTTGAAAAAGGATTGAGCTTGAATATATTGCCCAGTACAGTTTAAGGGCTAAAAAGAGTTAATTGTTGAACTTAGATGAAGAATAGTCACACATATGTGGTAACAAGGTATCACAAGTGGCCATGCAACCTAATGCCTTCCCCCCTCCAAAGAATTGGTAAAGTTAAAACTTTAGAACTGAGTCTATTACAATAATGTATTCAAACTGTGTAATGCTGGATATTACTAAATAAGACAAACAAATACTACCTTCACATCTTTTTTTATATTAACCTTCAGTCATAAAACTGTGGTCCTAGAAAATCTTGCTGGGGAATATGTTGAATAATTTGAACAAACATCTCCGAGGTCTGCAACATGCATGTGTCCCGCATATGTCTCACATCTGCCCTCAGGAAATGCATGCAATTTTTATCATAATGTAAACTAGAGTAAAAAGCCAATGGTCATGGTGCACACAACATCTAAATGAAAACAAGCTTTAACAACAATGAAAAGGGCAAAGTATCAGGAAGTAGTAATTAGGTAATCAATATTTGATTTTCAAAGCCTGTAAGTTAAAGACGGAAAGAAAAAAGCAGGGAGATAAGGAATTATGCAACTCTGAGATTCCAGGAAATATTTGGGAGAGTTTCCTGGACAATCTGGGTGCAGTGTTTATCAGGAAATAGGGCAAGTTTGACCTTCCTTGGAGAGGAACTTAGTCCTTTTACTTTCGTGATGGGAACAAAATTTGGCACTTACATTTACATGTGTACCTTAATGTCCCAGTTTTGTTAATATTTGCTGTACCCAGGTATCCCAGAGCAGACTCACTTTACAGCAAGCTTCAATACACGTCGCCAGACTGAGCAAAGTATTAGGAAAGCTTTTTCAGTTATTTTCCATCACAACAAAAATAAATCAGATTCACTTAAATTTTAAGAGCCAGCCACGCCAGTTTGGGTATATTTTGACTCCGCTATTCTCTTCTTACTATTATTATCAAGCGTACAAGCAGGAAAACCAATAAGACATCCCTATTTGCCCCCACCAGTTAAAATATTTCAGCTGCATGTTGGTGATGTCATGGACATCTTCATTGCATATTTGAAGGACACAGCTGGGTTCAGGTGAGTGTTTCTGCAGCCTGCTTAGAATATTCAGCTAAAATTCCAGACAATGGGAATAGCAGGTTGGCAGTGCCAACTGATCAGCCAACTGATCAGTGATGATTATCCACCCTAGTTTCTGAGTGCTGGCAGAACCAAAATCATATTGATTATTGTCTTAAAATGTAGTCCAAATATGCACCTTGGAGGTATCAGGTCAGTTTGGATTGAAAGTCAGCAGTTATGGCAATCGCTTCAGAATCTGTCTCATTAGGTTGAATTTTATCATAACAGACTAGCATGCCAAAGACAGTCTAGAAGTGAGTCAAGATCCTGTTTTATTCAATACTAGACTTTGCTGTTGCCCTTTAATGACCTTAACATCCCAGTTTCAGTTTCCTGATCAATCACAGAGATAGGTAAGATGACGTAACAAAGGACGGATTTATGATTACAACGAGTGTTGCAGGGATCAGAAACCCTTCACTAGACATTGCTTCCAGAGTTTTCACATCCACAGGAAGACTGCATCCTAGGTTTGTCATTGTTACCCGGGGGTTCTGCTGAAGGATCAGAGGTCATGCTTGCCAGGGACAGGAGCACGTTTGGATGGAAGTTACCAAAGAAGTCAGAAGCAGGAGTGTGGTCTCTCAAATTTGAAGTTAGTTCCCCAAGAAGATCCGAAACCTCAGGAGGATTGATAAAGCCAGTGGCATAAAACTTTCTAGCCAAGCCATAGGCTCAAAGAGTCGTAGAGATGTACAGCGCAGAAACAGACCCTTCAGTCCAAATCGTCCATGGTGACCAGATATCCTAACCTAATCTAGTCCCATTTGCCAGCATTTGACCCATATCCCTCCAAATCCTTTCTATTCATATACTCATCCAAATGCCTCTTAAATGTTGCAATTATACCAGACTCCACCACTTCCTCTGCCAGCTCATTCCATACATTTACCACACTTTGCGTGAAAAAGTTGCCCCTTAGGTCCCTTTTATATCTTTCCTCTCTCACACTAAACCTACGCCCTGTAGTTCTGGACTCCCCCACCCCAGGGAAAAGACTTTGTCTATTTAGGCAGAAATGAGCACTGCAGATGCTGGAGATTAGAGTCAAGATTAGAGTGGTGCTAGAAAAGCACAGCAGGTCAGGCAGCATCTGAAGAGCAGGAAAATCGACGTTTCAGGCAAAAGCCTGACCTGCTGTGCTTTTCCAGCACCACACTAATCTTGACTTTGTCTATTTACCCTATCCATGCCCCTCATGATTTTATAAACCTCTATGAGGTCACCCCTCAGCCTCTGATGCTCCAGGGAAAACAGCCCCAGCCTATTCAGCTTCTCCCAGTAGTTCAAATCCTCCAACCCTGGCAACACCATTATAAATCTTTTCTGAACCCTTTCAGGATTCATAATATCCTTCCAATAGGAAGGAGACCAGAACTGCACGCAATATTCCAACAGTGGCTTAATCAATGTCCTGTACAGGCGTAACATGACCTCCCAACTCCTGTACTCAGTACCCTGAACAATAAAAGATAGCACACCAATGCCTTCTTCACTATCCTATCTACCTGCGACTCTAAGTTCATGGAGCTATGAACCTGCACTCCAAGGTCGCTTTGTTCAGCAACTCCCTAGGGCCTTACCACTAGGTGTATAGGTTCTGCTCTGATTTGCTTTTCCAAAATGCAGCACCTCACATTTATCTAAATTACACTCCATCTGCCACTCCTCAGCCCATTGGCCCATCTGATCAAGATCCTGTTGTACTCTGAGGTCACCTTCTTTATTGTCCACTACACCTCCAATTTTGGTGCCATCTGCAAACTTACTAACTATACCTCCTATGTTCACATCCAAATCATTTATATGAATGACAAAAAGTAGTGGACCCAGCACTGATTCTTGTGGCACTCCACTGGTCACAGGCCTCCAGTCTGAAAAGCAACCCTCTACCACCATCCTCTGTCTTCTTCCTTCAAGTCAGTTCTGGATCCAAATGGCTAGTTCTCCTTGTATTCCATGAGATTTAATCTTGCAACTAGTCTACCATGGGGAACCTTGTTGAGCCACATGGTTTCTCTTTTCCAATATTCTCCTTCTCTTCATTCCTCACTTTGCAGCTCTACTCAATCTCTTCCCCTCAGGCACCTCCACAAACTCCCATTCAACTAGCCAACACTCACACTGAGCCTCCTGCATGTCATTTCACATCTATGCCTCCACAAATATTATTCTTTCCATTCCTCACACAATCCATTTCCCACACTCTTAACTCTGGTTTCTCTTCTTGCAAGAGAAGAAACTTCAGGCAAAGATGTGAGAGATCGGGGTTGATGAGAGTGGAATGGCTCAATGGTAACTGTGGTGGCCGACTATGATAAATACCTTGATAACCACTGGCAATGTGTGCCCAGCTGGTCTACTTGGAAGGAGGTCTCATTCCAAGAAACTTCAGAAATCAATGACAACCTGATGTGGGAGATTGAACCACTAGTGGTATTGATGCTTATAATTGTCAATAGCCAATCTTTGACTGTAGAGAATGTGTAGGGGTCTGACGTCTTAGAAGCTGGATGGCTATGTCAACCTGTTCTCAAAATTCAGAAAGCAAAACGGGCAAATTCAACCCTGTATGTGCATATATAATTTCTGAAAATTCAATGAAGAGGGCTACCAATCAGAAAAAGATTGACCACATCCATGGGAGGGACAGAATCTTAGAGGTGCTCCTCCAATTAGAAAACCTGTCTTTCCCTTGAAGGCTGCTCCAGTTCATCCAAGCACAGTTTCCCTCCCTATCATTCTTGCTGTTCCACAAGAAACAGAATCTGTGATTGGAGGAGCAGAACAAGTGGCGGGACGAAACCTGTCATTAGATGTGTTGAAGGATTTAAACTGGTCAATGCCAGGCTCGCCATGCAGGAGCTAGTCTCGGAGGGAAATATAGAGCAGCTATTGGGGCTGGCCCTGAGTACCAGACAGAAAATAGGATTTGAGTGTTGGGTGAGCAAGTGTCCTCAGGAATTGATTCTGCTACTTTTGTGCTGTAATCTACACTTTCTGTTTGACACATTATTTTAATGTTCTCCACCTAACCACAGGGATAAAATAATTGTATTTGAATGGCAGCACTGAAACATGTGGTGTATTAAGAGGGTATCTTGTTGAATTTTTAATTTTAAAGCAGTTTATGGGAAGCCAAGCTCTACAGGAGACATGGGACTTCAGTTTAGCTCAGTGGGGATAGAGAAGCTAATTATATTTGCCATGTACGTTGTTCTTGATGAATGGTCATAAGGTTTTCAAATAATCCCAGAGACCTTAGAAATGTTTTTGATGTTCACACATAAACAAATCAAACTTCTTTATCTCATCTTTTATATTAGATTCTCTACAGTGTGGAAACAGGCCCTTCGGCCCAACAAGTCCACACCGTCCCTCCGAACAGAAACCCACCCAAACCCATTCCCCTACCCTATATTTATCCCTGACTAACACACCGGGCAATTTAGCATGGCCAATTCACCAAATCTGCTCATCTGATTGTGAGAGGAAACCAGAGCACCCAGAGGAAACCCACGTAGGCATAGGGAGAATGTGCAAACTCCACGCAGACAGGCGGGAATTGAACCCAAGACTCTCGTGCTGTGAGGCAGCAGTGCTAACCACTGAGCCATAAAGACCCCCCCCATTTGGAAACAGAGTTGTCATAGGTTATGAGCCCTCAAATTTATTTTGACCCCTGTTGTCTATTTCCTCTGAACTATCCTGTGGAACATTTGTTGAGAATATGGTTGATATGTTTAAGAAGAAGGCAGGTAGTGTTGAAGGTGCTGCTCTTCTGGCTGAACAGAGGCTCAGGAAAAAGTGAGGACTCCAGATGCGGGAAACCAGAGTTGAGATCAGAGTGGTGCTGGAAAAACACAGGAGGTCAGGCAGCATCTGAAGAACAGGAAAATCGACGTTTCAGGGAAAAACCCTTCATCAGGAATGGCTTTCCCGATGAAGGGCTTTTGCCCAAAATGTCGATTTTCCTGCTGCTCGGATGCTGCCTGACCTGCTGTGCTTTTCCAGCACCACTCTGATCTAAGCAGAGGCTCAGGCTAGGCTGGCATCGACAGATCCCAAGATGTGTCAATGCATCAGGAACAGGATGCTCATTGCACCATTTGCAAATCCTCAGATTCTGGAACAGTCCATAGCCATATGCAGCAAGACCTGGACAATATCCAGGCTTGGCTGACAAATTGCAAGTGACATTCATGTAACAAAAGTAGCAGGAAATGACCATCTGCAAGGAGAGAATTTAACCATTGTTCTTTGATATTCAATAGCAATGCTATCACAATTCCCACAATCAACATTATTGGGTTACCATTGATCAGAAACTGACCGGACTAGCTATATGAATACTGTGGCTAAAGTAGCAGGTTAGAGGCAAGGAACACATTGCTGCAGATGCTAGAATCTGTACTGAAAACAACAAATGCTGGCGATCACAGCATCTGTGGAGAGAGCAAGCTAATATTTCAAGAGTCTAGATGACTCTTCATCAGAGCTAGGAATCTGTTACTCACCCTCTGACTCCCCAGAGCATGTCCACTTTGTACAAAGCGCAAGTCAGGAGTATGATGGAATATTTCTCACTTGTCTGGATGACAAGCTTCAATAATACTCAAGAAGCTTGTCACAATCCAGGACAAAACAACCTGCTTGATTTGCATTAACATTCACTCCCACCAGCAACAATGTTCAGTGGCAACAGACACAAGCTGCATTGCAAAATTCACCAAAGTTCCTTAGCACCTTCCAAACTCCTAACTGCTTTCATCTGGAAGAGCAAGGCTAGTAGATACATGGGAACATTATCACCTATAATTCCCCCTCCTCATCATCCTGACTTGGAAATATATTGTCATTCTTTCTATGTGGCTGGATCTCAACCCTGAAACTGCCTCTCTGATGGAGTTGTAAATTTTACTGCACCAAATAGACTGCAGCATTTCAAGAAGGCAGATCACCATCTTCTCAAGGGAAATAGGCAATAAATGCTACACCCACATCCCATAAGTAAACAAATGGTGAACGAAGTCTGAGATAGCTGAACTGAAATCCATCTTACAAGCAATGGGAGCATAGTTTCAGAAGATAGACTGTGACCAGCAACCTTACAGCTTTCACATCTGGAGCTAGTGGCTTTTAATGTTTGAAGCTATCCCAGTCCTTCAGGTTTGCTGAAAGCACTTGCATAGCTCACACACAGCTTGGGAAACCTGTGTGTTGGCTGCTAAAGCTAGAATGCTAGCTTAAATCCTGGGTTAACTGGAGATTTCAATGGCTAAATTATTTATCCAACAACTGCATGCAGGATTCTCACTTACCTACAAATCTATTTAATCCTGAAAGTAGGCACGATCATGTTAGGCTTCCAGTCTAATACCACAGTTCAGGGCTTTCACCTTCCGCTTGCATCCAAAACAACCCCTAATCCACCCTTGCTGTTTTAATTTTCTGCCTAATGTCATGGTTGCCTTAGTACTATTTTCTTATTGGAAAATAATCCTGGGTGGTCTTTGGATCAGGGTTAGAACATTAGATTAGCAAGGAACTGACTAATAAATTGAAGGAGAATTGTTTACACACATTCAGTGATGAATTATATACGTGAAACATAAAAGCATCACTTTCACCCATGAGGCAGTCACCCCATGTTAGTTTCTTCAGAGTAGGAGAGTATATTTGGGTTATGATTAAAATTGGGTTTCAGTATTCCCACATACAGTCCAGCACAGGTACAAAATGTTGTGTATTACCGAGGCTGACTTGACCGATCGGTATAGGTCTCGAATTCAAGGTCAGGTTACAGCAGCTGAATGCCTGCAGCAAAAAAAGATTATTTTATGGAGATAACAAAATACTGCTGAAACAATTTAAAAAGAAATGCATTGTGGCCTCCTGGTGTATAGAATACAATAGAATCCCAATGGTATGTGTGACAAAGCTGCTCCTTTAACAAGGCTATGCCGTTCTTGTTTTTTTTCAGAGAGATTGTAAACAACACAGGCTCCAAAATGTCTGGAGTTGAGGGGTTTTAGGGCCAATTTGATGATAGCTAATAGATATTGCTGCAGGGGAAGGCTTTTAAGTAAAAAAAACCCCTTGTACAATGAAAGGGGAGTGACCAGTTCTCCCAGCTCAGCTTTTCTCTGGTTTGGTTTGGTTTTGAGCAGTAATGTAGAAAAAAGCTGCTAGACCCAAAGAAGCAGGTCCAGGCTGGTCCTCTCTCTCTCTGACTTCTCTGTTGTAAGACTCTGTGTTTGATTTTACCTTTTGTGCCAAGGGGTATTTATGAGGGATTGTTGCAAGTATTTGGAACAGCATCATTAAGTTGGGAGAATCTGTTGGGTTTTCAGACAGGTTAAGTTATTCTATATTCTGTTCTCTTTTGTTTGTGTTGCATTCATTAATCTTGTAAATAAATTCAGTTTTGTTTAAAACTAAATGGGTTGACCAGCTGCATCTCTTCTGGAATATCCACATTACACCTGCTTAAAACAATTAGCAAAGTTAGGGTCTAGGCCATCATTTTGATTAGATTAGATTCCCTAAGGTGTGGAAACTGGCCGGAGGGCAGCCAGTCCACACCGACCCTCTGAAGAGTAACCCACCCAGACCCATTTCCCTCCAACTAATGCACCTGACACTATGGGCATTTTAGCATGGCCAATTCACCTGACCCACACATCTTTGGACTGTGGGAGGAAACAGGAGCACCCGGAGGAAACCCACGCAGACATGGGGAGAACGTGCAAACTCCACACAGTCACCCGAGGCTGGAATTGAACCTGGGACGCTGGTGCTGTGAGGCAGCAGTGCTAACCACTGAGTCACTGTGCCACCCTTTGAAACATTGTGGCAATGGAAAAGCACAACAGGTCAGGCAGCATCTGAGGAGCAGAAGAAACGATGTTTTGGGCATAAGACACCTTCATCAGGAACATAATATGTGGAAACGCTGGTGCACACCACAAATCCACACCAACTCTCTGAATAGCATCCCATTCAGAGCAGCTCTGTGACCCTACATTGTCCAAGGCTCATGCACTTAACCTATACATCCCTGAGCACTATGGGTAATTTTAGCATGGTCAATCCACCTAACTTGCACATTTTTGGATTGTGGGAGGAAAGCCAGAGAACCTGGCAGAAACCCTTGCAAATACAAGGAGAACATGCAAACTCCATACAGACAGTCACCTGAGGGTGGAATCGAACCTGGGTTCCTGGTGCTGCAAAGTTGCAGTGCTAACCGCTGAGCTGCTGTATATAATTTTACATTGATTTAGATTAGTGAAAGTATGTTATGGCTAAGTCCTGTTCACAGACATAAGTTTGGTTTTTATTCATTATAGCGTCATAGTCATAGCATCAAATAGCATGGAAATAGACACTTCGATCCAAATCATCCGTGCCAACCAGACCTCCCAATTTGACCTAGTCCCATTTGCCAGCACTTGGCTCATATCCCTCTAAACCCTGCCTGTTCATATGCCCATCAAGATTCCTTTTAAATGTTGTAATTGTACCTGCCTCCAGCACTTCCTCTGGCAGCTCGTTCCATACAGGCACCACCCTCTGCATGAAAAAGATTATCCTTCAGGTCCTTTTAAATCTTTCCCCTCTCACCTTAAACTTTTTGTCTTGTTTTGAACTTCCCCACTCTAGGAAAAAGACCATGGCTATTCACTCTATCCATGCACCTAATGATTTTATAAACCTCTATAAGTCACCCCTCAGCCTCTGATGCTCCAGAGAAAAAAAGTGCAGCTCATTCAGTCTCTCCCTTAAAGCTCAAACCCTCCAGTCCTGGCAACATCCTTGTAAATCTTTTCTTCACCCTCTCAAGTTTCACAACATCTCTCCCAAAGAAGGGTAACCAGAACCTTATGCAATATTTCAAAAGAGGTCTCACTAATGTCCAGTGCAGCTGCAACATGACATCCTAACTCCCATACTCAATGTGATGACCAATGAAGGCAAGTGGGCCAAACATCTTCATCTCCCTGTCAATCTGTGACTCCACTTTCAAGAAACAATGCAACTGTACCCCTTAAGTCTATTTATTAGGAAAAGATGGGAATAATGACTATACTGGAGGGGCTCATAGATGGTCATTTTAACCTAACCCAGCCCAGTCCCTCAAGCAAACTAGCTTCCCATCCATTGATTCTACCGACACTTCCTGTTGCCTTGAAAAAGCAATTAACATAATCAAAAACCCCTTCCACACCAGTAATATTTTCTTCCAATCTCTTCTGTCAGGCAGAAGATATAAATGCTTGATACACATACAAGCAGCTTCAGGAACAGCTTCTTCCCTGCTGTTATCAGTCTTTTGAATGGACTTCTCAAATGTTAATTCTAATCTCTCTCTCTACACCTTCTCTGCACTCTGTTCTGCTATCCTGATGCAATTTTTATGGCACGATCGCCCTTGTACCATGCAAAACAACACTTTTCACTGTATTTCACTGTACATGTGACAACATTAAATCAAACTCAAAAAGTCAAACTCAAACTGACCTGCACGAAGGGAATAGAGTCATAAATCAGTTGTGGTGTAAAAGATGAATTCAACTCAAATACATTGCTTTGTTATGGGCAAGTAGGGTTAAATCTCCCCTCTCCACAACAACATTAATTCATTTCCAAATATAAAGCTCTTCTTTCTGCTTCTCATTTGATGCAATAACAATCCTTTGGGTCACATATTATTGCTCTGTTTCCCATCAAAGTGTTGAAAGACAGCACTGATGCTGGTATTTTAAACATCTGTTGCTGCAAACATTCCTGATATTTAATATGCCATACTATGTGTTCTAACTTCTTCCATAGATGGTACAACTGAAAGGACAGGACGCTGGAGGTGGTAAAGAACAGCTGCTTGATTGCACACGTCCTGTTCTTGAGCTATCAGTAAGTCCAAATAGTAATAATAACAGAATGTGCTGAAAATGCCCAGCATGTTTACCAGAATCTGGTAAAGTAAATGATGGATTATCACTGCAGGCTAATTTGTTCTTTTTCACTTTAAGGTGCTGACTTACATTGCATTTTCATATATACGAATTTGGAATAGTTTCAGGTTAAAGTTTAAAATCTAGAGTCAAAGTTTAAACTATGATTAATAATACTTGCATTTATTTAGCATTTTGCATTTAAACAGCTCAGAATGAATCACACAATTAATATCTTTTACAAGTGACTTGACACCTAGACATATAGGATAACCATTTCCCGGGCAGCAAAATTGCATAACTAGTGGTGATGTAAGTGGCAGTTAAACTGTTTTCACAGCTAATGGATGCTTGCCTGATAGAAAACTCAATTAGAGTCATAGAGTCGTGGAGATATACAGCATAGAAACAGACTCTTCAATCCAACTTGTCCATGCTGACCAAATATCCTATATAAATCTAGTCCCATTTACCAGAATTTGGCCCATATCCCTTTAAACCCTTTCTATTCATGTAACCATCCAAATACCTTTTAAGTACCAGCCTGCAATACTTCCTATGTCAGCTCATTCCTTACATGCGTGACCCTCTGCGTTTTTGAAATGTAATATCTGCAAACCTTCACATTTGTGTTTCCAACCTAAACGTTATTTCTATATAGTGTTAACAGTGATAGTCCCTTCTTTCATTATAAAGTTACAAATCACACAACACCAGGTTTTAGTCTAACAGGTTTATTTGAAAGTACGCACTTTCAGAGCACTGTTCCTCCATCAGATAGCTAGTGGGGCGGGTACATAGGACAGAGAATTTATAAGTAAAAGATCAAAGTGTCATACAACTGATGCAATGTATTAGACAAACCTACATTGCTGTTTAGTCTTTAATCACTTAGAATGGGGATACAGGTTTTGATTGATTAATATGTAAATCCCAGAATTTCTTTCAAGTCATAGCCCCGAATTAACGTGAGGCTTTATCAGTGGATAGAAAAAGGTGACATCTCAGCTCAGAAAATGTATTAAAGATATAAGGTTGTTGATTGTTGATCTGAGTGTATCCAAACCTGGAGTCAGACTGATATTTCCAAAGTAAAAATGTATAAAATGTCATAATGACTGACTGCTTATGAATTGTGTGTTTTCTAAACAAAATAGAATGTATCTGCAAATACAAATCTGCAAATGCAAGTTCACCCCGTAGACTTATATGTGTGTGTGTGTGTGGGGCAGAGGGGGAGGGAGAGAGTGTGTGTGTGTGTGTGTGTGTGTGTGTGTGGGAGAGGGAGAGTGTGTGTGTGTGAGAGAGAGAGCGGGAAGGAGGGAGCGTGTGTATGTGTTTGTGTGTGAGAGGGAGTGTGTGTGTGTGTGTGAGAGAGAGAGGGAGAGTGTGTGTGAGAGAGAGTGACTGTGTGTGTGTGCATGTGTGAGAGGGAGCATGTGTGTGTATGTTTGTGTGTGTATATGTGTGCTTGTGTGTGTGTTTGTGAGAGTGTATAGTGTTGTGAGGTCTTTTATTATAGTTTGCTCATATAGAATCATAGAATCATATAGCACAGTACAAAGGCAAACTGACCCTGCTCACCTTCAATATTTAAAGATCCATCCAATTAGCCCTCTCCTCTACTCTTTCCCATAGACCTGTGACTTTTCCTGTTCAAGTGTCTATGTAATACCCTTTTGAACGTTGCCATTGAAATCTGCTTTTGTCACTCTTTCTAGCAATGGATTCCAGATCATGACAATTTGCTGAGTTTAAAAAAAAGTCTCACTTCTAGTTGTTTTGCCAATTACCTTCAATTTGTCTGCTCTAGTCACTGATCTATCAGCCATTGAAAAAAGTACTTTATCACAACCCTCAAAATTGTAAACTCCTCTATTAACTCTCTCCTACTCTTCTGCTCCTAGATAATAATCCACGTTTCTCTAATCTCTCGACACACTGAAGCCCTTCATCTCTTATATGCATCATTCTATTAAATCTTCATTTTTTTGAGAACTTGGTGTCATTCTTAAAGTGTTGAGACCAAATTAGAACCCAAACTGATGCCAAGAGCTAATTGTTGATTCAGAAATGTGCTTTTGTCCTCTATGCCTCCATTTTTAAAGTCAAAGACATGTATTTTTTTTAACAGCCTTATTAATTTGGTACCTTCAAAATTTGTATGCAATCAGCCCAGCTCCTTCTGTTCCTGCATCTTCTTCAGAATTGCACCATTAGAATATTCACATTCTTCCTTCCAAAATTCAACACTCTAACTGCTCTGAAGTAAATTTATTTGCTGTGTATTTGAGATTTCAACAATCTGCATAGATCATCCTGATGTCTGCTGCTGTCTTCCTCATACTACATTTCCAAGTTTAGTATCATCTGCAAACTTTGAAACAGTGCCACAAACTGCTAAATCCAGCCAAGTCATTAATATCAATCTAAATGAGCAGCGGTTCTACAAGGGATTATCATTGTATACCTCCTTCCAGTCTGAAAAACAACTGCCCACAATAACACTCTGCTTTCTGTTAAAAATCACACAATACCAGGTTATAGTCCAACAGCTTTATTTGGAAGCACTAGCTTTCGGAGCACTGCTCCTTAATCAGGTGGCTATCATCCAGTGCTTTCTATCAATTAACCTCTTTCGTATCTGCAATATCACCACCTCTTTAATCCCATGGGCTTCACTTTCACTAATAAGTTGAATGAGTGGAGCCTTATCAAATGCTTTCAGACATTCCAGATGCATGACAAAAACATTCTCATCAACCCTCTGCATTACAGTGTCAACTAAGTTTGCTCCAGTTGTTATCTTGCATTGAGCCCCATTGGTGAGAACGGGCCAGATAGGTCAGCTTCTATACGAACTAGCAACCAAAGCAGCATTTGTGACAATCAACTTCAGCTACTGAGTTATGAGAGAATCAAGTAGACAGCTTCAAAATGCTGTCCAATTATTCCATTTCTGGACTTTGAGAAAATATTTTCAACATATGAATTATTTGATAGCTAATTACTTTCCCAAGGATACTGGGACAGCTTTTTAAAATTTGATTCATTCATGGGGTTTGGGTGTCACTGGGTAGGGTGGCATTGTTCCCATCGCTAATTGTACTTGAATTGAATGAGTGAGGCCAATTTTCAGATTTAATGAGAGACACAATGTTGAAAGATTGGAATAAACTACTGTTGTTTACCTTCATAAAGATATGACTTACAGGGACCTCATATAAGGCATATGGGCAGTACTGGGCTTAATGGTTAGCACTGCTGCTTCATAACACCAGGGACCCAGGTTCAAAGCCTACCTCGGGCAACTATCTGTGTGGAGTTTGCACGGTCTCCCCAGGTCTGTGCGGTATTCCTCCTGGTGCTCCAGTTTCCTCCCACCATCCAAACATGTGCAGGTCAGGTGAATTGGCCATGCTAAATTGCCCATCGTGTTAGATGCATTAGTCAGGGGTCAATGTCGGGGAATGGGTCTGGGTGGGTTCCTCTTCAAAGTGTCGGGGTGGACTGGTTGGGCCGAAGGGCCTGGTTCCATACTGTAGGGAATCAAATCTAAAGTTTAAAAGGCATTTAGTTGAGATTTAGAAAATAAGTGAAAATATTTTCAGACACATCAAAGCAGTTGGGAAAGGCAAATGTTCTGGTTTTGTGAATATTTTTGAATAGTCTGCAGGGAGAGATGATGGCCAGTGGTTTTATCGCTAGACTGTTAACCCAGAGAGCTAGGTAATGTTCTGGGGACCTGAGTCTGAGTCCTGCACAGCAGTTGATGGAATTTAAATCTAGAATGAAGAAACTAATGATGACCATGAGACCATTATTGATTGTTAGAAAAACCTATCATTAAAGTCGTTTTGGGAGAGAAACTGTGTTCACCAGTGTATCCACATGAAGAGACCAAGAAAGCTTGTCATGGATGACCATTCCCAGGAGTTTGACACTCTCCACTCGTTCCATTTCTGTGCTGTTAAAGTGTAGGGGGACATGAGTTACATCCCGCTGAAAGTCAATAATGCGTTCTTTGGTTTTGTCGGCATTGAGAGCTAGGTTGTTCTCAGTGCACCATTTTTCCAGGTCTTTCACCTCCCATCTGTAGTCTGTTTCGTTGCCATGTGAAATTCGACCGACTATGGTGGTGTCACCAGCGAACTTGTAAATGGCATTAGTCTGGTATTTGGCGACACAGCCATGGCTATACAGTGAGTACAGTAGGGGGCTGATAACGCACCCCTAAGGGGCTCCAGTGTTGAGTGTTGTGACGATGAAATATTGTACCCAATCTTCATAAATGTGGCCTTTAGGTCAGGAAATTGAGGATCCAGTTGCAGAGAGTGGGGCTTAGTCCGAGATCACTAAGTTTAGTAACCAGATTCAAGGCGATTAGTGTTAAAGGCTGATCTATAGTCAATGAGTACGATTCTTATGTAGCTGTTCTCGGTGTCAAGATGTTCTAGGGAGGAGTGAAGGACAAATGATATGACATCTGACATGGATCTGTTCGTCCAACAGGCAAATTGGACTGGGTCAAGAGTAGTGGGGAGGCTGGAGTTGATTAATGCCATGACCAGCCTTTCAAAGTACTTCATGACCACCAAAGTTAGGGCCACTGGGCTATAGTCATTGAGACATACTGCATGAGCCTTCTTAGGTACAGGGATGATGTTGGCCTTCTTGAAACAAGCAGGGACAGTGGCCTGCTGCAGGGAGAGGTCGAAGATGTCTGAGAAGACCTCTGCCAATTGATCTGCGTATGCTCTGAGTGCATGGCCTGGTACTCTGTCTGGTCCCATCACTTTCCTTGGATTCATACGAAGGAAAACTGATCTGATGTCTGATGTAGTGACTGTTGAGATAGGTTAATCAAGACTTGTCCGAATAGGTGTTACCTCTCCGCCGAAATTCTGCTCAAAGCAAGCATAGAAGGCATTGAGACGATTTGGGAGGGATGTGTCATTGTCTGCTGTCTTTCACTGTCTCTTTTTAGATCCTGTGATGTCATTCAGTGTATGAGCATATACGTGTGAGCGTATGAGAGAGAGTTTGTGTATGAGAGAGGGTCTGTGTCAGTGAGTATATGTATGTCTGTAGGAGTGTCTGTCTGTGAATTTGTGTATGTGTGTGTAGTGCAGTAGGGTTACCTGTAGTGTGACTTGAACCCAAGGTCCTGGTTGAGGCTGTCCCCATGGGTTCCGAACTTGGCTATCAGCCTCTGCTCGGCCACTTCGCATTGTTGCCTGTCCTGAAGTCCATCTTGGAGGATGGTCTCCCAAAGGTCCAAGGTTGAATATCCCGGATTGTTGAAGTGTTCTCCTACTGGGAGGGAATACTCCTGTCTGTTGATTGTTGTGCAGTGTCCATTCATCCGTTGTGTAGCCTCAGCTCGGTCTCACCAATGTACCATGTCTCAGTGTGTGAGAATTCAACGTTAGCTGGGTCGCATGATTACCTGCCACGTACACGGAGGGTGGTGTCCCCAAGTGTAATGGTGGTATCCATGTCCACACTCTGGCACTTCTTGCAGTGCCTACCATGACAGGGTTGTATGGAGTTGTCCTGAAAGCTGGGCAGTTTGCTCTCAACAATGATCAGTTTGCGGCTTGGTGGTTGTTTAAAGGCGAGAAGTGGAGGTGTGGGGAAGGTCTTGGTGAGATGATCATCCTCATTGATAATGTGTTGCAGGCTGTGAAGAACATGGCATAGCTTTTCAGCTCCTGGGAAGTAGTGGACAATGAAGGGTACCCTGTTGGTTGCAGCTCGCGCCTGTCTCCTGAGGAGGCCATTATTGTTTCTCGCTGTGTCATGTCAGAACTGGTGGTCGATGAGTTGAGCATCATGCTCCATTCTTATGAGGGCATCCTTAAGTACTTTGAAGTGTCTGTCATGTTCCTCCTCATTTGAGCAGATCCTGTGTATGCGTAAGGCTTGTCTGTAGGGGATGGCTGTTTTAATATGTTTCTGGTGGAAGGTGTAGCATTGTGAGATTACCTGTGGATTTGTGGTAGAGTGAGGTGCTGAGGTACCCATCCTTGATGAATGTGCATGTGTCCAAAAATGAGAGAGATACTAGAGAGTCGTCCATGGTGAGTTTGATGGTGGGATAAAACTCATTGCTTTCGCTGTGTAGTTATTTCAGTGACTCCTCACCATGGGTCCAGAGGAAGAAAATGATGTCAATATACCTGGTATACAGTGTTGGTTGGATGTCCTGTGTAGAAAAGAAGTCTTGTTTGAACATGTGCATGAAACTGTTGGCATATTGGGGTGCAAATTTGGTCCCCATGGCTGTTCCATGTGTCTGGATGAAGAACTGGCTGTCAAAGGTGAAAATGTTATTGTTGAGGATAAAGTGGATAAGTTTCTGGATGGCGTTTGGAGATTGGCATTTTTGGGGTTGAGTATTGAGGCTGTTGCCGTGATGCCATCATTGTGGGGGGATGCTGGTGTAGAGTGCTGAAACATTCATTGTGATGAGGAATATTCCTGGTTTGACTGGTCCGTAGTTTCTGTAAGAAAACTGTAGTGTCATGACAGGAGCTCGAGGTCCCCTGTACAATGGGTTTCAAGATGCCTTCGACACGGCAAGTGAGGTTCTCACACAGGGTCCCAATGCCCGATAAAATGGGGTGTCCTGTTGTGTTGGCTTTGTCTATCTTCAGAAGGCAGTAGATGTTACCAATGTGAGAAGTATGTGGGATGAGGGCACGTCGGGATCTCTGAAGGACTCTATCCAAAGCCCTGATCAATGTGTTTTGTTCACAGGTGTGCTCTTCGGTTGGATCAGCTGGTAGTTGCCTGTAGTGTTCCTGGTTGTTCAGTTGTTGTTACACTTCCTTGCAGTAATCTGTTCTATTCTGAATGACAACGGCTCCTCCTTTATCTGCGGGTTTGATGACAATGTTGTGATTGGTTTTGAAGTCGTCAATGGCGTTGCACTGTGATCGGGTGATGTTTTGCTCTACCTTGTGGGTGTGGCTGATGAATCTGGCATTTACACATTTCCTAATGGTTTGGGCATACATGTCAAGCTCAGGGCAGCGGCCCTCCAGTAGGGGCCAAGTTGACTCCTTCTTTGGTCACTCCTCTAGATCCGTGTGATGACTGTTCCAGTTCGTCGGTGGGCTCAGTGGGATCACTGCTGGCATCTTGAAAGAATACCCGGAGTCTCATTCGTCTGATGAATTCCTCCGTGTCTGCTGCAAGAACCGTGGGGTCCATTTTGGTGGTGGGGCAGAAGTTGAGACCCCCTGCCGAGAACTCCCATCTCTTCCGGTTGAAGGGTGTGGTCTGATAAGTTGACGATCGACTTTCCCGTGGTGGTGCCAGGGTGATCTTGGCTACTGCTGGTGGTGATGCCAAATTTCTCCAGATTTTTGTTCTTGGTTTGCATGTACATAGTGTATCTTTGTCACCTCGCCTATTTGGCAACATCCCGGACCCAGGACCTTGGATTCATGTCACACTACAAGTGACCCCACTGCATGACACACATACACACACGGAGACACACACACGCAAACACACACACTCCTACAGACCCATACACTCACACAGACTCTCTCTCATATACAAGCTCTCTCTCATACGCTCCCATATACACTCCTACACTCACATGCACAGATGCACCCTTTCACAGACTTTGTATCTTTGCACACTCAACTCCAACACCGGCATCTCCAAATCATGACCACCATCGACACCACTAACTGCTGGCTCAAAGTGCAGCGGATGTCCCAAGAAGATCATGCACATCGACACAGAAATGCAGGGAAGCAGGAAAGATCCCAAAGGATTATGGATCACCAACCTGCTCAAGTCAACCTACAACACAGACTACGTGGAGAGACTTTGTCACCGCACCTCTCGCAAACTCCTCAATCATCTCGTGCACCAACTCTACAGCAGGCGCCACAACCTTGAAATTAAGATGGAGTCCACATTCTCAGCCTGCGCTCAGGATACAGTGGTACATTTACAGGACATTGCCAAACAGGCAAGGTGACAAAACTACACCATGTACATGCATACCAAGAACAAGAAACTGGAGAAACTTGGCATCACCACCAGCAGTAGCCAAGCCCACCCTGGCACCACAGTGGAACACATTATCACTGCAGGGAGGTCGATCGTCAACTTATCAGACCACATCCTTCAACCAAAGAGATTGATGTTCTCAGCAGGGATCTCAATTTCTGCCCCAACAGTGACTAAAGAAGGAGTCAACTTGGACTCCACCGGAGGGTCACTGCCCTGGGCTTGACATGTATACCCAAGCCATCAGGAAAAATATAAATGCCAGATTCATCAGCTGCACCCACAAGGCAGAGCATACATCACCTGATCACAACACAATGCTATCCATGCGCTCAAAACCATTCACAACATTGTCCTCAAAGCAGCAGATAAAGGAGGAGCCATTGTCATTCAGAATAGAACAGATTGTTGCAAGGAAGTGTGCTGACAACTGAACAACCAGGAAAAGCCAGTTATATCACACTGTAAACTTTTCCTATAAGTTCTGTGTCCTACGATTTTATCCTCCACAACCACTTGATGAAGGAGCAGCACTCTGAAAGCTCGTGCTTCGAAATAAACCTGTTGGATATAACCTGGTGTAGTATGCTTTTTACCTTTGTACACCCCCAGTCCGACACCGGCATCTCCAAATTATGACAACCAGGATCAGGCAACGACCAGCCATTCTGATCAAAGAGACAAAAACAATGACTGCAGATGCTGGAAACCAGATTCTGGATTAGTGGTGCTGGAAGAGCGCAGCAGTTCAGGCAGCATCCAAGTAGCTTAGAAATTGACATTTCGGGCAAAAGCCCTTCATCAGGAATAAAGGCAGTGAGCCTGAAGTGTGGAGAGATAAGCTAGAGGAGGGTGGGGTTGGGGAGAAAGTAGCATAGAGTACAATGGGTGAGTGGGGGAGGGGATGAAGGTGATAGGTCAGGGAGGAGAGGGTGGAGTGGATAACTGGAAAAGAAGATAGGCAGGTAGGACAAATCCAGACAAGTTATGGGGACAGTTACTAAGCTGGAAGTTTAGAACTAGGGTGAGGTGGGGGAGGGGAAATGAGGAAACTGTTGAAGTCCACATTGATGCCCTGGGGTTGAAGTGTTCCGAGGCAGAAGATGAGGCGTCCTTCCTCCAGGCGTCTGGTGGTGAGGGAGCGGCGGTGAAGGAAGCCCAGGACCTCCATGTCCTCGGCAGAGTGGGGGGGGAGTTGAAATGTTGGGCCACGGGGCGATGTGGTTGATTGGTGTGGGTGTCCCGGAGATGTTCCCTAAAGCCCTCTGCTCCCAATGTAGAGGAGACCGCATCGGGAGCAACGGATACAATAAATGATATTAGTGGATGTGCAAGTAAAACTTTGATGGATGTGGAAGGCTCCTTTAGGGCCTTGGATAGAGGTGAGGGAGGAGATGTGGGCACAGGTTTTACAGTTCCTGCGGTGGCAGGGGAAAGTGCCAGGATTGGAGGGTGAGTTATTTGGGGGCATGGACCTGACCAGGTAGTCACGGAGGGAATGGTCTTTGCGGAAGGCGGAAAGGGGTGGGGAGGGAAATATATCCCTTGTGGTGGGGTCTGTTTGGAGGTGGTGGAAATATCGGCGGATGATTTGGTTTATGCGAAGGTTGGTAGGGTGGAAGGTGAGCACCAGGGGCGTTCTGTCCTTGTTACGGTTGGAGGGGTGGGGTCTGAGGGCGGAGGTGCGGGATGTAGACGAGATGCGTTGGAGGGCATCTTTAACCACATGGGAAGGGAAATTGCGGTCTCTAAAGAAGGAGGCCATCTGGTGTGTTTTGTGGTGGAACTGGTCCTCCTGGGAGCAGATCCGGCAGAGGCGGAGGAATTGGGAATACGGGATGGCTTTTTTGCAAGAGGTAGGGTGGGAAGAGGTGTAATCCAGGTAGCTGTGGGAGTTGGTGGGTTTGTAAAAAATGTCAGTGTCAAGTCGGTCGTCATTAATGGAGATGGAGAGGTCCAGGAAGGGGAGGGAGGTGTCAGAGATGGTCCAGGTAAATTTAAGGTCAGGGTGGAATGTGTTGGTGAAGTTGATGAATTGCTCAAACTCCTCGCGGGAGCACGAGGTGGCGCCAATGCAGTCATCAATGTAGCAGAGGAAGAGGTGGGCAGTGGTGCCGGTGTAATTACGGAAGATCAACTGCTCTACGTAGCCAACAAAGAGACAGGCATAGCTGGGGCCCATACGTGTGCCCATGGCTACCCCTTTGGTCTGGAGGAAGTGGGAGGATTCAAGGGAGAAATTGTTCAGGGTGAGGACCAGTTCGGCCAAACAAATGAGAGTGTCGGTGGAAGGGTACTGTTGGGGACATCTGGAGAGGAAAAAACAGAGGGCTTGGAGGCCCTGGTCATGCAGATGGAGGTGTAGAGGGATTGGATATTCGTGGTGAAGATGAGGCGTTGGGGGCCAGGGAAACGGAAGTCTTGGAGGATGTGGAGGGCATGGGTGGTGTCTCAAACGTATGTGGGGAGTTCCTGGACTAGAGGGGATAGGACAGTGTCGAGGTAGGTAGAGATGAGTTCATTGGGGCAGGAGCATGCTGAGACAATGGGTCAGCCAGGGTGGTCAGGCTTGTGGATCTTGGGAAGGAGGTAGAACCGGGCAGTGCGGGGTTCCCGGACTATGAGGTTGGAAGCTGTGGGTGGGAGATCTCCTGAGGTGATGAGGTTCTGTATGGTCTGGGAGATGGTGGTTTGGTGATGGGGGGTGGGGTCATGGTCGAGGGGGCAGTAGGAAGAGGTGTCCTCGAGTTGACGTTTGGCTTCAGCGGTGTAGAGGTCAGTGCGCCAGACTACCACTGTGGCCCCTTTTTCCGCTGGCTTGATGGTGAGGTTGGGATTGGAGCAGAGGGATTGATGTGGTTGATTGGTGCGGATGTCCCGGAGATATTCCCTAAAGCGCTCTGCGCCCAGTCTTCCCAATGTAGAGGAGACCGCATCGGGAGCAACGGATACAATAAATGATATTAGTGGATGTGCAAGAAAGTACACAGTGATATCAACCATTTCATCCCACCATCAAATTCACCATGGAGTACTCTCTAGTATCTGTCTCATTCTTGAACACGTGCATCTCCATCAAGGATGGACACCTCAGCACCTCTCTGCTGCAAATCGACGTATAATTTCATGATGCTACACTTCTCAGCTTCCACACAAAGCATATTAAAACAGCCATTCCCTACAGACAAGCCCTATGCATACACAAGATCTGCTCCGATGAGGAGGAACGTGACAGGCACTTGGAAGAACAGGGTATGATGTTCAACTCATTGTCCGCCAGTTCCAACATGCCACAGCGAGAAACAATAATGACCTCCTCAGGACACAGACACGAACTACAATTGACAAGATACCATTTGGTATCCAGTACTTCCCAGGATGTGAAAAACTACGCCATGTTCTTTGCAGCCTGTAACACATTATCAATGAGGATGAGCACCTCGCCAAGACCTTCCCCACACCTCCACTTCTCACCTTTAAACAACCACCAAACCTCAAACAGATCGTTGTTCGCAACAAACTGCCCAGCTTTCAGCACAACACCGTACAACCCTGTCATGACAGATACTACAAGAGTGTCGACACAGATACCGTCATTACACAAGGAGACACCTCCCACCATGTACGTGACAGGTATTCATGTGACTCGGCCAACGTTGTCTATCTCACACACTGCAGGCAAGGATGCCCTGAGGCATGGTACATTGGTGAGACCGAGCAGAGGCTACGGCAACAGATGAATGGACACCGCACAAGTTCAGTACCCATGGGGACGGCCTCAACCGAGATTTGGATTCATGTCACACTACATGTGACTCCACTGCACTACACACAGACACAGACACACACGCACACACATACAGACACTCCTACAGTCACACACATACACATATGCCCTCTCTCTCATACACTCACACATACACTCCCATACTCACACGCACCCTCTAACAGATTTATAACCCTTTACACTCACACTCACACAAGTGCACATTCACACACTCTCTCACTGACGCACCCACGTATAGGTTTGTGAGGTGAATTTGTACTTGCAGAATTACATTTTATTTTGCTCAAAAACTGCTTAAATCCATGTAAGATTCTGTAAATCCCTTTTATTAGATTAGAATCAGTCTGAACATAGGGGCACAGACAACCTCACCATTCCAATGTATTTTCTAGGCCAACATGGCACCTATTGTGAAAGTTCACTTGCGAATGTAACTTTAAAAAAGTTCTGGGATTTACAAAGAACTGAAACCAACCTCCCCATACTGAAAGATGAGAGACTTAACAAACAATCCAGGTCTTTTTCAATATGTAATTTCAGATACATTGCACTGTAAACTTTTGCTATAAATTCTGTGCCCGATGATTTATACTCCACAACTACCTGATGAAGGCACCGCACTCGAAAAGCTAGTGCTTCCAAATAAATCTGTTAGACTATAATCTGGTGTTGTGTGATTTTTAACTTTATTTACATAGAGTCTGTTAAACCAACATTGGACTGCCAGGAAGGGATTAACTTGAGAAACAGTTGTTAATGTAATGGAAAGATGGTCAGCTTGATACTCCAGAAAAATGAGGTCTAATGAGCCAAAACACCACGTTCATCTGAATATTGCATAAAGTTATATTGTAAATTATATTACTTTGTAAACTTAGACTTTCTTTTTTCCAATTGTATCCTCTCAGTGGGTTTGGTGAGATAGCAATGAAGAGTGGCAGTGCTGGATGATAAAGCTCCTTGGTGTGAGGCCTCATTCCACCTTTCAATCACTGTAATGCCTTTCAATCTCATAATTTGCTCACCAGAGTACCTGATAGATCCTGAGAAAGAAAGAGATTGATCTGGGATCTATAACACTCAAAAATGTTACTACTTTCAAACCAATCAATAACAATTAACTGATTCCTAGATATAGCATTGTATTGTGACAAAACAGTAAGTCAATCATATTGGAACTGTTGAAAGAGATGAACTTCAATGACTGAACACTTCTTTTTGAATATCCTTTATTGACACATGTTCTCAAGTTCAAAAATACAGGAGTACAGTGAAAGATTTTACAATGTCGCTTCTAATGGCACCATCTTAGGTACAAGTACCTACGTACAAATCTAAGAGACAAAATGATGAATAAAAAGAAAATTAGCTGCATTACTTTACAGTGATTCATAGAATAAGTTAGGAATAAAACATAGTTAAAAGGATAGACATTACAGTCAGATAAACAAATTATAAATAAACATTACATTGCAGTAGCTCAGCATTGCAGTAGCCTTCCTCATATGGTCTGACTGCCCACGCTAACTCCGCTCCACTCCAAGACTCCAGTCAGCTCTGCACCAGCTCTCAGCTACTCCAAGGGAATTTTTCTCTGAGTCTGTTTACCTGTGCCAACCTGTTCTCTCGGTCTGCTTCCCCACGTCAACCTCCCCTCTCGGTCTGTTTCCCCTCGCCAACCTCTCTCGATCTGCTTCCCTGCACCGGCCTCCCCACTCAATCTGCTTTACCGCATCAACCCCACCTCCTCCCCCTCCTCGATCTGCTTCCCTGCACTAGCCTAGTTCTCAGCCTGCTTCCCCACATCAATCTCCTCTCTACTCTGCTCCCCCGTGCCAGCCTCATCTCTTGGTCAGCTTCCCCACGTCAGCCTCTTCTCTTGGTCTGCTTCACACATCAGCCTCCTCTCGCGGTCTACTTCCTTGCATCAGCCTCATCTCGCGGTCTGCTACCCCACACCAGCCTCCTCTCTCGGTCTGCTTCCCCATATCAGCCTCCTCTCTCGGTTTGTTTCCCTGCGCCAACCTCTGCTCTCGGTCTGCTTCACCGCATCTGAATTGAATTGAATTGAATCGAATCAAATCAAATCAAATCAAATGTCACTTGTACACATGTACAGAGAAAAACTTTGTCTTGCGAGCAATACGGCAGATCACATAGATAAATAACATAGATAAGTAAATAGTAGGTACATAGCGGCAAAAACAAAAACAAAAACACAGATACAGGCGAATGCTAAGAGTTTGTGAGTCCATTCAGTATTCTAACAACAGTAGGGCAGAAGCTGTTTTGAAACCGGCTGGTGCATGTGTTCAGGCTTCTGTACCTTCTCCCCGATGGTAGATGTTGTAAAAAAGCATTGCCATGTTAGGATGGATCTCGAGAATGCTGGCAGCCTTTCCTGAACAGCGGGCCTGGTAGATTGATTCTATAGATGGGAGCTTGGACTTTGTGATTGTCCAGGCCGAGTTCACCAGTCTCTGTGACTCTCTCCGATCTTGAACTGCACAGTTGTCATACCAGGTAGTGATACATCCAGACAGAATGCTCTTGATGGCGCACTTATAAATGTTGGCAAGAGAATTCGCCATCATGCCAAATTTTTTCAGTTGCCTGAGGAAGAACAAATCCTTTGTAACCAGTGAGTCCACATGAAGAGTCGAAGAAAGCTTGCACTTGGTCTGTTTCCCCATGTCAGCCTCCCTGCTCTGTCTGCCTCCCCACATCAGCCTCGCTTCTCGGTCTGCTTCCTGCACCAGCCTCCTCTCTCGGTCTGCTTCCCCATGATAATCGTCCTCTCTTGGTCTGCTTCCCTGCGTCAGCCTCCTCTCGCGGTCTACTTCCCCGCGTCAGCCTCCTCTCGCGGTCTACTTCCCCGCGTCAGCCTCCTCTCGCGGTCTACTTCCCCGCGTCAGCCTCCTCTCTCGGTCTACTTCCCCGCGTCAGCCTCCTCTCGCGGTCTACTTCCCCACGTCAGCCTCCTCTCTTGATCTGCTTCCCCACGATAATCCTCCCCTCTCGATCTGCTTCCCCATGTCAGCCTCCTTTCTCGGTTTGTTTCCACGCACTAAGCTCTGCTCTCGGTCTGCTTCCCCGCATCTGAATTGAATTAAATTGAATCAAATATCACGTGTACCAAGGCACAGTAAAAAGCTTTGTCTTGCGAGCAATACAGGCAGATCACGGCACGGTGGCTCAGTGGTTAGCACTGCAGCCTCACAGGGCCAGGGACCAGGGTTCAATTCCCGCCTCGGGCAACTGTCTGTGTGGAGTTTGCACATTCTCCCCATATCTGCGTGGGTTTCCTCCGCGTACTCCGGTTTCCTCCCACAGTCCAAAGCTGTGCAGGTCAGGTGAATTGGCTACACTAAATTGCCCGTAGTGTGAGGTGCATTAGTCAGGGGTGAATGTAGGGGAATGGGTCTGGGTGGGTTTCTCTTCGGCGGGTCAGTGGTGGACTTGTTGGGCCGAAGGGCCTGTTTCCACCCTGTAGGGAATCTAATCTAATCTAAATAGCATAGATAAGTAAATAATAGGAATGTTGGAATGGATCTCGAGAATGCTGGCAGCCTTTTCTTGACAGCAGGCCTGGTAGATTGATTCTATAGATGGGACGATGGCCTTTGTGATTGTCCAGGCTGAGTTCACCAGTCTCTGTGAATCTCTCCGATTTTGAATGGTACAGTTGCCATACCAGGTAGTGATACATCCAGACAGAATACTCTCGATGGCATACCTATAAAAGTTGGAAAGGGTATTCGTCGTCATGCCAAATTTTCTCAACTGCCTGAGAAGAAGAGATGTTGTTGGATCTTTGTAACCAATGGGTCCACATGAAGAGTCCAAGAAAGCTTGCTCTCGTTCTGTTTCCCCATGTCAACCTCATCTCTCGTTCTGCTTCCCCGTACCAACCTCCCCTCTTGGTCTACTTCCCCACATCAGCCTCCTCTCTCAGTCTCCTTCCCCGTGTCAGCCTCCCCTCTCAGTCTGCTTCCCCGCAATAAACCTCCTCTCTCAGTCTGCTTCCCAGCATCAACCTCTTCTCTTGGTCTGTTTCCCTGTGTCAGCCACCCCTCTCAGTCTGCTTCCCTGCGATAAACCTCCTCTCTCGGTCTGCTTCCCTGCACCAGCCTCCTCTGTCAGTCTGTTTCCCTGCACCAGCCTCCTCTCTCGGTCTGCTTCCCCGCACCAGCCTCCTCTCTCGGTCTGCTTCCCTGCACCATCCTTTGCTCCAGTTCTGCGTCTCTGTGTCAGCCTTCACTCCAGGTCTGTTTTCCTGCGCCAACCTTCACTCCAGGTCTGCTTTCGTGTATCGGCCTTCGCTCTTGGACTGCTTCTCTCCACCTGCCTCTGCTCTGGGATTTGTCTCCTTGGCTCACCAGCTCCTCCATTCCCCTCTGGCTAAGTCCAAGTCATTAGTTGTAAACAAATGCAGAAAGGAGGAAAGAAAGAGCAAGAAAAATACAGAAAAAAAAATAGGCAGAGCTTTGGCTGGAGCATTTTACTCTGCTGCCATGTTTCCAGAGCAACCAGCTGCCGAAAGTTTGAAAATGTTCAAGTTATGACACAAACCTAAGCAATTTGCATTTGGTACAAGTAATCAGATGATACAGGGACAATTGAATTATCAAAATTTTGACAGAATTGAAAAAAGTTGACCTGGACAAATTGTTTACTGTAGTGATTGGCTCAAATATATTGATTAAATGGTAGGAATTTGGAAACAATGATGGAAGTTTGAAATTTAGTATCCTGAGATGAAGAGTTATAGACTTACATCAGAGAAGAATTGTATGAAGTGACTGGTGTGTAAAGATGAAGAAATATCTGTATATGATTCTGAACATTGAAGAGGTTGAGTTTCCAGGAGATAAATAGGTTCACATTTAACGTTAATACAACACAGCACAGGAACAGGCCTTCTGGCCCACCAAGCCTGAGGCTATTCCTAAACCTTAATTAGAATCACTGTTTATTACCCATGCATGGTATCTATCAACTTGTTCACCTCATGTTCATGTATCTAACAAGATAAGCCACAACTTTTGCTAACGTGCCTGCTTCCATCACTTCTACTGGCAGTACATTCCAGGCACCCACCAGCCTCTGTGTGAAACATTTCCCTGCACTTCTCCCTTAAACTTTCCCCCTCTCACCTTGAACCTGTGGCCTCTTGTAGTTGACCTGTCCACCTTGGGAAAAAGCCTCTGTCTACCAAATCCACCCCATCTATGCCTCTCATAATTTTGTAGACCTCTATAAGGTTGCCCCTCAGCCTCCGTCTAATCAGTGAAAACAATCTGAATTTATCTAGCTTCTCCTCATAAATAAAACCCTCCAGACCAGGCAACATGCTGATAAACCTTCCTTCCACCCTCCCCAAAGGATTTACATCCTTCTGGTCATGTGGTGACCAGAACTGCATGCAATATTCCAAATGTGGTCGAACTAAAGTTTCACATTCTGCAAAATCCATTTTGAACAGGACAGTATATTGCTCAGTTTATAGAATAGAATGTACAATAAGTTGCAAATTAAAAGTTTTACTATTCATACAATGTAGTACATGGAAATCGGTTGCTTATTCACTGAAAAAGCGGCATTTAATTGTCCATCTTTGTTTATGTAAGTTCATAAACTCATCAAAGCTCCATCAATGGAGGAGATAAGTTTACGTTTACATGTATTAGACCATTTCTTACGTTTCTGTAAATTCTTCAGCAAAATCTTTGCTTTCCAGTTATTATCTGACCCTTAGCAGTTTTGTCTTCTTGGTGTTGTAGAACTTGCAAGACAAAACCAAACATTTGTAGTATTTCTGGAACTGCATGATGAGGCCTCGAAATAAAGTTAGTTGCCACCAAATGGGTGAGGGACGGCCAGTTCAGGAAGCTGATGGGACTGCATCTAAATCTGTAGTGACTAGGCAAAGAGCTGGTAAACAAGCAAAAGACAGGAAATGGCTGTCATGAGAGAGAGACTGATTTGAAAGATATATTTCCTTTGTTTGCTGAAAGCTGAGGTCACACAATAGTTGAACAAAGTTGCTTCTTCATAATTTGTCAAAGCTATCTTTCTAAGCCACAATCCTACCCACAAAGACCCACATTGTGTACCATCACTCAACCATCTGCCTCCACCTGTCCTCCCCATCCTCAGTTCACACCTCTCTGGTGTTGTAAAAAGTAACAATACCATGATAATCTTTCCTGAGCAGCTCTTGGCTACAGATAATGGTAATGCTGCTCCCTGCTGGTTACTCAGAATAAAAGAGTGTCTGTAATCCATAGATGCAGAGTACTAGCATAATTTGTATTACAGTGCTACAGATAATATTTCAGGCTTAAGATGTTTCCAAAGGTTAAAAAGTGATACATTTTGCATTTGTCTCAACTTCTGATGACTAACGGTTACATTATAAAGGATCAAAAAGTAAACCAGAACAGCAAACATCTGATTCTCACTCACTCTCACACACACACACACACACACACACACACAAAAGTTTGTGGGGTGAATGTTTACTTGCAGAATTACATTTTATTTTGCTCAAAAACTGCTTAGATCCATGTAAGATTCTGTAAATCTCTTTTTAAAATTAGAATCAGTCTGACCACTGGGGCACAAACACCCTCACACAGGACACCTCATACCTTCAATGCATTATCTGGGCCAACATGACACCTATTGTTAAAGTTCACTTGAGAAGGTAACGTTTAAAAAGTTCTGGGATTTATATATGAAAGAACTGAAACCAACATGGTCATCCTGAAAAATGAGAGACTTCAACAAATCAGGTCTTTTTTAATATATAACTTCAGTTACATCATACTGTAAACTTTTGCTATAAATTCTGTGTCCCACGATCTTATACTCCACAACCACCTGATGAAGGAGCAGTGCTCCAAAAGCTAGTGCTTCCAAATAAACCTGTTGGACTATGACCTGGTGTTGCGTGAATTTTAGCCTGATTCATTATATGCTTGCCCGACAAGGGTCTGACACTGGATTAACAAACTAAACTTCTGAGACCTTTGATACACTTGCCTTGGTTCAGTTATTTATTACATGTAAACAACTGTCACTAACTTCAATGCTGATGCACAACCAAAGCTCTGTCAATAATATTTAGAAGTGCTAAGTCTGAGGAAGGAGGGGTTTATGGATGGAGGAATCATTGGAAATTGGGGGCAGAAATTATCTAGGAAGACACCCCTTGCAGGGGAGGTTGGCACGTAAACTGGTGGCATTAACTTGATATTGCTGTATTTCGGTGACTGGAAGTCCAGCATCTTCCATCTGCCAACTGGCAAGATTATCAACTCAGTTCCAAATTCCAGACAGGTGAAGATATTAATTTGAGAGTGGGTGGCCTATGCTTATAGAAGTGCAACATAGGCATGCGACCCAAAGAGAAATGAACAGAATTGGAGATTTGAGGTGTAACCCAAGGCCTGAGAGAATTCAATGTTGAAAAATAAACAATTGATTTTCCCAAAGGGCTTCCATTCTCAGATTAATTTTCTGTGCACCCCTTCTTTTGGAATATTTGTACATATTCAAGCCTCAATACCTCAAAATAGTGTGCCAAGTGTAATTTCCAGGGTGGCCTTGGATTTGTAAGATAAAGAGAAAGGGGGAAGAGTTCCTGACAATCCATGTTTTTCCCAATATTTTAATTTCACTCCCATCCTCAGGCAAGGCACACAATATTTCTGTCTTTGTCCAATCCAGGTAATATGGGACCCATTGGGTTTCTATGTATTCAATAGATGTACAGGACAGTGGTGACATTTTTCATCTGCTATATCGGTAGAAGTAAATGCAGTTATAACCATGAGGAAATGGTTAGTGTGCCAAAACATTGTTACAGTATTATTAGGCAAATAAAGCAACAATTGATGAGTCATAGCCAAACCACAAAATTTGGATGATTAAAGCTGTGTAATTGTGATAGGGCTTGGCCAGCCTCAGGTCAATAATTTCTGATACCTAATTGTTTAGCTTGGAGTAGACTTTGGCTGCAGATGGACTCTTCTGGATACAGACACATTATCTTCATTTGCCACCCCAAATGAATCTGAACCCATCTTGACTGGAAAACCTGTGCCTGTGTGTCCGTATGAGGATTCAGACACTGTGAAGAAACAGACTGTTATTGTGTTGTAGGCACAACAGATGCAATAAAGAGGATACTGCTCAAAGTTTTGATTAAAGTTTTGATTTCATTCACCTTTTCACTGCTGACTACAAAATCCATGATTTGGAGATGCCGGTGTTGGACTGGGGTATACAAAGTTAAAAACCACACAACACCAGGTTAAAGTCCAACAGGTTTAATTGGAAGCACACTAGCTTTTGGAGCGTCGCTCCTTCATCAGATGGCAGTCAAAATCCAAGTCAGTGTATTTTACTGCTGTTATTTTTGGGATAGAATTTAGTCATGCCACCAGGAGAACTCCCCTCATTTTCTAATAGCATCAGAATTTTTTTTTAATGTTCAGTTGAGCAGGCAGACAAAGCCAGAGGTTAACATCTACATTTTCCAGTGCCAGATTATGTGGTAAATCTCTGGAGTGGCAGTGCACATGACTAGAAGTTGGCATGTTTATACAACTGTGCTAAAATAGGGACAATTTAAGTAACTGACTTTAGCATGTGTTCCAGGAGAATTCCTACATTAAACTTACATCTAAATGCAGACACATTTCAAAAGAAGGTTTTGCATTCCCATGCCCTTGCTAATAAAGGGAATAACATACAACCCAGAGGCTCTAGGGACAATTTCCAATCAATGTTAAGTTTTAGAGTCATAGAATCATACAGCACCGAAACAGACCCTTCCGTACAACTCATTTTCACCGATCAGACAACCCGATGTGACCTACTCCTATTTGCAAGCACTTGGCCCAAAACACTCTCAACTCTTCCTATTCACAACACATCCAGATGCCATTTAAATGTTGTAATTGTACCCGCCTCCACTACTTCCTCTGACAGCTTGTTCAATACACACACCATCCTCTGTGTGAAAAAGTTACCCTTCAGGTCCTTTTTAAATCTTACCCCTCTCACCTTAAATCTAATGCCCTCTAGTTTTGGACTCTCCCACCCTAGGAAAAGACCTTGGCTATTCACCTTATCCATGCCCCTCATGATTTTACAAACCTCTGTAAGATCACCCCTCAGTCTCCGATGTTCCAGAGAAAGAAGACCCAGCCTATTCAACATCTTTCCCATAACTCAAACCCTTCTGTCTCAGCAACATCTTTGTAAATCTTTTCTGCACCCTCTCAAGTTTAACAACATCCTTCCTCTAGAAGGGCAAACAGAATTGTATGCAGTATTCTAAAAGTGTCCTCACTAATGTCCTGTACAGCTGCAACATTACTTCCCAATTCCAATGTTCTGAGCAATGAAGACAAGCATGCAGTTAGCTGACTCTCTTGCATCCTAACTGAATGCCAGTATTATGGGTAAGATCAGTAAACCAGTGAGGAGAAAGGTCAGCTTTCCTGATGATCTCATGACCACTGATTATTTCACATAACTTCAAATAAAGGGCTTTTTTGTTTGATTTGGAGAGTGTCCAAATGTTTGTCCTACAACCTTGATGTCTGAGAACAAAATGTACTAAATCATAGGAGTGAGAAAGAACCAAAACATCATGAGTTTGAAATCACATCTTATGTAAGTGAGGGAAAGTGAGAAATGCAGAAACACAACAGTGGCTGTCACTAGAGACATGAATTATCAAACAATCTCCAATGACATTTATAACTGCCTCCAGTTGAATGACTCATGTCTATAAAGTACAGAGCTACAAAATGATAATATCTTCTCAGTGCTAATAACAGTGCAATGACTTAGACATTAACATTTCACCTCTGCGATCTGGACATGGTGACATTTGATGTTTCCCTTGAAACATGGCTGTAAAATGAGATTTGGCTATCTCAGACCAAATTATGGAATAGCTCCTAATTTGTCACTTATGTGACAACTTATTTTCCAAGAAGACAATGAAAGCGCTATGGGACAGAAGTGGGGATGGAGCTGCATAGTGAGTGGGAGGCAAGGGTTCAAGGTCATTTGGGACCAAATAACCTTCACTGTTGCATTGGGTGCCAAGCATATTGAAGGAAAGAACCCCAAGGGTTTTGTCAGCTTATTTATACATTAGGTATTACAGTTATGCATTTTCACAGTTGTACATGTATATATGTATATGATACCAGTTTTAGTGTATAGTATTCAGTATTATTGCCTGTTAAATTGTAAGAGCCCCAGATTGAATCTTGAGCCTGCAAAGCAAACATCCTTCCTGGTGGATTGCTGCATAGGATTTTTCTTCTTCAATTATGGCTCGGGTACTATTTAACTTCAGCTACATGACTTACAGATGATTGGTGTTACTTCTGGGTGAAGAAATGGATAATGATTCTTTCCCCAAATTACTTCCTGAGCACACAAACCTTTCAAAGAGGAATAGTAAATTTCTCCAACACCAGCAGGCACTTTGCTTATTGGGACTCTGCTTTGTTATAATGCTATTATCAAATCAGTGTAATGTTTATCCATTACAAGTCTCATTCATCAGAAACAGCTTCACTGGCAATACCATGTTGGACTTCACAAGATCTAGTTAAAATAAAAACTTAATATGTTGTGACGTAGTTTTGTCTCTTCTATGAGGGAGTTGTTTCCAAGTTGTGTTGACATTGTAAAATGTGTCATGTCACTGCCCCTTTGATTCTCTGACGTCGGACACTTCCTTTGGTATTTTCACAGTTATTCCATCCAAAGACTTCTTTAGACAAATCTGGCAACCCAGTCGTGACCTGAAAATGACAAATGGCATGACAGTGAGCATTTTATGTTTTTTCAAATTATTGTATTTTATTATTATTTTCCCTTTTCTGAAAGAAAAGAAATATTCATTTTCAAGGTTGACGAGGTTTGAAGAAATTTTATCACCAGCAAAGAATGCAAAAAAAAGATAATTTTACCTAATCCTTCCTTGCTTAGGAAAGTGGAATTGATGCTTGATGTACGGTTAAACTTTCAGTTGGGAAAATCTGGATTTGTTGAGTGTGTGGGCTGATACATGGTGGATGAAGTATAATGTGGATAAATGTGAGGTTATCAACTTTGGTAGCAAGAATCGGAAGATGGATTATTATCTGAACAATGATGCATTGGGAAAGGGGTAGGTGCTACAAGACCATGGTGTCCTTGTACACCAGTTGTTGAAAGTAAGCATGCAGACGAAGCTGTGGAGAAGACAAATGCTATGTTGGCTTTCATAGCGAGAGGAGTTGAGTACGGTAGCAGGGATGTCTTGCTGTAATTGTAGAGCACCTTGGTGAGACTGCACCTGGAGTTTTCTGTGCAGTTTTGGTCTCCTTATCTGTGGAAGGTTGATCTGGCTATGTAGAGAGTGCAACAAAGGTTTACTGACTGATTCAAAAGCAGAAATTGCTGGAGAAACTCAGCAGGTCTGGCAGCATCTGTGGGAAAGAACGCAAAATTAATGATTTAAGTCCAATGATTCTTCAGCACAACTCAGACTGATACTTAGGATGGTGAAACTGGTGTAGGGAGAAAGATGGGATCATTTAGGACTATATTCACTGGCGTTTAGAAGAACAAGGGTGAATCTCATAGAAACCTCTTAAAATTCTAACAGGATTAGACAGGGTAAACGCAGGAAGGATATTCTTGATGACTGGTGAGTCCAGAACCAGGGGTCACAGTCTCAGGATATGTGGTAGCTCATTTAGGACTGAGAGGATGAGAAAATTCTTCACCCAGATTGGTGAAACCTGTGGAATTCTCTGCTCCAGAAGGCTGTGGAGGCCAAGTCATTGGGTGCATTTTGGACACAGATGGATGGGTTCTTGATTAGGAAGGGAATCAAGTGTTACAGGAGGAAGACAGGAGAATGGGGCTGAGAAACATATCAGCCATGATTGAGTAGAGGAGCAGACTTCATGGTCTGAATGGTCTAATTCTGTTTCTACATCTTATGCTTTTCAGGAAGGAGTTAGATATAGTTCTTAGAGCTAAAGGGATAAAAGGGTATGGTGATAAGTCATGAACAAAGTACAACAGTGTTGAATCATCAGCCAAGATTATGGTGAACGGTGGAACAGGTTTGAAGGACCAAATGGCCTCCTCCTGCTCCAATTTTCTACATTTTCTCTATTTATCAGAAGCAAACTTGATCTCAAAATAAAACTAATTTAATCTGAACAATCTCTGGTCTAAAATGCTGAAGGCAACATCTTATTTAAAATAAAAACTTCTGATCTTTATTTGACTGAATGACTTACAAAGTAAATACTCTAGCTGGGCTTATTCTTGAGCTCTCAGAAGCACCCTACATTTTTGGCAGTATTCTCAAATCCAAATCCAACCATTCTTAGACAGCTCAATAATTCTAAGCTGGTTGAAGACAGATGTAGCTTAGAAAAATGAAAATCCAACAAACTCATGTCACATGACCTGTGTTCTGTCGCTTGATGCTTGCATTCTGTTCACTGCCACCAGATGGCAGTTATATTGAGTTTGGCTGTAATGTCCCAACAGTGGATTAACCTTCTAAAATTCACTATCAGGTTTTACATGAACCATTGCCACTTAAATAAAATATTGGCAGCCATCAAAGTGTTGAAACCTAAGCCTTCAGAAGGGAAACAAATGTAGAAAAAACTGATTAAGGTTGCAACAAATATCAAGCACTGTTCATACTTTATATTTGAGGTGAGGTGCTGCATCTTGGAAAGGCAAATCAAGGCAGGACTTATAGACTTAATGGTAAGGTCTTGGGGAGTGTTGCTGAATAAAGAGACCTTGGAGTGCAGGTTCATAGTTCCTTGAAAGTGGAGTCATAGGTAGATAGGATAGTGAAGGAGGTGTTTGGAATGCTTGCCTTTATTGGACAATGCATAGAGTATAGGAGTTGAGAGGTCATATTGCGGCTGTACAGGATATTGGTTAGGCCACTTTTGAAATATTACATGCAATTCTGGTCTCCCTCCTATAAGAAGGATGTTCTGAAACTTGAAAGGGTTCAGAAAAGATTTACGAGAATGTTGCCAGAGTTGGAGGATTTGAGCTATAGGGAGAGGCTGAATAGGCTGGAGCTGTTTACCTTGGAGCATTGGAGGCTGAGAGGTGACCATACAGGGGTTTATAAAATCATAAGGGGCATGGATAGGGTAAATAAGAAAGATCTTTTACCCAGGGTATGGGAGTCCAAACTAGAGGACATAGGTTTAAGGTGTGAGGGGAAAGATTTAAAAGGGCATTTTTTTTCACATGGACGATGGTGCGTGTATGGAATGAGCTGCCAGAGGAAGCGGTGGAGGCTGGTATCATTACAACATTTAAAAGGCATCTGGATGGTTGTGTGAATGGGAAGGTTTAGTGGGATATGGGCCAAATGCTGGTAAATGGGACACCGAAGGTCTGTTTCCATGCCATATATCCCTATGAGTTTATAACTGTAGTGGATGTACTTATTAAATAGGACATTGAGACTGTAACAGGGTTGCACTTTGTTCAACTCAGCTACGCACAAAGCTCATATCTCTGGTTTTTGTGATGCATGTAAATCAAATAGATCTGTTTATGTACAAGATTCTGGCATTTGCTGCTTGACTGAAAGGACATTTCCCAAATTAGTCAGACATTGGCGTTCCCAATGGTACAATGCTGCAGAGATAACTTCAAGGTTCCCTCAACAATCAGTTAAATTTGATAATACTTGACAAGACAAGGGTAAAGTTTGAATTACGAATGATTTTAATGCTGGAGAACTAAGACTTTATATTTCATTCAGTTAGTTACAGCAGTGAATACTCACAATTTTGTTTTAGTAGGAAATAAATATCCTGTTCTGCTTCATCTCAGCCTTGTAGGAGTCACAGACATTGGGGAATTTTAACCTGAAACATTGAGTTGTTTTGAGAGCAGGCATCTGGTTAAAATATCTGAAATGGATAGTCCTTTGAGAAATGTGAGGTGTTACGTTTTGGTGGGGAAAATCAGGACAGGGCTTGTACACTTAATTTTGTTTTAAAAATGGATTCACTTTGTGGGATGTGGGTGCCGCTGGCTGGCCAGCATTTATTGCTGGTCCCTAGTTGCCCTTGAGAAGATGGTGGTGAGCTGCCTTCTTAAACTGCTGCAGTCCACCTGCCCTAGGCTGACCCACAATGCCTTTAGGGAAGGAGTTCCAGGATTTTGACCCAGTGACAGTGAAGGAACGGTGATATATTTCCAAGTTAGGATGGTGAGTGGCTTGGAGGGGATCTTGAAGACAGTGGTGTTTCCATACATCTGCTGTCCTTGTCCTTCTAGATGGAAGTGGTTGTGGGTTTGGAAGGTGCCGTCTGAGGATCTTTGGTGAATTTCTGCTGTGCATCTTGTAGATAGTACACACTGCTGCTACTGAGCGCTGGTTGTAGAAGAGTGGATGCTTGTGGATACAGTGCCAATGAAATGGGCTGCTTCGTCCTGGATGGTGTCAAGTGTCAAGCTTCTTGAGTGTTGTTGGGGCTGCACTCATCTAGGCAAATGGGGAGTATTCGATCACACTCCTGACTTGTGTCTTGTAGGCTTTGAGAAGTCAGGAGGTGAGTTACTCACCACAGTATTCCTATCTTCTGACCTGCTCTTGTAGCCACTGTGTTTATGTGGTGAGTCCAGTTGAGTTTCTTAACGGTCAGGTCCTGGAAAGTGTTGCTGAAAAAAGAGACTTTGGAGTGCAGGTTCATGGTTCCTTGAAAGTGGAGTCACAGGTAGACAAGATAATGAAGATGTTTGGTACGCTTGCTGTTATTGGTCAGTGCATTGAGTATAAAAGTTGGGAGGTCATGTTATGGCTGTGCAGGACATTGGTTGGGCCACTTTTGGAATATTGCATTCAATTCTGGTCTCCCTGCTATAGGAAAGATGATGTTCAACCTGAAAGGATTCAGTAAAGATTTACAAGAATGGCCAGGATGGGAGGCTTTACACTCTAGGAAGAGGCTGAATAATTAAGGGCTGTTTTCCCTGGAGCATCAGAGGCTGAGGGGTGACCATACAGAAGTTTATAGAATCATGAGGGGCATGGATAGAGTGAATAGTCAAAGTCTTTTCCCCAGGGTAGGGGAATCCAAAACGAGAGAGCATAGGTTTAAGGTGAGAGGGGAAAGACTTAAAAGGGACCTAAGGGGCAACATTTTCATGCAGAGAGTGGTGTGCGTAGAAAATGAGCTTGACAGAGGAAGTGGTGGAGGCTGGTACAATTACATTTAAAAGGCATCTGAATGGGTATATGGATAGGAAGGTTTAGAGGGATATGGGCCAAGTGCTGGCAAATGGGACTAGATTAATTCAGGATATCTGATCAGCATGGATGAGTTAGACTGAAGGTCTGTGTCTGTGTTGTCCATCTCTATGACTCTAAGCCAACATCAGTGACCAACGTGTGCCTTTAGGTTCAAAATATTCATCTCTATGGCGGATACTCTATCAGGAGTTGTGGGTTATTGATTATAATATGAATAACAGCACTTCATAGCTGCTTTATATTGGACGTTTACACTAACTCTGAGCCTGCAGGCTTCCTGGGATTCTGGAATTCATCAGTGAGAGAAAGAAAAGTGAACACATGGAACTGAGGATGCTGCACAAAAGGCAAGATATGCAGCAGCAGTAGCACCAGCATAGGAGCATCAATAATCTTCTCACTTACCTGGTTGCTCCACGGGAGAAAGGGGATGAGCACAGAGGTACAGTTTGCAAGATGCAGTACATCCAATACAGATTTTACAAGCAAAGAATCAATTTCATTGAATCTATCTAAACAACATTGTCACAAGAGGCTCAACAGTGATCAGCAGCATTCTGGAGGAAGACGTCCAACCATGTCGACTGGGTAGGCATACAATGTCACACCACAGCTTTGCATTTCTTTGCCTATGGAATTGTGCGGAAGATATTTGCAAAATCTTGTATTCTGTTGTCCACACATTTATCTTAAAGGGGATGAATGCCGGAATATGTCTGCAATTTGTAAATGATAAGGCCAATCAGAATGTTTGGCTTTATGACACTTGCTCATTTCCTTCAGATTCTGGAAGTCATCAGTTGCATGTAAGGAACTCAGGGGACCCCCTAGATTACCTCAGGGGAGATGATGTTCAAGTGGTATTGCCCAGGGACCTAAGTAATATTCTTTTAAGAAACAACCAACCTTCCCTGGTCTGGCCTACATGGAATACAGCATTATGGCTGTCTCTTAACTTACCTTTGAAATAGCCCAGAAGTTTAGTCAGTTGTATCAATTCTAGAAAGTCTAAAAAAAATGAATTAAACCAGGTCAATCACCCAGTATAGATTAAAGACGCCTGTAATGATATCAGCAAATATAGACCTGTTGATCCTACAAAATGCTCCTTATCAACTTCTGAGGCTATTGCTAAAATGGAAGAGCAAGAGCTTGACATAGTCATACTCACAGGATGCCCAGACAGACAATATCTACTAGCAGCAATGGCCCAGCAGAGATAGCAGCACAGTGGTACACTGTGGGAGTTCTGAACAATGACTCTGGACCCCATGAAGCCTCATGACCTCAGGTCCAACATGGACAAGCAAACCTCCAGCTGAGTACCTCATAATGTAGTTCCTGCCTCAGCTGATGAATCAATATCCTTCCACATTGAACATCACCAGGGTGAAGCAGACTGTAGCAACAACACAGAATATACTCTGGGTGGTAGACATTGAAAAGTGATTCAGCAACACTGCCAAGCTGGTCAGTAATCAAAGTCCATTCCTACTAAACTGCCTGAAGGAAGTGGTGAGTGAAACAACAAAAGGGAAAAACATGCTTGACCTCATCCTTCTGCCAGCTGCAGATGCATTTGTCCATGATATTAGTATTGGTAAGAATGCCCACCACACAGTCTTGTGGAGACTATGTCCTGCCTTCAGATTGAAAATACTTTCTATCATGTTGTGTGGCACTATCACCGTACTAAGTGGGACAGACTTGCAACAGATCTGGTAACTCAACACTTGGTATCCATGAGGCACTGTGGGACATAAGCAGCAGCAGAATTGTACTCCAGCACAAACTGAAACCTCACGCATATTCCCCACTCAACCATTACCATCAAGCCAGGGGATCAACCCTGGTTCAATGGAGACTGCAGGAGTGCATGCCATAAGTAGCACCACACACACCTACAATGAATTGTCAATCTACTGAAGCTAAAACACAAGACTACCTGTATGCCAAATAGCATAAACAGCAAGTGATTGATAGAGCTAAACAACTCCACATCCTATAGTTTAATACCCAGCCATGATTAGTTATAGACAATAGGAGAGTGGGGGTATATCAGGGTCCAACAACCAGGACCCAGGGCTCTTGAGAACTCACTGAGCTCAATTTGGGTGTGGGACCACTGTAGTTAGGTCAAGAGCTGGGGACTGGACTGGGGTCCTGGGCCATGTGCAGTGTTTGGGGCCTGTGATTTCTATGCCTGTTTCTGGAGGAAGAAGGTGGAGACTACAGTAATTCTTCACAGGAGGAGGAAGAGGGAAGGTAACCTAAGGAGCAGGGGTGATATAGTAAGCATGCCCATAGTTCACATAGCTGCCTGAGATGGAGTAATCCTTTCATGGTTCAGTTGCACTAAACTGGTAAACTCTTCTGACAACAATACTGTAAACCCACGTCACATTCACCAACACCACCTAGCATCCATTGCCCCCAACATAAAGCAATCCTACAAAAAACCCAGTAACCCTGTGAAAAACACCCACCGGTTATCTTTAACTTTTGTCATACCATTCAACACAAGCGATGCTACTGCCAAAGATCAAATGGACATTGGGAAAATATGCAAACTTTAAAAAGTTAAGTCTAAATGCATAACTATTGCATCGTGTGTGAGGTGAGGATGGGGTTAAATAATTTAGACAGTTCACAAGAACAGGAGATGGGATCTGTGAGATGTCAGAATGAAGAGAGATGCAAAATGTGAATCCTGCAATGACAGGTTGAGGTGGACGTAAAGCCAGTGCCTTGTTGTGTCTCAGACAACACACTAACTTGGCAGACAATGTCTAACTTCTAGTACATTTTCATGCCATTAATAATCAAAGCATAAAACCTTTAAATAAGTTCTACTTTCAAAACCAAATCAGTGGTGCACGAGAATCTGGTGGTTCACATTTGTTTAAAGGTAGTGAGCACCGATCAGCTTTGTGCAGTTTTATATGAGATCTTTATATTGTCTGAGTTTTCTATACTAAGCTAGATGGCACAAGGGAGGGAAACAGGAGAATGGCAGCCTACATGGAGTCTCAGGATCAGCAAGGGTGAGTAGATAGTGAGGGAAAGTTAGAGGGGACATGTGCAATGGGTTTGGGGCATGACAGATTATGCCTTTTGTTATTTTTATGTAAGTTACATATCATAACCTCTGCTTCTGTTGAGTCAGAAATCTTGAAGTTTATTCACAACACTAACTATTTGCAAGGTTATAATATCACAGACTTTCACATACAGTCTGCGTTCTGTGCTGACTGATGTACTGGTCTATTATGCATATATAGGTAAAAACAATAACTGCAGATGCTGGAAACCAAATACTGGATTAGTGGTGCTGGAAGAGCACAGCAGTTCAGGCAGCATCCAATGAGCAGCGAAATCGACGGTTTGGGCAAAAGCCCTTCATCAGGAATAAAAGGTGCACTTCCAGCACCACTAATCCAGTATTATGCACATATAACCAATTGACTACACTGATGAAATGACACGCAGAGTGCGACTGAAAGCAAGCCAGGTATCGTTATGCCAGAACGGCACAGCTTGTGATATCATATCAACTGTCTTAAAATTACTAGCCTGTCTGGCCCGGAATCGATGCCATAATACAGCAGAGGTGTGGAAGACAGAGACAAGGGAGGGCAAAGGATACAGGGAGGAACGTGGAGCAGTGGAAGAATGATCCAGGGGATGACGGAAGGTCGTTGGGGGCATGGAGGAGTGAAGTAGGAAGGACCCGGTTCTTAGATGTGTTTGGATGCAGAGGTGGTGGGCATAGTCAATAAAAGAAAAGGACTCTAATAAGCTGTGTGTGAAACCTAAAAATGAATTCAACATGTGTTGGCTTACATAACTCTTACAGGACTTTGAGTTCACACTTAAGCGATCTCCTGAGAATGATCTTGCACACTGTCTTTTAAATTGTGTGGAAGGAAGGGCCAGCTGAGCTTACCAGTTCAGCCATGTTCTATATCAGGCAAGTACAACACTGGATAATTACCATGCAATAAAGTGTCAACAAGAAAACAAAATTTTGTTTCTTCTACAATAAGGAAATTGTCTCAGACCTCCTTGTAACCATCAATGTGTGCCAACCATGAAGAGGATCAGTACATTTATCTCCCTAAGTTAGCCCCAACAAATAATAGTGGCACACATATGAATAAACTAAAACCAATGTGATAAGAAATATTTATAGGCGAAATTCTTGAAAAACACCCAATGACCAGGAGTCCACCAATAGTTGTTGCATGGAGAGTGCTTTCTCTCCTCATGGCCTGTGCCAAAAAAAATCCTTCCGAAGATACAAATAAATGTATCATTTTCAGGTTGACAGACAGACTGTAGCTAGCAACACAGGATTGCTTGAGCCTTAGATGTTTACAATGTCTATCACTGAAGTTGATGAAGGAACTGAGTATCATGTATCCAAGTTTGCTGAAGATACAAAACTAGGCAGAAAGTAAGCTATGAGGAAAACCCAAAAAAAAATGCAGAGGAAAATTGTCAGGTTAAGTGAGTGGGCAGGACCATGACAGAATATAAAGTGGAAAGGTATCCAATCTGGAAGAAAAAATAAAAAGTCAGATAAAGGCAAGAGACTAGGAAATGATAGTGTTCATGTCCCTGAATTTCACTGCAAATGAGTTACTGGAAGGCAATGTGCAAGTACAGCAAGCCATTAGAAGGTCAAAAGGTATGTGAGCATTAATTGCATGAGTTTGGAGTGCAAGAATGAAAAATATCTTTCTGAAATTGTACAGTGTTGTGTTACCACATCGGAGTACAATGTATTATCTGCACCTCCCTACCTAGGGCAGGATCCAATTGTCTTGGAGGGAGCTTAACAAAGGGTCACTAGATTGATCCTTGAAATGAGTGGGAACTCTCCTTGTCTCTCCTGGTCTTTCCTTGCACAGCCATGCTGTTTTACCAATACCTCTCACCAAGTCTGCCTGACCCATACCCAATTTGCTTGGTTCTGAGGATATGCCTTTGTTGTATCCCTCCTCCTGACTCCTGTCCTGCATTTGGCACCATTCATGGGATCCCTGCACTAAATTCAGCACACTGTTTCCTGCTCATTAGCCAACTCTTAATCCTTGTAAATAATTTTTCTCTTATCCAATGAGCATTTCGTCTAATAATCTTTCTGTTACAGTTATCAAATTCTTTTTAAAAGAAAACTCAAATATATCACATATTTTACTATTCTCCTTATTGACCC
This sequence comes from Chiloscyllium punctatum, assembly GCF_047496795.1. Lineage (NCBI taxonomy): Eukaryota > Metazoa > Chordata > Chondrichthyes > Orectolobiformes > Hemiscylliidae > Chiloscyllium > Chiloscyllium punctatum. The sequence goes on from NC_092763.1 coordinate 50,509,469, forward strand.
TTCAGGATGGAATCAAAAAGATCATTATCAGATTTATCAAATACAACTTACATTTCATAAATCCACGCATGCTGAATTTGCCTAATCATATTATGATTCTCTAACCACTCTATTTCCATGTCCCCATCAAATTTTTTTACACTTTGCCTAGTAGTACAAGTAGAGAGAGAAAAGAACATGAGTGAAAGCAATGGAATGCATTGAGTGATTGGTTGGATAACATTTGTGGAAGGACACTGTGAGAACTGTATGTGACATTGCATTAAAATGAGGGTCAGTGTACATGATGGATAGTTAATTAGAAATCTCAAGGGGAATTTTGCAGAAGCAGATAGATATGTCAGCAAGTTACATTTATAGAATAGGATTGAGAAAAAGAGAGTGAAGAGTTTGAAGAACATCAAAACTTAGCCATGACACTCACTTTTCCTGATCTGATTAAGTTATTGAATCTCTTCTAATCTTTGGACCTTAATGTTCTAAACTCCAGAATTTGCACTTACTATCCTGTTCAACCTTATCCCATCAGACACCTTGACCATTCCAAGTATAAATCCAATAAGCCTTCTATAAACTGGTGCCAATGAGTGTATATCCTTCCTGAAATAAGGAGACCAATACTGTACACCAGATGTAGCCTCAGCAACTGAAGCACAACTTCTCTACTTATGTATTGAATACCACACACAGTAAATAATTTGCTTTCCAAATATATTGCTGTATTTGCATGCTAACCTTTTGTGATTCATGTACAATGAGTCCCAATCCTTTTGCACCTCAGAGCTCTGCAATTTCTCATTATTTAGATAATATGGTTCTTTTTTATCCTTCCAGCAAAATGGACATTTAACATTTTGCCACATAACGTTCCATTACGTGGTGCACTCTCTTAATTTATCTATATATTTTTGTAACCCCCTTACTGAAAGACTGAAGGTGTTGTATCTAAATGCACACAGTATTTGGAATAAGGTAAATGAGTTTGTGGTGCAGATTTTGGCAGGTATGACGTGGTGGGCATCACGGGGACGTGGCTGCAAGGGGATCAGAATTGGGAGCTGAATGTTCAAGGTTGTACATGTTATTGAAAAGATAGACAGGTGGGCAAAGGGGGCAGAGTTGCCTTATGAGGAGGAAATGAAATTAAATCAATAGTAAGAAACAAAGTAGCATCAGATGGTGTAGAATTTGTATGGGTAGAATTGAGGAACCGCAAAGGTTAAAAAAAAACACAGTTGAAGTTATGTACAGGCCTCCAAGTAGTAGTCAGGAGCTGGGGCATAAGGTACATGGAGACAGAAAAGATGCTTAAGAAAGGCCAAGTTACAGTGATCATCAGGATTTCAATATGCAGGTGGATTGGGAAGATCAGGTTGGTAGTGGATTGCAAGAAAAAGGAATTTGTGGAATGTCTGCTTTTGGGAGCAGCTTGTGGTGAAGCCCACCAGGGAACAGGCAATATGGGATTTAGTGATGTGCAATGACGCGGACTTGGTAAGGGAGCTGAAAGTAAAGGAATCCTTAGGAGGCAGTGACCATAATATGATTGAATTTACTCTGCAATTTGAGAGGGAGAACATCGAATCAGAGGTAACAGCACTTTAGCTGAATAAAGGCAACGACAGAGGCATGAGGGAGGAGCTGGGTAGACTTAACTGGGAGAGGAGCTAAGCAGGAAAGACAGTGGAACAGCAATGGCAGGAGTTTTTCGGAGTAATTCAGGAGACACAGCAGAGATTCAGCCCGAGGAAAAAGAAGCATGGTACAGGAAGGATGTTTCAACATGGCTGACTAGGGAAGTCAGGGATACCATAAAAACAAAAGGGAAAGCATATAATATGGTGAAGGGCACTGGAAAACCAGAGGATTGGGAAGCTTACAAAGACCAATAGGAGGGATCAAAAAAAGAAATAAGGAGGGAGAAGACTAAATATGAGTCTATAAGAGTTCCTTTGGATGTAAAAAAGGGCAAAAGAGAGGCAAAAGTGGACATTGGGTCACTGGAAAATGATGCCGGAAAGATAGTACTGGGGAACAAGGAAATGGCTGAGGAACTGAGTAATTACTTTGCATCAGTCTTCACGGTGGAAGACATGAGTAATTTCCCAAAACTTCAAGAGAGTGAGGAGGCAGAGCTGAGTATGGTGGCCATCACCAAGGAGAAGGTGCTAAAAAAATGAATGGCCTGAAGGTGGATAAATCACCTGGACCAGATGGACTACACCCCAAGGGAGATAGCTGCAGAGATAGTGGAGACGTTAGTGGTGATCTTTCAGGAATCGCTAGAATCAGCGAGGGTCCCAGAGGATTGGAAGATTGCTAACATGACACCCCTTTTTAAATAGGGAGTAAGGCAAAATATGAAAAATTACAGAGTGATTAGACTAACCTCTGTCAGGGGAATCCCGATCTGGATGAAGGGACTGGGGGCATTCTAGCGAAGTTTGCTGATGATACGAAGTTAGGTGGACAGGCAGGTAGTACTGAGGAAGTGGGGAGGCTGCAGAAGGATCTAGACAGTTTGGGAGAGTGGTCCAGGAAATGGCTGATAGAATTCAATGTGAGCAAATGCGAGGTCTTGCACTTTGGAAAAAAGAATATAAGCATGGACTACTTTCTAAATGGTGAGAAAATTCGTAAAGCCAAAGTACAAAGGGATCTGGGAGTTCTAGTCGAGGATTCTCTAAAGGTAAACATGCAGGTTGAGTCTGTGATTAAGAAAGCGAATGCAATGTTGTCATTTATCTCAAGAGGGTTGGAATATAAAAGCACCGTTGTGCTACTGAGACTTTATAAAGCTCTGGTTTGGCCTCATTTGGAGTACTGTGTCCAGTTTTGATCCCCACACCTCAGGAAGGACATACTGGCACTGGAGCGTGTCCAGAGGAGATACACACAGATGATCCCTGGAATGGTAGGTCTAACATACGAGGAACGGCTGACGATCCTGGGATTGTATTCATTGGAGTTTAGAAGATTAAGGGGAGATCTATTAAAAACTTACAAGATAATACATGGCTTGGAAAGGGTGGACGCTAGGAAATTGTTTCCATTAGGTGAGGAGACTAGGACCCGTGGACACAGCCTTAGAATTAGAGGGGGTAAATTCAGAACAGAAATGCGGAGACATTTCTTCAGCCAGAGAGTGGTGGGCCTGTGGAATTCATTGCCGCAGAGTGCAGTGGAGGCCGAGACACTAAATGTCTTCAAGGCCGAGATTGATAAATTCTTGATGTCACAAGGAATTAAGGGCTATGGGGAGAATGCGGGTAAGTGGAGTTGAAATGCCCATCAGCCATGATTGAATGGCGGAGTGGAATCGATGGGCCGAATGGCCTTACTTCCACTCCTATGTCTTATGATCTTATGGTCTTAATCCATTGTGAAGGATGAGGTTTCCAAATACTTGGAAATGTATGGTAAAATAGGGCAAAGTCGGCATGGTTTCATCAAGGGGTGGTCATGCCTGACAAATCTGCTAGAGTTCTTTAAGTAAGTAGTGAGGAGGTTAGACTAAGGACAGCCAATGGAGGTTATCTACCTGGACTTCAAGAAGGCCTTTGACAAAGTGCTGCATAGGAAGCTACTGAATAAGCTGAGTCTATTGTGTCAGAGGCAATGTGCTAGCATGGATAGAAGCTTGGCTGTCTGGCAGAAAGCAGAGAATGGGGATAAAAGGGTCCTTCTCAGTATGGCAGCCGGTGGCAAGTGGTGTTCCACAAGGCTCAGTGTTGGGACCACAACTTTTCACTTTATGTATTAATGATTTAGATGAAGGAACTGAGGGCATTTTGGCTATGTTTGCAGATGATACAAAGATAGATAGAGGGACAGGTAGCATTCAGGAGGCAGGAAGGAAGGATTTGAACAGGTTAGGAAAGTGGGTAAAAAAGTGGCAGATGGAGTACAACGTGGGCAAGTGTAAGGTCATGCATTTTGGCAGGAAGAATAGAAGCATGGACTATTTTCTAAATGGAGAAAAAATTCAGAAGTCTGAATTGCAAAGAGACTTGAGAGTTCTACTTCAGGATTCTCTCAAGGTAAACTTGCATGTTGAGTCAATAGTTAGGAAGCCAAATGCAGTGATGGCATTTATTTTGAGGGGACTTGAATATAAAAGCAGGGACGTAATTCTGAGGCTCTATAAGGTTCTGGTCAGACCACATTTGGGCGCAGTTTTGGGCCCCAGATCTCAGGAAGAGTGTATTGATCCTGGAGCGGGTTCACAGGAGGTTCATGAGAATAGTCCAAGGAATGACAAGCTAACATATGAGGAATGTTTGAGGACTCTAGGTTTATACTTGATGGAGTTTAGAAGGATGAGAGGGGAACTAATTGAAACATACAGAATACTGAATGGCCTGGATAGAGTAGATGTTGGAAAGATGTTTCAATTGGTAGGAGAGGCTAGGACCCAAGGGCATAGCCTTAGAGGAAAGGGAAGACCTTTTAGAATGGAGATAAGGAGAAACTTCTTCAGCCAGAAAGTGGTGAATTCTATTGAATTCATTGCCACAGAAGGCTGTGGAGGCCATGTCATTGAGTATATCTAAGATGGTGATAGATTGGTTCTAAGATGGTGATAGATAGAGTATGAAGGGGATCAAGGGTTACGCAGAGAAAGCAGGAGAATGGGGTTGAGAAGCATCAACCATGATTGAATGGCAGAGCAGACTCGATGGGCTGAATGGCCTAATTCCTGCTCCTATGTCTTATCGTCTTATGTCTTCTTTACAAGTACTTTCATGTCGTTAGCAATTTAATGAACCATTCCTCCATTCCTTCTTCCAAGGCAGTTATAAATGGTAAATTTGAGGCCATAGCACAGTCCCTGTGGCAGACACTTTGTCGCATCCTGCCAAATTGAAGAAGTCCTATTTATGCCTACACTCTGACTCTTATTAATCAGCTAACCTTATATCTGTGCCAAATCCCTTAACACCATGAGCTTTCTTTTCCCACAATATCTTGGATGTGGCATCTTATCAGGTGTCATCTGAAATCTAAGGAATGGCATATCCACTGGGGCCCCTTTATCCACAACACATGTTATTTCTTCAAAACATCTTTCGATGAGAGAAAGAGTATGCAAAGGTTAAGTGCGAGAATGAAAAATTTGGCAGATGGAAGATGAAGTGGGAAAATGTGACATTAAGCACTTTGGCAGGAAGAATAGGAGAGCTGAATATTACTGACATGAGGAAAGAGTGCAGAAAGCTACCACACACAGAGGGATTTGGGATCCTTGTGCATGATTAGCTTGAATTTTTCTGAATGACCTGCTATAATATCTAATAGTAGTTTAATAGTTTGTAACCTTTTCCCTTTTGCAGATGTTAAACTAATTGCCTAGTAGTTTTTGTTTTCTGTCTGTTTTTGAATAATAGAGTTATATTCATTATTTTCCACCCTAATGGATCCTCCCTGAATCTGAAGAATTTGGGAAAATTAAGATCAGGACATCAACTATTTCACTAGCCTCTTCTTTTAAGACACAGACACTTGTCACTTACAGCTCAAACAATTTGCTCAGTGTCACTTCTCTAATAGTTATAATTATCTGGAATTCTTCCCTCCATTCTATTTCCTAATTTATAACTATTTCTGGGATTTAACTTGTCTGCTCTAAAGTGAAGAGCGATGCAAACACCTATTCATCCACCATCAGTTTATTGACAATTATTAATTCCAAATTCACTTTCCAAAGTTTGTTAATTCTTTACTTTTTAAAATATTTATAGAATATCTTAAGATTGGTTTTCATATTTCTAAGATAGTCTTTCATACTTTTTAATCTTCTTGCCCCTTATTAATCTTTTAGCAATTCTTTACCTTTTATCATGTTCTGTGCAATCTTTTGACTTTCAATTTATCTTTGCACAATTATATGCTTTTTCTTTAATTTTAATAGCAGTTTTAAGTTTTTTTCTTAAACACATTCCTCCACCTGATTTTTTTCCTTTATAACTGAAATGTATCGATTCTGTGTATTCTAAAACAGTCTCTTTAATGTCTGTCACTGTGCCTGTGTTGGTCTATCTTCTCATTTATTTTGCCAATTCATTTTAACCTAGTTCAGCATTTATGCTCTCATAATTGCCTTTTATTCTTGGTCCCACTCTTCTCTCCCTTAAGCTGAGTGTAAAATTGAATCATATTATGATTGTTGCTGCTCAGAGGTACCTTCACTATGATATTATTTGTTAATCCTATCTCATTGCACAATACCAGCTCTAGTGCAGCTTGCTCTCTGGTCAGATGTGAACATGTTGCCCTAAGAAACTATTCTAAAAACATCCTATGAATTCTTCATATAAATTAAATTTACCCATCTGATTGTTATAATCTACACATAGATCAAGACCCCAATGACTATAACAGTACCTTTCCAAGACATTCCCATTAATTCTTCCTTTTTAAGCCATTCTACAATTTGGTTACTGCAATGGGGCTTGTACCCCACACTCACAAGTAACTTTCTGCCTTTATCATTTCGCAACTTTACTCAAGCCATGAAACCATCCTGGTTTCCTCAGCTTAGGTTGTTCCCTACTTAGTGCTAATGCCATAATTAATTAACAGAGTTAACCCTCCAACTTTGCCTAGCTCCTGCCCTTCCGAAATGTTATGAACACTTCCCAATCAATGTTACTCTGCAGGTGTGTGTCTATGCTGGCTATCACACTGTACATATTAATTTCTATTTGTGCTATCAGTTAATCTGCTTGTTTTAAACGTGCACTCATATATAGAGCCTTTAGTTTTGTCCTTTTACTATTTTGTTGCCACTGGCCTTATCTGTTGATTTACTCTTAGATTTATACTCTTTATCCCTTCCGATCACAAATTATTTATCATTTCCAACATTAATACTTTTCCCTCCTTCTCTCAAATCTTTTATTTGTTACATCTTCCCAAATTTGGTTCCTTGTCCTATTATTTAGTTTAAAACTCTCTCTACAGCTTTCACTCGGCCCACTAAGACAAATGCTCAGCACAGTGCAAGTGTAGCTTGTCCAAATAGTATAGCACCTATTTTCCACAGCACCTTTGACTCCAAGACTTAGGTTCTTACAGAGGCTGCCTCAGACCTAGAGGGATGTCAATGAAACATGGTGTTGCCTTGCAACATTGTGAGATCATTGGTGGAATAATTTTCCATGTTGAAATTGCTGAATGAGCCCTATAGCAGGGCTTCTTTAAATACCTTGAAATAGACTCATGCCCCTCATTATAATGCCGACTTTTTTTTTATACAATCCTTACAATGTGGAATCAGGCCCCAATAAGTAACACCAACCACCAAAGAGTGACCCACCCATACGCATTGCCCCTACCCTATATTTACCCCTGACTAATGCACCTAACCAACACATCCCTGAACGCTATGGGCAATTTAGCATAGCCAATTCATCTTACCCGCACCTCCTTGGACTGTGAGAGGAAACCCACGCAGGCATAGGGAGAATGTGCAAACTCCACACAGCCAATCTCCCAAGGATGGAATCGAACCCAGGTCCCTGGTGCTGTGAGGCAGCAGTACTTAACCACTGAGCCACTGTTTGGGAAACTAGGAAATCAGCAGATGTTTTGGTGACTCAATTGAGGTGAAAGTTTATGATATATAATTATCTGGAAACTTGGTTCTGAAATGAACAGATCATTAGTTTGATATGTATTTCTACATTGTCTGGGTTAAGAAGGGAGGGATCCAGTTTTTGCTTCAGTTTCATTTTAGATTAGTTCTACGAGTCCTGCCAGATTAGTCTAAAAATACATTTTGAAGCATATAAATTATGTTTAAAAACTATCCTTGAGATAACTAGTTCAGTGCTTTGGAAAACAAGGTGTCAAAAAGAATGATATACTCAATAACTGGCAGGAAGCTCAGAGGAACAAAGGGATGTTAGTGTTTTCAACCACAGATCCCTGAACAGGGCAGGTTAATAGGGTGGTTAGAAAGGTGAATGGGACACCTGTCTTTATCAGTCATGATATAGATTATAAGAACAAGGAGGTTATACTGGAGCCAAACAGAACTTTAGCTAGGCTGCAGCTGGAGTACTGTGCAGTCCTGGCCACTGCACTATAGGGTGTGACTACACTGGAGGGGGGTGCTGTGGGATGGAAAATTTCAATTACGAAGAGAGGCTGGAGAAGCTTGGGCTGTCTTCCTTGGAGCAGAGAAGGTTGAGGAGGGATCTGATAGAGATATATAACATTATGAGTGGCATGCACAGGTTGGATAGAAAGTAGCCGTTCGCTTTAGCTAAACGGTCAAGAACAAGGGTGCACACTTTTAACGTGAAAGGCAGAAGTCTTAGAGGGGATTTGAGGGAAATATCTTTCACCCAGAGGGTGGTAGGGTTCTGGAATGTACTGTTGGGAAGGTAGTAACCTCACAACCTTTAAAAAGTACTCGAATGAACACTTGTAGTGTCACAACATTCAAGGCTATGGGCCCAGTGTGGGCAAGTGCGACTAGTGTAGGTAATAGTCAATTTTCATGGTAAGGACTTAATGGACTGCTGGGATTCTTCTGCCCACTCTTTAAGGGTGAGAAGATTCTCTTTAGTTGTTATTTCCTTAAAAACCAGCTGCATAAAAACAATCAGGAGAAAGTGAGGACTACAGATGCTGGAGATCAGAGTCAAAGAGTGTGGTGCTGGGAAAGCACAGCCATCCAGGAAGCAATCTGAGGAGCAGGAGAATCAAGCAAGCTCAAAACTTCAACTCTCCTGCTCCTCAGATGCTGCCTGACCGGCTGTACTTTTGCAGCACCACACTCTTCGACGCATAAAAACAATCAATTGGGTTTTGTCGGTCATGTGTGTGGGTGCATTGAACTGCAGTGAGATGCATTCACAGTCCTCTAGATCCTGCTGTTGCAGTTGGAAAACATCTTTGAAGAAAAATTCCACTTTTCTTGTTACAAAGGAAGCAGCAAGTGTCATGTTCTGGATTGACATCATTGTTTTTTTCTTTGTTTTTAAGGTCTTTCAATAAAGCCTCAGTGGCTCAGTCATCGTACCTTTAGTTACTCTGCCATCTGTAAATGATTTCTTGTGTTTTGCCCACCAGAAAATGGCAAAAATGAAATGATGCTTCAGTGCTGGTCTTGTCTTTAATTGTTGGTTTAGAAAAGAAGTACTAATTGTGCTTTCTCAAATGCCCTCCAGTTCTTTTCCGAAGCATGTTGTTCAAGGAAAAACTCTCAACTGTACTTTGCACCGTCATTCCAAATCCCTCTTTTCACTTATCTGTATATTTTGGTGACACATAAGGCAAATACTAATCTTTTACAGCTGTGAACAGAAAATCATTGTCTCATTCTATATGAAAGTTGCCCATTTTGGTTTCTTTATCGATGGTTCTGGTTCAGCACTCGTTATGATTGCTTCACCTTGTAGTTTGTGACATCACTCTGATACTGGTCACACTGCAGGGATGCCTTTGGATCCATTCCTCTGGAATATCCAGAATATTGTTGGCTGCTTTCAAGTGTGGAGGTATAGGGGTGTCACTTCTGCGGTCATGATCTGTTTCCATACCCCTGGCCGGCTTGTATTTCTTGGATATTAGATGTGGATCACAACAGCATTCCCACCATTTTTCTTCATCTTGCATGGAGCTATTAGATAAGCAGCTGAAGTAAAGAAAACTGCAAGTTTACAGAAAACTGACAGTGCTTGCTTGCAGAGAGTCTACATGGACTTGATGGTATGAACAGTTTCTCTGTTTTTAGTTCTGGAATACGTTGGCTTCATATATCAGTTCCTAGTATATTTCTAATTCATTTGTTTGCATTGTCACCACAAAACCTGCTTGATCCTGCAATAATAGGCCATCTGGACCAAACTCAAGCATGATCTAACAAGCTGGCAAAGGGTGTTAAAATCATGCAGTTTTTTCTCGCACTGCGGCTTCTGGAAGCAGCAATGGCGTGATGATCAATCAATGCACACATGGCAAAGGAATGCAGGTGGGCAGTGAGATCAACTGTCAGATACTCTGTGATTGAACAGTCAATAATGATGTTATTGAATCAAGTCATAGTAGCTGAACCTCACCTATTGTAAAGGTGCCAAACCAGATTGATCACAATTATTGTGTATAGATTATCATATAATCAATGTGGTCACAAGGTGGTCTCATATCTGATTCTGTAATTGGAGGAATTTATTGTGATTATTTGACAAGCAGGGTTTTTGTAACGAAATTGACTTGTTAAGAGAATTTTGGCAAATTCAATGGACAAATAAAGCCAAAGAAATATCAACGATGAAATTTATCAACATAAAGTCATGCCTTTGGAAGGAAAGATTCTCCAGTATTTTTTCAACAACTAACTAACAAAGCCATCAAAGGATTTTAAAACTGTGTTACGTATATTTAAATTACTTGGTATGTTCAGTGAAATGTGGGAGGAAAATTTACGCCACTTGAAAGGATTGTCTGATAGTTATAAAAAGCCAATTTTGTCAAAAATATGACTAAAGGTGAACTAGTAAAAGCAAGAGTGACTTATTTGATCCATACTGTGGGACAATGCCAAATAGCACATAGAAAAATAAAAATATGGGGCAATCTCAGATTTTTCTGTGCCTAAGACAAAATAAGAGGCTTTGCATTATATTGGTATGTGTGGGTTCTTGGAAGTTTGTTCTGACTTCCATTGCTGTAATGGCTCCTTTGACAAACTTGTTAAAGAAAATTGAATGGATACCCAAATGCCAGAATAACTTTGAATACGCTGTACTGACTTCTACACTGGCTTTAGTAATTCCAAAGCCATTTAATTTTGGTTGCTAATTTTTTTTAAATTCATTCACAGATGAGGGCCAGGCCAGCATTTACTGCCTATCCCTAATTGCCCAGAAGAGTCAACCACGTTGATTTGGGTCTGGAGTCACATGTAGACCAGACCAGTAAGGACAGCAGTTTTTTTCCCAAAAGGGCATTAGTGAACCAGATAGGATTTTGCAACAATCAACAATGGATTTATGGTTATCATTAGACTCTTAATTCTAGATTTTATTAATTCCAAATTCAACCACCTGCCGTGGCAGGATTCAAACCTGGGTCCTCAGGATTTGGTCTCTGAATTAGTAGCCTCATGATAATACCATTAGGTTATCACCTCCCCTGATGCCAATGACGTTAGAGTGGATGCAGCATTTTACAGGAGGGTAAGATTGGGCTCAAAAGGCCAGCCACTTAGTTTTCTCACAAGTTAAATTTGCATCAGCAGAAATATTTAACTATGGTGAAAGAGACTTTGAATTAGGCTCAGCTGTGATCTCTGCATTATTGAATGATGTGCTGGATTCCTGGATTCACAATGAAGCAGCACTATCTGGTCAATGATACAAGGCAGCAAGCAAACCTCACAAGCCTGTCATTCAGTACCTTTGGTGGTGAAAGGGAAATTACAAAAATATCATTGTGTCTGAAAGTAATTTGCATACAATTGTCTATAATAGTTAAAAGTACACTTAGAATGCATTTCTTACGTGGAAGTGAGTCCAAAAGCTAAGTCCAACATATCCATTTCTTCATCTCTGATCTCATCCAAGTTCTCAAAAACCTCCTTGTCAAAGATTATGTGGCATGTTGAACAAGCCAGGGTTCCTTCACAAGCACCTGCAGTAAGAACACAAGTTAGGCTGCTTTTGCTTTCTTGCATACTTCTTACCTGAATGCTCTGGTCTTGTTAAGATCTAGTTCCACAGGCTTTTGCAGCTCTCCTGTATCTCATGTAGGTGGCCTTTTTTTTTCCTTTGTAAATCTGAACAACATTGGATCAAGGAAAACAACACAGTCATGACTGATTCTGCCTCACTTGACTTCCACACAAGGTGACTTTGTGACACTGAATGGTGATCAGAAAGTAGACCCTGGCTAATATCTTGTTGGCAACTGTTTAACTGTTGCAATTTAGTCATTTTCATTTAGAGTATAGAGTCATAGAGACCTACAGCATGGAAACAGATCCTTCAGTCCAACTCATCCATGCCAATGGATATCCCAACCCAATCTAGTCCTATTTGCCAGCACCCAGGCCATATCTCTCCAAACCCTTCCTATTCATCTACCCATCCAGATGTCTTTTAAATGTTGCAATTGTACCAGCCTCCACCACTTCCTCTGGCAGTTCATTCCATACACATCCCACCCTCTGCATGAAAAAATTGCCCCTTAGGTACCTTTTAAATCTTTCTCCTCTCACCTTAAACCTATGTCCTCTAGTTCTGGACTTCCCCTATTCACCCTATCCATGCCCCTCATGATTTTATAAATCTCTAAAAGGTCACCCCTCAGCCTCCAAAGTTCCAGGGAAAATAGCCCTAGCCTTTCAGTCTTTCCCTATATCTCAAACCCTCCAATCCCGGCATTCTGTACATCTGTTTCCATTTTTGGACCTGTTTCTTTGTTTGTATTCAAGCTTATCCTGTGATGAACCATCCAGGCACTAGAAAGGAGTTTGTCAGGTCACAAAAATTGAAAGGTGTTTCTCTGCCAAAGCAGGAATGGGGAGGAAAGACGTACATAGAATGATTAGAACTGAAATGGTGTTCCATGTAGAGTGGTAAAGTCATTCATGAGGCTGTTATGGGAGGTAAACTATATTGTGAGAAATATCTGCTTAATTTAAACTTCATTGTGTGATGTGCACTATTGCAGGTGAGATTTACTACTGCAGCTCAGGCAGGAAGAATGGCCACTACACAAAATGCGAGAGGGTGACTGGTGCCGAAGGAACTATGCTTAGAGAAAAATAAATGCTATCTGAGCAGGAGAAAATTATCTGAAGCACTACTTTGAAAACTATAACCACAGCGTAGCCATTGACTCTCTGAGATAGTAGTAGACTGACATTCTGCATCTTGGCCACTTACCAAATCCATCAATATCTAAATTATTCTTGATCACTACATCAAGCAGACTTTCACCCTCTTTTGCTGGAACAGTTAATTTTTCATTATCTCGATTGATGAAGTGCACCATCAGTTTTTCATCTGGCCTGTTGAAGAATTTAACAAGAAAACAATGAAATCTCCAGTTAGACCAAAGTTAAATAGCATACTCAGCAATTAACTTAAATTCTATAAATACCGGGAATGCAGAAAGCATAGTCACATCACTTGTAAGGTAAAGTCATAGATAGCTGTTTTCCAATCAAAGCAAGACAACCAATGCAGAGTTAACCCAAGGACCACCATGTCTCAGCAAGGGAAGACACTGAGAAGGAGATTACTACATGGGGCTGGAACTGAACCTAATCAGTATTGCAAACCAGCTGTCCATCCAGCTGAGCTAACCAGTCACATGATTTAGTCTAAATATTTTGCTTTGTCTCAACATCTCAGACAATACATTTAGACAGCCCATTCCCCCCACCTCCATCCTCACTTCCTCAGACCTGGACAATATCTTTACCCACCTAAACAGCATGAAGATAATATGTCAAGAATTTCTGTTTGTCAAATAGAACATCATTGTTACAACATTTTGACTTTTTAAAAAATTAATTCATGGTATATGGGTGTCACTGGCAAAGCCAGTATTTGTTGTTCATCTCTAATTAACTTTGAGAGACTAGTGGTTACATCATATACTCTTTCTTGACTTTAGGAGACCATTTCTTAGGCTATAGTCTGCTAGACAGAGTTACTAACCAGTAGATGGATAAGGGACCATTATAAATGGTACCCACTAAATTTACAGCAGATAGTGTTCTCAATATTACTCTTTGAAATGTAGGATCTGTTTTTCATTGTTTATCCTATCAAATTACTTTGGATAGAAATCTCAAATTAAAAATGATAGACAGAGAAATACTTCTCTACAATTAGATTTTAATTAGTTAAATTCAATTTAACAGTCATTCAAACACAGAAATAAATAAAATCCACAAGAAATTTAATTTTAAATTCAGTGCTTTTAGGTGCTTAGATGGATCATTCGACACAAGATGGGATGATTCTATCCAAATAAATTAGTTAATTTGTAGGGAAGAATCTGGTTTCTACCATTATGAAGAGAAATCACCAATGCAAATGAAAATATCTTCATCACAGTATTGATGTGCTTTGTACTAAGGTGAGGCTAGCCATTGCAAAATTAGCCTGGAATCTTCCGGCACAATGGGATATACACCCATCAGTGTGATTACCGGTAAATGTACTGAAGATGATGACGAGTTTTGCGTCATTAGAAAGCAAGGGCAGGCTATTCTCATCCAGAAAAAACTCCCGTTTCAAATGTTAGGTCAAATTAAGGATGAATGCGAGCAATTCATAATACTTAAAGCGATAATACATGGAGAGGAATATGGGATTCTGAATATATTTTGAATATATTTTTGAATAAATGTCTTCATCCTGAAGGTAAGGATTTTACCTTTTTTCCTAACCCACATAAGTACTATACCAGAATTGACATCTTTTTTGTTCTATTGACCTTTTTGAACTTGGTACTGTCTTGCAGAATAGGGAACATAGCCGTTTCTGATCATGCGGCAGTGTACATGGAGGTCAAGGCCGGAGATGGTGGGACGAGTTCCTGGCACTGTAGCATGGACCCTTTCCTCCTGAAAGATAGCAAGTTTATAGAGTATTTTTTACAGGAGTTTAAAATTTTTTGGGACATGAATTTGGGTACAGCCAGCAACCCATCGGTGCTGTGGGAGACTGCCAAGGCCTATGCATGGGGTTTAATTATTTCTTACTCTGCAACCTGAAAACGACAGAGGGGAAAACAGCAGCATTTGCTCGAGGCTCGCCTGAAGGCAGCTGAGTTGGCATACTTTGACAGGGCGTCTATAACTACATTGTAATGGATTACAACCCTCAGGGCTACTTTAAATGCTGCACTTACCCAAACAGCAAAGAGGGAAATCTTTTTTAAAACAGACATTATTTGAGTATGGTGATAAACCGGGTAGGTAGCTAGAGTACTTTGCCAGAAAGAAGAATGTCCTCCAAGCTATTACATCCATCAGAGAGAGTGCTGGTACTCTTACTTGTAATGCTAAAAAGATTAGAAAGTTTAGTTTTGAGCTGTATCAGTCGGAGGGCTATGAGGATAGAATGATGAAGATGGAGTCCATTTTTAAGATCTTGGATCTTTCGGGTGTAACCTCAGTGCAGACGTCCTTTTTGAGTGCCCCACTGACAATTCAGAAAGTACAGGAGGCGGTGAGGCTGCTCCAGAGTGGTAAATTGTCCACACCAAATGGATTTCAAAGTGAGTTTTTTTTTATAAGGAGTTTATAGACAAGCTTGGATATGTACAATTACTCATTCAGAGTCTTGATTAGAGTGGTGCTGAAAAAGCACAGCAGGTCAGGCAGCATCCGAGGAGCAGGAAAATCAACGTTTCGGGCAAAAGCCCTTCATCAGTCCCAGAAAAGCCCCAGAAGATTGTACTTCATACAGGCCCATGTCGTTACTGAAGGTAGATTTCAAAGTCCTGTCGAAAATGTTGGCGTTAAGGCTGGAGAGGGTATTGTCTTTTATTGTAAAGGAAGATCAGACAGGCTTTATTAAGGGTCGTAATTCTACCAACAATATTAGAAGAATATTAAACATGGTCCAAATATGTCAGCAAAGAGCAATCCCAGGTTTGGTAGTCTCCCTGAATGCAGAGAAAGCATTTGATCGGGAGGAGTGGCCAAACCTCTTTTATGTCATGGAATGGTTTGGTCTTGGAGAGGTTTTACCAAATGGGTGGCAGTGCTGTATAGTCATCCGAAAGCAGTGGTTCTTACTAATGGTATAAGGTCAGATAGTTTTAGTGTCGGCAGAAGCTGCCATCAAGGGTACCCTCTCTCACCAGTATTATTTACATTGGAGATTGATCCTCTGGCAGAAGCTTTCTGGATGGATCCTAATATAACTGCCCCAGAGGTAGGATCAGGCAGGCATAAAATCACCCTCCATGCCGATGACGTCCTTCTCTTTTTAATCCATCCAATGACACCTGTGCCCTGCTTAATACAAGTGATTAATCTATTTGTTTTCAGGGAATAAAACTAATTTCATGAAATCAGAGGCCATGCCCGTGGGGTTCTTACTCGTATATCCAACTTTGGGGATGGGACCCGTTTCCCCTTCCGATGGTCACAGGGAGGCTTCTGAATTTAGGCATTTTTATCACCCCGGTTTTTGATCAATTATATAAAGCCAATTATGGGCAGTTAATTACAAAGAAAATAAGGCAGGACCTTCGGCGCTGGGAGGATCTTCTGATATCTTGGTTGAGCAGAATAACTCTGGTTAAGATGAATGTTCTTCATTGTTTACTATATCCCATGAGTGTGTTCCCTTTGATACTGCCAAGGTAAGCACTGTGCAGCTTGTACAGCTGGCTTGGATCTTTTATTTGGCATATTAGGTGGCCTCTTATTAAGCTGGATAAATTGCAACTTCCGCAGGGATGGGGTGGGCTGGGGGTTCTAGATTTTCTGGATTTTAGGAAGTACCAATTCAGTTCTTCACTATCCTATGTGGCTGAATGGGCCTGTCACAATCCACAATCAATTTGGCTAGACATTGAGGCCTCCCAGACAAAATGCCCTCTCATTAATTTGTTGTTTATGGAAAAGCTGAGAACTGTTATGGATCATTGTAAAAACCCGATTGGCCTAAATACAGTCAAAGCATGGAGGATGAAGTGGCAGGGCGAGGGCAATTTACAAAAAAAAAACTTCCCCTTTCACTCCCGTAGTGGGAATGTTGGGATTCTGGCCGGATTCGATGGACTCTGGCTTTAAGCTCTGGGAGTCCAGAGGAATCTCCTGTTTGGGAGATCTATTTGACGGGGAGGTCATGATGTCCTTCGAACAGCTGAGTCAGAAGTTTGAGCTACCTAGGAAAGATCTCTTTCATTACTTCCAGGTTAGAGACTTTGGACAAAAAAAAAGACTACATTGAAGGTTAATCCCTACAAGTCAGACATGGAGAGGAAAGTGCTCCAGTCTATGGGTGCCCTCTCGGTTAGCACTCTCTATCACTTACTGGATTAATGGTGCTGGAAGAGCACAGCAGTTCAGGCAGCATCCAACGAGCAGCAAAATTGACGTTTCGGGCAAAAGCCCTTCATCAGGAATCATTCCTGATGAAGGGCTTTTGCCCGAAACGTCGATTTCGCTGCTCGTTGGATGCTGCCTGAACTGCTGTGCTCTTCCAGCACCACTAATCCAGTATTTGCTTTCCAGCATCTGCAGTCATTGTTTTTACTCTCTATCACTTGTTAGGTAGTAATGTCTCAAAGGACATTGAACGGCTATATAAAATATGGACTCAAGAATTAGGAGTGGAAATCCCTTTAGCGATGTGGGAGGCTATCCGGGAAAATGTAAAGAAGATCTCAATTTGTAATCGGACCCAGGCTATTCAACTGAAGGTACTTCACAGGGCTCACTTGGCACCGGAATAGCTTGCGAAACTTAAGTCAGAAGTGTCCCCAATGTGCCCCAAGTGTGAAATGGAGGGTGGTACTCTCACTCACTGCTTGTGGTCATGCCACTAGCTCTGCAGGTATTGGGATGATATAGCGAGTGTTTTGGCAAAGATTTTGGGAACTGAAGTTAAGTTGGATCCAATGTCCCTCCTTTTGGATCTTCCTAATCTTCTTTCCCTGGATAAGCATGGGAAGAAATTGTTTAATATTCTTTCTTTCTTTCTGCACGAGGAATAACATTCTAATGAGCTGGGTGTTGGAGAATCCTCCAGGACTCTTGAGTTGGCTTAGGATAGTCCTGGAACACATCCCCCTGGTCTTCCTTATGAGTATGGTGCACCAGAAAACGGAAATGTTTTACAGAACATGGGAACCCTTCTTGAATTATATTGATGTTGACATATCGGCTATATTATCCAGGGCCTTTGTGTAGCCGTGAGGACTGTGTCTGTCAGTCTGGGGGCCCCTGGGAGGAAGAATCCCAAACAAGTACAGATTTACTTACGATTGTTCACAGTGGTGGGGAGCTGCGATGAGATTGCGCTTAGTGCAGTAATTTAATTGAACATAATTTAAGTTACCTTGTTATAACTTGGTTTAATTTTATTTCATTTGTTTATTTATTTTTCTTCTTTCTCCTTGGTTATTTATTGAATTGTAGTTTTTACAGAGGTTTTCTTCGTGTTTTGACAGTTTGTGGCGTAGAGTATTAGTTTGTTTTCTATTATTGTTATTATATTACAAAGTTGTCATACTATTTTGTACTGGTTTTGTAACTTTGTAAAAAACCTAAAATCTTTATAAAATGAAGAAAGCAAGGGCAGGCATATTTGTGAGAAGGTTACAAATGAAGGTAAACTGCATAATCAGTGTACGGACAACTTGTATCTCTTTATCGAGGTGAAACATATGTTATATTTTGAAGTTTGTCCTTGTGTCTCAATAAGTTTCATATCAAAACCATGACTCCTGATTTTTAAAGCAATGCATTCAATATCAGCAAGGTCGCCTCTTAGATATATTAACAGTTCATGTCAAATTTGCCGTGAAATACATAGTCAAGGAAGTGTGCCATGGTCAGTATGACCTTGATACATAAATCAAAATCAAATACGTAAAAGTTGATGGGAATAAATTGTAAAGTTTAAAACATGTTTAAAAATAACTGATGTACACTGCAGTGTAGTTTTTATTGTGTTAGTTTCCTCCCCCACCGATTGTAAAGCCACCTTACTAAAGCATAATTGAGCGGGTGCTGGATGCTCAGCACTGGACACCCTCTAGTCAATCTATCAAAAGTATACAGTTGAGGGGGAGTTGCCCTTGGAGTCCTCAACATTGATTGTGAACATTATGAAATCTTATGGCATTAGGTCAAATATGGGCAAGGAAACTGATTATCCTGCTGATTATCTTTGTGACAAACGAAATGGAATTTTATTTTAAGATAACTCAGATTTTTCTTGTGTCTTAAGATGGCTGACTGTCTCCCCATGTATTAATGAGTGTTGCAGTGTAAAATTTACAGTCTGTCTCTGTTGCAGAGACAGACAGGCTTTCATTCCAAAGGAGTCACTGTTTTCCCGTGAGTACAGAAAGTGATTGTTGGCAGACAGAACTTGAGGAAATAATCTATGTTGAATTCAGTGCAGAGAAAGGGAATGATGCTATGTCAGAGGTGACAAGCTCTGAACGAAACTAAATTCCTAATTACAGATTCTGGTGCTTTAAGTGGACATTAAAAATCTCATGGTACTATTTGTAGATGGCCAGAGAGTTCCTCTGTTGTGCTTCAGCCAATGTCACTAGAAAAACAATTCATGCCATTGCTGCTGTGGAACTATAATAGAATCATAATGGGACAGAACAGCAACTCCATTTGATGGGTGACTACACATTCCTGTTAAACAAATGCAAAAGGGACAGAACAAAAGAAGCTGTGGATTTATGGATTTTCCCTGCCCACACAAGTGACTTGGAAAAGCATTGACACTTTATGACACATCTTACAAAACTGTACATTTACAGGATTTCATTTAAATTGTCATCTGAGGCACTGTACTTTAATGTAAGAAGACGTAGAGAAAGCTTTCTATTTTGTTCTTGTCTCATAACTTGTGAGAAGTGCTTACAAATACTTTACAAGATTTCACGTCCAGGATGAATAAAGTCAGATCTACATTCAATCAGCAGCTGTTGATGCCTCTGAGAAACGACTTTCTGTATGTTTGAATTTCTTTGTACAATGTAACTGCTGTGAATGAAACCACAGGCAGCAAGCAGAAAAGCAACAACTGTAGGACAAACCGCAACACTGCAGGACAGAACCTACCAAAGCATACAGTTGGGAAGGAGTTACCCTGGCAGTCTTCAACATTGACACTGAACATTATGAAATCTGATGGCATTAGATCAAATATGGTTAAGGAAACATCCCGCTGATTATCTTTATCTCAAACAAAGAGGAATTTTCTTTTAAAATAATGCAGATCCTTTTTTGTGCCTTAAGACGGCTGACTGTCTCTCCATCTGTCAACAAGTGTTACAATATAAAATTTAGAGTCTGTCTCTGTGGCAGAGAGTGATACATGCTTCCGTTGTTCCTTCTATATCCATGTACTGTAAACAATGTCGTACCAAGAAGACATTGGAGCACACATATCCCCACTGCCTAATGATTAAATTGTGGTCATAGGCAGCCCTTTATATAGCTGACAGCCCTGGCCAATATTTTTAGTTTATATGTTTTAAAACTGTGGGATCTTGTGGTGCAGTGGTAGTGTCCCTACCTCTGAGCCAAAAGATCTAGGTTGAAGTCCTACCTATTCCAGGGGTGCATGTAATAACATCTCTGGGCAGATTGATTAGAAAATATCTGTTTTAAAAATTGTTGAGAGGGTGCCTGCAAATGGAGCATCCTCTCTCCCATACCTGCACAGGATGCTGTAACACCTTATGTATTGCCCTCTAGCTTTGAGAACTATTGTTAATTGGATGGCAAGTGTGTCCTTGGGCCACTAATTGGCAAATCCAGACAAAATTCACATTGGTAACTTATCCTATCATGCTACAGGATTGGGACTTCCATTTGACCCAACCTTGGGGTTGCAACAAAATCAGAAAATCTGGCTCCCCCATATCCATATCAGTGTTTAATGAGAGGTCCAATTTGCTTACTCATTTCAGTGCTCAGTTTTATTTGGACTGGTATTCCCATTCTGATTTCTATTTAGGTTGTTTGAGAAACAGCTCAGACTTTTTCTCACCTGTTACCCCCAGATGCAGTTGACAAGCTGAAGTATCTCTTCTGTTGGTTCACAGCAGCCCGACAAACTGCAACGCTTTTAACTGTCGAAGCTCCGACAAACCATAATTTCCCACAAAGCACAGCAGGCAGGGACTGCAGCTTGAAAACACCACAAGACATCATCATACTGATAAGTATTGGAGAGTTTGCAGCTTCTGTACTTGACTGAGCATGAATCTTTCCACTTGTGACTTGCTATGGACAGAGATAAGCTTACATAATAACCACAGAAAAGAGGGCTGGGCCAGTTGGATTTGCCCCAAGGTTAGAAAATGTTGCAATTGAAACAGATTTTTTTCCCTCTTTATCATGCTGTCATTCTGTTCTGCTGCCAAAGTCAGATGAGTAAAAGTAAAAGAAAGTATCGGATGAAGTAAATTTGAACTGGATACAGAAAATGTTGGGTATCCACAACAAATCTGTCAGCATTTGAAAAGGAAAAAGAAAAATTAATGCTACAAATAGCAATCATGTACCTGGAAATATCTGATTCCTGATTAAGGGTCTGCATCCAAAACATCTTTGCTCTTTAAGACTTTGGCAGATTTATATTCCAGCATTATCTATTTGGATTTTAAATAAAATCTCTTATAGAAACCATCAAATTCCCAAATTATAGAATAACATTTAAATCTAAACAATTACACCTACTTTTTACACTGCCTTTGACTCCATATGTGAATGAAATGTTCAGCCTAAGTCATAATGAGTCATGTGTTCAGCATTCGTCCGAGTCAAAATCTTCCAAATGTAATGGTCAAGGACAAGTTTGCAGACAACACAAGGCATCAGGCCAACACCATCAGGTCAACTGGCTATGAAGAGAAACTGCAAACCTGACAGAATGTGAATGTTTGTTGAGAAATATGACAGTGTTACTCTGTTTAAAAGGAGCAAGTTTTCTGCAACAGTAAATTGAATAGTGTGGTGCAAGTAATTAGGAAATTTCAATCTTGGTATTTGATCAACTTGCACCTAAGCTATCTGGACTTGAATAACTATCCTAACATTGTACTGGTGTCCATTCACTATTGCTCATTTAGAAACTATACTAAGTGGATATTTTAAAATTGATTTGATTTGGAGACTATGAGGCAGTGTGCTGTATTTCCACTCACATTCAATACTGACTGAATAAAAGCTAAGGACATTGCAGTCATAAGAAAGATTTAATTTACTAGTTTCTTTACTGAAAGCAAAATCTCCTACAGTTCACTGAGTGCAGGCCACCACCTGAACTATTCATTCTTCTTGTATTGATCTATATTATCTACTATTTGACAATAGAAAGTATCTTAACCAAACACCACATCATGTGCACTTTAGAATAAGAATTACTGAATACTATTTGATAACGAATTTTAACTGGTTTCCCCAGTCTTAATATAGGCTGTCATTTTTCTGTTATTCATCAGTGCCATTGTTTCTCAGAAAGAAATGTATCTTATTGTCAAAAACAAAACCTGCTATTACAACATTCACCAAATGTGATTAATAAATTAGATGATGGTAAAAATTGAATGTTTAAGTGTTTCATGAAGTCAAAGAAAGTGTACTGATTGAAAGGTAGACTCTGACAACTGTGATTCTTGTGCATTTGTTTCAAAGAATATCTATTGTATCTTGCTTCTGCAGTGAGAGAAAATCAATAAAGACTGTGTACAGGATTGAGTTAGTATTAGAATTTAAGTTTAATGGAGCTTTTTCAGTATTTTAAAGATTTGTTTTCATCTATTTAATCTGGATGCTCCAATTTGGAGTTTGGTTATCTTATAGTTATAAAAGATGGAAACTGTGCAGAAAATATTTACTTTTTTTCACCAAGTGCAGTTCTTGAAAGAAAAACACATTTTATGAATGTTTAGCAGTTTAAAGTGCCCAATTCCTGGAAGTACATTCCGGTTATGTAATTACTGGCATATAGGGCAAACTTTGTGGACATAATTTTCATTACCTGGGTGACAATATGACATGACAGGTCATGAGCGGTTATAGAATCCAACAATCAATGGATTGAAGATCAGCCAAGTTTATAATAGGCAGGAAAACTGATCACTGGACTAGTTATTGCCCAGGTGATTAGATTACTTACAGTGTGGAAACAGGCCCTTCGGCCCAACAAGTCCACACCGCCCCGCCGAAGCGCAACCCACCCATACCCCTACATTTACACCTTACCTAACACTATGGACAATTTAGCATGGCCAATTCACCTGGCCTGCACATCTTTGGACTGTGGGAGGAAACTGGAACACCCGGAGGAAACCCACGCAGACACGGGGAGAATGTGCAAACTCCACACAGTCAGTCGTCTGAGGTGGGAATTGAACCCAGGTCTCTGGCGCTGTCAGGCAGCAGTGCTAACCACTGTGCCACCGTGCCACCCTTAACTGCCCTGAGCTCCTTTCCCTGTAAATTCTGGCATTACCAATGTTCTCTAGCACATAGGGTCTGATAGCAATGAGCCAAGGTGCCTGATACCTTAAGTAGTATCGGTGGCTTCACAGTTGCTGTGCTGACATTTGCAGATTTTGTTTTATTATTAAATGATTTGTTCTTAGGTCAGGATGTGGTGGACTCTATTCTTGAACCACTGCAGTCTGTCTTGTCTGGGAATACCCATAGTGCTTTAGGAAGGCAGTTCCAGGACTTGGACCAAGCAGAAGGAATAGTGATATATTTCCAGGTCAGGATGGTGAAAGTCAGGAGAACTTTTTAATCCAGTGCATAGAAAGCCCAACAAGGGTGGGGCAGTTCTGGACCCAATGTTTGAAAGAGAGCCTTGGCAGCTGGAAAGTGTATTTTGGAGACAGAGAGACTGTAACTTAAGATAATAATGAAGAATGATAAGGATGGGCTGAGAATTAAAGTTCTAAATGGAGGAAGGGGAATTTTATTGAGGTAAGATATAATGAGGCCCATATGAAATGGGAACAGCTATTTGGGGGTAAAATTGTGTTAGCGCAGTGGAAGGCATTCAAGGAAGAAGTTGCAAGAATCCCGAGCCAATATGTTCCTGTCAGGACAACAGGTGGGACCAGGTCTGAGAACCCTGAATGTCATAGGATATATCGGTTAGGATTAAGAGAAAAAGAGAAATTTGTGGTGGATTCTGAGGGTTCAAGACAGTAGAGTGCTTAGAAGAGTACAAAAACTGCAGGGGGCAACTTAAAAAGCAAACTAGGAAAGCTAAGAGTCAAGAGTGTGTTGCTGGGAAGGCACAGCAGGTCAGGCAGCATCCGAGGAGCAGGCGAATCAACGTTTCGGACATAAGCCCTTTATCAGGATACGGCTTGTTGAAGGGCTTATGCCTGAAATGTCAATTCTCCTGCTCCTCGGATGCTGCCTGACCTGCTGTGCTTTCCCAGCAACACTCTCTCGACTCTGATCTCTAGCATCTGCAGTCCTCACTTTCTCCTCGGAAAGCTAAGAGGTTGTATGTAAAAGCATTGATGGGTAGAATAAAGGAAAACCCAAAAGTGTTTCCTTTTTAAAAATATCAAGTGCAAGAGAATAACTAAGGAAAGACTAAAGCCCATTAGGGTCAACGGAGGTAATCTGTGCGTGGGCCCAGAAGATGTAGACATAGTCCTCCCAAAGGAAAGTCTGATACAGATACAGGCATTAGGATAGGGAACTGTGAAATATTAAAAGAAATTAACATAGAGAGGAAGTACTAGCAGGTTCAGCAACCTTCAAAGTGGAAATGTCTGCAGGCCTAATGAGCTACATCCCAGGATATTGAAGGAGGCAATGACGGAAATATCAAGGGCCCTGTAGTTGTCAAATTTTCTCTGGCTATTGGTGAGGTGCCAGAGGATCACTAATGTTATCCCATTATTTAAGAAAGAGAGGAAGAGATAGGACAGGAAATGGCAGGCCAGTGGTAGGGAAGATACCAGAAAGAATTCTGAGGGACAGAATATTTCCTGCACTTGGTGGGACAAGGATTAATCAGGTGTGTTCAAGATGGCGTTGTTAAGGGAAGGTCAAATTTGACAAACTTGATCAAATTTTTTGAGTGGGTAACCAGGCATGTGGATTATGATAATTGTGTTTGATGTGGTTTACATGGACCTTAGCAAAGGCTTTTTCTAAGGTTCCTCATGGCAGATGGTTCAGAAAAATAAGACCTCATAGGATCCAAGGTGAAGTGGCACATTGGATGATTAATTGGCTGAGAAGCAGGAAACAGAGGATGATCATCGAGGGATGTTTCAATGATTGGATGCCTGTTTCCAGTGGGGTTCCATCAGGCTTAGTTCTGAGGCCCTTGCTGTTTGTGGTGTGTCTTAATGATTGGACTTAAATGCAGGAGATACGATCAAGCCGTTTGTGAATGACACAAAATTTGGTTGGGGTTAAGTACTGAACAGCAGCAGGACATCAGCAGAATGGTCAGCTGGGAAGAGCAGTGGGAAATGGAATTTAACATGGGAAAGCATGAAGCTATGCACTATTAAGGCAAGGGATTACACTCTAATAAAAACAGAATAATATGGATACAAGAAATCTGAAACAAACACAGAGAATGCTGTAGAAACTCAGCAGGTCTGGCATTATCACTGGAGAGAGAAGCAGAATTAATGTTTCAAGTCTGGCATTGAGCATAGATGCTGAGATGTTGTTTTCCCTGGCTGGAAATTGAGAACATGCAACATAATCTCAGGATAAAGGAGTGATTGTCTTGTCACTCAGAAGTTTGTCATTCTTTGGACTTCTCTATCTTGAAGTGACAGAACACAGAACGTTACAGCACAGAATGGGCCATTCAGCCCTCGATGTTGTGCCGACTTTGGAACCAATCTGAAGCCCATCTAATCTAGACTATTCCATTCCCGTCCATATGTCTATCCAATGACCATTTAAATGCCCTTAACATTGGCGAGTCTACTAATGTTGCAGTGTGTTCCATACCCCTACTACTCTCTGAGTAAAGAAACAACCTCTGACATCTGTTCTATATCTATCACCCCTCAATTTAAAGCTATGTCCCCTTGTGCTAGCCATCGCCATCTAAGGAAAGAAACTCTCACTGTCCAACCTATCTAATCCTCTGATCATCTTGCATGTGTCAATTAAATTGCCTCTCAACCTTCTTTCTCTCAAACAAAAACAGCCTCAAGTCCCTGAGCCTTTCCTCATGAGACCTTCCCTTCATACCAGGCAACATCCTAATAAATCTCCTCTGAACTCTTTTCAAAGCCTCCACATTCTTCCGACCAGAACTGTACACAATACTCCAAATGTGGCCGCACGAGAGTTTTGTACAGCTGCAGCATGATCTCATGGTTCCGAAACTCAATCCCTCTATCAATAAAGGCTAACACACCATATGCCTTCTTAACAATCCTATCAACTTGGGTGGCAACTTTCAGGGATCTATGTACCTGGACACAGAGATCTTTCTGCTCATCTACACTACCAAGAATCTTACCAATAGCCCAGTACTCTTTACTCCTGTTGCTCCTTCCAAAGTAAATGACCTTATAATTTTCCACATTAAACACAATTTGCCACCTCTCAGCCCAGCTCTGCAGCTTATCTATGTCTCTCTGTAACCTACAACATCCTTGGTCACTATCCACAACTCTACCGACCTTACTGTCATCCTTCCATGCCCTCATCCAGGTAATTTGTATAAATGACAAACAACAGTGGACCCAAAACAGATCCTGCCAGTACCGCACTAGTAACTGAACTCCAGGATGAATATTTCCCATCAACCACGACCCTCTGTCTTCTTTTAACTAGCCAATTTCTGATCCAAACCTCTAAATCACCCTCAATCCCATGCCTCCGTATTTTGTGTAATAGCCTAGTATGGGGAACCTTATCAAGTACCTTATTAAAATCAACTGCTTTTACCCTCATCAGCTGTTTGGTCACTTTCTCAAAGAACTCAATAAGGTTTGTCAACACCCTTCACAAAAGCGTGTTGACTCTCCCTAATCAACTCATTCCTCTCCAGATGATTATAAATCCTATTTCTTACAACCCTTTCCAACGCTTTTCCCACATGTGAATACCTAGTCATTTAATACAGTCATGTCTGAATTGAATAGATATTTGGATTTTAGCTAAGTTAAAGCACCTGAAATTTGGGTAGCAAAGTGGATTGAGGCACTGTATGGACTACTTCTATTTTGTTTTATACAATTTTCCTGCTCAATTCCCATTTCCCTTGACCCTCTTGGTGCTCAAAAGTCGACTGCAAGTCTATACTGTAAGCAAGTTCTGTATACCTACCTCATACACTTAACTGTGGATTCTGACTGATCAGGATTCCATTTTACTTCCCCGATTGGCAGGGGAGTCCAATAGCATTATTCACAAGCCATGTGGTGCCATAAACCTCCTTTTCTTACTTAAAGGCAGGCTGTTCGCTCTTAAAGCAAAGTTATAATGAAGAAAATTGTTGCAATTTAGAACATAGAAAATTGAATATCAGAGTAGAGAAAAAGGGTAGGGTTTTAAGTTCTGGATCAGAACCTTGATATTTGGTCAAATGCAATTCCTAACTTGCAATTTGGTGGGAATAATCATCCCACATTGATTTTGCTTAACTGGCCAATGAGTGATCAATGGCATGCTTACCATCCAATAAGGAGATTCTTTTCCATTGAACAAACTATAGCCTATGATTTCAAAGGAAGGAAATAAAAAGCACAGAAGGGGGGCATTGTATTCATGCTGCACAACAAAGAGCTAACCAGCCTAATCTTACACAAAGCAAGACTGTTTCAAGATTTGAACCCTTGAAGATCTGTATTACACACATGTATGCTCTAAGCAAGAATCATAGTCTGAAACTACTGATCAGGTAAGGGAGTCACAAGGTCCCTCTGTTTTGAGGCATACTCAACAAATTTGTACTTAAAATTGATTGAGTGTAGAGGACTTTTGACTGAAATTATATAGGGCTTTGATAAAAACCACATCTGGAGTACATTTTTCTCTCATGATCTAAGAAAGGATATATTGCCTTGGGAGGGAGAGCAGTAAAGGTTTACACACACACAGAAATAGAAATTGCTGGAAAAATTCAACAAGTCTGGCAGCATCTGTAGAGAGAAATCAGAGTTACTGTTTCAGGTCCAGTGGCCAAAGAAGAGTTTGTTCTGAAGAAAGGTCACTGACCCAAAACCTTAACTCTGATTTCTCTCTACAGATGCTCACAGACCTGCTGAGCTGTTCCATCAAATTCTATCTCTGTTTCTGATTTCCAACATCTACAGTCCTTTTGGTCTTCAATAAAGATTTACCAAGGCTGAGAGGGTAATCCTGTGAGGAAAGTTTGAGTAAGGTTGAGTTGAACAATTTTCGAAGAGAAAGTTCTCCACAGGACATCATAGCTCCCACAGCTACCTGGACAACACTTCCTCCCACCCTGCCTCCTGTAAAAATGCTATCCCTTATTTCCAATTACTCCGTCTCCACCGCATCTGCTTCCAGGAGGACCAATTCTATCATAGAACATCCGAGATGGCCTCGTTCTACAAAGACTGGAAGTTCCCCTCCCATGTGGTCGACAATGCCCTCCAGAGCATCTTGTCCACTTCCTCCACCTCCACCCTTGAACCTCACCCCACCAATTGAAACAAGGATCGAATCCCCGGTCCTCACCTTCCACCCCATCAACCTTCGGATACACCACATCATCCTCCACCATTTCCATCACCCTCAAAAGACCCTACCACCAGAGATATATTTCCCACCCCACCCCTATCTGCATGTCAGAGAGACCATTCCCTCTGCGACTCCTTTGTCAGGTCCACACCTCTCACCAAGCCACTGACCCTTCCTGGCACCTTCCCCTGCCATTGCAAGAAGTGCAAAACCTGCACCCACACCTCCTCCCTCACCTCCATCCAAGGCCCCAAAGGATCTTTCCATATCTGACAGGCATTTACCTGTATTTCCACACACATCATTTACTGTGTCCGTTGCTCCCAATGTGGTCTCCTCTACATTGGGGAGACAGGATGCCAACTTGCGGATCATTTCAGGGAACATCGCTGGGACACCCACATTGTCCAACCCCACCATCCTGTGGTTGAACATTTTAACTCCCCCTCCCACTCCCCCAAGAACATGCAGGTTCTGGCCTCCTTCATCCCCAAACCCTAACCACCTGACCTTCCTGGAGGAAGAATGCCTCATCTTCTGCCTTGGGACCCTCCAACCACATGGGATCAATGTGGATTTCACCAGTTTCCCTATTTCCCATAGCTCCACCTTATCCCAGTCCCAACCTTCCAATTCAGCACCGTCCTCTTGAATGGTCCTACCTGTCCATCTTCCTTCCCAAGTATCTGCTCCACCCTCCTCTCTGACCTATCAATTTCACCTCCACCTTCATCTACTTATTGCATTCCCAGCTACCTTCCCTCCAAGCCCCACCCTAGTCCCATTTATTTCCCAGCCCCGTTGGCCCACAAGCATCATTCCTGATGAAGGGCTTATGCCTGAAACATCGATTCTCCTGCTCCTTAGTTGCTGCCTAACTGGCTGTGCTTTTCTCGCACCACACTCTTCAACCACAGGACATCAGGATGGCAACAATTGCCAGGTAGACAGAGAGGGAGAAAGTGTTTAAAATGCAACCAGTTGGCCTCTGATCTTTTGTCTTAATTTGCCTGTTATGTATGTCCAAATTGCAAAATGTTGTGATTGGGAAGGCATCCTATCACTGATCTGACTTTCCCTAAAATATCTCAGGATGACATGGAGCTGACAAACAAGCACCTTGACCATTGGTAGGAAAGTATGCACCCACCCACTGCCATCCCACCCTCTGTTCCCATCTCCATCAGGGAGGAAGTGAGCACTGCCAATGCTGGAGATCAGAGTCAAAGAGTATGGTGCTGGAAAAGCACTGTAGTCAAGGCAGCATCCGAGGAGCAGGATGAAGAGCTTATGCTTGAAACGTCGATTCTCCTCTTCCTTGGATGCTGCCTGACTGGCTATGCTTTTCCAGCACCACACTCTTTGATTCTCATCTCCATCAGCCCAGGAAACCATGCCCCCATTCTCGATGCAATGCTGGGGGCATTAATGTGCAGATGGAAAGGAAGATCGATGCATAATTCCTTGAGGGGGTAGTCGGTTCTAAAGAATCAACTGCAGAAATAATGGGGTGTGAGCAGTTAACAAGGGAGATTAAATCTAGCTACATTGATCTGGCAGTGGGACTGAGAGATCTAATGATCTCATGGCAGTGATCAAATCAGCTATGCCAGCCAGCAATCTGACATGCTGCTGAACGAAGCACACTTCATCCCTCGCCAACACTGGTCCCTGGCACTCAAGACTCACACCTAACATTAAAATATTACTCTCCCTCACCATCAATGATGCCCATTGAATATCTACCTCTTGCTTTCTTGACATATATCCAGCTATTCAGCATTAATACGCATCACTCAAACGAAATGCTACATGACCATGTACAGCCAATCCTCTCTCTCTCTCATTCTTTCTCTCTTGTGGGGGGCAAGGTGACACATAATTGGTGGAAGACAACAGGAACATTAGGGATCAAGGACACTTGTATAGCAGGTGGTGATGGTTGGAGAACACTGAGCAGGACAGCTGGAACAGTTGAACGGATTCCGTCTGGAAGAAAGGGTGTCTTTCAGGGAAGGTGGCCTCATAGAGAGAAGAATCAGGTACACAAACGGTTTATTCAAGCAGAGACAAACCACTGGCTTATTCAATGTATGTACCATGTATTCCTTGGAGTTCTTTGATGCATTTATGAGTGAGATCCAAACCACGTGCAGGGAGGGAGAACCAAGTGAGGTTTCATCTTTACCATTGATCTCAAAACCGGACTTCAGACAGTTTGAGCCGATTAATGAGGGCACCAGTAGACTGCACCATTACTGGGAGGTTCAACATTACCAACCCAGCACCAACTGACAAGGGAGTCTAAACAGTGACAGAAACTGTTGAGGTGCTGGAAAAGGACCAGGGAAGAGTGTGGTGTCCCATATCAGCTGACTTATGTCAACAGGAGAAAGGCAAAGTGACTCATCGTTCCCAACAGCCTCAAGTGTTATATATTGGAACAGTCACGATTAGGCAGCACACCAAATGACACAAAAGACAACCATCCTGACCAGAGGGTGGTGTTATTGGCCCGGGTTAGCTACTCATATTGATGATTGCATGGGCAGCACAAAGGCTCAGTGGTTAGAACTGCTGCCTCACTGCACCAGGGACCTCCAGAAACACCCCAGAGTGTATGGGAACACATTGTATTTGAAAACAAAATTAAAACTGACATTACCTGAAATTTGGGAACCTGTCTTTTTGAGAAGCACCATCTCAGGGTCCATCCTGCAACATCACTTTGGATCTTTGACGAGTAATAAACAAACGTGAACACATAGACAGCATGGACCCAATTTGGAATCCTGGTGTCACATCTGTCCAGCTGGGTTGTGTGATATCAGATTGTCCATTCCAAACCATATGTTTACAGAGAATTAAAGTTGTAAACTCAGAGGCAAACTGTTCCAGGAGGTCTTTTCAATGAATAGGATGACACCTTTAACTGACCTCTGATCTGTCATTTCCAAATGCATATATGATCAAAGCCACTAGTGCAGGTGAGGGGTATACTTATATGGGAATCCTTCATGTGACTCCAAACCCACAGCAGTGTGGCTAACTCTTAACTAGCCTCTGGGCAATTTGGGATGGGCAATCAACACTGGTCCAGCCAGTGACACCTCATCCCATGAATGAATAAAAGAAAATCACTGTTTTACTGTTGTAATGGGGTAGCCTGTTCAAATATTAGCACTTTATTGACATAGAAAGGCTGGGATTTTGTTTCAATTTCCAAGCTTATTAATCTGTGGCTGATGCTTAGAAGAGGTAAGGCCACAGTCCGCCACAAGATTGGAGCCCATTGCATCCCCGAAGGTCACCACTGAGTTATCCTCAATGTAATGAACGGCCATATTTGCTCAAAAAGATTACTTCACTGATGCCTGTTTAAGCCTTTCAACTTTGTGACACTTTAGGACATTCATAATTTTATGGGAATTTAGAAGGATATATAATATTGTTTAGTTTTGAAGTGATAAGACCATGGACAGTTCAGCAGTCAGCACTGCACATTACCCACCCACCCCCTGCCTGTCCCTCTGCCTGGGGATGACAGAGTCAATTAGATGCCAATCCATGCAACAGCAGAGGGCCAAGATATCTTGTTGCAAATGGAGAAGTGGAAACACACGTTGGGAATTAAGAGCTCATGCTCAGCACACATCTCTAGCAAGTGGAAGCTGGTACAAGTGCCAACCTTATTTTTACTTGATAACTCTTTGCCAGGTCTGGTGATCTGTACCACCTTGTGCATTGATGTCACCAGGAATGTCAGACCTTGGTACAATAGCATTCAAAAATATCATTGCCAGCTTCCTTTCAGCCTGCTTTGCCATAGCCACTCCAAAAGAATGTTGTGACCTGTACTAATTTGAGCTTCCTCAGGGGCATAAATTGGCTGAAAGTTACAATCTGGACATTGTACCTAACCAGATCCCTACCAATAACAGCAGCTCTTCTTTGAAGTCTGTTACCTGTGGCATTGTCCACTGGGAAAGTCACCCTGACTTTATTTTTGAGAATGACTTATGGTCATACTGATGGGATCCTCACCAGCTACAACCACTAGCCAGGGAGATGAAGTAGCCAATGTTTGGTGCAGCTTTCTCGCACCTTTCTCATATTAGGGAAATGAATAGTGTGGGTTTGAAAAGAGCCACTGTATCACTTGGGCTGCCAAATCGCCTTTTGCTTCTTTCCAATGAAAATCTATCCCCTGTGGCCTGAGCTATCACCATTACAGCTCCCAGTAAATCCACATCTGCTGCTACCTCATTTACCTACCCTCCCAGCACTTGTGATTGATGATGGATGGCAAATGGTAGAAAGATGGTATACATCACTTGTGTGAATTGGATTACACAAAAGGGTTATCGCTTGTCCTGACCCATCTTGGTCCAGTTTCTAAGGTGAATCTAGGCAGCCAGCAACAGATCTAGATGCAATGGGTGACCAGGATATTACTTGTGTTTTGTCAAGTCCAACATCTTCCACAACACTAGGCTGACCCACCTTAAAGATTATTGGACCCTGGACTGATCTCATCTGCATAGACTGCCCAATTAGTTTGCATATGCCTCAGTAGACAAATGCCACTGGCATAAAGAGGAGGAAACCTGATGGCCACTCTCACCTAATTTTGCTTACCACTAGTGATCCTTTGGGGCGTGGCTGCTGTTGTGTGCTAACTATTATTTGAAACCACAAGTGAAAGCTGGCAGAAGGTGAGGTTCAATACAGGAGAGCCACTTCAAAGAGTGCAACCAGTCAAATAACCAAACGAAAAATTGGTGAGGCCTCCTTAGAAAGCAAATGCAAGAAGCAGAAATCCTAAATCAGCAACTTGTTCAGAACTCAATTGCTTATGGTGTCCTGCCTTAATTGCAACATAATTTTCCAGATGCAGATGGGAGTCAGCAATCACCAACGTACTTTCTGCAAATTCTACCTTTTCCTATATCCAGAGTGTTATCATACACAACCAAATAAGCCGTAGTATGTTTCAGCCATTAAATCCTACAATCCTACCAAACACTTCAGCTTAAAAGATGACATGCAAGCAATGTGTGCCTTCAAAGTTAGTGAATTTGTTTGAAGCAATCTTCCACATGAATGGATCAGTCACTTGCTCAGTCTCTGCTTGCTGAGATCCAAAGATCTCAGAGAACTTGATCGGATTATCAATCTTGGTTACCAAAATGGGTTCATTACTGACTCACTTTCATTCATATTTCAATTTACAATCTAGTGTACTACATTCTTAATATGTTAATTGTTGCTAACAGTACAGTCTTGGTAACTCTGCAACTTACATACAGTCTGCAGAAGAAAAGGCCAATCAGTCCATCTGATCTTCATGGTCCATGGAAATCTCTTCTCATTTCATTTTAACTAACCTTAACAACATACACTTTCCATCCTCTCTGCTCCTGCACATCTTAAACATGCCTCTCTGCCCCCTTAAACATAAAACAGAACACCTCAGTCATTACTCATG
Source organism: Chiloscyllium punctatum (assembly GCF_047496795.1). Classification (NCBI taxonomy): domain Eukaryota; kingdom Metazoa; phylum Chordata; class Chondrichthyes; order Orectolobiformes; family Hemiscylliidae; genus Chiloscyllium; species Chiloscyllium punctatum. Next base: position 50,543,359 of record NC_092763.1, read on the forward strand.
GGAGCATAATTCATATTCTTACCCTTCTTGGATTGGTTTCTTCTTGAATTTCTAAAATAAATTAATTCTAATAAATCTATGATCTCTCGGTTTGAAAACTCCAATAAGTAGAAACATTTTCTTGTATCTATCCTACTCTTACCACCCTTCAAACCTCTTCTACAGTAAAGAGCCCTAGCAGATCTAGCTTTCCCTGCTAAGTATATATCCCCTTAGTTCTGTGAATCTTTCTTGCACCTTCTCCAGTGTTTTGTTTCATACTGTCAAGACTAAAGCTGCACAGATCTCTTCATATTGTATACCTAAGGCCCTATACAAATGTTATGTAAATATATAAATGAGACCGGCATTCCATTTAGTTGTGATGACCTTATTCTCCTGCGTAAAGGTTAAAAATCACAGAATAACAGGTTATAGTCCAACAGGATTATTTGGAAGCACTGCTCCCTCATCAGGTAGCTGTGGAACAGGATCATTATACACAGAATCTATAGCAAATTCTCTTGCATCATTGCTTTAGTGATTTATGTATCTGGTAGACCAGGTCTCTTTGCTTCCTTATCGAGGTGGCTTTGAAACCTTTTATGATTGGAGGACTCCTTTAAAATGAATTCCTAATCACAGATCCCTGATTATAGTACTCCCAATATAAAAATGCTGCAGATTGTATTTATAAGGCTTTGAAGAATACCAGTATCTAATCACAGCTTGAATCGAGACGGGACATGCCTGCCTCTCATTGACAGTATGTAGTACTTAAGGGTTTAAATATATGTTCCCTAGCACATGAGAGAGCACGCTTCTTAAACCCCGACAGCCTCAACAGCTATAGATGTTTCTGCCGATCTTTCCGCTGCTCTTCGCTCTTCCCGACTGTGCTCTCTCCGCTAGGAGGCAGCAGCCAGCCTACTCGGCGCTGAACATGTCGAAGCTGGATCCGCCTTCCAGTTCACACTAAATCCAGCCCGGGGTTGCGCTTGCTTAGTTTGAGGACCTCCTGGAAAATCTTTATGGGGGCCTGTGTGAGCAAGTGAGCCCCCTAGTATGAATCTGGTGCATTAGCACTGCATCTCAATCCCCCAATCCAACATATTATTTCCTAAAAAATAGGAGGTCCACCAGGGAAATGCAGTTTTCCAGACGACGTACGAACAGATGATTTATTTTAGCATTTGCAAAAACACGATTTTATTTTTTTTTAAACTGTTGCTGTGTACGTAAAAGAAATTAAATCAAGATAAAGGAGACATCGAAAACAAACTGTCGGCATTTCCGAGTATTCCCATTTGAATAAATAGTTAAAGCAATCAACAGATACCCAGCTTTTAAAAAGCCTCGCATTCACAATAAATTAAGACGCAGTAACACTATTCGAGAAAAACCACTGGCAAAAGACCTGTGGGAGGAATCGTTCTCAAATTACGATGATGGAGGTACTGGTCACACTCCACTCCTACCTTGTGAATCACGCCAAGCTTACTCCCACCCTTTGCACTATTATTTTACAGACTTCCTGAGAAAAGTTTTTGTTGCTTTAAAAAATAACTCCTGTGGGATGATATGGACGCCAGTTTCAGAACCTCTGCTCCATCCCACTCAAAGCCTCAAGGGGTTCATCTTAAATTTTCCAAAGACATTTAGGTGCCCAGGATGTTTGTGTACAGAAGTACATGGAAGCAGTTCCGTAGAGATATTAAATTCAATGTCGGTGCTATTTTGTTATTGTATTTCAGAACTAGGCCTGTAGAAAGCTCACATTGTACCACTTCCTGTTAAGTAGCCAGCTTAAAATTGGATTTAAAAGTCATACTTTCAATTTTCATGTTTCCGTTGTAGAAAAATGATTGTGTGAAAAATTGGAGGAAATGTCTGACAGAACAGTCTGTCTACTGCAGGAACAACTTGTGCACAGATTTTGTTTGCATTTTTTCCCCTAAAGGCATCTGCTGTCTCTCTTCTGCCTGCCTGCTAAGGCTAGCCAGGAGCATCAGCGGCTTGCATGAATTAGGATCAGAGCCAACTTGTGCTGTCATCGACTGGCCTTCACCTACTGGCAACAACTTGAGTGGCTTGGATAGCAGTCAGAATTGGGAATCCCAGTTGATAGTCTTTCTTAATTGAAAGCACTAAAGCCAACTACGCTTTCTCTGCTACTACACTAGTTAAGTCAACATAAACAATAGCCCTCAGAACTCAATACACAAGAACAGTAGAAATAAAATAGAACGTTCAGTCCCTTAAGCCTGTCCTGCTAATCAATTAGATCATGGTTGATCTGATCGTGACCTGAACTCCACTTTCTTGTCTGCACCATGGAATCCTCGATACCTTCTAGATCAAAATGTTATCTAACTCACCCTTGAATATATTCAGCAAACAAACCACAGCCTCCATGATCTCTATCTTATGCAGCAATTTGCGGCATCTTACTAAATACTTTTTGAATGTTCAAATATACATCTAGAATTGTAATAAATTTGTCAAGCATGATTTTCCATTCATGAGAACACGTGCACTATTCTATTATGTTTTTCTAAACATCCTGCTACTAACTCCTTGAAAGAGATTTTAGCAGTTTAAATTGACTGATGTCAGATGAACTAGCTTAATAAAGCAAAGAATTGCAGATGCTGGCGATTTGAAAACAAAAACAAAAGTTGCTGGAGAAATGCAGCAGGTCTGGCAGCTTCTGTGGAGAGCATTGTTAGTGCTTCGAGTCCAGTGGCCCTTCTTCAGAACTGATAGCAGCTTGAAGGAGCAAGCATTTACAGTGATGACAGAGATTTCCAGGGTGGGAAAAGTGAGCTTTACTCTCCCCTGGTTTGGACTCCAACTGTATGCTCACTCCTCCACCATCACCCTTCCACACCAGTGATCAGCATAAATATCAATTTTTCCTAGCTGTTACTGCAGCTGCTCTGAAGAATGTTCTGAAGAAAGGTCACTGAATTCAAAATATTTCTCCAAACACAGATGCTTCCAGAGAACTGCTAGATTTCTCCAGAAGTTTATTTTTGTAACTTAGTTTCCTGCTTTCTGGCTCCCTTCTTTCCTGAACAATGGTGTTAAAATTTGTGATTTTCCAATTTGCTGCAATCTGTCCAGAATCTAAAAATTTGGAGGATTACAAGCAATGCATCCATCATCATTGCGGCCACTACTCTTAAACTTTCTAGGATACAGGCTACAGGGTGCACGGGAACCTGTCAGCTTTTAAGTTCCATTAATGTTCTAAATCTTTGTCTTAAGTAATATTTTGAAATTCCACCTCCTTGCCCTTTCATTTATCATTCTCATGATGTTTTTATCTTCACAACAGCAGCCACAAGGCAAGAGCTTTTATTTTCAAAAAAAAGTGTTACAATTCCTCATTTTCCATTCATGTCTTAATCTCATCATCTAAGGGATCATGATTTGGAGAAGCCAGTGTTGGACTGGGGCAGATCAATATTTACTTTAGCCATTTCTTTCCTTTTTATGTACTTCTGTTCATACCATCCTTTACTTAAGGAACCAGTACTTTTCCTTTCTTCCCACCCTTGCGACATGCCAAATACTCTGATTGCTTTAGTATACAAGAACATAAATTGGAGGAATAGACCATCTGGCCCATAGCGACTGCGCCACCATTTAACAAGATAATGACTGATCTTCTCATGGACTCCATTCCACTTACTTGCCTGCTCACCATAACCTTAAATTCCTTTACTATTCAAAAATCTATCTTTGCCTTAAAAAACATCCAATGAAGTAACCTCAACAGGTCCACAGGGCAGGAAATTCCACAGATTCTTAACTCTTTGGATGAAGAAGTTCCTCCTCAACTCAATCCTGAATGTGATCTCCTTTAAGGCTATGTCTCCTAGTTCTAGTTTCACTTGCCAGTGGAAACAACCTCCCTACTTCTATCTATTCCCTTCATAATTTTCTGTTCCTTTAAAAAGTCCCTCCTCACTCTTAATTCCAATGAGTATAATCCCAGTCTACTCAATCTCCCCTCATAAACCAACCCTCTCAACTCCAGAATCAATTTAGTGAACACCTCTGCACCCCCTCGACTGCCAGTGCATCCTTTCTCAAGTAAGAGACCAAAACTGTAGACATTTTCCCCGCATGGCCCCACCAGCATCTTATACAGCTGCAGCATTACCTCCCTATTTTTAAACTCCATCCCTCTAACAATGAAGGACAATGTTCTATTTGCCACCTTAATTTCTTGCTGCACCTGCAAACCAACTTTGTGACTCCTGCAGAAAAACACCCAGGTCCCTCTGCACAGCAGCATGCTGCAATTTTTCACCATTTAAAAAACAGTTCGTATTACTGTTATTCCCATCACACCCATATATTTCTAATCATACTACCAATTCATCTACCCTTTGGTCAGATGTTTCCCTACTTAAGCATACCAGGAAACAGCATCTAAGTATATATGTTCTGTTTGTCAAATTTCTACCCTGACTTGTGCTTTCTCTTTAACTGTCTAAATTTCTCTTTCGCTGATTTCTCCTGATATGCCTGAAATTCTAGTTAATGCTTGAAATTAGTAAAAATGAGATTGATCTGATTGTAAGTACTTTCTAGATCTACAGCTTCCCAAAGCCAGTCTGAGCTGTCTTTTTCATGGTGAACCCTGTTACCCTCTAGTAAACAGTGGAAGGATAGATGTTGAAAGAACAAAGTCCACTTTGGCATAGAAGGTGACACCTACATGTACTTGCCATTTGGGGCAGATATGGTACAATCGTAACAGAAGATGAACAGAAATTGTCCATCCCCAATTGCCCTTGTATACTAAAGCAATCAGATATTGAAGAGTATTTGGCATGTTGTTAAAAAGAGTCAACCACATTGCTTGGATCTGGAGTCTCACGTCAGCCTAACCATTTAAAGAATGGCAATTTCTTTCCATAAAGGATATTAGTGAACCAAAGTTACTTTTTATGACACCTGAGCATGTACATGGTTGCCATTAAGCTAGCTTTTTAAAATCCAGATATCCTTTTTAAAAATTGAATTCAAATTTAACTTTCCATCATGATGGGATTCAAACCCATGATTCTAGAACATTATCTTAGAATTGCAGATTACTAGTCCAGTAACATTACCACAACTTCCCAGACCCCACAGCAGTCAGGTCACCTTGTCTTATTACCAGAGAGAATTCAGAATCTTCACGTTACTTTTCTATTGACATTTTAACTTGTAAAACCTCTTTAAAACATGGCCATCTTATACAACCTCCCATTCACAACAGAATGAATCCAGAAAAGCAAATTCTGCCTCAGGCCAGCTCCAGAATATTGTCTGGAAGCAGCCAGGATTTAAACTGGACTAAAACTTGAATTCTACAAGGCCACTGTCCTTCCAACCTGCTGTTTGTGCAGAACTCTAGATCTGCTACAGGCACTACGTCAAAACTCTGGCCTGTTTCACCAAAGACTCCTAAGGTGAATTCAGCAGCATGTCAAAACCACAAATCATGTCTTCTTATTATGCTAGGCTCAACAGCATTGGGATTACCTCCAAAAAAATCCAACTTAGATATGTAAATGACAGCTTCTACAGAATCCCTAGGCATGGGAAACAGTTTAGGAACCAACAACATCAAGATAGTTTGTGCATACAAAGACACCTTAAAAAAATGAATCAAGCTTTTATATTGCACACCATCACTCTTGTGGAAACAACTGACGCAACCCATGTGAAGGTAAGCACTGGAAATTAGTTGAGCTTATTTAAAAAGGTGGCAAACGTTCCAAAGGCGTGATATTTGACATGCCCAGAAGGCGGCTAGAAGATGCAGTTCAGCTGCAGAAGTTCACCTAAGCACAAAATGGACTGTCAGTTCTACGGACATCCCTACCAATTCCACATAGGACTCTGTCATAAGAGGGTCAGAGAGAACCTGGAAATAATTTACAGTTCAGATATTCTCTCTCAAAGTCTACTATCGCTACCTAAGCTTTAAAGTGCTAATCCACCCAGATCTAAATTTTTACAAATCATTCTGGAAAAGGACAATTGGCCTGAAATGAAAGTTTAAACTTGGGGGCCTAATTTTGGTAAGATTAGGTATAATGTGGCCAGGGGACTGAGAGCAGATACTTTTACTTAAGTGTATAGAAAACTGAGATAATTGAAACTAGCATAGTCAAGGAGGAGCTTCTGAATGGTCTGGTAGTCTTAAAAGTAGAAAATTCCAGGGCCAGACAAAATGTATCCTAGCTTATTTTTGTGAGGCAAGCAAGGAAATAGCAGGAGCACCAGCAATAATTTTCAATTCCTTGCTAGCCACAAGAAAGGAACTGGACGACAGCCAATGTAGCACTGTTATTCAAGGAGGGAGTTTGGGATGAAAATCAGGAAATTACAGGCCAGTCAAACTTTTCCACTTGGCGGTGACAGCAATATCCAGAAGGCATAGGTTTATTGTAAAGGGCAGGCAGTTTAGAGTAGAAGAAAGATTTTAAAAAAACCTTTTGACCCAGAGAATGGTAGGAATCTGAAACTCACTGCACATAAATGATGATAGAGGCAGAAACCTTCAGGACATTCAAGTTGTATTTAGATGTACACTTGCAATAAGAGGGTAAAAAGCTATGAGCCAATTGAGATTAGAATATTTGGGAGGCTATTTTTCACTGGCATACACTCAATGGGCTGAGCAGCCTTTTTCTGTACTAATCGACCTCTATGATTTTGTCTGATCGAAAGTGTGGGTGATGATCAAAGATGACTTAGATAGTAGATATTAATTAGATTGCCTTATGTTCAACTTACATTACATCAATCATTTTCATTTTTGTTTAAGTTATAAACTTTGTGAAAGGGTTCCAAAAAAATTTAAGGATGTTGCCAGGGTTGGAAGGTTTAAGCTATTGGGAGAGGCTGAATAGACTAGGGCTATTTTCCCTGGAGTGTTGGAGACTGAGGGGTCATAGAGTAATAGGGGCTGTTTCTATGCTGTACATCTCTCTTCGGTCCAACTCGTCCATGCAGACCAGATATCCAAACCCAATCTAGTTCCAGCTGTAGGTTTGCTCGCTGAGCTCGAATGGTTGTTTTCAGAAGTTTTGTCACCAAAATAAGTAACAGCTTCAGATTCTCTGAATGAATCGCTGGTGGTGTAGCCAGCTTTCTATTTATATGTTTGAGTTTCCTTGGCTTCCCAAACCTATATCCAGAACATCAACCTGAGCTACAAATCTTCTCAAAAAAAAAGCCAATGTAGTCCAACCTGCCAACTTATGGCCCATATCCCTCTAAACCCTTCCCATTCATATACCCATCCAGTTGCCTTTTAAATACTGTAATTGTACCAGCCTCCACCACTTCTGCTAGCAGCCCATTCCACACACACATACCACCCTCTGAGTGTGAACTTAAAGGTTTATAAAGTCATTGGGGGCATAGATAAGGTAAACAGACAAGGTCTCTTCCCTGGGCTGGGGGAGGCCAGATTTAGAGGGCATAGGTTTAGGGTGGGGGGGGGGGAAAAAGAGAAAGATTGAAGGGTCCTAAGAGGCAACTTTTTCACGCTGAGGGTAGTGCATGCATGAAATGAGCTGCCAAAGGAAGCTGTAGAGGCTGGTACAATTGCAGCATTTGAAAGGCATGTGAAAGGGTATATGAATAGGAAGGGTTTGGAAGAATATGGGCCAAGTGCTGGCAAATGGGACTAGATTAATTTAGGATATCTGATCATATCAGATGAATTTGACCAAAGGGTCTGTTTCTGTGCGGTACATCTGACTCTGAATAGTGTCAGAGATCTGTTATTCTTAAAGTCTGGTTAAGAGGAAGAATTGGGCAATTTTAATGGCATTGAATGTTTTAACTTCAGTTGCAAATCCACTGATGGTAAGGGCGATTTGGTTTGGTTTGCTATCCCTGTAATGTAATATAAGACAAAAAAAAATTAACCTGGATTTTCAGTGTGCATGCAGCTTTAAGGGATATGTTCACAATTTCAATATGCAACCTGAAGGCCTAAGATCTCATGCACAATCTTACTCCAAGATCATTTGAAGCAAAAGCTACTAGAAGCATGCCACTATTATATTGCTAGCTCACACGTGAGAGCTGGTAATGTAATGTTTGAATGGAATAAAGTCATACAGATGTACAGCACGGAAACAGACCCTTCGGTCCAACTCAAGAAAAAGGCAGATAGGTTACAGTCAGGGGATGGAAAGGGAACCGCAGGCAATACAGGGAGCCCCTGTGGCCATTCCCCTCAACAATAAGTATACAGTTTTGGATACTGTTCGGGGAAGAGGGGAAACAACTTACCAGGGGAAAGCAGTGGGGCACAGGGCTCTGGCACAGAGTCTGTCCCTGCTGCTCAGAAGGGGGAAGAGGAGCAGAGCAGTAGTCATTGGGGACTCCATAGTTAGGGGGACAGATAGGAGGCTCTGTGGGGACGAGAGAGACTCATGGTTGGTGAGTTGGTGTGCACCTGGCATCATGAACCCCAGGTGTCAGGGTTCATGATGTCTCTGATAGTGTATTTGGGATCCTGAAGGGGAGGGGGAGTAGCCACAAGTTGTGGTCCACATAGGCACCAACAACATAGGTAGGAAGAGAGAGAGAGATAGATATTTAAGGCAGAAATTCAGGGAGCTAGGAAGGAAGCTTAGAGCTAGGATGAACAGAGTTGTCGTCTCTGGTTTGTTGCCTGTGCCACGTGCTAGTGAGGCAAGGAATAGGGAGAGAGGAGTTGAACACATGGCTACAGGGATGGTGCAGGGGGGAGGGTTTTGGATTCTTGGATAATTGGGGCTCTTTCTGGGGTAGGTGGGACCTCTACATGCAGGATGGTCTTCATCTGAATCAGAGGGGTACCAATATCCTGCAGGGGGGAAAGAAGAGGGGGGGGGGGGGAATTCGCTAAGGCTATTGGGTTTAAACTAATCCAGCAGGGGAATGGGAACCAAAATTGTAATTCAAGTGTAGAAAAGGTTGAGTAGGGAGGTCGGAATTCAAGTTTCAGGGACGCAAGATGGTTTGAAGTGTGCGTACTTCAATGCCAGGAACATCCGAAATAAAGGTAGGTGAACTTACAGCATGGGTTGGTACCGGGGACTTCGATGTTATGGCCATTTCAGAGACATGGCTAGAGCAGGGACAGGAATGGTTGTTGCAGGTTCCAGGATTTAGATGTTTCAGTGAGAACAGAGAAGATGGTAAAGGGGGGTGGGGTGGGGGGTGGCATTGTTGGTCAAGGGCAGTATTATAGTTGCAGAAAGGATGTTTGGGGACTTGTCAAGTGAGGTAGTATGGGCTGAGGTTAGAAACAGGGAAGGAAAAGTCACCCTGTTGGGAGGCCTCCAAATAGTTCCAGAAATGTAGAGGAAAGGATAGCAAAGATGATTCGCGGTAGGAGAGAGCAAGAGCGAGAGCAAGAGTGTAGTTGTCATGGAGGACTTCAATTTTCCAAATATTGACTGGGAACACTATAGTACAAGTACTATAGATGGGTTAGTTTTTATCCAGTGTGTGCAGGAGGGCTTCCTGACAGTATGTAGACATGCCGACAAGGGGCGAAGCCACATTAGATTTGGTAGTGGGTAATGAGCCCGGCCAGGTGTTAGACTTGGAAGCAGGTGAGCACTTTGGTAATAGTGATCACAATTCTGTAATGTTTACTTTAGTGATAGAAAGGGATAGGTGTATACCACTGGGCAAGAGTTACAGCTGGGGGAAAGGCAATTACGATGTCATTAGGCAAGATTTAGGAAGCATAGGATGGGGAAGGAAACTGCAGGGGATGGGCACATTAGAAACGTGGAGCTTATTCAAGGAAAAGCTCCTGTGTGTCCTAGATAAGTATGTACTTGTCAGGCAGGGAGGAAGCTGTAGAGCGCAGGAGCCATGGTTTATGAAGGAAGTGGAATCTCTCATCAAGAGGAAGAAGGTGGCTTATGTTAGGATGGGATGTGAAGGCTCAGTTAGGGCGCTTGAAGGTTACAAAGTAGCCAGGAAAGACCTAAGGAGAGAGCTCAGAAGGGCCAGGAGGAGACATGAGAAGTTGTTGGTGGATAGGATCAGGGTAAACCCCAAGGCTTTCTATAGTATTTAAGGAATAAAAGAATGACAAGAGTAAGATTAGGGCCAATCAAGGATAGTAGTGGGAAGTTGTGCATGGAGTCAGGGGAAGCACTTCATGAATATTTTGACTGTATTCACTGCAGAAAATGACAATGTTGTCGAGGAGAATACTGTGATACAGGCTACTAGACTAAGTGGGATTGAGGTTCACAAGGAAGAGGTATTAGAAATCCTGCAGAGTGTGAAAATAGATAAGTCCCCTGGGCCGGATGGGATTTATCCTAGGATCCTCTGGGAAACCAGAGAGGAGGTTGCCGAGCCTTTGGCATTAATCTTTAAATCATTATAGTCTAGGGGAATAATGCCAGAAGACTGGAGGATAGCAATTGTGGTTCCCCTGTTCAAGGAGGAGAGTAGACACAACCCAGGTAATTATAGACCAATGAGCCTCTCTTCAGTTGTTGGTAAGGTGCTGGAACAGGTTATAAGAGATATGATTTATCATCTAGAAAAGAATAATTTGATTAGGGATAGTAAGCACCTTGTGAAGGGTAGGTCGTGCCTCACAAACCTTCGAATTCTTTGAGAAGGTGACCAAACAGATAGAGGAGTGTAAACCGGTTGATGTCATGTATATGGATTTCAGCAAGGCGTTCCATAAGGTTCCCCACAGTAGGCTATTGTACAAAATGCTGAAGAATGGGTTTGTGGGAGATATAGCAGTTTGGATCAGTAATTGGCTTGCTGAAAGAAGACAAAGGGTGGTAGTTGATGGGAAATGTTCATGTTAGAGTTCAGTTATTAGTGGTGTACCGCAAGGGCTGGTGTTGGGTCCACTGCTGTTCGTCATTTTTATAAATTACCTCAATGAGGGCGTAGAAGGGTGGGTTAGTAAATTTGCAGACGACACTAAGGTCGGTGGAGTTGTGGATAGTGACGAAGGATGTTGTAGGTTACAGAGCGACATAGATAAGCTGCACAGCTGGGCTGAGAGGTGGCAAATGGAATTTAATGAGGAAACTTTGGTCTGAGTAACCGGAATGCAAAGTACTAGGCTAAATGTTAAGATTCTTGTTCGTATCAATGAGCAGAGGGATCTGTGTCCAGGTACACAGATCCTTGAAAGTTGCCACCCAGGTTGACAGGGTTAAGGCATAGAGGGTTTTAGCTTTTATTAATAGAGGGATCGAGTTCCGGAACCATGAGGTTATGCTGCAGCTGTACAAAACTCTGGTGCGGCCACACGGAGTATTGTATACAGTTCTGGTCACCACCTTATAAGGAGGATGTGGAATCTTTGGAAAGGGCACAGAGGAGATTTACTAGGATGTTGCCTGGTAGAGGGAAGGTCTTACAAGGAAAGGCTGAGGGACTGGAGACTGTTTTCATTAGAGAGAAGGTGGTTGAGAGGTGACTCAATAGAGACATAAGATAATTAGAGGGTTAGATAGGGTGGACAGGGAGAGCCTTTTTCCAAGTATGGGGACAGCAAACACGAGGGAGCATAGCTTTAAATTGAGGGGTGGTAGATATAGGACAGACGTCAGAGGTAGTTGGTTAGGACACTGTTGGAATATTGTGTGCAATTCTGATCTCCTTCCTATTAGAAAGTTGTTGTGAAACTTGAAAGAGTTCAGAAAATATTGACAAGGATGTTGCCAGGGTTGGAGGATTTGAGCTTTAGGGAGAGGCTGAACAGGCTGGGGCTGTTTTCCCTGGAGCATCAGAAGCTGAGGGGTGACCTTATAGAGGTTTACAAAATGAGGGGCATGAATAGGGTAAATAGACAAAGTCTTTTCCCTGGGGTCAGGGAGTCCAGAACTAGAGGGCATAGGTTTAGGTTGAGGTTGAGGGGAAAGATATGAAAGAGACTTACAGGGCATGTTTTCAAACAGAGTGTGGTGAGTGTATGGAACGAGCTGCCAGAAGAAGTGGAGGAGGCTGGTACAATTGCAACATTTAAGAGGCATTTGGATGAGTATATGAATAGGAAGGGTTTGGAGGGATATGGGCTGGGTGCTGGCAGGAGGGACTAGATTGGGTTGGGATATCTGGTTGACATGGATGGGTTGGACTGAAGGGTCTGTTTCCATGCTGTACATCTCTATGACTCTATGACTCTACATTACTTGAGATGATCAGAGGAATGATCCCGATCTCCTGGACAATATTGATCCTTCAACCAGAATTACAAAAACATTATCTGGTAATCATGCTGCTGTTGGTGGAAGTTTGCTGTGCACAGATTGATAGCTGTTATTTCCAACAGTATATAGTGATTGCACTTTAAATGTACTTAATTGGCATAAAGCACTGACATCTGTAGTTATGAAAGGCACTCTATAAATACCAATCTTCCTACATTTGCTGATTAGTTTTGATCAGAGTCCTCTTGAATTAGGCAGGAGTCTCAATTGTACAGCAGTTAGCAGCTTCCAATCTGGCAGACAATGCATTTCCAAGGAAGATTTGGCACAGGGAATTGTAACAGGTAATTGATCTTCCTAACCTGTAGAACTGTCCTCCAGCAGAACGTGATCATAGTCAGGCCAGGAGGCTAGAGATTGCAATCTAAATAGACCTTCTATGCAACTTAGTTGTTCAATTTTTGTTTTAAAAAGAAGGTGATGGAATTTTACTGGACAGACACCATGGTCAAACAACCTTGAAAGAATTTAAATTCCTGAGCAAATGGATTTAACTTATGACCATTCATGTTTAAGTAAATAGATCAAATACTTTTAACAATGCACAATGAAATTTTATGCAATTACATTAACCATTATACAACTAGCAAATGTTTGAAAACAGTAACACATTATGTTTTAACAATGTGAAAACTATGCCCTGGAATTAGTCGTCTTACCACATGATGGCAATATGAAGCTGCCTTTGTTCTCAAATGTTCCTTACACAAGGACATGTTCAAGCATAATAAACAAAAAATGAAAAAGGCAGGAATTTTCACTTTAAAAAAATGAAAGGCGGTCCACCTAGTCCTTTACTATCATTTTTGGTAGCCTAAGGCAGTATTGAGATTTTTTGACTAATTAGAGTCAGTCAATAGAATGACGACAAAGGTTCTGGATTAGTGGTGCTGGAAGAGCACAGCAGTTCAGGCAGCATCCAAGTAGCTTCAAAATTGACGTTTTGGGCAAAAGCCCTTCATCACGAATAAAGGCAGAGAGCCTGAAGCATGGAGAGATAAGCTAGAGGAGGGTGGGGGTGGAGAGAAAGTAGCATAGAGTACAATAGGTGAGTGGGGGAGGGATTGAAGGTGATAGGTCAGGGGCAGGGGGAGGGTGGAGTGGATAGGCGGAAAAGATGATAGGCAGGTAGGACAAGTCATGGGGACAGTGCTGAGCTGGACGTTTAGAACTGGGGTGAGGTGGGGGAAAAGGGGAAATGAGGAAATTGTTGAAGTCTACATTGATGCCCTGGGGTTGAAGTGTTCAGAGGTGAAAGAGGAAGCATTCTTCCTCCAAGCGTCTGGTGGTGAGGGAGCGGTGGTGAAGGAGGCCCAGGACCTCCATGTCCTCGGCAGAGTTGGGGGGGGGGGGGGGAGAGGGGGTTTGAAATGTTGGGCCACGGGGCGGTGTGGTTGATTGCTGCAGGTGTCCCAGAGATGTTCCCTAAAGCGCTCTGCTAGGAGGCATCCAATCTCCCCAATGTAGAGGAGACCGCATCGGGAGCAACAGATACAATAAATTATATTAGTGGATGTGCAGGTAAAACTTTGATGGATGTGGAAGGCTCAGTTAGGGTCTTTGATGGAGGTGAAGGAGGTGGTGTGGGCGCAGGTTTTGCAGTTCCTGCAGTGGCAGGAGAAAGTGCCAGGATGGGAGGGTGGGCGTGGACCTTACCAGGTAGTCACGGAGGGAATGGTCTTTGCGGAAGGCAGAAAGGGGTGGGGAGGGAAATATATCCCTGGTGGTGGGGTCTTTTTGGAGGTGGCGGAAATGACGGCGGATGGATTTGGTTTGTGTAGGTTGGTAGGGTGGAAGGTGAGCACCAGGGGTGTTCTGTCCTTGTTACCATTTGGAGGGGTGGGGTCAGAGGGCAGAGGTGAGGGATGTGGACGAGATGCATTGGAGGGCATCTTTAACCACGTGGGAAGGGAAATCGCGGTCTCTAAAGAAGGAGGCCATCTGGTGTGTTCTGTGGTGGAACTGGTCCTCCTGGGAGCAGATATGGCAGAGGCGGAGGAATTGGGAATACAGGATGGCATTTTTGCAAGAGGTAGAGTGGGAAGAGGCGTAATCCAGGTAGCTGTGGGAGTCAGTGGGTTTGTAAAAAAAATGTCAGTGTCAAGTCGGTTGTCATTAATGGAGATGGAGGGGTCCAGGAAGGGGAGGGAGGTGTCAGATGGTCCAGGTAAATTTAAAGGTCAGGGTGGAATGTGTTGAAGTTGATGAATTGCTCAACCTCCTTGCAGGAGCACGAGATGGTGCCAATCCAGTCATCAATGTAGCGGAGGAAGAGGTGGGGAGTGGTGCCGGTGTAATTATGGAAGATCAACTGTTCTACGTAGCCAACAAAGAGACAGGCATAGCTGGGGCCCATACGTGTGCCCATGGCTACCCCTTTGGTCTGGAGGAAGTGGGAGGATTCAAAGGGAAAATTGTTCAGGGTGAGGACCAGTTCAGCCAAACGAATGGAAAGGAGCCAGCCTTTCGATTCCATGTTTGGATTATCCTACAGACATGTCAGTTCCATCCACGTGGTTGCAAGTCTATTTCCCCATTAATCTTTAGCAACTAACCTACAACAGATCCAGAGACTACTTTAGGAACTGTTAGCCCAAAGTCACCTGTATTTTTCAAAATGGGTGACACTGATTCATGTTAGATTAGATTACTTAGTGTGGAAACAGGCCCTTCAGCCCAACATGTCCACACTGACCCTCTGAAGAGCAACCCACCCAGACCCATTCCCCTACATTTACCCCTTCACCTAACACTATGGGTAATTTAGCATGGCCAATTCACCTGACCTGTACATCTTTGGACTGTGGGAGGAAACCAGAGCACCTGGAGGAAACCCACAGACATTATGAAAATGTTGTGTCTCAACTTTGTCATATTCTGTATCCCAAACATTAGGAAATGTCTCAAATTATTAAAAACAACACTATTTCCCCCACCTCTTAAATAGCATGCTCTGCAGACTACCTGTGTGTGCACTAAAGTAATTGTTCTGCATACTTTAAATTTAGAACTAATCCCACTTCAACATCTTGTTTTGCCGCACTGGACAAAATATAAAATAGTTAATGTAAACTTTGATGTAAAATATTTTAAATTAAATGTAAACAATGCAAATACTGAATTGAACAAAGGAGAAATTCATATCTCAACAGAATACACATTCAATTAAATGCGAAAGATGAAGCTAGTCTCAGTAGCTATGACATTAAACTACAAAGTTTTCATAAAACCTCAGAGTTCACCAATGTCCTTTCAGAAAGGAAATCTCAACCTGGCCTGGTCTCTCCTTCATGTGACTCCAGATCTGTAATAATCTGGTTGATTTAACCACACTCAATTTAGCCTAACATGTCACTCAGCTCAAAGGGCAATTATATATAGTGGCAAATGCTGGTCTTACACACTACAGAAAGAATAAAGAAATTAGTTACATGAAATGAAACTTTCACAAAAATGCTTTCAGTTAAAGTGTAGAAACTGAACACTACTATGTAATGGGATGAAGAAAGGACACTCAAAATACTAGTTTATTCTCAAAACACCAAATCTGGAGTACTAGACCAGGACACTTTCACAGTGGTTATTGGGAGCACCATAGCAGTATATAAAAACCAGTAACAGCATTTTATTTTACCATTATTCAATTGTAGAATGTGAACCACACTGGCAAGGCCAGCATTTACTACTCATTGCCAGTTCTTGGTGAGATACTTTTATGAACTGTAGTCTTGAGTGTAGGGATATATTGTGATGAGCGCTCCAGGATTTGACCAGTGACAGTGAAGGAATGATGATTACAGTTCCAATTCAGGATGTTTGTGACCTGAAAGGGAACTCGCAGGTGTATTCATAAGTATCTACTTCCCTTGTCCTTGCAAACAGTCAAGGGGCATTGGTGGCTACATGTTACTCACTACTGCCAAGTTTGCACCGATGCTGGAGGAAGGAAGCGAATGTAGGTGGTGGTAAATGGAGTGTCAATCAAGTAGGCTGCTGTATCATGGACATAAGTGCTCAGCTTCAAGTGCTTTCTTGGATGGGTACAGCCCTAAAGTGGCAAGCATTCCATCACAGTTGTACCTTGTAAATGGTAGACAGTCACAGGAGGAGAGACTTACCATATAGAATTCCTAGCTTCTGACTTGCTCTTGTAGCCACAGTATTTCTACAGCTAGTTCAGTTTCTGGTTAACAGTAATTTCTGGGATGTGGATAGTAGAGAACTTCTGCAATGGTAATGCCATTAAACATCAAAAGGGGATGGTGACATTGTACAGGAGATGGTCATTTCCTAGCACAAAGCTTTTTGCACTCATCTGCCCAAGACTGGATGTCAGCTTAGTCTCTATGGATACCGATTGCTTTGGTAGGAGTTATGAATGGTGTTGATTATAGTTAGGACTATAACACTACGCTTTCTCCAGGGCAATAAATTGTAATCTTTTCCAACAGTGATCATGTCACAAATTTGTTTCAAAAAAAAACTGGACAATTTGGTTCTAAAATGCACCAACCCAAACAACCAGTTAGAATTTAGTCAAATCATTTTGCACCAGGCTGTGGTGTTTGATTTGTTCACTGCCAACTCAGCAGCTGGAAATTGCCCAAAGTGTAGTTAATCAAAAGTACTATGGAACGCTATCCAAGAGGTAATCTTGGATTCTATAACTGCTGCAGCTGCAAAGGAAAAAGTTTAGGACAGAAGCCAGCTAGTAATTGAAAAGTTGGAACAAGTTTTAATGTTGAAACAGTTTGATACTGTAGTGGAAAGGATTTTAATCATAATCTTATCAATTAAAACAAATAGCACATAGCTAGGTTTTGCAAGTGTCAAAAGGGTCCCAAAAGTATTCAGTTCAAAGTTTATCTTATTTAAAAAAAGTGGCACATCAGCTTTTGAAACAAAATTTAACTTTCGTGTGTGTTCTGGTTAATAAGCCTTTGATAAACTAGGAGAGTTTTTAACTGAAACAGGATGAAGCTGTTATGTACTTACACTTGTGACAACTGCATGTTTAGAGTCACCCATGAAATCGGCTTGATTGGGTGATTGTGTATATTAAAAAAAAAATGGCTGGAGAGTAGAACATGAAGCAGTTAATAGAAGCAATCCTGTCTCTGCATTAAGTTTGCAGATTTCTTTCAACACACTGCAATTATCTACATTACACTCCAGAGTTTAGAATTTTTATTTATTTTAGCATGCAAGCTGTTTAAGATTCTGTTCTTCCCAAACTGGAGGTATTGTGGCAATATAAGCTACAAATTTATATAGCAGCTCTGAAAGAAAAAAAAAGTGTTCAAGATAGATAATTAGCCATTAGAGTTTCCTCATAACACCACAAAAAAGATACTTCTGTGGAAGATTACTCTTTGAAGGAGATGAGTGCCAGTACTTTAAACTGTATAAAATGCAGTCTGCAGCTTAAAAGATAGCAAATATTGAATTGTGACTGTCTCAGTCTCCACACCCAGGTGTGCATAAGAATATTCAGATCACAGGACTTGTCAAAACTTTCCAAATTCAATTAAAATAGAGAATAAGGAAACATGCAGTTCATTTCAGCAGAATGCACTGTTTACATACACATTGGTTTCCATTTAACATTGTGGCATAATTAGATCCATTTTCTCCTCAGTTAAAAACAAAAACACCTAATTGTCAAAATTGCATTGGAGGGGCCCTCAATTAGATAAAATATTTGAAAAAGCTAAAATGTAAACTTGAAATATATTTTGTCTTCTACAGTTTCAATACCTGAAGGTTAAAAACTGAATTTCTTACCTCCAAACCCTTCCCTCCCTAACAAAAAAAGCCTTGAATTGGGGCCAAAACTTCATCTTTAAGGCCTTCAGATTTTTAGTGGTTTTTATAGGAAAGTCCCTTGAGGTTGGATCATACATTTGCATTCCCAATTCTGAGGAAAGATGCTCAAAGAGGAGATCACTTAAAAGCAGGTTGCATCCCACAGTAACTTCACATTAGCACTGATACTGGATTTTGGGGGAGAAGATGATGGGGTGGGGGTGGGGGTGGGGGAGGGGGAAAAGGAGAAAAAAAAAGTTAAAGACCGAAGGTGGCCTGAAATGAAAATTTTTGAAAATAAAATTGATTGGGTACAATACACTAAATAATTTGTTTCCACTTGAGCATTCCCAAAAATTATAAACTAGAATTGCTAATTCAATAGAAACTGCTCTATCCTCTAAAAACAAACAGGGAACCAAAAGTGAGACAAATAGCATAGCTGTATTTAAAAAAAAAGGACAAGTTAGATATGCACAAGAGAGAAAACGAATGAAAACGACAGATGATAGAGTTGCCTCTCCACGTCAGTTCAAAACTATGAGCAGTAGAGGAGTGGCATTTTGGCTCAGTGGTTAGCACTGCTGCTGCATCGCACCAGGGGCCCAGGTTCAAACCCAGCCTCAGGTGACTGCCTGTGTGGAGTTTACACATTTTCCCAATGTCTGGGTAGGTTTCCTCCAGGTGCTCTGGTTTCCTTTCACAATCCAAAGATGTGCAGGTTAGGTGAATTGGCAATACTAAAAATTGCAGTGTTCAGGGAGGTGTACAATAGATGCATTAGTAAACGGTAAATGTATAGTAGGGGAATGGGTCACTCTTCAGAGGGTCTGTTGGGCTGAAGGGCCTGTTTCCACACTGTAGGAATTCTATATATAAAATTCTAAAGATTCTGGATTGCAAATAAGTATATTTGGTGAGCTACAGCCTCCTTAAAATGATGCCCAACTCCAAGGGTGGCAATATGGGATGTTGTATTTATTGCCAAGAAGCCTCAGTTGTAACTAGGGGAGGAAGCGATGATAAATGTCTGACCTGATGTAGAGAGCTATTACCACCAAACCCCCTCCTTCATTGGAAAGCAGAACCCACTTGCATTGCAAGCCCAAGAAAGAGATCACATGCTCCTGGTTCTCACTTGGGATTTTTTTGGGGAGGGGGTGGGGGAAAAAAAAAAGAGAAGCAGGGACTCTGGGAGGAATCAGACATCAACAGGAACAGCACACCTTCACACAGGTCTCCAGAAGTGAAACATTGCTGTTCTGAAGACAAAAAAAAAAAAAAAAAAAAAGAGATTCACTCCCAAATTTATTCAAACTTCAGTAACTATAAAACAGCAAATGGATTTTTCACACTGAAGGCTACAGGGAGATTCGAAGTCTAAAGTTCTTTATTTTACTGGCCTACATATTTGTCAATGTACCAGTAAGAGCATCATGCTCTTCCATAGCAGATTTTATATTTGGACATCTACACACAAAGTTAGAGGTCCAGAGGTTAGCAATATTTGACAATGTGTCCTTGCTCAGAAAACATATGAAAATCACCTCAAGGAAGTTTCAAATGCTATCTTCACACCCAACCCAGCCTTGAAAGAGAAAAGATCAACCAAAAAAACTTATGCAGAAATATGAAAATTTATTAGAGCTGCAAAGTCCAAATTGAATACAAACCTCAAAACAGCAAATAGTTTGTTACCGAGATCCCATTTGTTAAATTGTTAAATAGGGAGCGGATTTCACTAGTGCAGAAGAAATTTACACTGGCCAACTTTCTAATGTATAGAAAATATTCAAACCACTGAGAATGAAATCAAGCAGCTTTTCTCAACAAACTGAAGGCCCCCATTTTACAAAGTCATTGTAATAGACACTAAATGATCAACACATGACCCTAAAATGAATAGTTGTCTTAATATAATACTGCACATTTCTTATCAATTATCCTGAAAAATACACAATGCATGATTACATGATAATCTGCAAACCAATAATTTGGTCACAAAAATAATTCTGCTCTTCCTACTTTGCATAGTTAAAGTTCAAAGTAACTACATCAAATATGTAATACTAAAAAAGCAACCAGCTGCACAGGGAAGAATTTTGGTTGCAAATAAATTGACTAGGCACTGTAACACTGAAAGAGTTTTGGCACTTATTTCTATAAAAGAAAGAAATGACTCAGCACTAAATGGTAGCCCTTGGCAACAACGATTCAGTTAGAAAGGAGCGCTCCAAAAAAAAATCTGCATTAGTAACACCTCAAGTGCCCCAGCCTAAATGTAGAACTTAAGGGTTTTAATTGTAGTTCAAATTTAAATCTTGACCTACACTTTCAAGAGCTGTGAAACTATTATAAAATTTGCACCATTTCCCAAAATTAACACTTTTCTCAAATGGAATTGCAACAACCCAGGATTACTTGTTGTTTAACACCATCACCCTTCGTTATTGTGCACTTCCAAACTTAATTCCTTATAAATTTAAAATTTTAGTGCAATGTACTCCAGTCAGAACAAGTTTACATAATTTTAAGCTACATATAATCAAGAGGAACAGCTTCACTAATTTCAGACTAGGTAAGTAGTACACAAGTCTTTTAAAAAAAGACTATTATTATGCAAATTGTAACAAATAGGGATCTCCCTAACTATTATCCAACTTTAATTATATTCCATGAGTTGGTTTCACAAGAAGAGTTTCACTGAAGCAGACAAGAGTTTGAAAGTTATGCCATCACAATCAAGGTTCGTTTAATATTACTTGGCAATAAATACTGATAAAGGTTTATTGTTTACCAAGCAGATTCTCAACTTGTGAAAATCCAACCCACATACTAAATGAGGTGAGCTCGAGTTTTTGGTTGTAATGACTTAAAAGGGGAAGCCACGTTTCCTTCCTAGGGAGGACACTATAATTTGAAGTGACACCAACATCCTACCAAATAGGATCATTTTTATCCCCTTTAAAGTGTCCTTTTTAATTAAATATAGAAGTCAGGATAGAGAAAACACTCAAAAAGATGGACCAACATAATATTACTTAAAATGAGTGGTCCAAACAGCAGTAGACAGTAAAGCAATAGATTTGAAGGAGAGTGGATTGGTGTAACAAAAAAGGACTAATTCTGAACTTCATAACCAAAGACTACATTTATGCCACACAATAACTGAAACAATTTAATACATCTTTGTCGCTGATCTGAACAAGCTATATATTAATAAAAATGGGTTTCTCGGCAACTCCTAATGAAACCAAATTCATTCCCATGTCATGGCTTATGCAGGTCACAGGAAAGTGGAGATTTACATGGACTCAAATTCATCAATCCGCTGCTTAGTATTGCCCTGGCGAATCTGCCTCAGGGTTTTGTACTTATCACGTCCTGCCTTCATGTTCTCTGCATGTAGCATGTCATTCCGTGTTTTCTTGGTCTCATCTCGAGCCTGGGCCAGCTCAGATGTTAATGCCTATGGGTAAAACAAGAGAGTGTTCAGTCATAAAAAAAAGTTGCCACAGATAACAGCTTCCAGAGGTTAAACTTTTAGCTGGGTCAAAGTGCAAAACTTGAGACACTCCAGAATACTTCCAATTATTAACTTCACTAGTACCGTGGTGAAAGAAACTGGATCCATCTGTTGTTGAAGTCAACTTCATAGTTGAAAATTTTGGATTTGTTAGGAAGATATATTTTACAATAAATAGCTTTTGAAAAGATTTAATAATGTCAGGATAAATTTAAGGGCAACAGCACTTTGGTTTCTAAAAGGGAAATCTAGAATAGTAGCTTTTTAGGTGGTGTTCTTAATCATGACATTTTACTGACTAAAATCAATTAACAAAGCACTGATCAGGAACCCAGACTAGAAGAAGTGAATAATGAATTTTTAAGCTTAACCCATAGCTACTTTTCCCAACCTGTAATGAGGATACTGAAGCTTTAAGCTCAAAAAAAACACTTGCTCAAGTTTCTTTGCAAGATTTTCTTTTACACATCTAATCCACAATTTGGATTCAATCCACTGCCCCAGGCATGGAGAAGAGAAATGATAGTAGAATTGAAGATTTAAAAGGACCAGGGCTTGTAACCAGCAGCTTTCCTGAGGAAAACACATCACATATACTGCACTTTATACTTCCAACATTATACTGCACTAGGAAAAACCAGTGCTGAATTTTGGGCATTGGCTTTATGAATTTCAATAGTAATTCACCAGAAGGATCCCTGGAGAGATGATTTAGGGAATATGGCCCACATTTACCAAATTAGAGCAGGTAATCTAATTGAGGGACTTCAAATAACTTAAGACTTCAAAAAGTGAATTTATTTTCTGTCATGGGATACTTACTGTTAGTTTAAAATCGAAACTATTTAAGTCAATTAAAAACCAAGAGGAAAAACACCTTGTGCACAAATACTGCACAAACTAAGCAGGCAGCCTACATATACAAAATATAAGTGTTTAAGGAAATACTTTGGAGAGTGTGGCTAAAGCAGCAGTGCAGCAAAATAACCTAGTGCTGTTCTTGAAGGTAGTGACTAACTGCAGTCAATGGGAAAGTCTTGAAAGACAGTTAAACAAGAACATTCTCTCTGCATTTAGATTCATATTTTCACATGGTCAAACCAGAGAGGGCATATCCTGGTACTTTATTAATGAAAGTGCTTCAGATCTCATCTCTAATAAGTAACATCTTCGTATCAGAATATTGAATAGAGGCAAAAAGTGTTTGCATTACTGCTTGGAGTTAATAAATCTCATGTTTTATCCAACTGCAGATCAGCTTGGTCAGTGTACATACCTGTAGCTGCATTTGTACACGTTGGTTTTTCTCTGCCTCAGTCAGCCTTTCTTCCTCACTGCGATCTTGAACAGTCCCCTCAGAGCTGAGTTCAGCACTAGCCTCTGCACTATTCTCATCATGCTCATCAGCATGCTCATTCTCAGCCTGCAGGATGGTCACTTGAATGGGTGGGGCTGTCGTGGCCTGTTTAAGTTCCTCTTTGGTCTTTTCCAGATCTTGCTGTGCTAAAGCAGCCTATAAAAAGAAAAAAACATGACTAACTATCATCACTTACAACATCCACTTAACCATGAACTTTGGTTTTCCCTATGTTGAAGATATATAGTTAACCAATGCAAATAAGTTAATTTTGAGGCTTCAGAACTTCTTTATTTACTTAAGTGGACCAAATGCTAACAAATATGAATAAAATACAAGGAAAAAAATCTTCAAAACACTGGTGGGTTCAAACTGAAGGTCTGGTATTGATGTTGAGTGGCTTTGCAAATAAAGTGAAGCTGGAAGCAGAGACAAGCCTGGAGGACTGGATATCTGGAGTTGTCTCACAGGGAGCATTGTTGGATCAATATAGGCAGAGAGATTCTGGAGCCTGCATAAGTAAAGCTACTGCCACTACCACAATTATATTGAGACAGCCTAACAAGAAACCACTTTCTTAAAATAGGGCAAATGCAGGATTTAAGAAATTGAAACAGTTGATTTCAATTGAAAGAACTGAAGTGTAATTGTCAGCCTGGATTAGATTTGATTACAAATTAACAACTTTCTTACAGCATCTGCCTCTCTACTACCACGCCACCAGCGCTCCCCCTCAAATAAAACAATCCAAGTCTAAAAACAATGTTTCTGTTTGACGCCTTGGACTAAGAGGCAGCACTACGCTGCTGACACAAAGCATTTGCTGAAAAGCCTGGAGGACTCTGACACCAGTACTAAATTAACTGGTAGTAATATGAACTAATTGAAAACACCAAGCAAAAAAAATGAATGCTGACTCATGCTGCAGTTAAGCATGACTGTGTGGGTATACTTCAGTACAAAGCCCAGAATCTGAAATCCTTTTGAACTTGCTCCTACATAAAAATCCCAGTCAGCCAATCTTAGAATTGTGCAGCATGTCCACTTCCTCAGTTGAGCCACTTTAAGAATCAATGTTTAAAAACTGTTGCGCTCATGCAAAATTTCTAGTTGGAGAGTGAAGAATGTCCAAAACAAAAAAAAAATTAATGTACATTATAGACAGCATGTTTATACAAAATCCATTTGTCACTTCATAATAGTCTCATGCGCTTCAATTGGGACTGTGGCTTCAAACTTAAATGAAGGGGAGTCATGGCACCGGTTCTGTTGTCCAATTGTAACAACCAATTAACCTACCCACCCAGGTTTACAGTGAACAATAGATTAGATGATTTTTTATCAAGAATTAGAGCAAGATATTTTCATTTTAAAGTGACAAGGAAATAGTTTACCATTAGCTGACCCAGAAAAGGTATTACAGGCATCAGGTGGTAAAGAGTTGTACAGTTACAGACCATTTATTTCCAAGATGAAAGGGAATTGGGGCAAAATAGCTGATTAGCATCATTAGCTTCACTGAAAAATTAAACATGCTTCACACTCATGGGGGAAAAAAAAAGGACAAAAGGGTACTATTCCTGACATCAGTTTACCTACACCAAGGACTACAATAGTTTAAAGAAAAAAGAAAAGTGGCTCATCAGCACTTTCCAAAGACAATTAGGGATGGACAATAAATTCTGGTTTAGCTAGGGAACTTTATTCTAACTTTAAATGAAAAATATGGAGAGGTGGGGTAAAAACACTGGCAACAGCCTATAGATGGCAATCTCAATGGGATTGGATTGGATATAAGTGCAATGACTTCCATGGTCAACCAGCACCCATCATATTCACTCACGAAGGGCTGTATTTAGGCATGTGCTAGCAGCTCTCACATC
The DNA here is from genome assembly GCF_047496795.1 of Chiloscyllium punctatum. Taxonomy (NCBI): domain Eukaryota; kingdom Metazoa; phylum Chordata; class Chondrichthyes; order Orectolobiformes; family Hemiscylliidae; genus Chiloscyllium; species Chiloscyllium punctatum. The sequence continues at coordinate 50,568,190 of NC_092763.1, forward strand.
AACTTTTTGCCAGGGGAAAAAAAAAAGACAGGAAAATAGAAGAATCCACAATATTCTAATACCTGTAGTGTTGCCTTACCTTCCGCTGCCACTCAGATGCCTCCTCTTCCTTCTTCTTCTTGGTTTCCTCTAATAGATTTATTTGAGAAGTGAGTGTTGCAAGTTCACCGGCCTAAAAGGATAAATTGTCACAAGGTTACTTTCCTATCACTTTCAAAAATAGAAGGCATAAACTTAAACCAAATTGCTTGCTTTAGTTTTACACTTTTCATAAAAAGGAAAATCAATAAATTAATGTTACATGATAAAACACCTTAGAGCTAGAAAGTAAATTAATCTGGAGTACAGGGATTGTGTAGGGCTCAACCAGCAAATGCGACCCAAACAGTTTAGAGGAACACACTTTGCTGAGCTTGAGCACTAATGTGCATGCTAACCAAAGTGAAAAAGTCTGCACTTTAGATTGCAATTTGCTTTAAGCAGCTTAAATGCTAATTAAAAGCTCACAGCAGACAAAGGGATTTATCACAAATATTTTAATCAGAGTGCCTAGTCCACCACTCTTGGCTAATCAAAAAGTGTTAAATAACTAAAAAAGGTTATATTCAAAAGTTAAGCTTTTCTTGGGTGCAAAATCTTAAGGTTTGCAAACAAATGCAGTCAGCTAAAATGCAATGGTAACTAATTCAATCCAAGACGTGGCCAACTATCAGCACAATTATTTTTCACTAATACACAGGGTCACAAACCATTTTTTCCTTAGAAATCCTATAATTTTCAACTGGTTTTGGTCAAAGCACTTTGGAAGACTCCCAGTACAAATCTACCTGAAAATACTAGTAGAATGTAAATACCAATATTGAACAGAACATTCAACACATCATAAACACAAGTTCAGCAGTCTTGCTCAAGAGGTCACAATGACTGGTTGACTAGCGAAATATGTCACTCCAAGTCAGCAGAGATGTTCTTCTGCAGCTAGTGACTAAGCTAGGGCAAAAGTAGAAAACACATTGCTCAGCATTTAATTAAACTACGCCTATCTTGGTAGGTGCTAGCACTGGGTACCTCAAGTGGCATGTTCCAGTTCACAGCTGAAGCAATTTTCATCTTGTTTTGGAAAGATTCACAGCAAAGGATGGATCTCAAAATTCAAATAGAATGTGATCACAACTTCATAGCAAAGTAAAGCAGCACACAGTTCAGAGTCAAGACCACTTGTTAGATATTAAAACATGGTTAAAGAACTAATTCAAAAAAAGTGTCACATTAATAAGATTAGGATTGGCCCTCAACTGTCATTTTAAATCCTTAGTACACTTGGCTTCTGTGGTTTTGAAATCAGGATGGTAACATTTGTGCACAAGCTCTTCATATTGGATTCTTCAGACCATCACCTTCATCCTTCCACTTCTGTTGAGCCATGTCAGCAAGCAATGAAAGGCTAAAAGTCTATTTTCTGACATTTAAATATTTTCATGAAAGAAATATTATATACCAGAGGACAAAATTTGAGAATTTTTAAGATTCTCAAGTCAAATAAAAAAAGGTCAGAAGAAAGAAATTCAAGACTCAGCTGCACAGGTCTCAACTCCACTCACCCAGAGGTTCAAACACACACATCAGGGATTTCTCACAAGGGCAGAAGTGTCTTCATCTGCAGCAGAAGACAGACCAACATTTGCTGAGATCAGGCAGGAAATGGTGTTCCCACCTCACTTACCAATGCAGGTCAGTCGAATGTCAAACTCTAAAAAAGGTGCAAGCCTTTTATCAAACATGGTCAAAAATGGATCAGCATTGTTCACATGATATTTTATTTAGCAGGAATCCAAAATCTTAAGCTAGTGAACTGAAAATCTTCTCCAGCACTGATGAACAACTTAATACACAAGTTTGTTCAAATTCCATTTTTGGTCTCACAATGCTGTTACTTACCAGGTTCTCTTGATTTTTCATTTGATTTTTGGACTGTTCAATTAAAGCAGCCTTGGTCTCTTCTGCACTCCTGCGCTCTTGTTCCAGTCGTTCAGCCTCTTCTTGAGCTGATTTTCTCTCTTGATCCAGCTCCAATGCTTTGCGAGTTTGTTCTTCCAGTTCTGGAAGATAATAAGTAAGTTTATTATTACAATGCACCCAGTAATGTTTACATTATAATTCTTGGACATAGCATACTGCAGCTCAAGTTTACTTGTTGCAATGCACTTTTTAAAAAAAAACTACTTGAGCAATATAAACACTTTCCATCCTTGTACAGTTACAAGACAATTGTCATTAGGTGGCTATCTTTCAGCTTTCTCTGTGGGCCAGATAAGCCAGCAATAACTACATACATTTGCAGCTCCCTGAAACAAACAAGGGCTCCATTCTCCTCCTCTGATCAAAACTTACCATTTCTTTTCGATCGTTCATGGCAAGGGAGTGCCAGAAACAAAACAGATGCAACAGTCGATCATTTGGCCCTTTGAGCCTACCAAAACTGGGCCAGCAGCTTTGTCCCCAACTATTCTGGGGAAGTTAGTGATTGGCCTTCTTGTACCACACTGTGGTACTTTTAATAAGAGACCTCCAGGATTATGACTGATTAGTGAAGGAATGGCAGTACTGTTCCAAGTCAGGACAAATGTGCAACTTGGAGGGAAAGTTGCAGGTGTTAATGTTCCTGTACACCTGCTACTCTTGCCCTTCTAGGTAGAGATTGCAGGTTTGGAAAGTTTTGATGAAAGAACCTCAAGTGGAGATATTGCCATGCATTTTGCAAGTGGTGCTTACTACTGTCACTGCTAGTGGTGTAATGAGAGAATGTGGGAAAAAAAAACTGTTGGATGAAGTACTGGCTAAAAGAAATGGCTTTGTTTTGGACAGTGTCAAGCTTGGAGGGAGCTAAACTTATTCAGGCAGGTAGACAACATTCTACATTCTTCCAATGTATACCCTGTACAATACATACAAACTATGGGGAGTCAGGAGCTGAATTATCCACTGCAGGATTCTGAGTCTCTGACCAGCTCTTGCAGAGCCAGTATTTACAAGGCTGGTCCAGTTTAGTCTGGCCAATTGCTAACACCTGGACTGTCAATAGAGTGAAGTTAACAATTCATTAGAGTAGCCAATAGCTAGATTTCCTCCTGCTGGAGATAGTCATTGATGCCTCAGGTGCTGGGCAATGCTACTTATCATTTGACAGCCCAATCCTCAATTTTGCTCAGGTCATGCTGCATATGGACTGCTTCAGTGCCTCCGGAACTAAAAAAGGTGCTGAACATTTGTGCTATTCACTGCAAAACATTTCCAGTTCTGACCTGATGGACGAACGGTCAATGAAGGAGCTGAAGGTAGTTGGGCCAGGACACTACTGCAGGAGTTCTTCTGGGCAGTGTTAGAGAGAAGAGATGACTGGTTTCCAAGCAACCACAAATAATCTTCACTTGGGTTACGTATTGACAGCCTCTGCACGGATTCCTATTGACTCGTTTTAGTTGTGCACTGTTAGACCCCACAGCTGCTGTGATATCAAGGGACTCTTACCTCCCCTAGAGTTCAGCTCTTGCCCATGTTTGAATAAAGGACAATACAATGGTCAAGAGCCGATGTGCCCTGGTGAAATCCAAACTGAATAATATCGCTGAGCAGGCTATTGCTAAGTGCTGTTTGATAGCAGTTAGCCAACAACTCCTTCCATTTCTTTACTGATGGAGAAGACGGATTGAGCAGTACTTGATATGGCTACATTTATCTTCTGTATTCTGGAGAGGACATACCTGGGCCATTTCTCACATTGCAGCTACATTGGAATAGCTTGACTAGGGAGTGCAGCTAGTTCTTAACAACTCTTCAACACTGTTTCTGGAACACTGGATACTGCATAGGTTGTGTACCATGCCAGTGTTTTCAGCTTTTTTTGGGACATCACATCAAGTGGAATTGGTTAAAGATGGATATCAGATGCTGGGGACCTTCAAAACATGCAGACATAAAAATCACCCACTTGGCACTTGTCGCAGAAGATGAATGCAAATCATTCAAGCCTGTCCCTTGCCTGGATATGCTAGGTTTGTCCACTGAAGATGGAGAACTTTCACTTCCTGTTGTTGGTCGTTGAATTGTCGACCACCATGCATGACTGGATGTGATACAATTGCAGAACATAATCTAATTCGTGGGTTGTGGGAACATTTCACCCTGTTGACTGCAGACCAAACAGTGGAAACACAGTACTAGTCCAGTGTTACAGCTTCACCAGATTGACCCCTAGTTTTTAAAAAAAAAAAGTGCCTGATCCTGCTCCCAGCATGCCTTCTGCACACTTCATTGAGCCAGGATTGATTGCTGTTGATAGATGGTAGAGTAGAAAATGACAGGGTCAAAAAGGTCCCTGATATGATGCAGAGCTGGGCTGACGAGTGGCAGATGGAGTTCAACCCTGCCAAGTGTGAGGTTGTCCATTTTGGAAGAACAAATAAGAATGCGGAATACAGGGTTAATGGTAGGGTTCTTGGTCAGGTGGAGGAACAGAGGGATCTTGGGGTCTATGTACATAGATCTTTGAAGGTTGCCACTCAGGTGGATAGAGTTTGTAAGAAGGCCTATGGTGTATTATCGTTCATTAGCAGAGGGATTGAATTCAAGAGTCGTGAAGTGATGTTGCAGCTGTACAGGACTTTGGTTAGGCCACAGTTGGAGTACTGTTTGCAGTTCTGGTCGCTTCACTTTAGGAAAGATGTGGAAGCTTTGGAGAGGGTGCAGAGAAGATTTACCAGGATGTTGCCTGGAATGGAGAATAGGTCGTACGAGGATAGGTTGAGTGCGCTAGGCCTTTTCTCATTGGAACGGTGAAGGATGAGGGGTGACTTGATAGAGGTTTATAAGATGATCAGAGGAATAGATAGAGTAGACAGTCAGAAACTTTTTCCCCGGGTACAACAGTGTTACAAGGGGACATAAATTTAAGGTGAAGGGTGGAAGGTATAGGGGAGATGTCAGGGGTGGGTTCACTACCCAGAGAGTGGTGGGGGCATGGAATGCGCTGCCCGTGGGAGTGGTAGAGTCAGAATCAATGGCAACCTTTAAGCGGCATTTGGATAGGTACATGGATGAGTGCTTAATCTAGGATAGAAGTTCGGCACAACATCGTGGGCCGAAGGGCCTGTTCTGTGCTGTATTGTTCTATGTTCTATGTCCCATGTCCCCATCATTAAGTAGGGAATATTTGTAGAATCTCCACTTCAAAAAGTACCTTTTGGATGCCCAATTATGAATTGCTAGATTGTGTGTCAAGTCCATCCCAATTCACAAAATGGTAACACTACACAAAGCAGCCTCAATAAAGATTGGACTCAGGGTAGTAAGGCTACTGTATGTAGTGAGGTGCTCAACATGGAAGTAAAAATGATGAGAATAGGTGGTAACTGGCATGAGGTTTCCATGCCCATGATTGACTCAATTCCATGAATTTTTGTAGCGTCTGGATCAATATTGAAGACTCAATTACTGTATTGCAGTCTGAAGTACATCGACCTCAAAATTAGTTCAAAGTCAAAGTCAGTTAGTGAGCTGGACTAAGAGAACAAAGTCACATTTTGGCTTTTTGAACGATGAAACATTTATCCTAGTTTAAGAAACTGACTAAAGAAAGATGGAGTAACCATCAATGTGGTTGAAAAAGTGCATAAAGGAGTCAACTTTGTGGTTTTCACAAGATCTTTTCATGTGGTCATTCTTAGTCTGGTTTTCTTTTGAGCAATTAAGATGCCCTTAACTGTACATCAACAACCTTGCACAAATGTATTCATAACTGATCATGATGGAACTAAATTGCCAAAATAAGCCTGCTGATCCATCAGGATTCACAATGGAATCAGACTTGCCCAGTATGACCATCGATCATGAAAGAAAAATTCAGAAAAATATAGCCCCAAGTGACCAGCCTTTGATTTGGCTCCTCAAACAACAAAAATAAAATCGAACATTTATTAGTTATGTTTTGCTTAAATCCTCTTGATCTGGCTCAATGTCCCACCATTCAGACTCCGCTGTTGATTTCATGCCCATTTATACTGCACTACCCAATACAGCCTCACTTTAAACTAAAGATGTTAATAGCAACTGCAGTTCAGCTTTTTAAAAAAAGTACTTATACAAATGATTCACATTCTTTGACAACACAACGTTCTCCCCGTGTCTGCGTGGGTTTCCTCCGGGTGCTCCGGTTTCCTCCCACAGTCCAAAGATGTGCAGGCCAGGTGAATTGGCCATGCTAAATTGCCCATAGTGTTAGGTAAGGGGTAAATGTAGATGTAGGGGTATGGGTGGGTTACGCTTCGGCGGGGCGGTGTGGACTTGTTGGGCCGAAGGGCCTGTTTCCACACTAAGTAATGTAATCTAATCTAACCTTATGGCTTGAGCCAAGTGGCACTTTTTCTGTTAAAAATAGATATGTTAGAATAGTATTCGAGTTAACAGAGAAAAGTCACATGGCTTCTTTAGGTCTAGTTTAAAAGAAACAAGCCCTTTCCCTACACCCTCCAACTAGCCAATTTAGTAGTAAACCAGGCCACTGTCCTCAAATAGTTCCCTCTTTTCAAAAAAAAAGATTTAAAAAAAAGTGTGTGTCTTGGTAGTCTCCAATCTATGATGCCAAAAGCAGCACCAGTGGCCCCACTTTCAAAACAAAAACACGTACTTTCTTTTCAGCAGAAAGACTGCAGGGCAGGGGCTGAGAATCAATCTTGGGAGGTTTTCCTCCCCTCTTCAGCAAAAAAGTCATTTCACCATTTCTCAGGGTACTGCCCAAAGCTTTTCCTCTCAGGTCTATTTAGAAACATTTACTTCTGATTACTGCCAGGCATTTTGTCTAGTCTCTAGAGTTTACACAGCATCAGCATCTTATTTATTTAAACTAGGAGTGCCACACTCAAAAGGGTTCCTGTTCGCACCAAAAACAAACAGTTTCCATTCAGGCCTGAACAGCAAGAGGGCAGAAACCTTGGTCAGCTCTCTTACAACAGGAAAGTCATAACAGCATCTTTAGAATTATAGAACCCCCGCAGTACAAACAGGCCCTTTGGCAGATCAAGCCTTGGCCAGCCATCTGAAGAGCATCCCACCAATACCCTCCCCCACTCTATCCCTATAAACCCACATTTACCATGGTTAAATCCACCCAACTCACATTCCTAGACACTATGGAACAATTTAACACTGACAATCCACCTAAACTGCACATCTTTGAATGTTGAACCCCATGCAGAAATGGGGAGAATTTGCAAATTCCACACAGACAGTTATCCAAGACTAATTGAACCAGGGTGTCTGGCATGGAGGCAACAACGCTAATCACTCAGTCATGTCAACTACTGCCCTGGCCAAAGTCAGTGATTCAAATGCCCGAGTCAAATTGGCATATACTTCATAAATGGGGTTCTATTGCATAGTAGATAAAACGACTGTATTTTTAGAAGAACCCCATGCAATGTGTCCCATGGATCTTGAACATTGCTATTCTTCGTCTTGCAGATGTTAATAAGCTGGAGCTATAAACCATTAGGTGGTGATGATTAGTTTTTAAATAACGCCATGACAAGTAGACACATCAGCAACATGACAGAAGTCATGCAATGAATCTCTACATCAATGCAATACAGATCATTTCAAGTCACAGACAGCATCTTTCCTTACAGGAAGATTTTAAAATCACTGGTCTTGACCATCAATAGCTGATATTGTTCATTGTTGTAGAGATGTTGGGATCACCTTCAAAAATTCCCCTTATCCTTCAAGTTTTAAACATATCCCCAAATTACAATTGCAAAATTACATTTTACAAGTCAACTTTTCTGGAAGTTACATGACTGATGAGAAAGAATATTCCATGTTGAGGGCCTTTGTTGAAACATTATTATTTGGGACGTGCTAGATAAACAAAAGACTGCTTTATGAAGAAAAAAAATGCTCATGTACAGGAGGATTCTCCTACACCCTATGAATTTAGGGATCATTGCTGAAGAATGTTTGTCTCTCCTATAAAACACAATAGGAATAATTACTTATGGTCACTCAGTCCAATCTTTCTCCGTATAGAAAAAAAAACATTAAGACAATATTAGAAGCACATCTTCCACTCAGATAAATTTGCTCTTTTTATTAATATTACCTTTTTGGGCTTTTTCAGTCTGTTCTTCAACCCGTTTCAGTCTCTCCATTAATTCATCCTTTTCACGCTCCATATTCTGTCTGTCTTTCTCTGCTTGCTCTCTCTTCTTTCTCTCATTTTCCAATTGTGCTCTGGAAACAAGAATGCTTTTGGATTAAAAATTAAAGCAGAATGTCAAGCTTTGACTTTTTAGAAAATTATGTAATCGGTTCTCAATTAAAGTACTAAGGACAGTACTTGAAATGCAGTAATATGTAACAAAAAAAAACTGGTTTCTCTTCAATTTATAATACACCTCATGAAGGTAATGCAACAGCCATTTCAAATTGACATTCTATTGAAACATGCAGGTAAAATGAAAACAAAAAGTCTTGCTCTTCTGATTGGTGTTATATTTGTTTTCAATTTAAAGACAGCAGTGCTTTGATATAATGTTTTATTTGGAGATTACACAATTTCAATACTAGAGATTTTTTTGGCTAAAAACTTAGCCCAAAAAAGGTCCACTTCCAAGGGCAATATTAAATTTCCTGAACTGAAGTATTCTGGGAGAACAAGGTAAACAATTGATCTCCATTAAATGAATGTAATTAGACAAAATAGAATGGATAATTACAAAGCTTTTTTATTATTATTTAAGTAACACCCATCATACTCGAAAATCTTCACATCATACTCAAATTTCTAAGTGTCAGTTGCATTGCATATATAACAATATTGGACAATCTTGGAGACACCTAAGTGGGAGCATTTTGCATCAAGATTAGAGTGGTGCTGGAAAGCACAGCAGGTCAGGCAGCATCCAAAGAGCAGGAAAATCAATGTTTCAGGCAAAAACCCTTCATCAGGAATAAGGCTGGGAGCCTCGGGGGTGGAGAGATAAGTGGGAGGGGAGGTTTTGCATAAAGTATATTCAGCACCAAAAAAAAAGTCATTTTTAAATCCCACTTCAAAGTTCACAAATTAAAACCTTCTATTGCTTCAAATCTCAAAATTCCTGACCTTTCCATTTGTTTCTGATGCTTCTCTTCTCTTGCCTGAGCCTTCATCTGCTGGACTTCAATGGTATCTGGCTTACGTCTACGCATGTAGAGTTCATGGTTTCCCATGCACAATGCCAGGATACGCTTATTAATGCGGAGACGAGGTGCATAGAATACGAAATCCTATGAAAAGGAAAGAATTTGGCATATTCTCATATTTAAAATGAATGCATTAAAAATTCTATAAACTGCATCATGCACGTATGGCACTAGAACACAAACCTACATTATTTTTTCTCCATTTTATCTTGTGTTGCTATTCAACCAGAAAAACCCATATAAACAAAAGCTAAGGATTCGCCATAATAACTGTTGCCAGCGACCCATGTTCAGAAGAGAATGGGGAAACTTGCAAACAGAGGTGAACACTAGATGTCAACAAAGAGTGGCCTTCTCTCAAAATTGACCAACCATAATGCAAAGATAATTACATTAGATTGATGACCACCATCTGAGATAAATGAACACTTAGCACAAATATAGATAAGTTTTTAAAAGCAACAGGGAATTCCTGAACTAGAAGCCCAAAATAAAACTGGCACCTGAAGAATCTACATTCCATAAGGGCATATCAAGTAATTCAATCCTGAATTTGAACCTTGTTTTGACTATGTAGCTAAGGTGAACCTATTATCTACTGGCACAAAAATTGCTGGAAAAGCTCAGGTCTGGAAGCACCTGTGAAGAAAAAAATCAGAATTAATGGGGGGTGGGGCAGGGGTGCAGGGTGTTGGTAATGAAAAGTTGGAGGAAGGATCAGACCCAAAACACTGACTTCTCTTCACAGATGCTGTCAAACCTGCTGAGCTTTTCCAGTTATTTTTGTTTGGAGTTACAATATTTACAGTTCTATTATCTACTGATTTACTTAATAAACAAGTTCTCTTCCATTCTTGGTGTTCAAGATATGAGGTTGTATTATCACATGAAGATATTCAAATCTTCAGAAGTCATGTCACATCATATTATATCTACAGTGTGCTGCTTAGAGTACTAGTAAAAGTAATTGTTGCCAGGACACAGACTGATTTCTGTAAACTCTAGTCTGCAGATTAATACTCAAGGGACAATTAACTGATCTTCAGTTCAAACCTATTTTGGAGGTGGTATTTGCAGATAGCTGCATCATGTCTTTTGTACTTACTGGCGCTTTTTTATCAATTGGTTTGATGATAAACTTCTTATCGTTAAATGAAATGTTTCGGATTTCACTCCATGGGAATCCAATCTTGGGTGTCAACCTTAAATTAAGAACAGACATATCCTCATTCAACAATCACATGGGTACCCACACCTGCCACTAAACATACAGCAACTAGTTTTTAGCTAAAGTCTTGCCACCCATTCTTATCTGCAACTACCAACTATTCCTGCATCGTAAATGTTGTGGTTAACTCAGCCCTCTGAATCTGAGCAATTCATTGTACTGTCTAAAACTTCTGGTTTGTGTCAAGTTAGGGCATTTCACTAAAAGGAAACAAACTTATCCCCATGTCCCTAGAAATTGGACCAGAGCAGTGGAGTAAGAAAGATTCAGGCAAGAAATCTTGCTGTAAAATATCCAGTGAACCAACTGTCTGAACTATTTCCTAACAGTATTGCTGACCAGTCACAATGTCAAGACTGTTTAAACACTCCAAATTTAAACACCACACCATACAAATTAATATTCATTTACTCAAGAAACTACCTTCCTGTTAAAAATTCTCACTATTTATCAAATTGTGCTGTCATTACTGTGATATTTAATCTGAGTGTAGCTTCTAACTTTGTTCAGTTATGAGTGACGCATGCTGAAAACGTGATCTTGTACAACAAGGCCCAGGCACATTAAAATGTTTGGATAATTCTATTGAATATATGTTCCCTACTATAAACACAACATTGACTATTTCAGTTAATCTGGATCTGTAATTCTAATTGGGCCAGCTAACTGTAATAACAATTCCTTGTGCACAACTGCTGGGGTTTCCATTAAATGGAAAACCGGTTACTAATTAAGAACATAGTTAACAACATTCTGGTAACTAGCTAATGACATGTGGCTAAATTTGCCTCTCCAGGGATCAGTGAGGATGAAAAGGTACAAACAAAAGAAAAAAAAAAAATCACACTACTTTCTTAAATCATCCATTTGTCTATCTTATAGAAAGTGTTCGCCATTCTAGAATTTACCTGTCATCATGTTCATATATGTTCAGTCCAAGAGCATCAACACCTAGCCACAGCTCAGAGCCCTTTTTATTTTTGATGTTGAAGTAGTTAACACCATACATTTCAAGATCTTGAGCAATCTTCAGATATTCCATCATGGCATCTTCCCTGTTAAATGAAAAGGAGGTGCCAACATTGAATTCCATCAAACATTTAAAAAATACTAAGGCCTTGGATTGGTGTTGAAGACAGTGCAGGAAGAGAAAAAAAAGTAGATTACTGGAGTTCAAAACTGCAAAAACAAGGATAGTCCATTGTAATCACTTTCTGCTGATATTTGACTATGATTACTTAAGCTTAGTTTTACTGTAAGTCACACAAAAAAACTTTAAAGCATGAAGAGGGGAGGACAACAAATAACAGAGAGAGAGAGAGAGAATGTCAAAGCTGACTATTTAAAAAAAAAATACTGGCTCATTTTTCAGTTTTCTAGATGTGCAAGTTCCGATGGGTGAACATGGTGAGTTTATAGGAATTTATACACAATCTGTGCAAGAAGAATTTCATTAAATGCCTTGTACAAAAGCTCAATATTGTTTCTTAAAAAAACCTTATTTCAGTACCAGTTACTGTAAATAAGCATGTGTTTAAAACTAAATTTCAAAATGTTGAGAAATTTTACTCTAGTGAAATAAAAGGAAATATAATAAATTGTACTCCTTTCTATTGGCTCTTGTATTCTGGTCTGGAGCTTGGGGAAAAAAAAATGTATAAATCCATTAAAATAAGTTCATTCAGTATTTGAATGATGAAAACAGAACAAAATTGACCCAGAAGTAGTTCAAGACCTATTGTACTTGGAACACAATAGCCACAAGGTGACTAATATCACATCATGCTAAAAATTAACCAGACTTGAGGATTTAGTTTCACTTACTGTTTGATTTTTCTAAATATTAACCTTTCAACAGAAAAAGCACTACAGTACATTGTAAGTTTTAAATCACAAATGCTTCATTACAGAAGCCAGTCATGGCAGGAAGTGAAAATGGAATGGTCCACCCTAGCTGCTTTAAATCCAGCACAAAATAAATTTGACAACTATTTTTAAACAAAGTAGTCCCTGATTGGTCACTAACCATTCTGGTCAAATACAGAATGTGTTTTGAAGACGGAGGCTACATTTTCCTGTTAAATTGCAAGACTATTCCATCACATCGCAGAACACTGTATAATGGCTCATTCACAAATTCTCAAAAATCAACAAGCAGCCTTATAAATTTACACGAGTTACTGAAAAGCAGCCACACACAGCATGAAATTGGCTACGTTTGTGCTGTTAATACCCCAGGTGTCAATGCATACAATTGCTATCTTGATTCTGAACAAAAACATATTAGCTGACTAAATTTGAATCTTCTCCAATTCCAAGTGGAAAGAACACCAGCTTAAATTTGAAGTCAGTCCAACTATAAACACCATGGAAATATTAACTGAAATTATTCCCATTTAAGAAAAGATCAAACTTTTTCACAAAAAATAATGTTGTCAACTTCTGGTATTACCTGATCATTCCTCTATGTTCCTCATGCCATATTTGGATCCGATCTTCCCACTGTTCTTTATTCAGCTTGTGCTGTTCCAGGACACTGAAGGTAGTAGTGAACAGTTAAACCATTATAAAGTAGATAAATCTAAAGATTTCCATTGCATAGCAGTCTTGATGATTTGTCAGTCTGAATTGGTAATATCCACAAAATATGCCAGCCACCTTTCACAAATAAGCTTACTTCAATCTTTTAAGTTTTAATACTGAAATGGCATTAGATAGCTGTATTTGTATTTTCCTTATTAACTCCAGAAGAGTGAAGCATGCTTCAAGATTGTTATCTGCACCTTCAACTGAACCTAATGTATAAAATCCAAAACCACTTTGCAAATTAATAAGCCAAACCTACTCATAGCACACAATTAAGAACTGAAGAACAAAGCTGACTATGTAAACCTTCAAAAGACATTATGCTTAAGCACATTTTGATTGCGTAAGGTAGGATTGATCAAGGCAAGGAGAGTCCCATAGCTGAGAAGTCCTGGAATAGAAATAGGGAGGAGGCGGTAGCGTGGAAGAGGAAAAAAAGGTTTCAATTACTTTAATACAGCCTCGAAATTTAATCAACCTGTTTGACTATTCTCATTCAAAATGAATGATGACCAGAATTACAGAAATCCCTAGCAAGTTTTGTTTTCATTTTAAACTGAAAGTTTTTTTAAAACAAAATAAAATTACAAAAAAAGAGATAGTATTACACTTTTATGTTAGAACAGCAAAAAAAACTAAATTACTTTACTTAAGAAAAACCAAAAAAAAAGAACAATCTTCCCATACTAGCCATTTGAAATGGCTAGATTGTATGAATAGGAGAACTGGTCTCAAAATAAGTCAAGACAAAGGAAAGCTTTTGCCTATGCCATTCAGATTCAATAAGTAGAGTTGTTAAATTAGGTTGAATTGAGCTAAACTTACTTACATCACTCAGCACCACCCCACCAAAGCTCCCATCAGCAGGAGCATCGGTTAACATATCCATATTTATTCAGCATTCTTCATCTTAGGGTCCCTGTGGCTACACAAAGGCCCTAATCAGTATGGTTGACAAGTCTGCATCCATGCGAGTGAGAAAGTGTTGTGTTAAAATTTGGAGTTGATCCAATGCATGGAGATGAAAGAGTGCAAGGTGCGATTTGATAGAAGTTTTCAAAATTATGAGTGAGCTGGATAGTGTGAAGGAGAAACTGCACCTGCTCATTAAAAAGGAACACTAACAAAGAGGATAGATTTAAAAGTAGTATACAAATGAAAAAAAGGTGATGGGAAAAATGATTTTTCACAAAGTAAAGTAGTTAGGTTATGGAATGCACTGCATGAAAATGTGGACGTGGTGGTGAAACTTTGGGCCATTTGGCTAGAAATGGCAGGCAAGGATTTGAGGGATAGCAGGGAATTGGCGCTCGGTAATGATGCTTGTTTGAAGAGCCTGGCACAGTGGGTTGAATGGCCCCTTCTGGGCCATAACGATGGTAGCTCTGAGTGCTACATTGGAACATGGGCTCCTTATGCTCAAATTCAAAGCTTCCTTAGCTGATTAATTCATTCTGTAGCCCTACAATCTGAGCAACTTATTTTGTTTCCATGAGAAACAATGGTCTGAATTCAACATCAATTGGCAAACTCTCAAGACACCAAGGTGTTGCAATTATGAAGGTAGAAACATCCATGATCAAGATTCCTCCAGAAATACATCTTAGCCTCAGTTGAAAATGCTTCAGTCTGCTTTTTTTTGGCAGGGTGGGGGGGGGGGGGCACGGCACATGTAAAGAGCCTGGGAGTACTCTTAAAATCAGCAGGAGCTAACTGAAATGGAAAGATTCCTCAGCTGCTGCAAATAAATGGCAAAACACTACGTATTTTAATGTAACCAAAATTTCTCAAAATTCCAAATGGCTAGTATGAATCAGGAGAACTGGTCTCAAAATAAGTCAAGGCAAAAAAGGAAAAGCTGTTGCCTATGCCATAAAATCAGATTTAGAAGGTTTTGGAAAACAGAGGGAAAGTCTTCCCATTCCTAGCACTCCCTACTAGTTGCTTTTCTGGCTGTTGATACTGAAAGCATCACCTGCATCTCCAATCACAAAGTGCATATTTAACTCAAAAGAACTAAATTGCATCAAGATATACCCATGGTAGCACCTTAAAAAATTATAAACACTAAGACAACAAATTATATTATGTCTCACCATCTGGGCAACATTGTCATGTTGGAAAGTCTGTAGCCCAGTTTGATTTTTCTAACCAAGACATGGCAATTACAGTATGGAAGATGACCAAAGACCACAAGACAACCAAACAAACCAGCTATTAACCAATACAAGCACAAGCTATTTGCTCAGTTAAAATACACATACACAAAACAGTTAAAAAGAATGTTTTTGTCATGTCAAAGGAGTAAAGAGAACAATGGCAAAACAATGACATTACATGAACACTTCACTTATAAGGGAAATACCCATATTTTTAACAATCCAAACACATGAGCATGACACAGCAAAACATTGAATGCTCTTCATTTTTCCACCATCTTTCCGCTCTTATTCCAACCCAAGATATTATCAGATCTGTTGGCACCAGCCTAACCCTTTAATTTATTCCTTGCAGTGGATGTAGAAGCTGCTTGCTGACCCTACCAACACCTTAGGGCGTGTGCCAAATACTGGGAGGGAGGATGGACAGTCAATCCATGGAATCATGACTTAAAAAAGAGGGAGGTGTCCAGTACTACTATCATCCTTGAGTATATCCTGTCACAGCGGCAGGACAGACCCAAAAAAAAAGTGATAGTTCAGTAGTACAAGGAAATGTCATTAAAAAATTCCTCAGCATTTGATTCCAGACCCCGAGGGTCAAACAAAAAAGGAAACCTGCTGCTGCTGACCATGATCACTTACCTCAGCACAGCCGGTAAAAGGGGTTAAACATAATTGACCTCATCTTCAACCTACTTTCTCCAGATGCACCTATTAAATTATTGGTCAGACTTGCCGTAACAGCTCCCTTCAACATTTAGTGTGCGCCATAACAAGCTGTGACCTAGCCATGCTGCAACTGTACAATTATAGCACTGATTTGGAGATGCCAGTGTTGGACTGGGGTGTACAAAGTTAAAAATCACACCACCAGGTTATAGTCCGACAGGTTGAATTGGAAGCACACTAGCTCTTGGAGCGACACTCCATCAGGTGATTGACAATCACCTGATGAAGGAGCGCTGCTCCGAAAGAGAGTGTGCTTCCAGTTATAGTTAGTGCAGAGAACAATGTCCAACTGTGTCATAACTACAAAAAAGAACAAATCCAATCTAGTTTGTCAACTACAATCTTAGCAAACAAAGTGACGGAAAGAGTCATCTACACAGTGCTATTAAGCTTCACTTGTTAAGAGAATACCTGCCTCAGTGACACTCAACTGGAGTTTTGCCAGACTCACTCAGCTGCTGACCTCATTGCAACCTTGCTTCAAACACAGACAAGAGCGCTGAATTCCAAAAGCAGAGAGAAGAGTGACTGCCCATGATACCATTTGACTGAATATAGTTATCAAGGAGCCCTCAAAACACTGGAGAAGCTGTAGTGTTGTGGTAATGTCACCAGATTAGCAACCCAGAGCCCCAGCCTAACGCTCAGGGATCATAGAATTCAATAAAAATCTAGAATTTTAAAAAAGTAGTTAGTTTAATGACATACACTGGTTTTTGCTGTTGTGGTTCAATCTGATTCACTAATGTCCTTTAGGGAAGCAAATCTAGCCGGCGAGACTCACTTCATTGCCTGGTGGCAAGTTAGGAGAAAAAAAAATGCTTGCTCAATCTCCTTTGTTGGTGGTCAGTCATCTCAGCTCACAGGGCACCTAAGGGTTCCTCTGGTCCAACCATTTTCATCATTAAAAAGGTCAGAAGTGGGGCTATTTGCTGACAACTGCAAAAACTTCAGTATCATTCATAACTCCTCAGATACTGAAGCAGTCCATATTCAAATGTGGTAACACTAGACAACATCCAGACCTAAGCTGACAAGTGGGAAGTAGGATGGGTACCATAGTTCTGCACTCCATTAACTTCTGGGGGTTATCACTGACCAGAAGTGGGACTGCACTAATCTTAAAGTGACTATAACAGATCAAGGAATTCTGTGGCAAGTAACTCTTTTCCCAACACCCATCCACCATCTAAAAACAGTGGCAGTCAGGAAATGTAGAATACTCTTCATTTGCTTGAATGTGTGCAACTCCGACAAAACAGTTTGATACCATCCAACGCAAGGCTGTCCACTTGATTGACACCCAACAAACAGTGGCAGAGGCCTGACCACCACCCTTTCCAGGGCACTTAGGGATGGGCCCAAAGAAGAAAAAAACCCAGCCAATGACAGACATCCCAGGAACAAGAATTCCTAAAGAGCTTCTCATTTACTATCTATTTCAAATCATTAATTTCTACAAAGCCAAAAACAGATTGTAACGGAGTCATTTTGGTTTGTCTATTTAGCACCAACTACATTTTCAGATATAAATGCTATATTGTTTGAACTGGAGTCAACTGATTTTAATGCACAGCTGTTAAAATATAAAACAGGACAGACAGCCATTTACCGTTGCGGAAGTAGACGGTCATTTGACAAATAGCCAGATTTGTGGGCATCTTTATTGAAATCGCCATATTTGACCTGTACAGCATAAGAAGCCAGCAACACGGCAGTCTCTGGGGGACAGTAGATGTCATCATTCAGAATGCCCTCTTTCACTTGCAGGAAGAAGAGGCGCTGGGTGATCTCTTGAATCAGCTCTTCAGATACGTCCTCTGGAAAGAATTTTGCCCTAAACTTGAAAAGTAGTGGGCTATCCTTACGAACATCCTGCTGAGTCACCTTTTTTAAAAAAAAAAGAGCAGAAACAAAAATGACAACTTAGTATAAATTGAGGGATTTTCACTGCATTGATGCATTATCCTTATTATAAAGAGAGTTTTACAGCATGGAAACAGACCTTTCATTCCAACCCATATGTGCCAACCAACTTCCCCCAAACTAAACTGGTCCCACCTGTGCATTTCCATCCATATCTGTTCATGTACTGTCCAAACTTCTTTTAAGTGGTGTATCTGTACCTGCATCTACCACTTCCTCTGGCAGTTCATTCCAGATATGCACCGCCTGGTGTGAAAAAATTAGTTCCTCAGGTCCACTTTAAACTCCCCCATCCTAGGGGGAAGACATTCCCTATTCACATTAGCTGAACTCCTCATGATTTTATAAACCTCCTATGCTCAAGTTCAAAGAATCTCAGCTTATCCAACCTCTCCTTATAATCCAAACCCTCCATTCATGGTAACATAGAATAATGTGATTTTGACAACATACTGGAGGGTTATGATCACCAAACCCTAACACAGTAAGAATTAATACTAGGGTGTACAACCCATTAAAAAAAAAGTTCAGGTATTTTACTTTGAAAGCTATGAACATTAAATGGAAAGTTATATTGCATCTTTTACACCTTTAGGAGTGCATGATGCCTATAGAAGGAAAAAAAAAAGTTTAAGGGGAACATTTTAAATAGTCCATTCTTTCAGATTGCCCAATGGGTTTAATAAAAAAAAGGTAGTCTAGCAGTTTTCTTGCCTCATGCAGATGAAACATGAAAAAAATAGTGGAAAAGTCAAAACATATTAGCACATCATTAGTGTTTCAAAAAAAAAGTTCAGAAAAATGAATCTTTGAATGCATGAACTATTTCAGCAAATATAGCAGCCATTCCAAGTGAGTAATAAAACTCAAAATAGCAGCAAAATGAATGAATAGCAGCTAAGCCAACAGGGAGTAGTTTCCTCTTTTCTTTGAAAAAACATTACAAATTGAACATCCACCTGAACAGACAAAGGTCTTGGCGTTACACAAAGGTCCTTAAATGTGTCACCCAAAAGGAATGGTCCATCTCAGAAAGAAGCCCATTTCATAGGGAGGGAATTTTTCTGACAGGCTGGCTTTTATTCTCATCCCTAAATGCTCTCAAGAGGATGGTGATAGATCTTCCTTCTTGAACTAATGCAGTCACACCCACATTATTCCTGGGAAAGGAGTTTCAGGAGTCTGATCCAGTGATTGTGAAAATAAGTGGTATATTTCTAAATTGGGATTAGGTGTGTCTTGGAGGGGAGCTTGTAAGTGGCTCATATTTCCATTTCTCTAGAGTACAAACTTCACATACAGCCAAATAGCGTACTTAGACTGGATTTCACAAAAGCAAACTAGGTTGCTTTTCCTTATATCATGACAATTCTGAACACATTATACAGCAAGGATGGATTCAGAGTCTGTAAAATAAATACTTCACTATTTTAAAATGGCAGAGGCAAGATAGCTTGTTCAAATAACTTTCCCTTTTACTTACTAGTTCTTGCAAACAAGACACCCAACTGCTCAAGTTTCATCCAATGCATACACTGCCAGAGATGCAAGTCAGGAATGTCATTTTCAGCAACACTAGGGTATTATGGGATTTAATTCATTGGATCTTGGCAAAGAGGGAAACTTGCTTTGTATATACAAGATAGATTAAAAATCCATGAGAAAAAAAATGTTCAGAGAAGATACACTCCTGGTGCTGGCCAAGTCTCACTTGAGGGAAAATTTAACCCACTGGATAGTGAGGACTCTTAATTCATCCCAAAAAAAAGTTAGTATTTTTTACCCATTAAAAATGGGTCACATTTACCCCACTGATGCCTAAAATGCCACTTTTTTAAAAAAAATGCCAAAAGTGAATAATTGATTTTTGTTGTTTCCATCAAACGGGAACCTGTAAAAGTTAAAACGATACACAGTGTAGTCACCATTGTTCCAGAGGACACTGGGTTGCTCTTTCACAGGTAGGGGGTGGAAAGAGAAAGTTGACTGGTGGTGGCTTAACCAGTGGGTCAGCATACCTCAGGCAAGGGGACAGGTTTAGAATGAGTTCTTTATGCAATCTCAGCTAGTACAGGAACTGAACCCATGTGACTGACATCACGATCACAAAATCAGCTGTCCAGCCAACTTATAATAAAGTAGAGCCCTCCATCCTTAAAAAAAAGGTGTTAGCCTAGCTGTCAGATTAGATCTCAAGCAACCCAGGTCAAGTGCAGAATTAATTAGCTACCAAAAAGGAAGTTTACAATGACAAGGCAATCAGGTAAAAAAAACTCAACATTAAAGTGTAATCGAGGGGGTTTGAAATTTGGTGTTTTATAATTTCCAGCAAATTTCAAGTAAAAGAAAGCAAAAAGCTGGTATTACAATTTCAGAGGGTATGAGAGAAGAATTTGCTGGAAACATTTAAAATTCTGAAGTGTAACCTACCAATTGGCCTACATTACTCAATTGTGCAATTATCTAAACAATTATTGAATTTATAATCACATAGGATAGATTTAGAGGAGTGAGGAGCTCTGTGGCGTCTTCATGGCAGTATCCCCACTTGAGGGAAGAGATCTAGTTTCAAGTCAAGTCAAGGTCTGCAGTAAGGTTTCAGAACAGGTTGGGGAGAAAATATCTACATTTGGGGAAGTGCCCATTCTCCACTGCTAGAAGAGAACCTCCTTTCTAAAAAAAGAAGTGACCATACATGCACATTTCAGATCATACAGGCCTGCATCTGGTCATCAGTTTAGAAGCTAAATGTATGCTGCCAATCACACGTAAAATATTTTACAATTTTTTTTTTTTTAAAAAGTAGGCTGGTGCAGGAACATGCTACCCCAGCTGCAGCATGGACCCACTGACAAGTGGGATACTCCAGTGAATACTGCTTCGATGCGACAGGTCTGACTTATCACCCCAACCAAATATCTTCAGCTCAACTATAGGTAACTGTTTACAGTCATAAATAATTCTTAATTCTAAGTTTAAATGTAGTTATTCTCCCTGCAGCTCTGGCTACTAACCATCCTATTGGTATATCACCCTTCAACAGCACTGAGGAGCTGAATTGTGGGGTGCAGATCCTTTAAAAGATTTCTTACTTGGACGACTGGGAACTTAGACTTTAATATTACTTGGAGCTCCTCTCGGTAAATGCAATGTGAATATCAAGATAAAGAACTGGACAAAAAAAATTAAAAAGTTTTAAAAATTGACAGGAGCAATGTGCATTCCCACCAGGCTCCAGGGCCCATTCTGGTTAACTGCAAGATTGAATTTTAAGTCTGCTTCCCACAACTTATTTCCATAGTAGCTGTCATTAGTGAAGATGATCTCTTGTTAAATCAAATCCTGCAATATTTGGCCATTAGGCCAATAAACTCATTTTGTATTTAGTCAGTTTGCTAAAAAGATTTTGTTAAAAAGGAAAAAAAAAGTGACAGGACATGCTTTCAGTTTATTTTCCCCCCTTGTATTTCAAGATAGAGGAGATCAAAAAGTTCAAAAAGGAATATAAACTATTGATTGGTCAATAGGTTACATGGAAAGTACTAGATTCTAAAGCAAAATATTTGTCTCTACATTGTTTGTGCACCTCCTGGTGCATTCTGGATTAGTCAGTGAATGTGGGATTAGATCTTAAAAATGGTCAATGCAGGGTGGGGATAACACTGTTCCTGGATACTCAATCCATGGTTAATATCCGAATTTGATCTACTCTTCTTCAAGGATGTGCAAGAGCTTTGGAGTAATTGTACTCAGTGCGCTCCATGGCAATGCTTTAATCAAAGTCTATTTGCTGACCAATAAGCAGCTTGATTCACATGTAGTACAAATCATTACTCCCTTTGCATATTTTTACTCATGCCTGTTTGTGCAAGGAGCATTTTTGATGGCCCCCTCCTTTTCTCAGCAACTTTGTAGTCAGGATATCACTTAAACCCAAAACACATAACTAGAAGCTACCTCCCCAATATCTTGTTCCAATAACCATATTCTTTGAAGCAGAGTGCCACAAGATTTTTTTTTTTAAAAAAAAGTGCTCTGCAAACAAGTTTGGTTGAGTAAAATGCAATCTGAAACAGTGTTAAAATATTATCCTTTGCAGCAATAAGTTTACTTAACTATCCCCTGACATTAGAGAGTTGCTTTCGCATGTTAACGTGTGATACTTGCAAAGCATATTTTTCAGGTACAGACCTTTTTGTTGAGTTTCAGCCAGGTGCAAAAGCCCTTTGTATCTTGGTACTGAAGTCCAAAGAACCAGACCTCACGAAGCCCAATAGTTTTCACGACCTAAGAAAAAATAAAAGGAGGATTATCAGAGGGAGACCCAATCAGAGGCTGCCCAATTTTAGATAGAAATCACAACAGAAACAACTTCTTGCATTAGTGGTGAGTTGAACAAAATGTATACAATTTTGATGACCAAAAAGAAACTTATTTAGCCTCATTTGAGCCAGAACAGTTGTGAAGTGTTCAGCTTGTGTTCTTTTTGTTCAAGCAAGCCTGGCAATGTGATTCATGCCATTATGGGCACCATTTGAAATCCATTCAGCTAGTGCATATCATTACTCATCATTTCATTGACTTGGGTCGCACCAGCTCACTTTAAATGTGCTTCTGTACAAGTCTCAGTTTGGTACTCAAAATGCACAATTTCAGATTGGCTATGCTAAAAGTCACAAATTAATTTTCCAAAAATTGGAATTCAAAATCTAATACCTTTAAGCACTGAATAAAGTGCGATCCATTTAGATCTGCCACATACTTTTCACCTTTAAACTGATGCATATACAATTTTTAGCAGCAAAAACTAACATGCTCCAGTGACTTAAATATACCAGACTGCTCACCACCACCTAGTCAAGGGCTCAGGTTAAATAATAAATGCTGGCACAGCCAACATCCATAAACCCAGGAATGTATTGAAAACAACTTAGTTTCTGAATTTAGTATGTTGATACTGTCATTTACAATGCTGAACTGATGATTTGAGGCAGAGTCTAGGCAGCATATCATACTCCAGGAAATTGTGCATCTGCATGCTGCTTAAAAATGTTTAAAAAGAAAAAATTCTTAACTGGTACTTTACCTGAAAACCTCAGGAACAACTGGTTTTCAAACAACAAAAATTTCATTTTTGGATCCATTACACTGTTTGGGTCCTTTGTGAAAAGGAGGAACTTACTTTTAGGTGTTCAAGTCCACTTCCAAAAAAAAACTTGGTTTTATTTTCAGACGTACAAATAATAGGTACTCAACCTGTATTGTTCTTCTGAATAACTCAAGGAGAGGGGCTTGCTGTTTGCATCCAGATAGTGTGAAGGTATAAATCAGAATAGAGTAGGAGTTAATTATTCAAGAGTTCACTGGACTCAAAACATGAATTCTACTTTCTCTCCATTGGAGTTAGCAGACTGCTGGGTTTCTCTTGCAATTTATTTTTGTTTCAGATTTCCAACATCTGCAGTGGTTTTATTCCAGTTGAGTAAGGTTATGAACACAAATCAAACTCTTGCACAAAGTTACATGTGCCCCAAAGTCACATTTCCATGTTTTGCTTTCAGAAGAGCTGACCCTATCAACCTTCGCTCAGTTCCCCCCCTCCTGACCCCACCACCCTCATTGGGCATCTTGAATTATTCATCTTACTCCCTTTCTCTCACCATAAACACCATTTCCCAGCTGCTTTCAATTCTGGCAGAAAAAAATCACGAGACTCCGTGTTAGCTACATCTTTCCACAGATGCTAACCAGATTAGAGTTTGTCCTTTTGTTTCAGATTTCAAACATCAGCAATTTGCTTCTATTTTATTATATTGCCACCATCTACTCTGGATCCATGCCTTATCACTTCTCCACAGTTATCAGTTGCTTTGCCTTTTGTTATTGAAACTAAACCTTGAATCATGTAACTTTCCCTGATATTTCCAACTGTTTAGCCAACTTCTCCCTACTTTTTGCAAAAAAGAAAAATCCAAACTTTTGCACATCCACTCAGATTGGAAATCAAAGTTCTGAAACTTTAACTGGTTTTCTCTGCAAAAAAAAAAGTGTTACCAGATCTGTCAAGCTCCTTCAGCATCCAGGTGTTTTGTTCTTGTTCAGGTTGAAGCTATTTCATTTGCATTTCTATCTGCAGCAAGGTTATAGAACTAGACATCAGGCTTGCAGACCCCAGAAAGTCAGAGGCAGCACATCAGGCTGCTGGGCGTGGAGATTGATTTATTTAAGGTGTGGTACTTTCACCCCTTTGTGATAGTGACAGCAAAATAGAGACTTCTTAATAGGAAGAGGGGAAGAAAAAGAAAGTCAGAATTTTCAATCTTTATCATTATTTTTTGAAGTAAGGCTGCAGTAAAGGTGTTGCTTTAAACTATTACAGAAACAAAGATTTGAGACAAAAAGAGCTAAGACATTGGACTCTTGGAACTGTTGCACCCCACTGAGAATAATGCATGGTTAGTTGTTCTTGCTGTGCACTATTTTGTTAGATTAATGATTTTAGTTACACAGAATAAGGGTTTATATGCTTGAAACATCTTCTGTTGACTTCAATTCTGCACAATTGACATTTTTATTAGCATATAAAAAAAGTGTTTACCATACAACATTATAACAGATTTAAAAAAGCATCTTTACACCTCTTATTGTTGCTGTATTCATTCTACAGTGTGTACAAATATTATAAATTCATGAAATTGTCATAGTTTGGTATGGGGGAAAATGCAGGGCCATGTCTAGCATTCTTTTGAGCATATACTTGATTTGTCTTGGGCCACAACAGATCAGGAGTGGCTGTGCATAAGTTCTTTAAAAGTTGGTCTAAGACATGTTATTCCTGCCTGTCATGGAGACAAACAAGTGCAGGGGTGCAGGATTGTGACCCAGACCAGCCATACTAATGAGTGTTCAACTTGCATTCAACAAGAAATGGAATGGGACCCATAATTGATTCCAAGCTGGCACTTGAAAATCCAGCCCATCGTTTCACTTTAGTGTTTGCTCTATTTTGTCCTTAGTAGTTTACACATGAAGTCATTTTGCATGGTCTTTATGATTAAAAACTTGGAAACTGATTTTAAGACAGTGAAAAACTCATTTTGTGATCTCTGTAGAGATGTTCTTTCAAGTTATAGTGCACTCAAAACGATATTGCTCTACCAACCCTTCCACCTGAATACACTCACCAAAACAAACAAACCTATCCAATGAGTCATGCAGTGACTCAGTGATTTGCACTGCTGCCTCACAGTACCAAGGTCCCAGGTTACACCCCAGCCTCGTATGACTGTGGAGTTTACACATTCTCTAGTGTCTGTGTGGGTTTCCTCCAGGTGCTCCATTTTCCTCCCACAATCCAAAGGTGTGCAGGTCAGGTAAATTGGCCATGCTAAATTGCCCATAGTGTAGTGTTTGGTGCACTAGTCAGAGGGAAGTGGGACAGGGTGGGTTGCTCTTTGGAGAGTTGGAGTGGAGTTGTTGGGCCGAAGGGCCCGTTTCCACACTGTAGGGAATCTAATCTAAAACAGAGTTGACAGAACATTCATCCCAAGATCTGTATGGCACCTTGTTCCACAGATTAATTTATATAACTAAAAAAGTTAGGTCGTGGTATAATGGTAATCTCACTGGATTTGTAATATAGAACCTCAAGTTAATGTTTTGGCTACATAGGTTCACCCAATTCAGTGAAAGCTGGTCTAATGGCAAAATGTATCTAAGGACAATTGTAGAAAAACTTGCTACTTGCCTTTGGTTCTGAAGTGCTATATTTGACTCAAAACAGCAACATTTGGTCTCACCACACATGCTACCAGATCAGCTAATTTCTACCTCCATTTTGTACTTATTTTTATTGCTACATTGTTGCTTTGTTTGAATCCTAAGTTTTTGGCTAAAGGCTAAATTAGCAAAGGTTCATTGGAGTACAGCTTGGCAAAGCAAAGTGTCTCTAACTGGGGTTTTATCCACAATGAAAACTTCCATCCCTCAAAATGTCTTAAAGGTTGAATTTAAAAACTGAAAACAATATTCAGCAGAAGAAAGCAGAGCTATAACCTACATAAAAAATTAACAAAAAAAACCCAGAGCAAATAGACAGATGCAAACTAAAGCCAATTTAACAAATTATTTGCACAACAGCAAGACAAAAATCACAAGTCAACTTTTCCATATAGTTCCACTTGAAATATATTTAACTTTCTAGATCTGAAATGTCATGCAGCTTTTCACTTTGTTTTTTAAAATCCAACATTAAGCAGAATACTGATGAAAACTCATTAAAAAGGAAACTGAATAACTGCTTTTAAAAAGTCAGCCTACTTTGTGCAAGCACGTTATCTTGCCTACAATCATTCTGCTTTATTTCTATAGCAAAGCAATCTAAAACCATTGATCTACCCTATGTGTTAAATGGCAAAACTAAAATATTTGAGGTCATCTACTGCAGTGAGATCATGGCTAGTGTTTCACTTTGTTTAAACAAAAATTATTCTTCACCATAACCTACTTCAATTGGTGCTCATTCACTAAGTGAATATGGAGCTGACCAGGTTGACGTTAGCAACTGTCAGTCAATGTTGCAGAACTACTTGGACATATTAAGAAGCATCTGGATGGGTATATGAATAGGAAGGGTTTGGGCCAGGTGCTGGCATACGGGACTAGATTAGGTTGGGATATCTGGTTAGCATGGACGAGTTGGACTGAAGGGCCTGTTGTTTCCATGCTGTACATCTTTATGACTATGACCCTATTGGGAAACCTAAATTAAGTTGCATACTCAAATTTTTTAAATCTAAATTATCCAAACAAAAATTAATCCTTATATTTTTAATTAGTAGCTGAAAAAAAATTTACAAGGAGCATACTCAACAATACACAAACAAGTGACAGAAATTCTCAGCTGAACAATTGTCATAGAATATAACAAGTGGCCATTTTTTCTGTTGCCTATAATCAATTAATTTTGTATTTAACTATCTGGTGTTTTTAATATAAATCCATTAAATGTTACTGACTTACATTTCCAAGTTCACAAATGCCAAACTGGGATGCAGTTATCAAAAAGGAAATGCAAAATACAAGACAACAAATTTGCAAATAAACTAATGAAAGATATATAGGCAAGTGAGGTGCTACATTTCAGTATAAACCAGATTTTTTGTTCAGAGAAGGAAAAAGCAAAACAAATGCTACCCTGATTGTTTTATTTTGGGAGAGACATTATGTGAACTGTGGTCCATGGTATAATCAAAGCTCAAGCAACAGAGTCAAAGAAACATAGCACAGAAACAAACCCTTTGGTCCAATTTGTCTATGCAGACGAGATATTCTAAACTAATCTAGTCCCATTTGCCAGCACTTGACCCATATCCTCTAAACCCTTCCAGTCAAATACCCATCCAAATACCTTTTAAATATGCAATTGTACCAGCCTCCACCCATTTCCTTTGGCAGCTTGTACCATACACACAACCCTCTGAAAAAGTTGCCCCTTAAGTCCCTTTTTAAATCTTCACCCCTGTTTCTAACCCCCCCACCCTTACCCTAAACCTATGCCCTCTAGTCTGGACTCTTTTCCGCACCCCCACCCCAGGGAAAAAGACTATTTACCCTATCCATGCCCCTTCAATTTTATAAACCTCTAAGGTCACCCCTCAGCCTCAGATGTTCCAGTGAAAACAGCCCCAGTCTATTCAGCTTCTCCTTATAGAAGAAACCCTCCAACCCTGGAAAGGTCCTTGTAAATCTTTTCTGAACCCTTTCAAGTTTCACAACATCCTTTTTGTAGGAGGCAGCCAGAAATGTACACAATATCCAGCCTAACCAATGTCCTGTACAGCTGCAATAGGACCTCCCAAGTATCTGAATTGAGAAGGGGAGAAAGTGAGGACTGGAGATCAGAGCAGAAAATGTGTTGCTGGAAAAGCGCAGCAGATCAGGCAGCATCCAAGGAGGAGAAGAATCGACGTTTCGGGCATGAGCCCTTCTTCAGGGCTTCAGAATTGAGAAGCAAAGATTTTTTAAAAATTTAAATAATGGCAAAACCAATTAGGTTACTCCCTTGTAATAGATGCTAGAAAATGGCTCAAAAGATGTAGAAGTACTGGACAAATAGCACAAGGAGAGATTTTAAAATGTCAAGAAAGGCTCGGTTTTGATAAGTATCCTCTCTTGTAAAAGGAGGAAGAATGCAGGGAGTGGACAGGGCAGATAGGGTTTTAATTATCACAAATAAAACCATTGGAAAAACTAGTTTCCTCCAAGACACTCCAGTTCATTTTTCCACCACCACACCACCTTCCCATGTAACTGCAGAAGGTGCAACCCTTACCTCACCTCTTCACCTCCTCCCTGCTCATCTAAGGGCAGAAACAATCTTTCCAGGTGAAGCAGCATTTCACTTGTACTGCCACTAACCTTGTGTATTACAGTCACCCAACGTGACCTGCTGTACAATCAGAAACCAAAACTCAGACAGAGCGACCACTTTGCAGAACACCTCCAGTCTGTGGGAGTATGACCCCAACCTTCTTGTTGTTTGTCATTTTAAGTGTCCTGCTCAGATGTGCATCCTCAGCATGTTGCAGTGTTCCAGTGGATCACACTGCAAACTGGAAGAGCTACATCTCATCTTCAGACTAGGCACTTTCCCACCTTTTGGATTTAATATGAAGTTCAACACCTTCAAATCGAGAACCAATTTCTTCCCTTCTGTTCATTTCACTGGTTACATTCTCCGTTACCATATCCTCCCTCATCCCACTGTAGTGGGACACAGTCTGTTCTTCCCAATCTGTCAGAAAGTGGTGTGGCTAACTGCCAATCTGTACTAACATCATTTTGCCCCCAAGGTCTCCAATCCTACACCCTGCTTCTTACCCCCCCCCACCCAATTATTGCATAAATGCACCCCCTCCACACTATTCAGCTCTGGCAGTATCTGTTTCAGATCCTGTCACTCTTCTTCAGAGATCTGAACTCAAGATTTGTTTTTGCTTCATAGTTCCAACAGCTGCAGTTCTTTTCTTTTCTGGCTAGGATTATTTTTATGATGGCCTACCACTGACTTATGGAATTAGATAGGAACCCCTGGGGTTTTTAAACCAGAGTGAGTAGTGCATTTGTCCTGCTCTTCCAGAAGCTTCACTACATCCATGCCTAGTCCAGGAGCTCAGCTTCAATCTAAGGAAGTGCATGGAATTTCCAGTTACTATTCACTACTAAAAACACTAGAGATGAGGCTGGGTGCATTCAAGTGAATTTTTTAAATATGGAAAAAGTTTGTTTCTAAAATAAAAAAATAAAGGAACCCATTCTTCAGTTTTTTTTTTACATTCACTTGTGGGACATGGACTTCACTGCAAGGCCAGCATTTTTCAGCCGGTCCCTACCTGCCCCTAAGCTGGTTGAGAGCTGCCTTCTTGAACTGCTACAATCCTGTGCTAAGGTAGACCCACAATGCTATTAAAAAAAAAGGAGAGATTCCCAGCATTTTGATCCAGCAAGAAGCCAGGACTGAGAGTAGCTTGAAGAATTTGCAGGTGGTGTTTCCAGTATCTGCTAAGACTTCGATAGAAACATTCATCCTATCTGTCTCAATCTCATCATGCCTATGTAGTCTCATCTAGGAGATATACACTGTAAATACAGCACAGTTTTGCTCTTTAGAGAAGTAAATACATTGGGGGCTCAGGAGAGCTTGACTAAATGGATCAAAACCAAAAAAGTTGCTGGAAGAGCTCAGTAGGTCTGGCAGCATTTCAGAAAAAAAACCAAGAGTTGACATTTAGGATGTGATACCCTTCCTCTGAAGGAAGCTTGAGGAAAGGTCACTGGACCTGAAACATTAACTGATTTCTTTTCACAGATGCTGCCAGACTTGCTGAGCTTTTCCAGAAACTTCTGGTTTTGTTTTCAATTTACAGCATCAGCAGTTCTTTGTTTTTACTTACTAAATGAATATCTGGAGTAAGCAGGTGATTTTAGGTGAAAAGTTGGACTTGTTTCCACTGGAATTTAAGAGTGAAAAGCAACCTGATTAAGGCATTCACAATTATGAATGGTCTTGACAAGGTGCATGTGGAAAGGAGGTTTACCGTGGTACACAAATTTGGAACTAGGGACAGTTTTAAAATCAGGGTCAAATTTTTCAGGATGACAAGGAGAATTTTCTTCTTGGAGATTGAGTTTCGGTCACCCAATGGCCTGGCCTTTACTGCCATCTTCAAAAAAAAGGGGAGGGGTTGATAAATTCCCTTGCCCATCTAGAATCCGAAGGTTACTGGTGGTAGATTAGAATACAAAACTACTGATCAGCTATGGTCTTATTGAGTGACAAAGCAAGAGACTGAATGGCTGATGTCTGTTCATAATCTGTATGCTCATATGTATTTTACAAGAAATCAAATAAGACTACAATCCTGCTTCAGGGTCAGTAGTTGGAACCAACTGGTATTCTGTTGGAGCCCTTTAGCCAATGGGCTTGGGGATGAGAGGAGGGAAAGGGGAGCAGAGTTTGTAATTCCTTTTTACGGAGAATTCCAAGGTGGGTCAGAAAAGCTCAGCAACACCTGGAATCTTTGGCCAAGAGGACCTAGGAAGACTGCACTTTATTTCTCATTCTTATCGGAGGAAAGCAATGGATTGTAGGGAGGGAACAAGGAGAATTACTTAAAATAAGTAGGCATGGAAGAAGGAGTTAGTCAGAGTGAGGACTGTGCTCCCTCAAATATGTAGGCCATGTACCAAGAGGATCTCAGGCCTCACATGACTGAATGGCATAGTATTTTCAGATGCCAAGGCCATAATGACATACTTAGCATTTCCTTTTAAGCACATTTCCTAACACCACAACCTGCTTCATTCCTTTTCCTATGAGGGCCTCATATTTAAGTAGCCTATATTCAACTCAGCAAAAATATCCACTCACATTCCTCTATCACCCTCTAGGATGAATGTTTACCACCAGGCCCTACCCCAAAAGCACTCATTACTAGCACGGATCTTTTCATTGATAGGGAACACAGCACAGTTTGCCAAGGAGGCAGAGACTGAAGGAGAGCAGAGGTGGTAATTGGCACCTTGCTAGTGACAGTGCATGCCAATCTGAATTAGAAGAAATAGTTTACAGATGTCAACAAACCGCTGACAGAGCCGGAATCTCTAATGTTGAAAGAGCTGATCTGAGTCAGAAGTCTTACCTCTCAGCTGGATCTGTATTTATCCTGCCCTTAAGAGTGTAGTGCAGGTGAAGTAAAGGCAGCTGGAGCATCTGGTGAAAGATGGATCTGCCAAGTGTGTCAGTACCATGAAGGCTGGCAACAATTGAGTGCTAAAGTGAACTAACTTGCCAGCAGTTAGCACTCATTTGTCAAGCAAGGAAGGCAACCAAAAAGAAAATTTTTGAACAGCTGCCTCCCAATAACTATGGGCACAACTTTTCAAAGCCTTCACAGCTAGTAAGCCTCACAAGGAACTCTTCCCCGCTTGTACATTAGTGATAGTGATTCTGGCAAGTTTGGAAACTAGCATGGAGGCTGGGGAAAATCAATAATTTGGGGAAAGAACTCAATAATTGGCATAAGTTCAATAATCTCAGCTGCAACAAATTCAAGGCAGTTCCACTTTGAATAG
Source organism: Chiloscyllium punctatum (assembly GCF_047496795.1). NCBI lineage: Eukaryota > Metazoa > Chordata > Chondrichthyes > Orectolobiformes > Hemiscylliidae > Chiloscyllium > Chiloscyllium punctatum. The sequence goes on from NC_092763.1 coordinate 50,599,690, forward strand.
CTCCATAGAAAAGCTCAAGCAGGGTGATGCCACTTTGGAATACCTATTGGACATGACTTTCTGGGTTTCATTTAGTTCAGCCATAACCTGCCTCCAATGGCCTGGAAAAATGCTGGGTGTTCTATTGGGATGCTTCAAACTGCCTGGCCATACTTGCTGTTTGCAGGGAACACAGATCCTAGTAGAGGATAGGATGCTAAAAAAGGAACCAATGGCCGCAATATTGCAGTCTATAAAACAGACTGTCATGAACCAACAATGGCATTTTAAAAGCCATTGGCAATGCAATGGCTCAAAAAAGTCAATCTATATTATCTGTCTAAAACAAAATCCATGAATATCAAGTCACAAATCCAATAGTTCAAATGAAAGTGTTATTACAAAGAGGAGGAGGAGTGGATAATATTGATGCATTCAAGGGATGCAAGATCATGTCAAAAAGGTACAAAGAGAGAGAGTTTCATTAAGTGGGAAGGGTTGCAGATGGAACAGCAGTCCAGTTGCCTGTTTCTATGCTAATGACTTCACAAGTCACCAAAACATTTGGTTTTTATTTCTAATGGGAACAGATTTTTTTTTTTTAAATGTTCAACAGAAAGAATAGAACAGATAGGTTAAAAATAACAGCAAACTATATGCAGAGTATACATTACCCAATCTTGGTTTACAACTGCAAACTTGAATACTTTAACTACTTTATGAATGCTTTTGTTCTTTAGAAATCAGATTAGAAGTGCAAATACTTCAACTACCTTGGGAAAGATAAAAAGATTAATACACCACTAAGCTCTGCTCAAATTTCAAAATGGACAGTTCATACTGTCTTTTTCATCAAATGTGGTCTTTCTGCCTTTGGCATTTCCAGTTACTGATTATCAGCACTAGGGTTAATATGAAATGGGAAGCAGCAAAACAAAAAGGGACAGACTGAACTCTCATCCTACTTAAATTTCAAGAATTGTTTACTTCATACATACTTCAAAACTGACATTGCTACAGGTTTCCATTCCTTCATTAGACTTTACAAATTTCAGATAATGCTTAAGACAAAAGCCTAATTTTATTAAACAAGGTTAAGTTGTTCTTGCAATTTCATATGCAGTGGGGCGATCACAAAGTTGTTTATTCAATGGCTGTATCTGCCCTTTTTCTAATAACCATTTATTCAACATGAAGCAGCCTAGCTGTGATAGGCTTTGCATAGGCACAAAATGGCCTTCGTCGAGTCTCCTTTGCTTTCTCTGCCTCCTGTCAGAGTTGAGCAGTGAAAACTACACAAGAGCTTTAAGAAATTTGTAGCATAAGTGTTAGAAGCCAATTGAATGATCAAGGGAAAAGCAACATGCTGTAATTTTAGTTTAAGAGGAAATGCTGACCATTTGCTCTTAAGATTTCATACTTAATATTCCACTCACTAAGTTAGGAGATTTAAAGTGTCAATTAACTGAAAAATATTTATTGAAAGCTGGACATTAAAGACTTCTTAAACACTTCAGTCACATTTTAAAATCAGTCTAATGAGCTCAAAGATAGCTACTTCATCATGCTTCCTCCACTAAGCACAGCTATTATAATTTGCCTACTTAGAAATGCTTGCCATACACGCAAGAATAACACCACATTAAGGAGCTTCATGACTTCTAGTTGGATAACTGAACAAACAATAACCAATACTTAGCGCTGATCCAAGAAAGTGCCAATATAAAACTGTCCTTTTCATAAAAGGCTTGCAGAGTTAATGAGCTGTGCTTTAGGCAGACTTAAGTGTCACACTATTACTTCACAACAAAATCTAATCAATGCTGAAATGCAATGATCTACATAGGCCCATCATCTCACTCAGACATAACACAAGAGACTGGAATGTCTGTGGTCACTTTGGCAGGACATTACTAATATTCTTGGCTGAGATAGTCACAAGTACAAGGCCATATATGGCCACACTTGATCTTTTGGACTTCAGAACACTCCTGAGCATAAAGACAGGAAATGGTTAGCTGCTGTGCATGAGAGTTGGTACTTGGTTAAGTCATCTAGACATTAAAAAAAGGCAAGCGTCCTAAATAGCCTCAGTCAGGTTGCAAATAATGGGTATTTTTCACATGGAGAGCTAGCAATCTTTGTGAGCAACAATCCAACACAGGAAAGAATGGAGCAAAGCTGCCCTTTTCATGTTGATGATAGCACTAGTTTAAAAAGTATAAACTGCAGTTATATTATATAGAAATTTACACAAGTCTGGGCATGCTAATACAAGTTGACCAATATGTAGAAGGAGAAGATTTGGTCAGAAATCTTACTGCCAGTTTGATAACAGATCAGCACATTTTGGCACTAGCATCACTAACAGGGAGATTTCAGTGTTATCATAGAGTCAGAGATATACAGCATGGAAACAGACCCTTCGGTCCAACCTGTCCATGCTGACCAGATAGTTAACGATCCGCATCCATGAACACCAACTAACCATGAAACGACATGACCAGCTATCCTTAGTAGCCACACACGCAGATGACAAGCAACATGAGTTTGACTGGGACAAGACTTATCGTAGGACAAGCCAAACAGAACAGCCAGGGACTTCCTAGAGGCATGGCATTCATCCACAGATTCAATCAATAAGCACATTGACCTGGACCCAATATACCGACCACTGCAGCAGACAGCTGGAATTGACAACCGTAAGCGGCAGAGACAAACCACTATAAATGCCGGAGGAAACATCACAGAAGCACTTCACAGGAGGCTCTCAAGCACTGAGAATGTCACCAAGATAGGGGACGAAACATCTGCATCACAAATTCCCAGCTCGGCGAACAGAACCACAATGAGCACCCGAGCGACAAATCTTCTCACAAACTTTGAATATTACTTTAGTAACAATTAGCACTCAGTCTTAAAGTTGTTGCTCTGAAGATGGTTTTGGTGAAATAAGACAAGGATGTGGGAAACAACTGTATATCTTCAAATTGGCAACAACAAGACATTCCCACTAGGATTCTACTAAACAAAAAATTCGGCAGTATTAATAATGGAATAGATTGACTCCAGTTAAGTCCATTGTATTAAAATGAGAAAATGCAGGAGATTGGAAGATTTACTGGACTGTAAGTTAAAGTGTGGGGTGCTGGAAAAGCACAGCTGGTCAAGCAGCATCCGAGGAGCAGGAGAGTCTATGTTTTGAGCTTAAGGTCTTCACTGGGACTGGAAGTTTTGAGTTTGGGGGGAGCCTGGGGAAATCTCCACCCCCCCCCAAACCAGCACATAGGAGACTAAGGGGTGATATTGTGGAGGCCCATAAAATCAGGAGGAGATGAATGGATAAGGTAGATAGCTGACAGTTTTCCCCCCCCCCCCATGGTAGGGAAAAATTAAAACTAGAGGACGAAAGTGAGGAGAGATACACAAAAGGGTTCAGGAGTGCAGTTACACACTTTCCCCACCCCAGAGAGGGTAGGGAGTAACTGGAACATGCTGCCAGAAGTAGTGGCAAAAGTAGTACAATTGTCATTTAAAAGGGACATTTGGACAGGTACATAAATGGGATATGGACCAAAACTTCGGTTAATGGGACTAGTTTAAAAATTGTCCCTGTTGTCCAGTTTTGACAAGTTGGGCTGAAAGGCCTATTTCCATCTTGTAGACCTGACCTCTACAGGTTAAATCCTCTGTGAACCAGTTTATTTTTTCCTTCCACCCTCTTAAAAGAGAGTGTTGCTGCATTTCTACTTTAGTTTGTTTCTACTTTCCATATACAGGAGTAAAAATTCAAAGCACATATTACAGTATTCAACTCAGGGGATTTGTCTAAATTAGAAACTAAGCTATGTCTTGTATGTACTCAGGATCATATGCAGATATTTTCTAGTGATTAGCGGTTCATGAAAAAGTAGAATGCAAAATATTTCCTTTCTTTCAACTCTCCCCACAATCTACAATGTCTGCATTAGAACAATTCTAATACCTTTTTTACCTGGATAGTCAACTAACCGCACAAAATGTAACTGCATCTGGAAGCTTCTAGTCGGTGTAGTTTAGTGCTATTATAGGCTGGGTAATCAAAAAATGCCAGGGCAGTGACTAATATGATTCTTAAAAATAAGATTAACTGTAAGTTAGAGTAAATTATACCAAGCAAGTCAGCATGGCATTTTGGAACTACAACCATTTTAACAACAGTAATCATGAGGGACATGGACAGGATAAACAGATAAGATCTTTTCCCTGGGGTGTGGAGGAGAGTCCAGAGGAGAGTCAAAAGGGATAGGTGTAGGGTGGTGGGGTGAAGTTTAAAAACAAAAAAAAAAAGGACCTAAGGGGCAACTTTTTTTCATGTAAAGGGTCTGAGTGTATGGAATGAGCTGCCAGAGGAAAGGGAGACTGGTACAATGTCTTTTTTTAAAAATAAAGTTATCTGGAAAGGTTTAGAGGCATAGGGGCCAAGTGCTGGCAAGTGGGACTAGATATCCCATTAGGATATCAGATCCAACTCACCCATGCAGACCAAAAAGGGTCTGTTTCTGTGCTGTACATCTCTTAATAGACTAAGAAGGGGTTGGGAGGGAGGAACCTGAGCAGGTGGTCAGCAAGGGAAGGTACATGTTAGGACCTGCAAAATACGAAAGAAAAAAAAACAGACAAAATGAACACAAAATGGTACTCATCAGCTGAAGTGTTTATTTCAACACATTGGGTATTAATGGTAAGGCCAATGACCTTACAGCCTGGATTAGTCATGGGAATATGTTGCGGCCATTAGAGAGAGAAAGACTTTGTTGAAGTGGGGGGGGTGGGGGGGGGGGGGGGAAGACAGGACTGGCTGCTCAACATTCCAGGGTTGTTTTAGCTGAGAGGGGAAGGTAAGAGGAGGTGGAAGAATTACATTACTAATCACAAAAGAATGTTACATCTGCACTCTAGGGCATACTAGAGGGCTCATCCACCATGGTAACGTGGGTACAGCTCAAAAAAGGGACGTATGCAATCAGATTATATTAAATACTGCAACAGCCACCAAGCCAAACAAATATGGGCAGCAGATGGAAATATGCAAAAAATAGTGGAGGACTTTGACCTGGGACTCTTAGGGTAAAAGTTTGATAAGTGGGCAGCACGGTGGCAGTGGTCAGCACTGTTGCCTCACAGTGCCAGAGATCCGGGTTCAAGACTGACTGTGTGGAGTTTGCACATTCTCCCTGTGTCTGCCTGGGTTTCCTCCCACAGTCCAAAAATGTGTAGGTGAGGTGAATTGGCCATGTTAAATTGCCCATAGTGTTAGGGGTAAATGTAAGGCAATGGGTCTGGGTGGGTTGCACTTCGGCAGGTTGATGTGGAAACAGGCCCTTCAGCCCAACAAATCCACACCAAGTAATCTAAAAAAAAATCTAACCTAAAGTGCATCCAAGAGATCATCTTGAAAGACTGGATTGTCCACTAGAGGGGCCATATTGAACCTTGAACAGGTTCATTAGCCAGTATTGTAGGAGAAAGTAAGTGAGGACTGCAGATGGCAATCAAATCAATCAGAGCTGAAAAAATGTGTTGCTGGAAAAGTGCAGCATGTCAGGCAGCATCCAAGGAGCAGGAGAATTGATGTTTCAGGCCCTTTCTGAAGGGCTCATGCCTGAAACGTAGATTCTCCTGCTCCTTGGATGCTGCCTGACCTGCTGCACTTTTCCAGCAACACATTTTCAGCATTAGCCAGTATTGGTGACCTGACTTTTCAACGGTAGAGCATTTTAGAAAGTGATCTCAAGTTTTAAATATAGCTATGAATAAGGATAAATCAGGACCTTTGTGGCAAGGTGTTAAATTGGAGGGTAGGCAAATTACATCAGTATTAGACAGAAGCTAGGGAGTGTTATCAGCCAAGTCTACATTTGACAGGAGACTTCGAGACCTGATGAGCTCAGGACTGGCATGCTGCAAGAGGAAGGACAAGGTGGCAAGGTTTGATACCCTTAGATACTATGGAAGGTTATGAATTTAATCAAAATGAACATATGGAAGATTTAGGAAGCTAAAAATCAGCCAGGGCCTGTGAGGAATATAAAGAAAGTAGGGAATTAGGAGAGCAAGGGGCCATGAAATAACCTTAGCAAGTCAGGTTAAAGGAGAGAATCTGAAGGCATTCTACACAGATTAAAAACAAGAGGATAACTAGGGAGAAGGCAGGAACACTGGAGGATGAAAGGAAGGAACTTTTACTTGGAGGCAGAGGATGTAGTTGATATCCTAAACAAGTACTTTAAAATCAGTATTCATCCATAAGCATATGAAGGATAGTGAGATTTGTGTGGAGCATACAAATATGCTATAGTATTTGGAGATCAAGGAAGAAGTTGTTTTGGGTCTCTGCAAGAGCATTAAAAGGTGGGTAAGTCCCCAGTACCCAAATGGCATCTATACCAGGTTGAGACACAAGAGAAGAGATTGCTGGGTCAAAGTTAAAGATCTTTGTATCCTCATTAGTCACTGAACAGGTCCCAGAAAATTGGCAAGTAGCTAAAAATCTGTTCAAGATGGAAAATATAGTGATAATCCAGGAAACTATAGAGCAGTGAGTTTCAAACTGGTGGTTGGAAAGCTATTGGAGAGAATTCTTAGAGGATTTACACGCATTTGGAAGAGTATGGCCTAATTAGGGACATTCAGCATGGCTTAGTTAGACAGACTTGCCCGGTACAAAATTGATTGCATCCAAGATGACAAAAAAAAAGACATGAGGGTAGAGCAGTAGATATTGTGTACATCAGATCATATTGTGTACATAAGGTTTTTGATTAGGCCCCTCATGGTAGGCTCTTCCACAAGGTTACGATGCATGGGATCCATGGTGACTTGGCAATGTGGATTCAGAATTAGCTTGTCCATAGAAGGTAGAGAGTTGTGGTGGAATGGTATTTTTCCACATTGGAGGTTTGAGATGGTGGTGTTCTGCAAGGGTCAGTAGTGGAGCGGGTGATAAATGAAAATGTCTTGGATGAAAAAGTAAATGGGTGGATCAGTTAGTGTGCAGATGATGCAAAGATTGGTGGATTTGTGGATAATGTAGGAGGTTGTCAAAGGATGCAGCAGGATATTAGGTCAGTTTCATATTTCGGTGAAGAAATGACAGATGGAGATTAATCGAGGCAAGTGTGAGGTACTGCATTTTGGGGAAGATAAAATCTTCTGTATACAGAGCTATGACAAGACCCTGAACAGCACTGACATATGGAGGGATTTTAGGGTTCGAGTTAATTGCTCCTGGTAGCAGCCACGCAAACAGGGTCATAAAAAAGGTGCTGTATGGCATAATTGCCTTTATTGGTCAGTGAATGGAATACAAGAATCAGGATGTCATGTTGCAGCTTTCTAAGACTTTGGTTAGGCTACACAAGAGTATTGCATTCAGTTCTGGTGATTACAGGAAGGCTGTGAAGCTGGAGAGAATGCAGAAGAGGTTTAGCAGGATTAGAGGGTATCAACTATAAAGAAGGGATGAGAAAAAAAAGTCAGGTTGCTTTTTCTGGAGTGGCAGAGATTAATAGTCTATCAAATTATAACATGCATAGATAAGGGTCAACTGTCAGAATCACCTTAACCAAGTTGAAGTGCCTAAAACAAATGCATTAAAAAAGTGAGGGGAGGCAGGTTTTTTTTTTAAACTAGTGGTAGGAGTCTGGACTGCCAAGGTTGGTAGTGGAGGCAGATATGTTCAGGGAATTTAAGGGACATTTAGATGAGCACATGAATATGTAAGGAATGAAGGGATACAGACCAAGGGAAAGCAGAAAATATTAGTTTAATTTGGCATTATGTTTGGCACAACATTGTGGGCTGGTGGTCTATTCCTGTGCTGTACAGTTCTAAGTCCTGTGAAAGAGACACTGCACAATTCAACTTCAGTTTGCAGAGTCACAGCTTTGCAAAACAAAATGGGTGCAACTGTCAATTCTGGCAGTGAATTAAAAACAGCAGCTGATTTGCTGGCAGCTTTCCTGTTGAAGAGACTAAAACTATTAACTGGAGTCTAAAACTCTTTGCATGAAGTCCAAGTCAAGACTCTTAGGAGAGGGTGAGATAATCAGACTGAAAGTGAAAGCATTAAAAGACAGTTCAACAAATTAATTTCAAAAACATGAAGCACGTGAAAATAAGAATTTCTATTTCAAAAAAGAAAAATAACAAAAAAGAGCTAAATCATTGAGAAGTTGGGAGCACAACTGTTCATCATAAGGCAACATAACCTCACTAAAGTGGCAGCTAATAACTACTTCAGCTCCAATGAAATACACAACCCTGTGCATCAGATTTAACTGGGCAATGCAATTGATCAGAAATGTGGAAACGGTTGTCTTGAAATCCAATGAACAAATAAAAAAAGTCTAAAATTTCAGCTAGGATCTTAAGTAGAGAAAAGGGTAAAATTTGCTGCCTTTAGAAGCAGAGTCAACAAAACAAAATGCAGAAAACAAGAGAAAGCAGTATGTAAGAAAGTTTCAAATGGAGAGAGAAAAAGTGACCAGACTCCAACTATATATATTATCAAAAAAGGTGAAAGGAAGATAGTAGGAAAGAATGGGTTAAAAAATGTTTTCTACTTTGTTTCTAAACATCAAATGACAACTTGCGAATTTTTGGTTCATGTCGGGGAAAAACAAAGCATGCAAAAGGAGCATCACAAAATGGTGGAAGAAATTTGATAAAAGATCCCACAAGTGTACATAAATTTACTACAAACATTAAAATAGTATGATAATCTTTTATAAAAGATTAGTTCTACCTCATTTGACATCTTGTCCAATTCTGGTCACCTTTCAGTAGGGTGAAAGGCTTGAGAGAGGGAGCAGAAAATGATTCCAGGAATGAAAGAAACCAGTTATGCGGGCAGATCAGAGAAATTGGGGGTATCCCTTTTGAAGGAGGTTGAAAGGTTTTCTGGGGTGCTCAAAATCATGATGCATCTGGATAAAGAAAAACCTGTTCTAATTAGTTAACGGGTTGCGAACTACCTGACATTTAAAAATGTGAGTGAGCATGTTTTGTGATTGTTTGGACAATGAAGAAAGTGGTTTTGAAAAAAAAAAACAACACGTGTAGTTACCACCTGGAATGCTCTGCAGAAAAATTCAATTGAGGCTTTCCAAAGCATTGAACAAAAACAGTTAGAGAAAAATAAGTGAAGGGGTAAATCTAAAAACTAGTGTACTAGGATAAGCCAACTGACTTCTGCAGAGAACCAAAATGGCTGTCTCCTATGTGCAGTCTGCAACTATGGTTAAACAATATTTCTCACTTGATAATACCAATCAAATTAAGATGCACTAACACTTTCTACACTTAATTGCTACCCTGGACAGCATACCTGTCATAAACTACATGGAAGCAAGGGTGTCAACTTATGCAACAAGAACATTTCTGCAACAGAACAGGATGTAAATGCATTTGCACAAAAGATCAAGAATTACTAAGACTGTTACTCTAGTGAACGGTCCAGAAGTGCACAGGAAATTCTCACATCCTGCCCTTGACTAAAGTATAGGGCAACAGAGAAACCCCATTTCTGGCTTAGTCTCAACCATTTTACATTTGTTATAATGCTGCAGCATTATAACAGATTGAACATTGCACCACCAGGCTGGTGTGCTGCAATGTTTTTGACATGCTTTGGAAATTAAAGATGGCAAGCACAACAATTGGTGGAGCAGATCAGAATTGTGCTGGCACCATGACTTGAGAGTTTAACTGAAATTTTAGGCAAAATATCATTAGAGTTATTATACTTCCAGGCACCTTTTAACAATTTCTGGCACAAAGGTTGGAAGTTACAAGAGACATTTTCAAAATTTACATTCTAACAAGATGGGAAGTTTTGCCTTCATGGTCTGCAGATGAAAAAAGAAGTGTTGGACACCAATAATGTATGCCATCAAAATAATCCAGGACATTAACATTACACAATACTGGCCACTTAAAAACACTTGTTTGGAAATATTTCCAAAAAAAAATCCTCCTAAATCAGGAATCTCCTCATGAAGTGAATTGCTAAAAAAATTCAAATGTTTCAACTTTGTTATTACTTGCTGACATTTCCCCTCTTTCCACACCAACTCTTTTTCCTCCCCCCACCCCCACGTCTTTTTACATTTATACATTATCCAACAATGAGCATGAAAATATTCCAATTATCCATAAGATAAAGAAACATCTGAGTAACAGTCTACAGCACAGAAGATGGTCATCTGGCCCATCAAGTCTGCAAAGATTAATTGCATGATGCCCCTTTTCCACCTCTTGACCTGAAGCCCGAGTGGATAGTGAAACAAATGATTTGAAGTCCATGCTGCTTATTGATCCAATGAGAAAAAGCACTTTATCCAGCTTATGCTTCTCCACTGCAAACATTTTGGTTGCCCCCAGCTTCTGTTGCTCTAACTGAAAAAACAAACAGCCCCAGCCTCTCCAATCTTTCATCCTAGCTCAAATCCTCCAGCCCAGGCAACACCCTGGTCAATCTCCTTCAAACCCACTCCGGTGCAATCATTTCGCCTACACTGATGACCAAACCTGCACAGTATTGCAGATGTGGCCTAAGCAGCTTAACTTCCTTGCTCTTAATTTTATACTTCAGTTAAAGGCATGTTTCCCAAACTGCTTTACTCATCTTCTCTACCTGCACTCTTGCCTTCAAGGCTCTGTGGATACACACTCTAGTCCTCCTCTTACTCAGCACTGGAGAGTTCTACCATTCATGGTTAATTTCTCTTTTCCAGGATGATTTCCAGTTGCCATTGCTCTGCTCACCTGACCAGTCTATTGATATCCTCCTACAGTTTACAACAGATTGTTGGTTTGAACCTTTTAAACCAAATATTGCTTAGATAGCATTGTTACAAAAAGATAGTGCTTCACTTTTCAAATGTACTAATTTTATATGGAGAAATGTTTTGTTTTAGTTTGGTTTCCTATTGAAATTACTTGAATTAAAATTTGAAGAATAAAATCAGTGCAACATTAAAATGGTCTAAAATATATGGAATCAACTTTACATGAGATCTGCAGGTCAAAGTTATGAGGAGATTCACATGGTTTGGATTTGGTGGGCTAGGACTTCAGCAGGAAGACAACTGTTTGAATCACGGGAAACATACAGATCATTTTCAACATGAAGCATACATTTGTACCATGATTGGAAAAAAGGTTAGTATTTTTAAAAAGAAAAAAAAAAGGGCACAAAAAAAAAAGGACACATTTAGATGATCGGATTCAACCAAGGTGAAATATTTTAGCTCAACTTACCTGATCAAAGAGTTGCTTGCCAGTGGTGTTTGGCTGGATAGCAAATTCCAGTTCAGCATCCATGGTGGTAACCCGAACATTGATCTGTTTAAAAACAAAAGAGACACTTAAAGATCTTAAAAAGTTAGCAACTTTTAAATGGAAACTACAAGTGCTTAGCTTCCAATGAAAGCAATAATTTTAGTGAATTTCTTTCTGAAAAGGAAATTCTAGAGTTAAAAAAGCCAAATTCCAGCACAGAAATAGATTCAATAAAAGAACCAGCTCAAAAATGGGTCAGAAGCAAGTCAAATCTTCCATGCTAAAAAACTAACTTGCAGTACTGTTACTGAGCACAATTGGCTCCAAAAATCACGTAGCCATTCTTCACAATGTTGAACATTGGATTTCCTGCTCCCCAACTAGTGGGCCTCAACTATGGAGTGGTTTGCTGTCAGGAGGCCAGTTATTGGAGTGGGGTGGGATGGTGGGGGGGGGCGGGGAAAAAGAAGACGACATGAACATACTGGGGTTGATGTGTATTTCAAAAAAAAAGAAACTGAAGGGACTCTGGCAACAACATGTAATTAGTTCCTTCATCCAGTTTAGTTCAGACTGGAACAGGCCCAATAGATTTTTGAAAATTGGCACAGTTATTGTAAATTTACTAGTCATTGAGAGTTCGATAGTATCCTGATATTTTGAAAATAAGACTAAACATTTTCATTCAGGTATTTTCTAAAATAGAAAATTTTTCACAGATGAATGACACCTCTGGAACAGTTGGGACTGAGCCCAGGCCTTCCGGTCTGGAGACCACAACACCACCACCTCACAAAGAGCCTTAAAAATGTATTTTGTCAAAAATTTAAACTTTTGCCCCCCCGAAAGCAAACTATTCAGAGAGGTTATTACACACAACTGGAACAAGTGGGACTTGAACCCAGTCCTCATGGCTTAAAAAAAAATGGTAGGGATACTACCACAAGAACCCTTTGAGTTCAACATTAAAAATGTCAAATTCATACTACCCGTGTCTCATGAGGGCTAGAGTTGGCCTTTCATTTCAACTTAGTGCACGACAGGATCTTTATTTTTAAAAAGAAAATCGCCACAAGAATGTGGAATTTGAACACTTCAATTAACTTGGAATTTTAGCTTCATGGGTGGCTCAGCATAAATGAAGTTAAAATATTAGAAAGCAGAGAGCTGTATCCTGTTACAGCTTCCAGATTTAAAACTGAATTAAAAAATTAATATGTTTCCATATTTTAAGAAACTACAAAGTTTTTGTTAACTGGCAATAACCGCAGCATTAAAGTCACCAATTGCCCCAAACTCGCATCAAACTGTACAACAGTTAAGAAACAAAATATCAAGTCACCCAAATTCATAGGTTAACAGGTTTATAACCATTTCTTCAACAAGTGATATCCAGTCTAAAAGTTGATATAATACAAAAGAGGTAAGGGTCATATGTTAGCCTTTACAAAAAAAAGGCAAACAATTTAGCAGTGGATGAACTTAACTTCAGAATATTTAAGATATTCCTCCTGACCCACTGAATTCTCCCCAAAGCCATCATTTCTACTGTATAATACTTGGCAGAGGCACAATCATCATGTGTAAAAATCAAACCCCAGTTCAAATTTGGAAGTCAAGGTTGGGTTAAAGATTAACCTACTCTTTTACATAATTCTTTGATGTAGCAGAGTGCAAGTACATTAGTTGGCTTCTACAGTAATTTGAATAGTGAAAAGTTACTAAGCATATAAGCCACATTTTGTCAACAAAATGCCAGTGACAGACAATTGAACCAATCTAAGAAGCGACAGTAGACTTGGACATCAGGATACCTCTTTGCTCTTCACAATTGTGTCATGGGCCCTTGTTGGGGGGGGGGGGGGGGGGGGGGGGTGGGGAGGGGAGGAAGGAAAGAGGGAGGAAAAGAGAGCGGTGTGGAGGGTGAGACTGTTACATATTCTGGATGTGTCTTTGCAAAAAAAAAAAAAACGAAAAAAAAGTTTGAAGGAAGATGCAGTGGTTCATCCAGGCAGCTTGTTGATGGGTAACTGTGTGCTACCGTTTATTCCCCAGAATGCTATCAGACAAAAAAAACTATGCCTGGAGCACCATCAAATCAGCGAAAGACTCTCATTGGTGTTCCAGAATAAGGAGTTACCCAGACACAGTGTTGCAGACTGGCACATTCCAAGGTCCAGGACTATGTGCAGAGGGATGCACTAAAAAGTGTGGAGCAACTGCAACAGGGAAAGACCACTATCTGGAGCTCTTCTTGGAGGGTAGATGGAGGACCTTCCTGGTGCCTCAGGCATTAGAGATTATGTGGTAGTACGTATAGCAGAGTTATTTGTTTTTTTTGGTGGAGTCAGGGTCTAGTATTGATTGATATACAACTGCACAGAACCAAACAAGTGCACTAACTGCTTGTGACAGATTTTTAATGAAACACATTTAAAAATAATTTAAGAGTGGGACAAAATAAAAACTAAACAGCCTAACCTAATATACACATTAGAACTAGACAACATTATATATACTTTTAGTTGCAAGTGATTTTTTTTAAACCTTAAATCATTTAAGTGGTTAGAACATTAATCATGTTAAAAACCAATACAAACTGTAGACTCATTGGAAAAAAAAGACACTGAATTACTTGTAGTACAAATGTATAGTATTGGAGACTTTATAAAAAGTAAACTTTTGATGCACTATTTCCACAAGGTTGTACTTTTATTACAGACAAAAATACCCAGCTAATTTGTCCACTAGAGATAGAAACTGGAGATTTATTTCTTTGAAAAATATGGGCAACTAAGGATTATGGGAAAACAAAACTAGTGGAAAAAATTCAATTGCAGCAACCAAATAAAATTTCTCATCCGAAAACTTGAAAATGGCTGTACACAAAGTAGAACTATCCAAAAGGCTCATTGGAGAAATGCTACACAATCTGGTCTTCACTTGGGCAGAAAACAAGCCTCAGACATTTGATACCATTTGTCTGGTGTTTCTGATCTTCCTCTGAATTTACAGCCAGAGATCAGTGCCAAAATAAAATCCTGCAGTTTGGCTAAGCTTTATAGTTACTAAAGGAAAGGGTAGACAAAATAAAGTAAAGTAGTGAAAAAGGCAAAAATCTTATACTGATAGTTTGAAGTAATGGAGGTGAAGTTGGAGTTAATTTAAATGGGTACAACACCATTTTAGACATGGACTGAAAATTTTCTGAAAGCAAGATAATATTACAGATACAGATATTACTGGAGAAACTCGCAGATCTGAAGGGTTACTGGACTCATAACTTTGTCCTCGCCCCAGATGCTGCCAAATCTGTTTTAGTGTTTCCAGCAATCTGGTTTGGTTTCAGATTTCCAGCTCGGCTTTATATTATTGCAATATTAAATACTTAAGCTTAAAATCAATCAAGTGTCTACAATCATGGAAGAATGACTGTTGCGTTGTCTTGCAACAAAGATTTATAACTAGCTATTCAACTCCAGAGCAGAGTTACGCTCAACCTATTCAGAAGCATGCTGGGATAGTAACTGGTACGTGCAGCTTAAAATTAAAGACAAAGGAAAAAGTAGTGCTCTCAAATTAGCAAAGATGCAAAAGCAAAAACTTACCAAAACGTTTAGTTACAAGGAATCTTCCCCACCCCCAAATAAAATCAGGTAGCTGTCAGTTCCTAAATGATTTGTATCATTGTAGCAAAATTGTTAAATTAGATGCAAAATTAAAAAAGGTGACGACTTAACATAGTGCAAGTCTCTAAACACCAGCAAATTTTGCATTCCATACCTTCACAGGAGGAGGTCAAAGGAGTATTTCCAATCCAGGATGCTGCCAAAATTTTATTTCACACTTTCAGCAAAAATAAATTTCCTCTTACAATTTTAAATTTAGCAAGAAGTACATTTAGTTTCGTTAGGAAGTGACTTTATACACTGTTTAAAACAGGAAATGAAGCTTCATTTGATGCTGTTCATTGTCAAAAGTCCAGAAGATAGGCCAAAGAAAAAAAATTACATTTGATAGATTGTTATGGGTACTGCAATTATCTGTGGACAGTAGGGTAAAGTGCCCATACCCATTGGGATATTTATCATGAATGCCTCACACTCCACCCTGTTGCATAAGTAGTACAGACATGCACTGAAGATCACCAAAAAAATCATTTTTCTGACTTGCAGCAATTTGAACTATGCAGTATTTAAATGGCGTTTTGACAATCAGTGTAAATCAGGATGAATTTTCAATCCAGTGTGTTGAGAGAATATGACACATTCTACCACCTTAAACATTCTCTGGTACACAATGGCAGGACAGGTACATTTAAAGATGCACTGCAATAGCTCTCCAGGTCTCCTGACTACACCTAGGTGCAGATCAGAGAGAGAGAGAGAGAGAGAGAGAGAGAGAGAGAGAGAGAGAGAGAGAGAGAGAGAGAGAGAGAGAGAGAGAGAGAGAGAGAGAGAGAGAGGCAAAGCACAGCTGGTCAGGCAGCATCTGACGAGCAAGAGAATCAATGTTTCAAGCAAAAGCTTGAAAGAGACTGCCCTGCTCCTCAGATGCTGCCTGACTGGCAGTGCTTTTCCAGCCCCACATTTTTGATTCCTGACTACATCTGCCAAGCATACAGGGGAGGGCAGGGGTAGTGGTGCACATCACCACCCAGAAGTTTCTCCAAACCATATGCCACCCTGACTTGGAACTTATTTTCATGCCTTCACAGTCACCGGATTTAAAAAAAACAGAACTTTGATGCATTCACCTCCTGAACTGCTTCCTTGACTGCAGCTTAAATAACCAGTTTCAAGGCCAGACAGGGATGGGTGATAAATTATGGCCTTTGAGCAAGAATTTAACACAAGTTAGAGACAAAAGAAACTGCTGGAATCTAAAGACCTACCTTCACCTCACCATTATGCTCCACTCTCCACCCATAAGCGTTCTCCCATCTATCTGCAGCTCCCCCTTCCCCACCTTCCTTCCCAAAGAACAGTTGTACCCAAAATGTTGGCTTCACCTTCTGATGCTGCCTGGCTTCCTCCAGCCCCCTGCGCTTGTCTACATAGACAAACAGCACACAGTTACTGGACAAAAGGCACTGAAAGAACTCCACTGGGAGGAAAAGTAGAACTTTGCTACTAAACAATAGTTCTAAATTCCAGAATGGAGATTGTTAGAGATTTCAGATCCACAGTTTTGAAATATTTGATACAATATCTGAGAACACTTATTTCATTCAAACCCTATCCTACTTAGTAGGAAAGAACAAATACCAAAGAAAGGCTTGCTACTCCTTGTCAAATGCAAGCCCCCAACTTCACACAATTCTTAAAATATAAAGAGCATATGACCAAGTGTCTGAAAAAAAAATCAAAATTTGCATCAGTAAAAATAAAGTGCAACATTGAGTGAATAAACCTTTCAAAAGTATTGCAAACTATTACCCCAGGCAACATCCAATCAAGACCACTAAATTGCTGTTTGGTCTCACCT
Source organism: Chiloscyllium punctatum (assembly GCF_047496795.1). Lineage (NCBI taxonomy): Eukaryota > Metazoa > Chordata > Chondrichthyes > Orectolobiformes > Hemiscylliidae > Chiloscyllium > Chiloscyllium punctatum. Next base: position 50,616,481 of record NC_092763.1, read on the forward strand.
TGCCACAGAAAATAAATAGATTTTTCATTAGGCTTGTTATCAGTGACAGGCAGACATTTCTTATGCAAATTTTTATTGTTGCTCCTCCCCAACATAGTACAAGTGTTTTCACACCATCCTGAGCTTTCAGCTACTGAAATTCACAAACCACAATTAGAAAAGCTAATAGAAAGTTTCACACGAAAAAGTCAGCCAGCCAACCAGGTCAACAGACAAGCAAGGTATTTTTCAATGTATAATTTCAGTTACATCACACAAAAAACAAACTTTTGCTATAAATTCTGCACCTTGTGTCCTCCACAACCACCCGACGAAAGGAGCAGTGCTTGGAAAGCTAGTGCGCCCCCAATTAAGCCTGCTGGACTATAACCTGGTGTGCGATTTTTAAACTTTGTACACCCCAGTCCAACACTGGCATCTCCAAAATCAAAATTCTGGTGCTTATCCTGTTCTGTCTGACCACTCCCAACATAATGCCAGTAGCCTTGCAAATCAAGGCGTTGTCAAGCACCACTGACTCCAGGGTGTGGAGGCAGTGTGTATGTACAAGTGACACTTCTGCTTTGTTGTTCCTGTAGTGTATTAACAACAGAACATTTCATACCATTAATAGCAGAAGGAAGTTCAATGGGCCAACAAAACATTCACTGGACCAGAAGTTTAAAAAATGCGTTCTGGTGAAAAATGTCTGAATCTAGACCTTCATGAGAATGGTCTTGACTACTAGTGGGACTCCTGTGCATTTTGACAATAACCTTTATTAGAAATAAAAGTGAGTTAGCAGAATTTGAGACAGTCATAAGCATAGAAATTTGTCCATACTGATTAGATACCAGAAGTCAATCTAGTCCCAATTGCCAACACTTGGCCCATATTCCTCTAAATCCTTCCTATTCATATACCCATGCAGATGCCTTTTCAAATTGCAATTGTACCAGCCTCTACCAGCTGCTCATTCCATCCACACATCACCCTCTGTGAAAAAGTTGTTCCTTAGGTTTAGGATGAAAGGGGAAAGATAGACCTATGCTTAGTTCTGGACCCCACCCACTCTCCCCCAGGGAAGAGACTTCACAATTTACCCTATCCATGCCCCTCATGATTTCATGAACCTCCATAAGATCACCATTCAGCCTCTGACATTCCAATCCTACTCACTCAGTCTCCCCTACAGCTCAAATCCTCCAACCCTGGCAATATCCTCATTAATCTTTTCTGATAACCTTTCAAGTTTCACAACATCTTTCCCATGGCAGGGAGACCAGTTTTGAAAGCAAAATTAGAAATTGCTGGAACAACTTAGCAGGTCTGACAGCATCTGTGGAGAGAAATCAGTTAACATTTCAGATCTGGTGACCGTTCCTCAGATTTGAATGCAATATTCAGAAAGTGGCCTCACTAAATTTCCTGTACTCATTAATAGGGCCAAGTATACCACATTCACTATGCAGTGCATCTCCAGCTCTACTTTCAAGGAACTATGAACATGCATTCCAAGGTCTTAGTTCAGCAGAACTCCCCTTGCTGTTAATTGTACAAACTCTTGATAGGTCTTACCAAAATGCATCACCTCATTTATCCAAATTAAATTCCATCTGTGCTTCCTTAGTCCATGGAGAATGTGATCAGATGAGCTACTGTACTGTACTGAGGTAACCTTCTTCACTGTCCATTACTCCAAATTTTGGTATCATCTGCAAGTTTAGTAACCATTACTGCTGGACAATAATAATTTTTAAAAAAAATCAGTGGATCCAGCACTGATCCTTGCAGCATAAGCCAGTCTGCAAACCAATCTTCTGGTTTGAGGAGAGATAATTTTGTTGCTGGATGGCGAGCTCTCCCTAGATTCCAATCTGATCTCATCTTGCTAATCAGTCTGCCGTGAGGGACCTGGTCAAATGCCTTCAAGTCCATATATAGACAGAAAATCAAGAATGTGGTGCTGAAAAGCACAATAGATCAGGGAGCATCCAAGGAGCAGGAAAAACAAAATGTTTCATGCAAAATCCCTTCAATGAGGCTGGGAGTCTCAGGTGGAGCGATAAAATGAGAGCATGGGCAAGGCAGCTGAGTGTGCAATAGGTGGATCGAGGTGGGAGTAACGTTGATGGTTCAGTGGGGAGGGTGGACGAGATAGGTGGGAAGGAAAAATGGACAGTTCATGAGGATGGTGCTGAGCTGGAAAGTTGGAACTAGGATAAAGCGGAGGTGGGGGGAGTGAGGGAACTGATGAAATCCAAATTGATGCCATAGGGTTAGACAGTTGAGGCAGAAGAGAAGTTTTTCCTCCAGGCGTCTGATGGTAAGGGAGTGGCAACGGAGGCAGCCCAGGACCTGCATGCCCTCAGCGCAGTGGGGGGAGGAGTTGAACCGTTCGGCCATGGGTCAGTAGGGTTAGTTGGTGCGAGTGTCCTAGAAAGGTTCTCTGCAAGTATCCTTTCTCCCCAATATAGAGGGAGTCCACATTGGATGCAACAGATACAGGAAATGACATGTGGGGAATTGCAGATGAGGCTTTGATGGATGTGGAAGGCTCCTTTGGGAGGGGGGGGGGGGGGGTCTTGGATGGATGTGGGAGCATAGGCTTCGCAATTCCTGCAGTGACAGGGGAAGGTGCCAGGTGGGGATGGTGGGTTGTTGAGGAGTGGGAACTTGGAGTCATGGAGGGTACAGTCTTTACGGAAAGCAGATGGGGTGCAGAGGGAAAATATCTCTAGTGGTGGGGTCTGTTTGTAGGTGACAGAAAATGATAGTGTATTAGAGGTCGGTGGGGTAGATGGGTTTCTGTCCTTGTTGTAGTTGGAGCGGTGGGGTTAGAGGATGGAGACGCAGGAAGTGGAAGAGATGTGCTGCAGGACATCAACCAATTGGGAGGGGAAATTGTAGTCCTTAAAACTACCACCACTCTGCCTTTAATCTTGACACAGGAGACTATCCTTAAATCAGTCCTTACTTGTCTAAATAGTTGTAAATCCTGTCCCTCAGGATTCCTTCCAATGAACTGCCCACTGCTGTAGCCAGGCTCACCAGTCTATAGTTCCCTGGCTTTTCTTTACCAGCTTTCTTAAATAGTGGCACCACCTTAGCCAATTTCCAGCCATCCAGCACCTCATCTGCAGCAAATGATCATTTATCTCCCCAACAGGCCCAGCAATCACTTCCCTAGCTTCAGTGTAGGGTAAACTGGTTCAGGTCCCAGGGATTTATCCACCTTTGTGTTTTAAGACATTCAGTCCTGCTCTGAATACAGACACTTTAACAACTCATTATTTCTCCAGTTTCTTGGGCTTCCATATCTTGCCCCACAGTAAATACTGAAACAAAATACACATTTAGTATCTCCACCCATCCCCACATCTCCTGCAGTTCCATACATCTGTGGCCTTGCTGATCTTTAAGGGGCCCTTTGTTTCCCTGGTTACTCATTTGACCTCAAAATATTGTAGGATCTCTTAGGATTCTCCTTAACCCTATTAGCCAAAGCTATATCCCCTTTTCGCCCTCCTGATTTTACACACATACTCCTACCACTCCATGCCAGCTATCTATACTAGCCTGACTGATCTTGAGCAGAGCCTTAAATGTGTTGGTCATCTAGCATTCCCTACACCTACCACTCTTTCCCTTCATAACAAGAACATACTGTATCTGGACTCACTTTTTCATTTTTGAAGGCTTCCCACTTTCTAGCCATCCCTTAACCTGCAAAGGTCTGCCCCCGACAATCAACTTTGCAAAGCTCTTGCCTAGTACCCTCAAAAATTGGCATTCCTCCAATTCAGAAATTCAACTTAGTTTTTTTTTGAAAAGGGTAGGAGAGTGAAGAGGAAGTATCTATAGCACAATCCCAAAGTTCTCATTCCTGGATTTCTTTCTCAGTTCCACCTATATAAACAACTTCCCAGGAATATCCTTCAAGTACAAATGTTACATTACTTTTAAAAATGCCATGCCCCTTTTCTAGACTTCCTATACGATTTATACCCTGGAACATTATCCAGCCAGTCCTGCCCTTCCCAGAGGGATTTGTCATAGCTATGATATTCTACTCCCATTAATGCCATGCTCAGTTTGTTTGTCTTATTTGTCAGGCCGCTTGCATTGAAATAAACACAGTTTATTCAGTCTTACCTCATTTCTCTACCTTGACTATTTGACTCGCTCCTCTTATTTTCTCTTTAAGTGGGACCCAGGAGAGAGACAGTGAGTGAGGGGTCTTGGATATCAGCGGTCATATTTCGAGGTAAGACAACATTTCTTTTTCTCCATCTTAGAAACAAACATTCTTACTTCTGATTGCAATGAAAAGAGCACCGATTAATTTGGACCAGACCAAATTCTGGAGTGTCCTGCGTCAGCAAATAACCTAAATACTGCCCAAGGTCATTTGAAAACCACAAGTAGAACTACAACAAAATATTGAGACCTGCAAGATGGTTGCTTAGTCTTACTGTACATGAAAGGAAGGCGCTGAGAAAGGATCTTTACTGTTTATTGCAACATAATAAAATGTCCATCTGCCAGTAAACCGAACTCTGAACAATAGAAAAATAGTACACAAATTAAAAGAGTACCTAGATGGTCTAAGCAATCTAGTTCTAGAAATGGCCACCATCAAGAATAGATAAATAGGGAAAAAAAAAATCCCCTTGCAGTAAGGTATCTGGACTCCAACCATTTCCATCTGGGCATAGCCTCTTAATGCTATAAACTATCACCATCTCAATCCCAGTGGGTCTGATTACTTACAGTAATAGAAAATGTGATATCAGCATAAGCAATGAAACTTCTAAAGACAAAAAGATGAACAGACTTAGAAGGTTCATACAGCATTACAACTTCTATTCTGCACTTGCCATTTTTAGTACTTTCTCTTCAAACTGAAAAAAAAATCCTCAAATACATCACACCAAGCCATGACCTATTTCAGTATTAGGTCACTCACTCAGCTGAACGGGTCCTCTTATGCATCACTATAAATCACAAGTTTGTGCTCAACCTCTTCAGGATTCACCTCAAATATTCTCCCCTCCATAAAGCCATGTTTTGATTAAATACAAAATGACAAACCATCTCCAGGAGGAAACCTTGCTCTTAATGAGCATTTTTCACTTAAATGCTAAACTTGACATTTTCCCCTAGTATTGTTGGATTAACAATACAGTACCCAGCTAAGTATGTGTTTTCTGACAACTTTGCTGGCTGAAAGTATTTATGTTCAGGAAAGAATAGTCAAAAAAATCCTTAATTTCCACACAAAAACAAACACCACAAGCTTGCCAATGAACTCTGGTCTAAGTCACATGAAAGAGCTTGCAATTTTTGTAGGGATTATGCTTAATTAAAAGCAGTTCCCCATTTTGGCACAGATTCAAAACATAATTATTGCTTCCAAATCCAATCCAACATGAGGATTCTGTTGAATCTAACCGTCCCCGCCTCCCCCACCACAAACACCCTACCCAACTAACCCAGGATACAATTAAATGGCCAAGAAACTGGTAGCAAGAAAGCTGTCTTAGCATCATGGAACAAACTTCTTCCCATAATGGTCTGAAATTCTCAGAATGGAAGAATCAAGCAACAACTTGAAAGAGTTATGAATAAAGTCACAAGTTTATGGATTAGGCAAAAAGAGGGATACAACGAGAACATTCAAGGTCAAAGACTGAATATAGTACCTTAAACAAAGCTTGATCAGCTGCACATTTAGCAGCAAAAGAAAAAAATTCTGACGGCTTGACATCATAGAAGTGGATAATATTTACTCATTAAGTAGCACTAAGTCAAGTGCAACATTATGAAGAGAATCTCAATGTTGATTAAGTGACATTAGTTTAACAGCTACTTTCACTGGAGAATCCCTACTTGTCCTTTATGGTGGGAATATTCTATGCTCTGCACAGACAGAGCTCGAGAGTCATTGGCAATGACACCAAATGGTCTGACAAGATACTGCTGGTTTTTGGCAACTTTAAATCAAAGATTGTGCCAAGAACTGGAGCAGTCAACCAAGAGTGCTTGTCATACAGTCAACAATTGACTATGCCATGCATTGTAGAAGCAAGAGAAGGGAAGACATCAGTGCTTCAGCTTTACTCTGCAGCCTTGTTTGAAAGCATCAGTAATAGGGAACCATATTGTGGGATCCATGGACAAGAAAATAAAATTACATTTAAGTTTTGCAGGTACGTACCCAGCCATTAAAATGAAATAAGCAGGCAATGCTGTCACAAGATATTTAAAAAGTGTGAAAATTAATTGTAATATTGAGGTAGATTAACACTTAATTTCTGGCTCACTGCCATGATCAATAGGCTCAGGTGTAGGAAAGTGCTTCCTACACAGTGCCAAAGTTTAAAATTTTGCTTTTGTAGTTCATCACTTGTCAGCCATATATTGTAGAATCTAGAGATGCAGCCCTGTTTCTTCACTATCGATGGAGCACATGGGCTGCCACTTCCATGCGAATATGCCTCTATCATGAAATCAGTTGCCCCCTCAAAACTGAAAATGCACTTATGCCCTCAAATGATCATTTTTAAGCTGTGAAATTCCTTTGTACCTTCTGTAGTTTAGACTCCTAGCATCATAGGGCACAGAAAGACCATTTGACTAGATTAGGATTCCCTACAGTATGCAAACAGGCCCTTTAGCCCAAACAGTCCACATTGACCCATGCAAACTTCACACAGACACCAGAGGTAGAAATTGAACCCAGGCCCCTGGTGCTGAGATAACAGTACTAACCAATGAGCCACTGTGCCTCCAATGCTTACCAAACTAAAAAAAACTTAGCCCCATTTGCTTGTATATGGCCAATCTCTAAATATTTCCTATTCCTGTTCATAACTAAAAATGGTCTTTAAAAAATATTTAGCTGTACATGCATCTACCCCATTCTCCAGCAGTTCATTCCACAAATGAACCACTTTCTGGAAAAGTTGCCTCTGATCACTTTAAAAATTTGCTGAAGTTGGTTAGTTGTGGATGGCTTTGAGATGGTGTACGAATAAGATTTCTGCCAGGGTCTGGTGGTGAAAAATACTTCTGGTGTTCAGCCATGTACATCAAGTTCATCTCAAATACATTGGTGAATCTAAGCATCAAGGACTTAGGTTTGAGTTGGTTGCATATAAAACTAGGACCTGACAATAAAAATTTATTTTGGTCAAAATAAGCTTTGCTTCAACATAATTGGATCTAAAGTAACTTTTTTTAAAAAAAAACAGGCACATTAGTAGCAGAGTAATTAAAACAGCAAGTCTATATCTTAGAGATCACGAGAGAGAGAGAGAGAGAGAGAGAGAGAGAGAGAGAGAGAGAGAGAGAGAGGAGAGAGAGAGAGAGAGAGAGAGAGAGAGAACGAACACGTGCAAGCCTCATTTAAAACATTAGAGTAGATATTCAACAAAGGTCACAAGGCCAGTTGACCAAAAAAAAAATCTTTGTTACAGGAAAGCAGAACCGAGAAGCACATTTTAAATGCAGTTTTGGGTGGAACACTACACTATTTGTGTCACGGGAAATCCCAAAATAATTTTGACTATTGGAAGTGATTCATGAAATTAGTAAGAAGGGCAGGGCAAGAAAATGCAGAGATTGGACATGCCGATAGTGACAGACTTTATTAAGTAGATATCTCAGCTAAATGGCTGACATCAAGCTGCAGCCACAATTTATGCACTATTTTCAGTCTGAGTGTGTTCTGGGCAGACTTCATTTGCTTTGGTAGACACAGGTGTAATTAATTGCTACAAAATGCTGTGACAAAACCTAACAAATTCTCCAATCTCAGCAAACAATTACCCCCAAATCACCAAAAACACCTGATTAACTAGTTTATCTTGCAACTGGGGGTGGGGAAGAAAACAAAATGCAGGTTGGGTAGCATAGAGACGAATCAGAATTAACGTTGTGAGTCCAGTGTTAGTGGATGGAAATATTAACATTAACTGATTTCGCTGCATAGATGCTGCCAGACTTGCTGAGTTTTCTCAGCAATTTCCATTTTCTTTGAAGAATTATAGATGCTGGAAAGCATTTTGTAGTCAAGATAGCTGGTTATTGTTTGGGAGAGCAATTTGTATAGATGGTTTTGTCTACCAAATACAAATAAATAAAGACAATTTACTGAAAGGTGACCCAGAGAAATCCCATGCTTGGAAACTAAATGAGCAAGTTTGAGAAGAAAAATGAAACACACATAAAGTGGATGACTTTCATTTCCGTTTCCCAGATTGGCTTTTAATTCCAATTCCTGCAAGTTTTCTCATGAGATTAGAGTCTTGCCAAGTCAATTCCAAAAAGTATTTCATTTCAGAAGCTAAACCTTCAAACAAAGGGTAGTTTTTATTTGCAGATGTGGGTGACACTATTTAAAGAGGAGACACCCCACACCAAAGGACAACACCTTGCCAACCAAATTCTAGTTGCCTTTATTCAATATTAATTGGACCATTGTTATTTCCAGAGAACAAGAGGTAGTCACACAGACTTCATTAAGATCCACTGCCTTTAAATCCAAGCCCACCATCAACTCTCCCAATCAAGGAATAATCAAATAAGAACATAAGAGCACAAGAGCACAAGAGAAGATCCTTATTCACACTC